>NC_064926.1:454893518-455573101 GCF_023897955.1 Schistocerca gregaria
TAATAGCTTTCTGGACTACATTTGAAACGTCCCCTTAGAAAAATTATACACGACTGTGCTTAAACTGACACATAATATTTTTTCGCAACGCAATCTGACTTTCAATAATCCCTACAAGAGAATGGCCCTGACTAAATTAACCTATACGTTTCACAATTCACTTACCTCACAAAAATCTTCACTACTCAAACTACTGCAATACAGAGTGCGCAAATACTGCTAGCTAAATAAAAGATTCGAACTACGGAAGGCGCTAACTACTGATAGGTATAGTTAGCAAATGAAAGATTTTAATAGAGAACAAACAATGTATTTACCTTAGTAGTCATAATAAATATAGCAGTTCATGACATCCAGTCTTACAAATTTCAAAACTCTGCCATCTCTCTCCCCACATCCACGACTGCTGGCGGCTCACCTCCAAGTGCGCAACGCTACGCGCTGTTAGCATCCAGCTGCCGCTGCTCAACACTACAATGGCAGAGAACAATGCAAACTAAACACAGACTGCGCACAGCACAGCCAGTGATTTTTCATACCGGGAGCTAATCGGCGTTACCAATAAGAAAACCTAAACAGCCTACTTACATAGCCCCCATGCTCCCCACAAAAAATTTTTACAAATTGTTTTGGGCAGTGGCCAATAATGATTTGATAAAATTTTTCATAATTACTATAACAAAGATATCAAATGCACACACTTATTGATACAATGTTGGTCCGAAGCTAAAATTCTCTCATAGTCCATAAAGACAGTCCTGATCGTTCATCACAGTAAAATTGCAGTGTTTTTTTCAAACTCTGAGCAATAAAAGAAATTGCACTTGGAAGTAGTGGGTTTCTAAGCAGTCTTGAAGAAGTAGTGCTGTCCTTCCAACGAAAGACAGTGCTGACTCTTGACATGCAGACAGGTAATGGGCCACAGCAGAGTCAGTCGACGGTGAAGACTATCGGTAGGTAGGTCATCACAGAGCAGACCCACTGTAGTCCTGGTAGAGATTAGTATTGGTGGGCCACCAGAGGTGCAGACCCACTGCAGTCCTTGTAGAAATAATGGTATTGGTGGGTCATCAAAGGTGTAGACCCACTGTAGTCCTTGTAGAGATGGCCAGCAGCCATCTGTTTGACTGTGCAGGCGCACAATCACCATTGAAGAGTCTTGCGGATAATATAGCAACTCCATAACCACCACTTGTGCACTCACAAAAATTGTTTTTGAAATGTCCTTAGAACCAGCAATGCTGTTATCCAGTCCCTTACTGAATTATTAACAAACGTGCAAACACTATCAGTCCCTACTTCTCACATATTGTGCATATACTATGACCAATAGAAACGTGTGCAGTGAAATGTAATTTACAAGTTACTTAATTTGATGAACTGGTGTCAATTACAGTTTTATAACATAAGAATACAATAACAAAGGTACAAAATATATCATTAAAGAACATAACAATACAGATAACATTTGTAGTAGTACAGGCTTTACAAAAGAATCGAATTAGCAAATACATCAGTGTTACAAAAATTACGACATAAGTACATACATAAAAGATCAGAATAATTTTTGAAACTTCACACATGAGCATTAGAACAAAACAGAATAAATAATGTGTAAACATCTTTACAAAGTAAATAACATGTTATTAATTAAAATTATATTTGAGGATAACAGTATTCCTCATCATAGTGAATGTAGCTTAGTATTAGAAGAGAACAAATTCTATGAACAGTACACAGAGACAGGAAGAAAATAAATACACAAGGGTACACAAACACATAGTCGGATAACACAAAAGGAAAGGACAGGGTTTGTTTTCAGGGTAACATTTGGTACTGGAGTCCAACCCAAAACTTCATTCCATAGATCGCCCCTCTTATTTCAACATTTGCTCCAGCCAAAAAAAATCCTATCCAAGCATGCTTTCTATATTCTGTTCTCATCCTCTTTCAACAATAGTTTTCTCCACTGTAAACTACTTTTTTTTTGGCCAAACCATTTTCTTATAGCTTCTGAATGCTTTCCTTCTAATTCATCATAGTTAGTTTCTAATATAGTCTACCCCCTCTTACGCTAAGTTAAATCTACTGAGCTCAGATGCTAAACTAAGGGACGAGGCAATACAGCAGCACAAAACAATTAATACAAACAGCAATGACAAAAAAAATGCAAGTAAGCATAGTGAGCAGCAATAAATGTAATAATTTATATCTAAACATGACAAAGCTCAAGCAGAAAAAATGTTACACTAAAGACAACAATGCATATAAGGACAATGTCTATTCACATCTTAATGTCTATGTAATTAAAGTGGTGCACGACAAAAACTAATGCTACAAAAAATTACCAAGTACTTGAAAAGAAAATTGTATATACAGTTACTGTTATTAGTCGCTTCTTATTGCTCTTTCCATTCCAAGAGCTCCTTTTTCGCAGAATGTGGATTATAAAATAATTATTTAATAGATCTGTTGACAGAAAGTGTTCACATTAGCAAATGCATTTAATTTTATTTTATAAAACCAATGCTGCAACACAAGTGGAAAACAGATATCAAATGAAATAAGCAATTATGCAAAGTAAAGAATAAAAACATCATTCAATAGCTATCTGGCATTTCATAAATCAGTAGAAGTTCTCTCAACTCTCGCAGAAAGACACTTGTCATAATCAGGTGTGCAGATGTAAGAATGTTTCCAAGTAATGAGCGTGTCGTATTTGCGGTGCTTTCTACAAAGGAATGTCAATAGCGAGGATAATGGGCTCCCTTTTTTTTACCTGTGCCTCTGAAAGGCACACAAATGGCTTGTTTCCAGGTGGCTGTCGCCCAGCTGGGTGCCCACGACGCATTACGTGCAGGTGGTCACTTAACTGTCCTTACGACACCAGTTTTCGCTACAGTGGCAGTCTCATATAAAAAAAATTCACAGGTCAAGAATTTGCGTTACACATCAGTAGAAACAAAATCCTATTGATATAACAGTGTCCAAAAAATTTTCGTCGGCATTGTAATACATTCACGCATTTACATACATTTCATAACTCTTAAAGTGCGATTCTTGGTTTCCAACGACCTTTTTCACAAACCAGAGTCCCTAACCTCTACTCATTATTTCTTACCTTATTCGTCGACACTTCTTCAGTATTCCATCATAACAGATAAGTAGCATAATCAAATAACTCATATAGCATCAGCTTATTGATCATAAACATACCGCAACAGCATAATACACATAGTCATCGTAATAATAACATCATAACACCTCAGTCAACTCTCTAAATCGTCGTAGCTTCCTCCAATAATTTCAAAACCTAAAAAAAATCTCTGCTCATGTCAAAAGTGTCAACTACCTCAAATGTACTTTAAAAATCATGATCCCATATCAAATACATCATTCAAAGCTCTCATAATATCACAATGGTTCCGAAAAATGTGAACAGTCCACAAAGTATAGACAAAATACAATTTCGTAAGTGTGAAGTTATCCAGCGGTGTAATTACGTAAACATCTGTCACTGATGTATTAAAAAAATGTTTGTTTCTCTGTTAAATAATCAGATCGCTGTGTAATTTATGTGTTAGAGAAATATGGTACCAATGTGTAAAGTTGTATAAGCAAATACCATATTAGCTAGGGCTCCTTGTGCTTGGCACACACATGGTACACAAAGTAGGCGTGTACCCCCCTGAGGATTAATGTAATTATACCCTCAGGTGTTACAGATTACAGCAATGGAATGAAATGTATCACAAAAAACTTTCTTTTTAATTCAACAATATTGATAAATAAATGGTTTAAGTACCAAATTAATCACTCAAATGCGTGCCCTGTAGTGCTAAATGTGCGTTTTGCAGTAAGATAATTCTGTGGAACTGTCGTAGTTATCGTCCGCTGTAAGCTAAGTTCTGCTGAAGTCAATGTACTTACCTCATCATAAACTAAGGTGAAATGCTTTCCGTATAGATATCGTAGTTATTACGTACCTTACCGTGATCATGAAAGTACTATAATGTAACGTATTGTTGTGGTACGATAAAGGCTGTCTCACTGTAGCTATACCACAAAAGTTACTACTAAAACATGTTTTACTTTCCAGAATAATACAGAAAAACTGTGCATATATAAAACAGATACACCGCAAAAGCAACAATGTAAATCGTGTCACATATTAGTAGCGTCGTGATATAATCGTGTAGCTATTAGAGAAACCAAATGCTAAGTCATCTTTAATCTCACCGAATGAACTTCAAATAAAGAATGTGTTTTCAAGTAAACCAAAATGTTGCATTAAAATCTCATTAGCAGTACTGGTAAATGTTCTAAGTAAGTAAGCCTTATAGTCGTTACGTAATCGTGCAACCAACAAGCAAGAATGTACACACACAATAACACTGTGACGTCTGTTCACTATAACAATGCACTCGTAAATACTGTCTAAATAAGTTCTCTAAGTTCTAGACTGGATAGTTAACTTCAAAACATTGTTGCAAGTTAACAGATTCTTAGTGTGACAAAGTATACTAGTGACGTGATGTGAATAGCTTTATGGCAAAGACAAAGTTAAAAAGCAGATTATCTTTCAATAAATGGTTTTACATGTGAAATGTGGTGTAAACCTTTACTCTTCCTAGTACGAAGAGTATCAACTTCAACGCAATTATCATGTGGTATACGTCGGATTCTGTAAGGTCCATTGTAAACTAGAAAGAATTTGTGACTCAAGTGTTTATTCTTATGTGACAATGAATGAGCTTTAATGAGAACTTTCTGACCAATAAATAATTTCTTTGTATTTGCTTTACCGTGTAATTTTCTCCTTTTGTCTGCAGCATAATTTATATTTTTAATAGCCAAATCAATTATGTCTTTGTGTCGAAGTGTACGTGTATTCGGGAAAGGTACAAGCTCTCTGATTCTGTTCGGTGGTTCTTTATTCTTCAGTACAAGAACAGGTGGTAAAGCAGTGGAGTCATGAGGCATCTCATTCAGCACGTTTTGAAATAAATGTAAATATCTGTCCCAATGCTGATGCTTTTTGTGACAATAAAGTCTGCAAAGCTTATTGATTTCTTTAATAATCCGTTCAGACGGGTTACAATGTGGTGAGTACAATGAAATAAAAACAGATTTGATTTTATGGTTACGAAGCATGCGTGACCAAACAGCAAATCTGAATTGCGGTCCATTATCTGAAATGACTTTCCTAACGTGTCCAACTTCACGTAAGAAATTTTTAACAAAGGCGTTGGATACAGACCGTCCAGTGGCTTTACGTAATGGAGTGAAAGAAATAAATTTTGCAGTAAGTTCAACAGCGACTAGAACGTACGAAAATCCATTAGATGTTCTGACAAGCGGTCCCAAGAGATCAACAGTAGCAAATTCTTTTAATTTAGAAGGAATGATAGAAAACAATGGAGCACGATGCGAGACAGTAGATGGTTTCGCCTTTTGACAAAGTTTACAAATAGATAAGACTCTTCGAATTCTCTTTTCCATATTGTTAAAATAACAAGTCGTTCAAAGAATATGATAACATTTTCGTGGGCAAAATGTGCATAAGTGAAATGAATGTACCAAATGAGCTTATTAACGAAATCGTCTGGAATGCAAAGTACCCATAGCTTGTCATCAACAGTGCAGCGTTTGAACAGTATGTTGTTTCTAACCAGATAATAACGCCGAATCTGTGTGTGTGTCTTTTCATGCCATTTACTTTTGATGTCTTTTCAAATCGGATCTTTATCTTGTTCATGAGCAATGTCCTTTAAAGATGTGGTGATGAAGTTTTCAAAGGCGACTTTCTGATTGTAAAGAATACTGAAATTTTTCTCGAGGTTGCTTTCTGTGTTACTTTTCTCAAGCCCAGCCGGTGCACGGGACAGTGCGTCCGCAACAATGTTCTCCTTGCCGGGAATGTAGACTATTGTGAAGTGGAATTCTTGCAGAAACAATGCCCAACGTTTTAACCTGTCATGATTTAATTTTGAAGACATAAGAAATTGTAATGCAAGATGATCACTGTATACTTTTACGTGCTTACCATAAAAAAGAAATGGAATTTGTTAAATGCCCAAACGATAGCTGAAGCTTCTAATACAGTAACGGAATAATTTTTTTCAGATTTTGTTAGCACTCTGCTAGCAAAAGAAACGGTTTTCTGAACGGCAGTGTCATTTTCTATGGCTTCTTGAAATAAATGGGCACCAAGACCGACTTTAGAAGAATCCGTGCTAAGGCAGAAATCTTGTGACAGATCTGGATGAGCTAGTATTGGCGTGTTAAGTAGCGATTCTTTCAAAGAATTGAATTCCAACTGTGCTTGTTCGTCCCAGTTCCAAATAGTATTTTTTCCAGTGAGAGAACAAAGTTTTAGTGTGACTAGAATTTGCATATTCAGAAAACGACGGTAAAAGTTTACGAGACCTAGAAAACTGCGGACTTGTTTTTTTGCGGATGGAACTGGAATAGCTCTAATTGCTTCTGACTTTTCAGGATCCGGCTGAATGCCTTCAGAAGAAATAATATGTCCCAAAAACTTCACCTTTGTCCTACCGAATTCAGACTTTTCCAAGTTAACTGTAATTCCAGATTCTGCAAAAATACGTAACACGCTGTTGAGGATGCGATTATGTTGTTCCCATGAGGCTTCTGCTATCAGAATATCGTCCACATATAAGGTGATGTGACGTTTTAAGAACTCAGGTAATATGGAATTTAGCCCGCGAATGAATACCGCCGAAGAAATGTTCAAGCCAAAAGGAAGTTTCCGAAACTGATAAACGCCGAAACAAAGGAAAGCTGTATATTTTCTACATTCTGGATGAAGTTCGATCTGATAAAAGCTGGATCTGAGATCAATGGAAGACAACACTTTTACACCATTACAATTTTGAAGAAGTTCTTCCAACGTTTGCGGCCTGTCTGTTTCAGGAATAATGATAGTATTGATTTGTCTCGAATCTAAGACAAGCCTGATCGACCCATTTTTCTTCTCAACAACATGTAATGGATTGTTGTATGAGCTTACTGCAGGCTCAATAATGCCGTCGTCAAGCATAGATTGTATTTCTGTTCTAACACGGTCCCTATAATGTGCTGGAATTACGTATGGTCTAACACAAAATTTAGTATGCTCACGAACACGAAATTGGTATTGAAATCCCTTGATTGTTCCTGTTTTGTGAGTAAAAACTGTGGAATGAGCTTGTAAAATCTCAGAAAGGTCCTGCCTATCAGTGTCATTACAATTCTCAATTTTTTGAATTTTATTCTGAATTAACTCATTAGTTTCAAATATGCCGTCGATATCATCCCTGTCTGTACTCGCAGAGTGATTGTTAGTGTCTAGTTCCGTAGAAAATTCGGAACTGTTGTCTAACAGAAGGTAAAGCCGATTAATTTCCTCGTCATGGTTTGAGAGCCAATCTTCAAATTTCAAAGCTATTGACTTACCTTCTTTCTCTAAACTTATTTCAGCATCGTGAAAGTTTAAGATTGCTTTGTTTTCATTCAAAAAGTCTACTCCCAGTATAATTTCCGTCGACAATAATGGAACAATAAGAAAATTCATAGAGAAGCTGTGGCTTTGACAAAAGAATTCTAAGTTGGTTTGTTGGCGTACATCTACACTTTTTCCAATGACTGCACCTTGTAATTTAATCTTGCGTAACGGAAGTGTGGGGCAATCTTTCGATTTGCTGCATTTACTAAAAGCTGTTTCACTAATTACTGAAATGGGACTGCCAGAGTCAAGTACTGCTTACGTCATTTACTGTAATGGCAGGGTCGCCATATGAAACGTCCCCTTAGAAAAATTATACACGACTGTGCTTAAACTGACTCATAATATTTTTGGCGCAATGCAATCTGACTTTCAATAATCTCTACAAGAGAATGGTCCTGACTAAATTAACCTATACGTTTCACAATTCACTTACCTCACAAAAATCTTCGCTACTCGAACTACTGCAATACAGATAGCGCAAATCCTGCTAGCTAAATAAAAGATTCGAACTACGGAAGGCACTAACTACTGATAGGTATAGTTAGCAAATGAAAGATTTTAATAGAGAACAAACAATGCATTTACCTTAGTAGTCATAATAAATATAGCAGTTCATGACATCCAGTCTTACAAATTTCAAAACTCTGCCATCTCTCTCCCCACATCCACGACTGCTGGCGGCTCACCTCCAACTGCGCAACGCTACGCGCTGTTAGCATCCAGCTGCCGCTGCTCAACATTACAATGGCAGACAACAATGCAAACTAAACACAGACTGCGCACAGCACAGCCAGTGATTTTTCATACCGAGCGCTAAGCGGCGTTACCACTAAGAAAACCTAAACAGCCTACTTACACATTCTAATGCAGTACATCAGCATATCTGCTGGGCATGGATTTCCCAGGTTTCGCAGGTGTGCAGCACCAGATGCCCACGCACAAGCGACACAGTTGTCGTAAATTACGGGACAATGGTTAGTGGGCACGTAAGTGGCGCCACATAGTGTCCAATATGTGTTCCATGGAATTCAGATGAGACGAATTTGGTGGCAAAGATACCAATGTGAGTTCACTATCACGTTCCACAAACAACTGTAGCACTATTCTGGCCTTCTGACAAGGACAGTTATCGTGCTGGTAAATGTCATCGCCGTCGGGGGAAGACATCAAGACTGAACGGGCGTAGGTGGTACGCAGTAACATTCTCATAGTCCACCACTACCGTAATGCCATCGGTTACCATAACAGGATATCCGAAAGCCCAGGTGAATGTCACTAATAGCATACCACCCCTCACGGATCTGCGTCCGTCTTGTATTGCATGTTTCAAGCAGCTATATGACTGGATGATGGCGTATCCAGCAGACACGACCATCGACCTAGTGCAACAAGGAACATGATTCATCCAATCAGTCGACACGTTTACACTGATCGACGGTCCAATCTCAGTGATCCCATAACCACTGCAGTCACAATTGGAGATACCGTTGAGTCAATATGGGAATACGAAGGGCTTATCGGATTTTGAAGTCCCAGCAATGCGTGCTGAACGGTGTGACTTTATCAGCCTTGTACCCTGTCATCGGATTTGCAGAGTGGTCGAGTTCACAATCACCACGTTCTGCAGTGACGCGTGAATGTCCAACACCTTGCCACCTACTCAAGGTTTTAAGAATTTGCCACTAATACTCGCGACAGTAGCACGCTAACGGTTGACAGGCTTATCCGTTTCCAAGATTCTCGTTCCCAGGCGCTGAGCCATAACAATCTGCAAATTGTCAAAGTCGCTTACGTCAGTGGATTCCCCATTTTCGGACGTGTAGTCGCCAGAACAATATCTCATTCGTCTACGCTCCACAGTTCACATTAAATGCCACAGTTTGGAATTCGACTTCGCGGTAGGGTACGGGTATAATGTTTTGCTTCGTCAGTGTATGTACACCACACCCAAACATCATGAGGACATTTTGGATTCAAGAGAAGCAGCATCTCATAAACTAGCACATAGCAGGTGTAAAGGTTTTATCTGTGATCTGGAGTTTATTGGAAGGGTCCAGGCCGTTATGGACCGCCAGTCCAGATAATTTTCGCGAAGCAAATTAATTATTTTCATTAAAAACATGATTTAAAGGCTGTATACGAAGAGGAGTCTAAGCAGGGAGATTTCTTAGGATGGGAACCCGTTTAGCCTGACATAGTCCCCGATTTGCTTCACGAATTAATGTGATGTGTCTGACGCTAAATTTGATGCAGTCCTGGAGGCAATGGAGCAGGTGAGATACAGAGTCATCACATTTCTCATCTGGTGTGATTCCATAAATTGTGTGCAATACATCCAGCAGACAGATTTGTTCTGGGCATCTAGAAACCTTATGTAATTTACAGCAGCTGGATACCTACTCAGGTGCGATTCGAAAGATAAGAAAGAAGGTTATGGTGATCAGAATACAAAAACTTCGTTGTTTTCTGCTAAAATTTCTAAATCATTATCTATATTTAACGTCACTGTCAGTCTGCTTTTTTGCCTCCCTTGAAAGGTGGTAGAAACGGACACATCAGGCCGTACTCATTCTCTCGTATTCCGCGAAGAAAATTGCCGTTCAGAAGCCTACTCCGATATGACGGAAGTTCTCAATTTCCGGTGGGAGGTGTCCAGACAGAGGTATTAACTGCAGAAGAACACTTACCGATACTACTGAGATTGTGTCCCAGATGGAACCATCGGGCAACACACCACTAGTATCACGTGGTACGACAGAGTCCGATAGAAACGAAACCGCCTGACACATCAGTAAATCGCGGGTGGCTCACAGACTTCAGAACTTCCATTAGAGCTCTACTATAGCAGAATTGGCATAGAAAGATCCTTAACAGCTACCAGAGCTTGTTGCCAGCTTTAAGTTGGGAACTGCAAACAGCTGCAGGCGAAAACAATAGTCGCCTACAGAGCAGTGACAAGAGTGAAGCGTTGCCATAGATGCATTTACAAAATCACGTGATTGGTCGAGATAGGAACACAAATCTGCCACGTTTATCCGCACTTCAGCTGTCTGGAAACTTATTTAGCTTTTAGACTATACATCTCACAGTGTTGTGACATCCTGTGAATGTGGGTCTAAAGGACGAACTTGAGTTGTGATTATGGTTTTCATTGAAAACAATTCGAACCATGGTCAGTGCTGGTCTGCACTACATTGACTTTGAAATCGCTTGCCTATGTGTGCTGATCGTATTCTGTGTCAATAAGCGTTACACACTATGTCCAGCAATGAAATCTAGGCATTTATGAATTCGCCCCCACTAAACAGTTTTACTACCGTTACTTTTGTTAACTGTAACGATTTACACTGATAAACTAAAACATTATGATCACTACCCGCTGGCCACTGCGACCGAGCGGCTCTAGGCGCCTCAGTCTCGAACCGCGGTGCTGCTACTGTTGTAGGTTCGAATCCTTCCTCGGGCATGGATGTGTGTGATGTCCTTAGGTTAGTTGGGTTTAAGTTCTAAGTTCTAGGGAACTGATGACCTCAGATATTAAGACCCATAGTGCTCATAGCCATTAGATTCATTTTTTCATCACTAGCCATTGCAAGGTTGGATGCTTCCTGGTGGCGTTGCGGATACGAGACGCAGTAAGAAAAGTGTGTAAGCTGTAACGAAGACACGTGCTGCAAATGGAGAAGTCTACAGAGGAAAGATACTTTGTCAAAGGGCAGATTACTATTCCGCTGAGCCTGTGAACCAATTTCTCGGCAACGGAAGTTCACTGGCTACTGTCGTGAGCATCTACGGAAAGATGTAGTACAGAGAAACTACCACTAAGCGCTAAGTGGTTGGACGTCCAGAACGTGAGTTTCGGAGGCTTTACTGCTCTGTAAAGTAGGGTAGAAGGTGATCTCTGGCATCTCTGCCGAAAGAATGCAATACAGGTACATCCGTAAGTGTTCCGGAGCACACCATTGATTGTACATTGTTGAACACGGAACTCTGCAGTAGACCAACCCTAGTGTTCACAAGTTCACCCAAAGACTTTGTCAGTTACGATTGTAGTGAACGCGGGACCACAGGGATTCGACCATCGATCAATGGAAACGTGTCGGCTATTCGGATGAATAACGGTTCGGCAGCACTAGGTCGATGGTCATCTCCACAAAAGTCGTCATCGAGGTGAACGGCGGCTCGAAAGTTGCAGCGCGCCACGGACGCAGGCTGATGGGAGCAGTGTTATGCTACGGTAGACATTCTACCGCGCTTGCATGGCTCCTGAGTATACAAGGTTAAAAAATAATACTTGTTGCAACTTAAAAGTGCAACATGTAAAAACCGCACTGCAGCTTTCCTCTACAGTCTTTTTCCTTAAAAAATGACGGCGAGTACACTTTCTAGGAATGACTTCAGAGTTACTTGAAAAAATAATTAATAGATACTTTTGTAGCTGTCTTACTAATGAGATTTATTATAGCAATAGCATCTTCTGCAAAAAATGCCAATTCTGCTTGACGAATGTTGAATGGAAGGTTATTCATATACATCGAAGATCCAAAGAAACTGGTACACCTGCCTAATATCGCTTAGGGCCGTCGCGAGCATGCACGAGTGCCGCAGTACGATGTGACATGGGCTCGACTAATGTCTGAAGCAGTGCTGGAGGGAGCTGACGCCACGAATCCTGCAGGACTGTCCACAGATCTGTAAGAGTACGACGGGGTGGAGGTCTCCTCTGAACAGCACGTTGCAAGGCATCCAAGATATGCTCAATGTTCACGTCTGGGACGTTTGGATGCCAGCGGAAGTGCTTAAACTCAGAAGAGCGCTCCTGGAGCAGCTCTCCAATAATTCTGAACGTATGTAGTGTCTCACTGTCCTGTTGGAATTGCCCAAGTCTGTCGGAATGCACAATGGACATGAATGGATGCAGGTGATCAGGATGCTTTGTGCGTGTCACATGTCAGAGTCGTATACAGGGTGTTCCAAAAAGGTACGGCCAAACTTTCTGGAAACATTCCTCACATACAAAGAAAGAAAATATGTTATGTGGACAAGTGTCTGGAAACGCTTACTTTCCATGTTAGAGCTCATTTTATTACTTCTCTTCAAATCACATTAATCATGGAATGGAGACACACAGCAACAAAACGTACCAGCGTGACTTCAAACACTTTGTTACAGGGAATGTTCAAAATGCCCTCCGTTAGCGAGGATACATGCATCCACCCTCAGTCGCGTGGAATCCCTGATGCGCTGATGCAGACCTGGAGAATGGCGTATTGTATCACAGCCGTCCACAATACGAGCACGAAGAGTCTCTACATTTGGTACCGGGGTTGCGTAAACAACAGCTTTCAAATGCCCCCATAAATGAAAGTCAAGAGGGTTGAGGTCAGGATAACGTGGAGGCCATGGAATTGGTCCGCCTCTACCAATCCATCGGTCACCGAATCTGTTGTTGAGAAGCGTACGAACACTTCGACTGAAATGTGCAGGAGCTCCATCGTGCAAGAACCACATATTGTGTCGTACTAGTAAAGACACATGTTCTAGCAGCACAGGTAGAGTATCCCGTATGAGATCATGATAATGTGCTCCATTGAGCATAGGTGGAAGAACATGGGGCCCAATCAAGATATCACCAACAATGCCTGCCCAAACGTTCACAGAAAATCTGTGTTGATGACGTGATTGCACAATTGCGTGCGGATTCTCGTCAGCCCACACATTTTGATTGTGAAAATTTAAAATATGATCACGTTGGAATGAAGCCTCATCCGTAAAGAGAACATTTACGCTGAAATGGGGATTGGCACATTGTTGGATGAACCATTCGCAGAAGTGTACCCGTGGAGGGCAATCAGCTGCTGATAGTGCCTGCACACGCTGTACATGGTACGGAAATAACTAGTTCTCCCGTAGCACTCTTCATACAGTGACGTCAACGTTACCTTGTACAGCAGCAACTTCTCTGACGCTGACATTAGGGTTATCGTCAACTCCACGAAGAATTGCCTCGTCCATTGCAGGTGTCCTCGTCGTTCTAGGTCTTCCCCAGTCACGAGTCATAGGCTGGAATGTTCCGTGCTCCCTAAGACGCCGATCAATTGCTTCGAACGTCTTCCTGTCGGGACACCTTCGTTCTGGAAATCTATCTCGATACAAACGTACCGCGCCACGGCTATTGCCCCGTGCTAATCCATACATCAAATGGGCATCTGCCAACTCCGCATTTGTAAACACTGCACTGACTGCAAAACCACGTTCGTGATGAACACGAACCTGTTGTGCTACGTACTGATGTGCTTGATGCCAGTACAGCAGAGCAATGAGTCGCATGTCAACACAAGCACTGAAGTCAACATTACCCTCCTTTAATTGGGCCAACTGGCGGTGATTCGAGGAAGTACAGTACATACTGACCAAACTAAAATGAGCTCTAACATGGAAATTAAGCGTTTCCGGACGCATGTCGACATAACATCTTTTCTTTATTTGTGTGTGAGGAATGTTTCCTGAAAGTTTGGCCGTACGGTTTTAGTAACACCCTGCATACAAGTATGAGGGGTCCAATATCACTCGAACTTGCGGTGTTACATAATAAATGTGACTGGTGGTGGCCCTCAACTACGTACCCTCCGACTCAACGTTGCAGTATTAAAAGTTTTTGGTTGGTTTCGTTGTTTGGTGGGATACTTAGTTGCCGCATTACAGGCCAAATACTGCTGAGTCTACAATATACGATAAGAATACACACGTGAATCGAATGGTCGAAGGTTTCTATCAATAGGCAGTTGTGAATTATGAATGTAACATATAAATTTATAAATGGAAGATTGCAATTAAATAAAATTTGCGGGTTGTATCTTAACGAATTTAAATGATGAGTACGATAGTAGAAGTCCTTTTGAGAATGCGGTATTTCTGCAAAATACTTATGGGTGTCGATGGTCCAGCGGTTAAATAAAGTATAAGCTGAATAACAGGTAAACAATAGATTCCTACTGCACGTAATTCGTTATGAACAACGACATAGCTGGCGAGATGTTCACTTCTAAACGCACACTACGTCTTCACTGCAGAAGCCACGGAAATCTCACAAGTGCACAAGTCGGCACTCCAAATTATTTCTATCTCTCGTGACCACGAGCAAACCGCTCCACTCTCCAAGCCCTTCCGCAGACTGTGCGTCCGCCGCGCCGTCCGTCCGACACTCCCCGTGTCGTGTGCCGTACTGTCCCTCGCACTCTCCCCAACTGTCCATATGTCCCTTTTAGTAACGAGCGCTGTGATTGGCTATGGCGCTCCCGCCATGTCTTCAAGCCAATGCATGCTCACAAATATAAAACACATTCTAAGTACTGGATTTACAATTAAATAACTTAAAATTATACAAATATTCCTATGGCTGGACCATAAACACACTCTAACACATATTATTAGATACATAAACATATATCTAAGGAATAGAACAAGAGGTAGGGCAGTAACACAGTAAATATTTAACCAATTTTTTCATAAACAGTATATATCGGATATAAACAATGACAGATGAGTAAATATATTTATAAGGATGCTGCTACCGTTTTTTCGTGTAACTGTGGAGTTCTTAAGGCCTGACGCGATCGATAGTAATCGGCAATTTTGGCCTCCAATAACTAATGTACTATTCAAGTTACATGCCTGTAATTCATACCAATTTATGTTTACACTAATAGCTTTCTAAAGACATGTAGATCGACGAAATCGGATGAATTGTTTACATTCTGGAAATTCGTTGCTGGGTGTCACTTGTAAAATTAACTGTCAAATACTAAAATTTAAACTAATAAATAGATTGAAAATCTGATTGCACCATCAGAATCGTCGTACAAATTATAGTAATGTGCTTGTTTCTTTTTTAGGTATCATGATTCATCTGGATACTATTAATTTCTATATGAACGGTGAAATGTGTGGCATTAACGTTTCACAAAGTGCGGCATCTTTGGCCCTCCAGGCGCACAGCATCACCAAGGAATTTCCAGCCACGAGCTCGATGGACTACGTGCTCCGGCCGTTGTCAGGCGCCACGCGTATCCCAACGAGTTCAGCCCTATCGCGCGGCCCCAGCTGTGGCCGCCACTGCTTCGTCCGAACTTAGAATATTTTCAGAGCGCCACGACGCGCCTGTTACCTCACAAACTGCTCTCGCCCCAAATCGTTACAGAGCTTCACCCAGTTTGTACAGTCGCCTGCTGACATGCTGGTGGCATGGATTCATGAGGTTGTCTCCATACCCCCGCACCTCCGTCTGCTCGATGCAATTTGAAATGAGACTCGTCCCACCAACCAAAACGTGTCCAGTCATGAACAGTGGACGGTCGGTGTTGACGGTTCCAGGCGAGGTGTAAAGCTTTGTGTAGTACAGTCATCAATGGTACACGAGTGGGCCTTCGGATCCAAAAGCCCATATCGAGGATATTCCGTTTAACGGTTGGCACACTGGCGCTTGTTGATGGCCCAGCACTGAAATCTGCAGCAGTTTGCGGAAGGGTTGCACTTCTGTCACGTTGAACGATTCTCTTCAGTCGTCGTTGGTCCCATTTTTGAGAATCTTTTTCCGGCCGCAGCGATGTCTGAGATTTAATGTTTTACCAGATTCCTGATATTCACGGTACATTCATGAAACGGTCGTATGGGAAAATTCCCCCTTCATCGCTGCCTCGAAGATGCTGTGTCCCAACGCCCGTGCGCCGACTATAACATCACTTCAAATTGACTTGAATCTTGATAAGCTGCCATTGTAGCAGCAGTAACCGATCTAATAACTGCGTCAGACACTTGTTGCGTTATATAGGCGTTGACGACCGCAGCGCCGTATTCGGCCTGTTTACATAACTCTCTATTTAAATACCCATGCCTATGCAAGTTTCTTTGGCGCTACAGTGTATGTAAGGAATTGGAACTGCAATGTTACTTCTCCCCAGCCACTAAAATGTTCCCTCCTTTCAACATTGTCTGTATTATTAAGCACAATTTTTTCCATTCTATTCATTTATAATGGTTCAAACCATTTTTGTGTAAAGTCACCAGTTTCAAGAGCATTAATTTTTCCTAAGAGAGTGTTATGATCTAGGCAATCAATCACTATGGAAAGATAACAGATATTTTATTATTTAAGGCTTCTGAAATTTCATTCTGTGATGTGCTAAATACGATGCTTTTACTAAAATGTGAGACTGCTCTTGGGTACATTACTTTTTCCAATATTTTTAAAAAGACATAACTAAGGAAACTGGTGATCATTACGTACCGAAGTCTTTCTTGTAAAAATGTTCAACAACTACATATTTTGATGTTTGGAAAAATTCCCCCTGTCACTGATGTGTTACATGTATCACTGAGGCCATTGTTTATCACGCTAGCGCATCTTTTCTGGATTCTGTACGAATTTTCAACAATACAATGCAATACCATGTGATCTGCAGCTTTTTTGGAATTTTAACAATTCCATTACGTATAAGGAAGCGTATGCTCATCCCACCCCTTCGGCTGACTAGCGTTTCTTGCTTTTTCCATGAAAGTGGATGAATGCGTTCTCAATATTGACAGTACATTGTTTGAATGTGCCTCACTTCATACTGGGATTCAGTAAAATGTAACAAGGAGTAAACTTAATAGACGCCGTAATTTTCGTAGATAATTAAGAAAGAGATAATACTGTACATATAGAGCATTTAGTGGAAAAAGCGTGTTTCAATCATCATTTTTGTCTGTTCTTTGTTGAGATTTAGTGGCAGCTTCAGTGGGGACCAATGACATATTTTTGGTTGCTGACATGATGGATAAAAAAATGGTGTACTGTTGCATGAAATGTGCACTTCTTATAGCAATAGCCATACGACATTCACACCTGAATAAAGTCCTCTTCTTGAGATTTCCATATTTTATGCTCTTCAGCTGAATGCACAGTGTTAGTCCTACGTGCCATATATCTTCCGGTGAGCGGTCTTCAATTTCTTTTTGTCTCCTGAAAGTGCATCCTTGATTCATCTACCATTTGTATGGCTACAGGACTCCCACCCACAATCAGGGCCGGCCAAAGCGGCCGAGGGGTTCTAGGCGCTACAGTCTGGAACCGCGAGACCGTCACGGCCGCAGGTTAGAATCCTGCCTCGGGCATGGATGTGTGTGATGTCCTTAGTTCTAAGTTCTAGGGGACTGATGACCTCAGAAATTAAATCCTATAGTGCTCGGAGCCATTTGAACCATTTGAACCCACAATCAGCTCTTTCACCTAAGTCCGTTCCTCTCCGGTCGATTTATTTGTTTTTCTTTTTCTCGTAGTAGTTCTCAAGAAGCGTATCTAAATTACTGCTCGATGAGCAGTCTTCAGGTTTTCAGTGTCCTATGTCCATCTAATTGACAGATTGGTAGAACTGCTAGGTATGGCACCAATATGAACTCGAGCCGTTGTTGTAAGTTCTGCTAGGTTAGCAAAGGACAAGAAGGGATAAAAATAAGATTCAAATATTTTTGTGTCGGAAACATTAACCGAGCTGGCGATGGTGGCAGAGGAGACCCATAGCACTTGGTGTTGACTGAAGTGCCCAGATGAGAAAGATCCAAGGGATAACGTTGTGTAGATCCTCAAGTGTATAGAATGTCATTATGAAGTGGGTAAGCACCACCGTCTGGCCATAGACGGGAGAATGGTGATCGACCGACCACCGTGTCAACGCCATCCAACTGCATGTTGGATGCGGTGTACAAGGGTGGAGATCAGCGCACTGTTCTCCCGGCCCTTGTCGATTTAGGAGACCTTATGCGGCTACTCCTCAATCAGGTAGCTCTTCAGCTAATATCACGACGCTGAGCGCGCCCGTTCAATTGCCCTCACCAAGGAAAACTGCCGAACAGTACGCGGAATCGAGCTTGGATGCTCCGCATGGCAGTCAGCCACATTGACCACTGAGCTACAGAGGCGGACGTGAAGTAAGTAAGGAAGAGGCTGCATATACTGGTATTATGCAGTTTGTGCATTATATCAGTCCCCTTTTACGTGATATGTCAATTACAAAAATGACAACCCCACCTACAGCCATATCTCCACTGAAGCAAGGGCGCCCATGTCAGAGTCAAGTGAGGGGGCGAGGGGAGGCGTTGCCCTCCCTCCATCCCCGGCCCCTCAGAGGAAAAAAAGAGTATGGTGTAGTCAGGTATTTTTCTTTCAAGAAAACTATCTAAAAGTCGGTATTACGCACATTTTTAACAGGGTCAGAACTGAAAATTTCTTAGGGATACTCAGAAATCGCCATTCGTGTTCTACTCTATACCGCCAGGTATAGCCCCCACCCCCCTTGCAACTATCGTATGGGCGTCCTTGCACTGACGTCATTCTTCCGAAGGCAACTAGTCTTACAGCCCATAGGACAATGTAAAATGGACTCAATTTATAATAATCTCTGGATGATAGGTACACCCATCAGAGAGGATGGGTAATATCCAACACGCCCAAGATCGAATAGTAAACAATAAGAATGTGTAATATCTCCAGCGTAATTCACTATTTTTCTTGAGTATAGACGCATTTTATTCGGTAATGAATCCTTGCCGTACAGAAGCTGCCAGAATTTTTTTTTTCATATCGCTGATCGATTTTCCGTTTATATACCACAACGGCCCTTTTCTCTAGTATTAGCATTAATACGAGCAGGACGCAGTTCTGACTGCTCTGACGAATTACGCGTTATATCCCTAATATATTGATATCAGAGCGTTGTAGTGATTTATGTAATACTATGACAACTTATATACTGGGTTATTAGAAATTAAGATTGTTACATTACACATTTTTCATTTGCATCTTACTGACCTGAACTGTTTCCATCGATCAATAACGTTACTTCTGTTAAAGGATATTTATTCTTAGTACTGTGGCTTTCCACATCGTTGCCGGCAGCATGCTTTCCGTATAATGACTTAAGCCGCTGCAAGAGCCCATTGGCAAAGTACACTTTTTTACCCTCGCAGAGTGCGCTGATTGTTACAATACCAACCGTACCTATAAAATGTAACAAGGAGAACTAGATCTATATTGCATGTTAAGTCACCCAAATGTTTATATTATTTATTCGGATTTAACTGAAGTATTTTAATTTTAGATATCAAAAATACACAATCATTATATACTTCTTATTAAGCGGACGCTACAAATGGAAGACAAATGGAAAATTACCCATATTAAAAAGTGCGTAAGTCAAGAAGGTAAAGTCTCTCTTCTAGTGTTCAACATGTATATTAAAGCAATATTGAAGGAAGAAGAAACATGCAGAATTAGGATTAAAATTCGCGGTGAAAGGATATCACTGATAAGATTCATTCATAACATTACCCTCACTGAAAATGACAAAGAATTGTAGGACTTGTTCAATGAAATGAACAGTCTACTAAGCACAGAACATGGACTGAAAGTGAACAGAGAAACGAGTGTAATGAGGAGTAGCAGGAAGTGATGAAATGAATATAAAGAACGGGGATTAACTGGCAGGCCATATCGAGGAGTTCTGTTACTGTGGCAACATGACGGTTGGAACAGGGAGGGGAAAAGGAAGCAGAGTAGCACAGAGAAAGAGAAGAATTCCAGGCAAAAGAAATCTACTGATATGAAACACATACCTCAGTCTGATAAAGAAAAATACTCAGAGACTATAAACCTGGAAAACAGCGAAGTACATCTACATCTACATGACTACTCTGCAATTCACATTTAAGTGCTTGGCAGAGGGTTCGTCGAACCACAATCATACTATCTCTCTACTATTCCACTCCCGAACAGCGAGCGGGAAAAACGAACACCTAAACCTTTCTGTTCGAGCTCTGATTTCTCTTATTTTATTTTGATGATCATTCCTACCTATGTAGGTTAGGCTCAACAAAATATTTTCGCATTCGGAAGAGAAAGTTGGTGACTGAAATTTCGTAAAAAGGTCTCGCCGCGACGATAAACGTCTATGCTGTAATGACTTCCGTCCCAACTCGTGTATCATATCTGCCACACTCTCTCCCCATGTATGGTTTTGGAGAACCAGGAAAGAAGAGATTCGACGTTGCAGAAGGAGGCTGAAAATTATATTGACTGATGAGAAAAGAGCAGTTCTATACAGAATCCCTGAGGAAAGAAAGATATGACAACCAATAACTGGAAGAACGGGCTTATAGTACGCTGTCATCGAACAAGTACTATGGTTCTAGAATCTAGAGGGAGACGTGGAAGGCAAAAATTGTATTTTTCAGTGTATAGAGCATACCACGTCCAGTACGACTACGGGTAGTACATCTCTGCAGACTTCAGAGGAATCTTCAGCTTGGTCTCAACTTTACCCTTTGTCCTTATTGCAAATAACTGACAATCTTGGGTGCGAGTCCTACTGTAAGATGAAGAGATTTCCGCAGCATAGGAAATCGTTGCCCGGGAGCATCATACTGGCGAGAACACTGATGACCTAAAAGGAATAAAATTAACGCCCTCGTAAGACAAATATCAGACTCACTAATATGGATTCCTTGCTGGCAAAGTTACAAGGTTCTATACAATACTGCAATGCCTGTGTTGTTAAGAAGTACGATAAGTGTAGGATGCATGTCCGAAGGAACAGGCATTGCGTCGTACTTCTTAATAACACAGGCACTGCAATATGGTATTCATCCACAGACACAAGGCAGCAATTTGCAATTGAGACGTCTCTCTCCCCCCCCCCCCCCTCCTTGCACGGGAATTACATAATATGTACAAGTGCAGGCTGTGCTTCATGAACGACGACATGTGGAAATTTGCGTCTGGCCGAGAGTCGTGCACGGTTAGTGGAAGCGATTAAGGCGATAACACGCGTAAAGCGGGAAATATAGCTTTGACTGCCGATCTGGCACAAATTTTCATTGGCGTCGTTCCATTATACAGCTGAAAGTTGTTACATTACAATATTCTTCCCTGAATCAAAAGACTTAAATCATTACCATAAATTCTAAACCCACTGTAGGGTTATAACAGGGCGTCAAATGAAAATGATACCGATGGAAAGAAGTAAATAAACTGTTTATTATCTCAAAAGTATAACCATAACTGTAAATATATTTATTTTACTGTGAGACAAGTAGGTCAGTGCCTTTAATGAACTGTGATTGTACACAGGCGAACACCTATTCGTCCGAAGCACATTGACGACCACGAATGTCTTTCTTCGTGGCTCAAAAAATATGGAAATGGCGTGGAGTGAAATGGGGACTGTATGGACGATGTGTAAGGATTTCCCAGAGAAAATTCTGCCGCGTAGTCAAACATCCTTAGCAACACGTGGGCGGAGATTGCCCTGCAACAGAACGATGGCGTTCGTCAATCCGTTGCTCACTGAATTTCTGGAACACGGCGCACCAATTAAAGCACAGTGGTACGTGGGCAATTTGCAACAATTTAAGCGCGCCATGAAGTCAGGACGCCCAGTAATGTTGACGGATGGCATTGTCCTGTCGTAGGATTATGTCCGCCCCGTATATTGTCAAGGCTCTTTTGTCTACGCTGCAGCAGATGCGATTTCCATATTTTTGGTGCCCTGAAGGAAGACTTTCGTGGCCGCTGTCGATTTGCTTCGCACGAAGAGGTGCGCACCTGGATACCATCATTGATCCGTAGGCATATGCAAACGTCTTTTGCGCTCTGCAGTGGACATTTATAACATTTTTAAACTGAACTTTGTCACACCACGATACGCTATGCGGGGGCCTCTTGTCGTTTGGCTTCCCTTTTGGTGTCAACGAATCGTCGTGCCATGATGTTTGACAGTATTCGTCGGCGCGATGATCATTTAAAATTTTCCATTTTCAATTATCGTCACGTCATCAACATCATCACGTCGGAGATTATATAAAAAACAGTAAACTAAAAGCTTTTGGTGATTTTAAGATGTGTTTTCAGAGTCATTTTAGAATTGTGAAGCAATGTTCCCTGAAACTTTTTGTGTATTGACTCTTTTTTCAGAGCATCATCAGATATGTCACAACCAACTAATGAATCAAAACTGGGGCATTTATTATGAAGAAGCCATCTGCCCTACACAGTACTGCGAAGGTGAGTCTTTAAAATTATCGTCTGAATATATTTTTCAGGAATTAATTTAATCGAAGTGCAATAATAGGTTCTTTTCTCGGGAAAAGGCTTCATTGATAAATGTTTTAATTACAGTACTTATGAAGTTGGGTACCTTTCAGCATGGGTGCCCTGTTTGGGGACATGATGTTTGAGATTAAAACACTAATACTTCAAATGCTTTTTAGCAGTTTTCACTAAATGAACGTCAACCCAAATAACGAAAATATATGCGAAGTGGAGATAATATATGCAATATAAGGAACAGAAAATAAATAAAGGACGTACGGTAAAACCAGATTTAGGACGAAAATAATACAACTAACAATAAATCTTCAGGACTTGAGCAGATGTATGTAAGTGCCGCTAAAACATTTTTAGCTACAGCAGTGTTGTTCAAGTCCTTTAATTTTCGTTTCAGGTGTGGGAATTAACAGGAAACACGCGTCTGATATGTGGTGTGGGAAAAGAGAAGGATAAAATACCAAGAGGCGATTTCAATTAGTATGTGGCTCTGCAGTTCACATGATTTTTTTTTATCACTCACTTTGTTTTTGTGGCGCGTCAGTCTTCTTAAAATATGTTGAGGTACCTCTATTTCTATGGCTACTTTGAACATGTTAGTAATTGTTGACAAACTTCTAAAGGTAACTTGAAACTTGGCGTTACAAACAAATCAAGAATGCCGGAAACAAGATAGCGGTTATCGAGAACACATTCAGTGTTTCAAACTTGATAAAGCTAACAAGTCAGATATGGCGAAACACTCAAACGAAACAGGACACATTGTTGCTATAGACAATGGCCTCGAAGTACTGCATGCTTTCGAAAAGAGCTGAAAAATGGACATCTAGTAGGAAATGAAAACATTTATCCATGACTAAAAGTGGAAAAATGATACTCTATATGAAATGACAGAGTTCAAGAAGTCACATTCATTCATCAAATTCAATTCAGTACTCTTAAAATAGAAAATACCTGACTTTAAGGTTATATATGAATCTACATCCCGGTAATATCTTTGTGTCTTTTAAAATAAAAATTTTATACTGATATTTTTATTATAAAATTGTCATAGCCGCTGATTTTATAACATATTTGGCCAACCAACATGGCCATGCGACAGGAAGACGAGCAGAAAACATTGCAAGTGTCTGAAAAAACCAGGATCGACATGTCGATAGTCAAATCGAAATAATCTTAGTACTGTCTGTCATCTTGTTTTCCCTTTGTTGATTTGTTTATCACTGCGTGTTTCAAGTTAAATTTAAGACTTTACGAACAATGTATAACAAATTCAGAAGAGCCATAGAAATAGTTACCTCAACACACCATAAGAAGACTGCCACAGCACAAGAACAGAGTGAATGATTATTTAAAACTGTTTCATGTGATCAGCGGAACAAAATAAAATTTGACATCGCCTTTTGTTATGGTATCCTTCTTTTTCCCCAAACGATGACCACAGAACATACCAAAACTAGACAAAACACCTTTACATATCTATACTCACTTGGGGTAACTTTTCTTGTACTTCCACTGTAGCCTGATGACGACGTCTAACCGCAAAACATGTTGCTAATTAAATAAATTACATAGTCAAGAAATTTTTGAGTGGTAGTGGTATTTGTAAAACCTTTTTCATATTTTTTGGGACAGTCACCGTCGAGTAACAGCAAATGTCTACAAAGAGAGTTATGTTTCACACGAATGATTTAAAAACGATTGAGCTTATATCGTGTTCTCGGGTCCTGCAGCAGACTGATGTTTGTAGGTCATTCATTATTTTCGTTTCTTTTCTTCAAATCTACAATATGACGAAGTGCTCTTGATGGATATACTCCATAGATTTTGATATAAATTTTTGAAAATCATTTTCAAAATCATGTGGCGTTTGTGGACCAAGGAAAAGGTGCATGGTCAAATAAATACAAAAATATTCTGGGCAGAAGTTGCTAATTTGGAGCTAGCTTGAGCTTGTCACGTTTGTATGAATGCTGTGCGGTTTTATCAAAAGAAAGACAATGCTGGCTTTACACGGGAAATTTCGGAACTCCACGTTCCCAACCGAGTCAGAAAGTGTAGAAATTCTTCCCACATGCATCTCATGGAACTAAAAGTAGCAAAATTCGAGCTAATACTGATGGATACCAACAGTTTTTCTTCTCACATGCCATCCGTAATGTAATAGGCAGGGAGAATAATATTTTTCCCTCCATCGCATACCGTGTAATGTTTTGCTATTCCGCCAGCAGCGTATTTTTTCGCCAACAAACTCAAATGGCTGTTCTTACCAGAATAGCTCAACGAGAGAATTGAACTCTTGCTCGTTGGCTACAAACGAAGGAAATGTCATTGCTATATTTAACAACATGTGATGAACCATATTGTTACTTGACGTAAATATTCAGTACCTCAAAGACCATTACGGAAGATAAATTTAACCGCACCAACTTTAAGACGCCGTGCAGGTTGTGAAGGACGTCTTTATTGGGATAACATCTGGCAGGAGGACAGAGGAGCAATTGGTGGCGCCAGTGTGTGCCGCCAGTTGGCCCCAAGTTATTTGATTGCTCTTCGCCAACTCCGGCAGCAGATGTCGGTACGTCGGCCTTCTCCTACTCTGTCCTCGCCACCGTGACAGAAGCTAAAAATACTACAGCGTGGTTGGACTTCGGTCGCCAGGATGATAATTTACTATTCGATAATGCGGAAATGTCTTGTAACCAACTTGTCTTTTATGTCCCAGACAGAAAATGAAAATTTTTATTATGAACATTTGGTACAATGCGTGACTGTCATCGAATCTGATACAAGCAATGTTTATTTATTTCCGTAACTCTAGCATTAATTTCAAAGTCAGTTCTGTCCTAACGTGTAATCTGACGACCAGCTCCTGTAAGTTGCGTATATCTTATACCGCCAACTCAGTTACCGTCAATATGTCATGTTTGCGTCGTTCGATCTCGAGAAATTTTATGCCTGTGTATGGCATTCTGGTCTCCTTTGCAGACTGCAGACGTATACCAGTCCAACCATGTTGCTGCATCCTTTCCATCCAGTCTCCCAGACCATGTAACCATAAACAAAACTGACGCAGGCATCTTCTATTACACTGCAGTTGAGCCTGAAGGATCCACTTTTGTATAGTCTTCACACAGCCGATTCTCTAAATTCCCTCCTCTTGTCTCCCATACGCCGACGACACTGCTGGCCCCACCCTCCAGAAATCCCAACCACCCCTTCACCTCCAGCTAAAGCAGGTTACTTCCTAATGCAACGACTGGCTCCTCATAATGTCCTTTCAAGACGCTAGTAGTGAAACGTCCCCTTAAAACAATTATACAAGACTGTGCTTAAACTGAAACACAATATTTTTTAGCGCAACGCAATCTGACTTTCAAAAATCTCTACGAAAGAATGGCCCTGAGTAACATTAACCTATACGTTTCACAAATCACTTACCTCACAAAAATCTTCGTTACTCAAGCTACTGCAATACAGCGAGCACCACTACTGCCAGCTAAATAAAATATTCAAACTACTGAAGGCACTAATTACTGACAGGCATAGTTAGCAAATGAAAGATTTTAATACAGAACAGACAATGTATTTACCTTAATATTCATAATATATAAATCAGTTCGTGACACCAATTCTTACAAATTTCAAAACTCCGCCATCTCTCTACCCACGTCCACCACTGCTGGCGGCTCACCTCCAACTGCGCAACGCTACGCACTGTTAGCATCCAGCTGCCTCTGCTCAACACTACAATGGCAGACAACAATGCAAACTAAACACAGACTGCGCACGGCACAGCCAGTGATTTTTATACAGAGCGCTACGTGGCGGCGGCGTTACCAATAAAAAAACCTAAACAGCTTACTTACAGTAGGACGAACCTCTGCCCCAGTGACCTCTACGTCAAGACCGTTCTGATAAAATTACAAACTGAAGTACCGCAGAGTAACCCTGTAATGTTAACACACATGGATATCGCTCCTACTAACCATCCAATCGAAAACCTGCAATAGATTACTAGAACAACTAACAACCTGAATCTGGGGATTGTATCCCTCCACCACACTGCACATCTACAAAGCTTTGAACCGAGTAATCCTCTCTTATTACTTTGTCAGTTGGATTTCTGCTCCACCAAATTCCCCCTCCCATACCCTCCAACGTTACACTTTCTGCGTCGCTTTCCATTTCCTACCATATCCCGTTTTGATTCTGTCTCAGCTTATTAATTTCCCCTTTCTCCCCAGCCACACAAATAGCTTCGAATTTCGTAAACTTCCCGCAAACTCGACACCAACTGCCCTATCGATTCATCAACTATCATCAATGCACAAGCTCTTCCGTGCTTGTACTAATAGACATTTCAAACATTCCAACAACATGTTCTTCACATCTCATTCGAAATAACTTTACTCACCTCTACCTAACGATGAAATCTACCCAAGGGATCTACACATTGTTGAAATTTCAACACAGTACTCCTCCTACTCCCTACTCCACAATAATTCTTCGCCTAAACTTTCCTTACTTCACTCGGCTCCCTCCCTTTCCAAACGCTTGAATTGGGTTCCTTCTCCAAAACTCTTTCATCTCACATCCTTTCCAAAACACATTTGCTCAACAACTCTCCTACCACACCTTCAATAAAGTGAAGTGGTCTGTTTCAACTGACACCACCGTCAGTGATTATATCTTTAAAAAATCGAGAATTTAGTTACTCTTCAACATACAGCCGCCAGTTTTAATCATTTTAAAACTTGCAGATATTTTAAGTGTTTTAGAAACTATGTATATTTTATTATGCACCGCTGCTAGAGCACTCTAACAGTACCAATTGAGATAATTAAATAACAATAAAGTAAAGAATTACCAAACTCATTGCATTATGGAGGGAAAAATCACTGGTTTCATTGGACTTAATCTGATGCGAAATGTGTTTTAGATAACTTCGTAGTACCTTGTAGTGGTGCCATTTTTCGGCGTAATTCCATAAACCATGATGGCTTTACGGAGCCACTGCAACGCCTGATATTTCGTCTAGTTAGCGGTTCTGTAGTCAATCGACTGAAATTGATATCGAATTTCCGCATATAGTAACGACATCGTCTGGCATTTGGAGTGTCATAAACAATGCCCGCATTGGTGCAGCTAACAACACTGCTTCATTTACAAGGAGATGTTGAAGTCTTACACCTCACTGTTACATAATTGTTAGAGAGGATACTATTCGCGATTCGATCACTTAAACTCTCTTTTACGCCAGGTCTAAGTCTGAAGGTGAGCTACCCTTGCAGTGGGCCAACTTCTCTTCATAGCTGGACGACATAACGATACCAACCAGATCTTCTTCGACGACCACAGTAGCGATCCAAACGACACCGCCAGGACAGACCAAAAATATGGCTAAGGTTTCGAACGCTTGGCATATTTTTTTGATCTGACAAAGGCATTTGATTGTGTTGATCACAAAATATTGCTCCAGAAGTTGGACCATTACGGAATTAAGGGAGTAGCTCACAATTAGTTCACCTCTTACTTTAGCAACAGGCAGCTGAAGGTCATTATTCACAATGTTGATAACAGCTGTGATGTGGGGGCTGAGGGGGATACTGTCAAGAAGGGGGTGCCCCAGGGAACAGTGTTGGGGCCACTCCTGTTCCTTGTTTATATAAATGATATGCCCTCTAGTATTAGGGGTAACTTTAAAACATTTCTGTAGTAAAGGATGGTGTGTGCAACATCGGCTGTGTTTCAAATAGTGCAGTACATGACCTAAGTTCATGGTTTGTAGAAAATAAAGTAACCCTAAATCAAAGTAACACACGGTTTTTACAGTTTCTAACACACAATTAAACAAAACCTTACGATTTAATTTCACAGAACGGGCAAATGATTGGTAAAACTGAACAGTTCAAATTTCTAGGTGTTCTGATAGTTAGTAAGCTGTCGTGGATAGCCCACGTTCAGGATCTTGTTGAAAGACTTAATACAGTCAGTTTTACTATTCGAACAGTATCATAAGTGAGTGATCATTCGACATGAAAATTAGTCTACTTTGCTTATTTTCATTCGCTTATGTCATATGGTGTTATATTTTGGCATATATATTCCTTACTATCGTTTCTTGTTACCAATATTAGCTTATTCCCAAGAGTAAGCAGCTTTCACTCGGTTTATACTCGGCAGAAGTCAAACCTGCATTTGGATCGGACTTCCTTAACTCTAGTGCAAACCGGTGTGCAGTATACTGCTGCATCCACTTTCAATAAGCTACTACTCAAATTCAAAAATCTAGCAGTAATACACGCGCTTTCAAATCGAAACTGAAGAGTTTCTTCATGGGTCACTCCTTCTATTCTGTCGAGGAGCTCCTTGGGAAATTAAGCTGATTCTTATTGTGTTATTGATTGCATTTACTTAAACTTATAAAGTGACTTTTTCAGGTTCATGAACATTTATTCTTATCTGTTATTACTTTCATGTTGTAATTTCATCTACAGACACGTTCCATGACCTTGGAGATTCACTCCTCAATTTGGTTCTACGGAACTTGACATGTAAATAAAATTTTAAAAAATCATCTTGAAAATCTGCCAGACTGCTCCAGAACTTCACTGGCCCATCTACTACACCAACGACCTCCTAGACAGTAGTGCTATTAGTATCAGCAATTGCAGCAGCCTGCACACAATTTCTGTCAAGGGCAGTAAGAACCACACAACACTTACCAACATCACCATGAGCAACCACACCAGCGTCCACACAATTGCCATGTAAAACAGTCTGAAACAATAACCATTGAGAGCGATCATATTAACTGCGAGGTTCAGCGGAGTACGGCATAAACAACAGACGTTAGTGAACCATAGCAAGGTCGAGGTGCCTATGGCTAGTTGGATAGGGAATTATGTTAGCCGAGTGACGTCAGCGGTCCCGCCCACGTCGCCGCGTACGTGCACTGCCTCACAGCGGTCGGTGCAGCCTGTGGCAGCAGTGGTCTAGGCTGAATTTGCACTATCCGCGATGCGATGCGATGCCGAGCGATGATGTTCAGAAATGGTGTGGCTTGGAGGGGCTCGTTATAACCTCTTCGATCCCTCGGTCGATAATGACGACCTTAGTTATTTTTTTCTGTGTAAATTTTCCTACTTCTCCGCTTATAGACCGATGGTCCGCGAGTGTGGACCCTCTAGTTCTGTTTTAAAACCAGGGCGCAGCACCCTGCAAGGTACCTCCTCGTGTTAGTTTCGTTCAGTATTTTTTCTGTATAAACTTTCAAACTTTTTCGCTTATAGACCGTCAGTCTAGTGTGGACCTTCTAGTTGTTAGTTTTAAAACAACGGCGCAGCACCTTTCGAGGTACGATTCGAGTGTTAGTTTACAGTTGGTCGAATGCAGGAAATGGTTATTCCTACAAATCGACAGGGTATGTAAATAATTATTTTGCTAAATGTTAGACTGAGAATTTGTGTTTTTCCCCTAACGGCAGCTGACTGTTCCGGATGCAAAGAATTAGTGCAGATTTATATAATTTTTTTTCCTTGCTGTGAAGTAACCAATTTCTTCATATTTGGACCTAAAGTCAAACGAATTTTTACTATTCTCACTTTGGTCTTCAGTAATGAGATAATGAAATAGCTTTTATTTCTACACCCTACAACATTCCATGAAATATTAACCGACGAGCAACTAGAAGATCTATTTTATGACAGCAATCCGTGATTATTTAATTGGAATGATGACGAATTCTCGCTTTTTACTGCAGATTGCCCTGCTGAACTTGACGAAACTGATTGGAAAACAATAAGAACTCCTGTAGCCAGGAGAAGAGGGCTTCCTTGTACAGCGAATTCCACTGTCAGTGAAGATGTAGAAAACATGAATTAAAAAAAAAAAAAAAGGTGAGTTGCAACCAATTTCAGAAGTTAGGTTTTCCAATGATTGCGAACTACCCAAGTTTGTTGTGACAAGAGATGCCTCAGAATGCAGAAAATCTAGCTTCAATTCCAAGATAAGAGACCAGTGCGTAAATTGTGTTGAGTGTAGTTACGAATTGCGGAAAGTAATTGTTCTGAAGCTTATCACAAAAAGTACCGTAAAGATTTATTTACTGACACTAGCAGATCATCACTTGGCAGAAGCTACCGTCTGATTGTCATTTTCTTGCATTTATGAGTTGTTTTAGAGCATCAACAAAAATGTCTGGGAGGTCATATACTTAAAAACTATTAACACTGAGAATTCTATTTCTGTGTGCATTGCTCATTGCTGACGAGAGCAGTCTGGAGGACGAGCTTTTACACCACAGAAGAGTTTTTGAAGCCTACGGGTACTCACAACAGCAGATACTTAAGGCGCTACAAATGAAACCAACTGTATGTATAAGAAAATCAGAAGAAGACAAGGGAAGTTTTAAATCGATGGTTTTTCTGCCATACGTGGGAAGCCTATCGTCAAAAGTATGACAGATCCTGAGTAAGCATGAAGTGAAAGTAATTTTTCGCCCTGCACCAAAGACAGCTGTACTACTGGGTTCCGTTAAGGATGATTCGGTGCTTCAGAAGCCTGGGGTTTACAAGATCCTCTGTGAGTGCTGCCGTTCATACATCGGACAGACGACACGTACTACCCAGGAGAGATACACAGAGCACCGTAGGTACACCCGGCTCTTACAACCTAATAAATCTGCAGTGGCCGAGCACTGTATTGACACTGGGAACTCTATGGTCTACGATAACGTCGAAATTTTAGCCTCGACTTCATCTTTCTGGGACTCAGTAGTGAAGAAAGCAATTGTAATTCGCTTGACCACGAATTTAATTAATAGAGATAGCGGCTTCAGCTAGGACAAATCTTGGAATCAAGCGATTTCTGTAATAAAATCACAAAGACGTCGCCAAGGTGGAGCTCGCAGTGATACATCGATATCGCCGTGTGGATCGACTGCGCAGGCATAGATCTTTCCATGCATAGGCCATACGTCTTGGCCACCGATTAACGTCTCTGGTGCCTTGTGTGTGTGTGGCCACATGCGCAGTGCTGCAGTCTACGGCCTCAAAAGGACGGTGCAAATGTTGAAGCGTCAGTCACCTCGGCTCACTCTGAAGATGGCTGGACGGTATTCAGCCGAAATGTTAGAAGAAGAACTCAAATTTTATAGGTCAGTATTCGCACTATGAAAATATGAAGATACACATCAAGGAAGATCTTATTTCCGACAGCACTAATAGGTACTTCTTTCGATGGTGGCCCATCTTCTGGAAAATTGGAAATATGTGGTAAGGATTATGGGACCAATCTACTGAGGTCATCGGTCCCTAACTTACGCTAAGGACAACACACAACATCCATGCCCGAGGGAGGACTCGAACCTCCGACCAGGGGAGCCGCGCGAACCGTGACAAGGCGCCTCATACGGCACGGCAGCCCCGCGCGGCCCGCCCATTTTGCTGATCGTGCAAAATACATTATAAGACAAGAAAACTGACACACCATCTGAATGGGACAGGAACAGGTAAAGTGAATTACGTTTGTAGAAAATCTCATGATTAGAGTTTCAGAAAGAAATAAATGGTTTATAGAGGCGAAAGAGCTTCAAAAATTGATTTCAAGCAGTTATTCCACTTGGTATTGATTGATAGAGTTGTTGGAAGTCCTCCTGACGAATATTATGAAAAATTATGTTCAATTGGCGCATTAGATCGTCAAAATCCTGAACTGGTTGAAGAGCCCTGCCCATAACTCTTCAAATGTTCTCAATTGGGAAGAGATACGGAAATCTTGCTGGCCAAGGTAGGGTTTGGAAAACACGAAAACGAACTGTAGGAACTCTCGCCATGTGAGGGGGTGGGCATTATCTTGCTGAAATGTAAGCCCAGGATGGCTCGCTCTGTGCTGTAAGGGTGCCGCGAATGACAACCAAAGGGGTCCTTCTATTAAAAAAAATGGCACCCAAGTGACAGGTTGCTATCCTACGGCTGTCTGGGACGTCTCAAACCACCTCTTCCGTGGTCATCAGGGCTCATTTCGAAGCAGGACTCATTGACTAATGAGATTCCAAGGCGGTCTTAGAAATCTGTCAAAAGAGACCGTCATCAGATTTAAGTGAATTGGAACCTTCCTGAAAAAAAAGTTGATAAAAGCCAAATGAGCTTCAGAAGAGCAATGTGAAAGGTTTTCGGTGAATAAGTAATTTCGCCAACCATCTGATGAGATATTCTAAGAATTTTCGAACACACATAAAGTCAGCAAAGGATCAAAATCATCTATTCAGTTTAAATTTAAAGACTCTTATGTGTTCAGTAAAAGTATAAATACCTGAATCCAAATTGTGACCATCCCGTTACCACACGTTTACTTCGTTGTTTCTAATAAATTAAAATATTTGTTAGTTAATCACATGGGAACTATGATCACTTCTCAGCACATATATATGGGATCAATTAGGTTTTTCTTTATTTTTATAACTATCCAGTAGAACTTGAAAACCTGTTCTAAAAATTTAGTCATATGAGTAATTTACTGTTTCTGTTCCTAACATTTCAATAATACTGACCTTTTGTTAGTCTTTAGTATTTTTGTAAGACGATAACTGTGTGTGTGTGTGTGTGTGTGTGTGTGTGTGTGTGAGTGAGAGAGAGAGAGAGAGAGAGAGAGAGAGAGAGATAGAGAGAGAGAGAGAGAGAGAGAGAGAGAGAGAGAGAATGGGTGGACAGGGAGAGGGGAGGGGGGTGGACGTTACTGAATAAGTGAATCAGGGAAGAAAGAGAGAGAAAGGGAGACAGAGAGAATGATCACGTTTGTTCTTACATACATATCTATACTTCCCCCGTGAACCATGGACCTTGCCGTTGGTGGGGAGGCTTGCGTGCCTCAGCATTACACATAGTCGTACCGGAGGTGCAACCACAATGGAGGGGTATATGTTGAGAGACCAGACAAACGTGTGGTTCCTGAAGAGGGGCAACAGCCTTTTCAGTAGTTGCAAGGGCAACAGTCTGGATGATTGACTGAACTGGCCTTGTAACACTAACCAAAACGGCCTTGCTGTGCTGGTACTGCGAACGGCTGAAAACAAGGGGAAACTACAGCCGTAACTTTTCCCGAGAGCATGCAGTTTACTGAATGGTTAAATGATTCTGGCATCCACTTGGGTAAAATGTTCCAGAGGCGAAATAGTCCCCCATTTGGATCTCCGGGCGGGGAGTGCTCAAGAGGACATCGTTGTCAGGAGAAAGAAAACTGGAGTTCTACGGATCGGAGCTTGGAATGTCAGAAAGCAAAGAAGGGAAAGCAGAAATGTGGAAGGAGCATAAAAGAGGGTCTATACAAGGGTGATGTACTTGAGGACAATATTATGGAAAAGGAAGAGGATGTAAATGAAGATGAAATGGAAGATATGATACTGGGTGAAGGGTTTGACTGAGCACTGAAAGATCTCTAAGTCGAAACAAGGCCACGGGAGTAGACAACATTCCATTAGAACTGGGGGACTCTACCATCTGGTGAGCAAGCGAAAGGTGGTTGGTCTTACTAAGACTTTCAATACACTTGCAATAGACGGCGTTTGATCTATATGGATTTTGTATGTCATTTCACTTTCAGATATACCTACCATCTCTAGTAACATATTTTGAAAGACAGAACCACGTATTATTCGTAGTGACACTGCAGATATTGTGGGAGTGGCTTCTTCCACTATACGGCAAAGCTTGATCTGAGAACAGCTGCTGTTCTTATTTTGATAATTTAAAAAGCCATGTGAAGCAGCTGATTTATTTTAAGGGAAACAGGAAGTCAATTTATTCGATTGTGACTTCCATTTCCACTTATAGGACGATGTTGTGATTTTTTTTTGAGTCATCAGTCTTATGACTGGTGTGATGCTGCCCGCCACGAATTTCTCTCCTGCTGCAACCTCTTCACCTCAGAGTAGTAGTTAAACCTATGTCCTCAATTATTCGTTGGACTTATTCAAATCTCTGTCTTCCTCTACAATTTTTACCCACTACAGCTACCTGTAGTATCATCGAAGCCATTCACTGATGTCTTAACAGATGACCGTTCATGCTGTCCCTTCTCCACATATTCCTTTCCTCTTCGATTCTGCGCAGCACTTCAACATTCCTTACATTACCAGTCCACCTAATTTTCAACATTCGTCTGTAGTACTACATCTCACATGCTCCGATTCTCTTCTGTTCCGGTTTTCCCCAGTCCATATTTCACTACCATACAACGCTGTGCTCCAAACGTACATTCTCAGAAATTTCTTCCTCAAATTAAGGCCTGCGTTTGATACTAGTAAACTTTTCTTGACCAGGAATGCCCTTTATACCAGTTCTAACCTGCTTTTGATGTCCTCGTTACTCCATAAGTCATTGGTTATTTTGCTGCACAGGTTGCAAAACTCCGTGTCTTCATCTGGTACGTCACCATCAATCCTGATGATCACGTTCTCGCTGCTCCCGTTTCTGCTACTTCTCATTACTTTTGTCTTTCTTAGATTTACTCTTAATCCATATACTGTGCTCATTAGACTGTTCATTCCATTTAGCAGTTCGTATTATTCTTCTTTACTTTCACTCAGGATATCAAATCGTATCATTGATATCCTTTCACCTAGAATTTTAATTCCACTCCTGAACTTTTGTTTTATTTCCGTCATTGCTTCTTCAAAAAAAAAAAGTTCAAATGTCTCTGAGCACTATGGGACTCAACTGCTGAAGTCATAAGTCCCCTAGAACATAGAACTACTTAAACCTAACCAACCTAAGGACATTACACACATCCGTGCCCGAGGCAGGATTCGAACCTGCGACCGTTGCGGTTGCCCGGTTCCAGACTGTAACGCCTAGAACAGCTCGGCCACTCCGGCCGACATTGCTTCTTCGACGTGCAGATTGAACAGTAGGAGGGAATGACTACATCCCTGTCTTACACGCTTTCTAATCAGAGTACTTCGTATTGGTCGTCCACTCCTATTGTTCCCACTTGGCTCTTGTACATATTGTGTATTATCCGTCCATCCCTGTAGCTTTTACCCCCATTTTTCACAGAACGTTGAACATCTTGCAGCATTTTACATTGCCGAACGCATTTCCATATCGACAAATACTATGAACGTGTCTTGCTTCCATTATCAACCGCAACGTCAGAATGGCCTCTTGGGTGCCTAAAGCCAAACTGATCGTCATCTATCACATCCTCAATTTTCTATTCAGTTCTTCTGTACATTACTCTTGTCTGCAACTCGGATGCATGAGCTGTTAAGCTGATGGTGCGAATGTCTAGCAGTTGTCGGCTCTTGAGGTCTTCGGAATTGTGTGGATGCTGTTTTTCCAAAAGTCACATGCTGTTTCGGCAGAGTCATCCATTGTACATACCAAAGAAATTCTGATTATCTATTCCTTCTGCCTTATTTCGTCTTAAGTCCACCAAAGCTCTCTTAAATTGTGGCTCCCCTATCTCTTCTAAATCAACTCTTGCTTTCTCTTCTATCACATCAGACAAATATTCCCTTCAGTGTACTCTTCCCATCTATCCGCTCTCTCCTCTCCATTTAACAGTGGAATTTTCGCTGCACTGTTAATGTTACCACCCTTGCTTTTAATTTCACCGAAAACTATTTTGACTTTCCTATATGCTGAGTGAGTCTTTCGGACAATCATTTCTTTTTCTATTTCTTCACATTTTTCATGTAGCAATTTCGTCTTAGCTTCCCTGTACTTCCTACTTATTTCATTCCTCAGGGACTTGTGTTTCTGTGATCCTGAATTTTCTTGAACGTTTTTGTACTTGCCTCTTTAGAGACGTCCATTCTTCCTGAACTGTCCTGCCTACTGAGCTGTTCCTTATTTCTGTGTCTATAGCCTTAGAGAACTTCAAGCGTATCTCGTCATTCCTTGGCACTTTCATATCCCACTTCTTTGCATATTGATTCTTCCTGTCTTAAACCTCAGCCAACGCTTCATCGCTGGTACATTGGGATTGTGATCTGAATCTATATCTGTTTCTGGTTACGCCTCGCAGTCGGAATCTCTGTCTGACCATGATGAAATCTTCCAATAACACCCGGCGTTTTTAAGTATACCTCACCATGTTGTGAATCTTGAACAGAGTATTTGCTATTACTATTAGTCTTTCTCTTCTGTGATTCATATTTCCACGCCCATTTTCTCATGGAATTACTAATCATTAATTAATACACCATTAAGGTATATGAATAACTTTAGTAACACTTGGCCTGGACTAAAATCAGTTTCAATTTTAAAATCATATTATCAAATATAATCGTTTGATGTATAAGCGGCACACAAATGGAAATTAGACATGGAAAAATCTAAGTAAACGGTTTGTTATTTCAAAAGTAATCACCATAAATGTTAATACATTTATCCCACTGTAAGACAAGAGTCTCAACGACTTCATGTTTGAGGTTTCCTACGAAGTCATTGGTGTAGCCAAATATGCGGCTCGGCGTCAGAAGCACATCGACGTCCCCGAATACCTTTCTTCAGGACTTCAAACATATGGGAAGTACTTGGGGTGTGATCGGGTCGGTGTGAAGGATTTATAAGGGCTTCCCAGTGAAACATCTACTGCGTACTTGAAACAGTCTTTTCAACATGCGGGCTGGTATTATCCTACAAAAGAATGATGCACTCTCGACTACTCTGTAGTTTCTCAACAAGCGCTAAATGTTTTGCCTTCAAGCCCTTACATACCCTCTAGACAGTTCCAATCTCTCCTTACTCGATTTCCATATTTCCGGGGTCCTGTTGAAAGACGCTCGTGACCATTGATTTGCATCGGACGAAGAAATGCACACCGGGGTACAATTATGCTTCTGTAGTCAACCGCAAACATTTTTCCACGAGAGCAGTGACCGTTTTTTCTCAGAATGGGACAAATGTCTATAAAGCTGTGGAGAATACTTAAAAATAACCAAGTTTACTTCGTTTTCTGTATCTGTCTCTTTTTTATTTGACCACCCCATATACATTCAAACTGAACTGTGTTTGATTTTAATATTTGTATTTATGTTATGATTTTTGTTTATGTATGTGTTTATCCCTTGCAAATGCTTTCAACCTGTTTCAGTCAGCACAATTACAAAAGTTTTCATTCGACCAGATCCGTCAGTCCGTGAGGAACTCGCTATGTCATTTGGATGCACTTAATTATCCACATCATTAGCCATAAAATAACTTACATTTTCCAGGTACGTAATTTCAATAATACGACATATCATTATTGTGACGCCATGGGATGGACATCACTAACGACCAGAATAAGAACAACAGCCTCAGCTGAAGCGGTAGTATTACTTGGGTAGAGATGTGGGCGTTTTTGTAATGGAAGGATCATGCTATCGGCAACTACAGCTGTGCTTATGGATTTTCAAGATGGCACTGTATTGTTTCCACCTAGCATGAAACTGAGGACACTGATGTGTCCACGGGAGCTGTAGCATGGGAAAACATTATTAATGTCCTCTGCAAACATCAACGTACGTATTGCATCACCACGATATGCCATGCTCGTGTGATGCTATTGTGAATAGCTGTACCGATCGAAAGGTCATACCTGGCGTTATTTGTAAACAAACTCACAGTTACTAGATCGCCCCTTGAAAGTAGAACGCCCACGCTAGTGGACAGCGGTATTTCAGCTGAAAGAAAAGTACCATTAGGGACGCATTAGAAACATCTGTGGAACTTGCGACTGACCATCTATCATTCAATGAAGGACATTAGTGACCAATGATCGAGTTAACATCAACCCGGATTCCATGGAATCTTAACCAGGGAAGTTGCTGGACGTGCCCACCATGTGGGCAGACGTGGAACTGGTATCGACTGAGAGGTAATGTTGAGTACTTACAACGCACAGGACGTCCGTGCTCGACAGGTGCGCAAGGTGATCGATATTCTACAAATCATTAAGTAAAAAACTGCGCAGAACGTTTCAGGGAAAGTCTTCAGTACACAGGGAATAAATATCTAAATTATCCATTCATTATAGTTGGAGACTTGAATCAGGCGTCCACTGACTGGGAAAATTACACGTTTATCACAGGGAGCTGAAACAAGACTCCTGTGGAGTTTTTCTAGGAGCGCTCTCAAAATACCTATAGCAACTAGTTACAAAACAAACTCGAGGTGGGAACATATTAGATATGTTGGTGACAAACAGACCTGACCTTTTTGAGGAAGTTAATCTAGAAATGGTATTAGCAACCATAATGTCAGTGGACGTTGCAAAACAAAAACAGAAACAGAATAGAGTTTTCTTGTTTGAGAAAGCAAATAAAAGTGTTATTAATGAAGATCTTCACAGACAGCTTCAAACATTCACCGCGGGACACAAAGATATGGAGCATCTTTGGTCGGAATTTAAAGGTATTGTCCAGCACGTGCTAGAGAAATACGTGCCTATCGAAAATGGAGGGTAGGGAAAGGATCCACCGTAATTCAACAAACATATTAGGAAGTTGCTGAGAAAGCAGAGAATTTTGCACAGACATTTTAAACGTAGTCACTACCCCGCGGACAAACAGAAATTATGTGAAATGAAAGCAGCAGTAAAAGTGTCAGGGAGAGATTCTTTTAACAAATTTGAAAGCAATATTTTATCTGCAGATTCTAGAAATAACCCCAAAAAATTTTGGCCGTACGTAAAATCCATGAACGCTAAAAATAAATCAATATCTTCTCTTGCTGACAGTACGGCTAATGTAGCGGATGATGATAAGCAGAAGGTCGAAATTCTAAACCCAGCTTTCAAAAACACGTTTACGGTAGAGGACTGCAGCACCATCCCCCATTTCAACTATCGAAGAAACGCCAGGATGGGTGACATAGTTTTCAGTGTATCTGGGATTGTAAAATAATTACTATCCTTAGACGCCGGAAGGCATCTGGCCCAGACGGTATCCCTGTAGGATTTTATGTTAACTGTACTACAAATATAGCACCATTCTATTCATCATCTATCAAAGATCATTGGAAAAGCGGAAAGTTCCACGGGACAGGAAGAAGGCCCAGGTCATTGCAATGTATAGGAAGGGTAGAAAATCGAATGCACATAATCACCGGCTAATTTCATTGACATAGATTTATTGTATAATCATGGAACATATTTTGTGTTCAGACATAATGACCTTTCTAGACTCTCAGAAGCTCATCTGCAGAAATCAGCACGGTTTTAGGAAACAGCGGTCTTGTGAGACACAGCTGGCCCTCTTTGTGCATGATATACACACATAAAAAAAAGTTTTGGATCAACCCGGTTCTCAAAACTCCTGAAGACAGACGTTTACTGTGGATATTGTATCACAGACACAGTCCCTTTGACTGTTCAGAGATGTCACTAAACCAGCCCAAGGATGTAAAGAACCATGCATGAACAGTGCCTATGAGACGGACGGGGTCCGAGAGCTGATAAGCTCCAGTCATTCCACCAGGAAGGAGGTACACGGCTCGTGATGTCTGTAGTTCAACCATGCCTAGACAGTTAATACCGCGGATCGATTGCGTCGGCATTATTCCTTTGTGCCAGGAAAGGCTCTCAACAAGGGAAGTACCTAGGCGTCTCAGAATGTACCAATGCGACGTTGTTCGGACGTGGAGGAGATACAGAGAGACAGGAACTGTCGATGACATCTCTCGCTCAGGCCGATCAAGGGCTCCTACGGCAGTGTATGACCGCTACCTACGGATTTTTGAAACTTGACAGCAACTCCACCATGTTGAATAATGCGTTTCGTGCAGACACAGGACGTAGTGTTACAACTCAAACTGTGTGCAATATGCTGCATGATGCGCAACTTCACGCCCGACATCCAAGGCGAGGTCCATCTTTGCAACCACGACACCACGTAACGCGGCACTGATGGACCCAACAACATGCGAAATGAACCGCTCAGGATTGGTTCAAATGGTTCAAATGGCTCTGAGCACTATGGGACTTAACATCTGTGGTCATCAGTCCCCTAGAACTTAGAACTACTTAAACCTAACTAACCTAAGGAAATCACATACATCCATGCCCGAGGCAAGATTCGAACCTGCGACCGTAGCAGTCGCGCTGTTCCGGACTGAGCGCCTAGAACCGCTAGTCCACCGTAGCCGGCGCTCAGTATTGGCATCGGGTTCTCTTCACCGATGAGTGTTGCTAATGCCTTGAACCAGACAATCGTCGGATACGTATTTGGAGGCAACCCGGTCAGGTTGGACGCTCTATCCACACTGTTCAGTGAGTGCAGCAAGGTGGAGGTACCCTGCTGTTTCGGAGTGCCATTATGTGGGGTCGTCCTACGACCGACAGTGGTACCATATCGGCAGCATATTGGCGGGGCATTCGTCTTCATGGACGACAACTCACGCCTCCATCGTGCGTATCTTATGAATGACTTCCTTCAGGATAACGACATCGCTCGACCAGATGGCCAGCATATTCTACAGACTTGAAACCCTATCGGACATGCCTGGGATGGATTGAAAAGGGACGTGACCCGCCAACCACTCTGAGGGATCTACGCCGAATCCTCGTTGACGAGTGGGACCATCTGGACCAGCAGTGCCTTGATGAACTTCTAGCTGTAGTACGCCACGATGAATACGGGCATGTGTCATTAGCACGTGATACTGGGTATTAGAGGTACCGGTGTGTGCAGCAATCTAGACCACCACCTCTGAATGTCTCGCGGTATGGTGGTTCAACATGCGATGTGTGGTTTTGATGAGCAATACAAAGGACGGAAATGATGTTTAGATTGCGTTCCATTCCAATTCTCTGTACAGGTTTGACAGGCTCTAGATACTGGCTCCCAGGTTATGCCATATTCCTCAACTTTAGAAAGGCGTTCGACGTAGTTCCGCACTGTCGGATGCCCCAAAAAGTGCGCGCTTTTGGTCTATCCGATGACATATGTGGTTGGATAGAGAGTTTTCTAACAGACAGAGAGCAGTATGTCGTCCTGAATGGTGAGACTTCAACAGAAGCAATCAGGTGTGCCCCAGGGCAGCGTAAAAGTCCACTGCTCTTTACGATTTGCATAAACGATCTGGTTGATGATATTGAAAATGTCATTAGACTGTTTGCCGATAATGGTGTAGTCTACAGGAAAGTAGTATGACACGAAAGTTGTGAACAAATCAGTGAGGATTTGCAGAAAATAAATGCGTGGTCTAATGAATGCCAGTTATCTCTCAATATTAGGAAGTGTAACCTACTGCGTATAACAAATCGAAAATTCCCATTAATATAAGAGTACAAAGTAAATGCCCAGTCTTTGGAAGAGGTAACATCCGTCAAGTATCTGGGTATGACTATTCGAAATGATTTCAAATGGAATAATCAGGTTACACAAGTAACGGGTAAGGCGAACTCTTAGGTTGCGGTTATCCTAAACTGATGCAGTCCTTCAGCAAAGGAAATTGCTTACAATACTTTCGTTCGCCGAGTCTTAGAGTATTGTTCGTCTGTATTGGACCGTTACTAGTTGTACCTGATTCAAGAGATTGAGAAGTTGCAAAGAAGAGGGGGAAGATTCGTGACTCGTATATTCAGCTATCGCGAGAACGTTACAAATCTCATAGAAAGTTTGAAGTGCGACACACTTGCAGTTAGACGACGCGCTAAACGAAAGGGGCTGCTCATAAAATTCCAACATCCGATCTTCGCCGAGGATGTAGAGCATATATTTTTACCACCAACTTTCATATCGCGCAATGATAACCATTCAAAGATAGGGAAAGTAGAGCTCGAACTGAGGCGTTCAGACAGTAGTTTTCCACTCGCGCAGTCCACGAGTGGAACAGAAGGGGGGAGGGGGGGGGGGGGGAGGAATATGACTTTGGTGCGAATAGTGACATCCGCCACACATCGCTTGGTGGATAGAGGAATATATATGTAGATGTAGATGTAAAGGACTCCAGAACTGAATTCGACGTTCGAGGAGGCTGCAGGACGTCATGTGTCGCATCACACGTTTAGGTGCTCATTCCAGGATGCTATTCTCTGTTCCAGACCACCATGCCGAGCACCACGCCGTACACCGAAATACCACGGACTCCGTTACAGACGACTAATAAATCAATCAGAATGGACGAAATTCTGATTTTTTGTACCCTAATAAATGCAGTCAACGTATTTTGAGTCAACCCAGTAATCTCGAATACCTCCAACACAGTGTCTCACTTGTGCAAGAAGGTGATGCTGGAGTGATGTTCTAGGGTGGCATTCATTGGCCACAGTACACATGTAGTATGTGTTGAGGGCAATCTCACTGATCTACGGTACAGTGAAGAGGTTGTGCAACCAGCAGTGGGACCGTATCGCCTACATTTTGGTGACAACTTTATCTTGATGGTGACAAGAAACGTACTCATCGTGCTGTTGAACGCATTTCTTGAGCAGGTCAGTTGGATCATCAGAATGGAATGGCCTGCCTGTCTCCCATACATGAACCCAGTCTAATATGAGAGGGATAGATTGAAACTAACTGTTTTTGAACATCGACAACGAGCGCGTACTGTTCGTGACTTACGCAGAATTGACATTGAAGAGTGGAACAGTTTGGACCAGGGCTGGATTTATGTTCACGTCGATGATACGTCGCGAAAGATTCAGCCTGTATTCTAGCAAACGGACGTTATGACTTTCCCCAGAATTGCTATGAGAAATCCCGCATAGAAAACAAAAGGTGATTTTTCGTTAGCCACATGCATGTTGTAATTTTTTTATTTGGTGAGTAGGGCACGTATCGAATGAGTGTATACACATGCTTCCGTGTGAGTTTTTGTTTTCTGTGACGTGAATTCCGAATTAAACGGGTAATGCAAAAATCTTGTTGATATTGTAAGTAGGCTGTTTACGTTTTTTTGTTGGTAACGCCACATAGCGCTCTCTATGAAAAATCACTGGCTGTGCTGTGTGCAGTCAGTGGCTGGTTGGCATTGTTGTAATACTCGCCATTGTAGTGTTGGGCGGCTGGATGTTACAAGCGCGTAGCGTTGCGCAGTTGGAGGTGAGCCACCAGCAGTGATGGACGTGGGGAGAGAGATGGTGGAGTTTTGAAATTTGTAAGACTGGATGTCATGAACTGCTATATATATTATGACTATTAAGCTGGCAGTAGTGGCGCTCGCTGTTTTGCAGTAGCTTGAGTAACGAAGACTGTTGTGAGGTAAGTGATTTGTGAAACGTATAGATTAATGTTAGTCAGGGCCATTCTTTCGTAGGGATTTTTGGAAGTCAGATTTCGTTGCGCTAAAAATATTGTGTGTCAGTTTAAGTACAGTGATGCACAATTTTTCTAAGGGGACGTTTCATAATGTGTGCTTGACAAACTATAAGCAAATGTCAACGGTTACAGTTACTAGGTTGGTGCATAAGTTCGTTGCGTTTTTCAATAAGTTTCGCAACATAACACATAACGGAAAATTTAGTCATCAATAGGATATTGTCCTTCACTATTTACAACAATCTGCCAACGCTAGGGTAACTTTCCGAGTCCGTGGCTGTAGAGATAAGTTGGGTTTCCGGCGTAAACTCGTCGAGCGATGTTCGGAGCGCATTTTCATCCAGAAACAAACTTCCTTAAAGGTTGTTCGATAGACAGTGGGAAAAGTGAAATTCTGAGGATACAATATCAGGTGAAAAAACGGGGTGTAGAATTATTTCCCAATGCTGCTCCTGCATTCTGTTATTCGTCAGTTCAGAAGAATGTGGTCGGGCGTTATCGGGGAGCAACATCGCTTCCCGCAATCTTCCAGGTTGTTGTTCTTGGATTGCGTCTGCAAGACGTATGAGCTGTTGCCAATAATTGTGAGCAGTGATGGTTAATCACCACAGCGTCGCTGTTCCACCAGATACATAACATTATCTTTTGTGGATTCGCACAAGTCTTTGTACGGGTAGTTGCTGCTTTGTGTGGGTTCAACCAGTCCTTTAGTTTCCTTATGTTACTGCATAAAGACGCCGTTTCTCGTCATCAGTAACCGTACAGGATAGGAATAGTTGATGTCGTTAACGAGACTACTGGACATATGACCAACCGCTGATTTTTGAGATCTCGACGTAGGGCATGTGGTACTCATACATCCGATTATTGGAAGTTCCCCACTGCATGCAAAAGGCGCAGCATGGTGGAATGATCACAGTTCGTCATATTTGCCAGTTTTCGAGTACTCTGTCGTGGACCATTGTGGATTAATGTGTTTAAACGACCTTCATTAAACCCCGAAAGTCTTCCTGAACGTGAAGAACCACTAGGGTCAAAACGATCCTCCTCAAACCGAGAAAACCGTTTCCATGCTGTGTTCTGTCCAATGTCATTATCCCCATACACGTCGCAAATGTTCATACAGAAGAATATGCCATAAATATAATTTCGCCATTCGGCATTCCTTTTCCTAGCCTCCTATGCTCCACTCATATCTCCAAAAGACTAAAAGACAATATGTAAACTCAAACAGCAACTTTGAATGACATAGAAAACAATCTATAAATAAGCCCATAGTAGCCGAAATACCAATATGCATAACAAAACTCTTACGAAGTTCTGCACCAACATAATAAGTGTGGTCTAAAGATGTTACGTCCTTGTGTCCTGCGTTAGCCGTCAGTCTGTCAGCTATTAATGTTAAGTTGTGTGCTCCAATTTTTCCTCCATTGCATCGCTCATTGATTATGAATTGCCATTGTCACAGACCGTGAGTTCGTGTTGAAGCCGCATTGGCAACTGTACCTGTACACACTATCCAAGCTCTGTTTGACTCAATGCCCAGGCGTATCAAGACCGTTATTACGGCCAGAGGTGGTTGTTGTGGGTACTAATTTCTCAGGATCTATGCACCCAAATTGCGTGACAATGTAATCACATGTCAGTTTTGGTGTAATATATTTGTTCAATGAATATCAGTTTATCATCTGCATTTCTTCTTGGTGTAGCAATTTTAATGGCCAGTAGTGTACTTACCATAGTTCGGAAGCACAGTAGTGAGAACAGAAGAAGTTTTTCATGTTAGAGAGACTGCAGTTTTATCCCCGGGACGGCCTACGCGGACTGCAGCGCTCCGCTCGTTCGCTCACCCTCTAGCTGGGCTGGTGTCAAACGACAGTCGGCCTCGTTGCTTCCGCCTCCCAAAAGAACTGCCGGCGAGGCGCGGCCCGGAAGACGCTAACAAGTTCCCTATGCGTCACTGTTCCCGCGCCTCGCTGTCTGCATCCAAACTCTGCCAGAAATGAATCGATCGTGCCCAGGAAGAAAGCAGAGGCAAATATGAGATCGCTCTGTATATAGCCTCGCACATTACGGAGGATGTGACATAAAACGCATTCTTTTCTAATGAATGTTAACATGTCGTGTGGTCTGTTACGAGAGGGTGGTGAGGCCCTTTGAAAATGGCCATTCCGAATTTTTGAGGTCTTCTATTTTAGGACAGACTGCAATGCATTGACAGAAATGGCAAGTGCTACACTAAAACTGACGTTGTTTTGATGAAGCTTGAGACAGCGCGGGATACTTGTAATGGCCTCCACAGGGCAACACTGTCTCGAAATCTGGCAGAAACTCCAAAGAGATTCTGATGATATGTAACGTACGCTGCAACAAGACACAATCAAAGTGTCTGGTGCGTGATACCAATGGTAATATTACCTATGACAGTGCCACTAAGGCAGACCTGCTAAACACAGTTTCCCGATATTCCTTCGCCATAGAAAACGAAGTAAATTTTCCAGAATTTGAATCAAGAACATGTACCAACATAACTGACTTAGAAGTAGATACCTTCGGTGAACAGAAGCAGCTTACATCTAGACTACTACATAGGATCCAGAATGAGATTTTCACTCTACAGCGGAGTGTACGCTGATATGAAACATCCTGGCAAATTAAAACTGTACGCCCGACCGTGACTCGAACTCGGGACCTTCTCCTTTCGCGGGCAAGTGCTCTACCATCTGAGCTACCGAAGCACGACTCACGGACGGTCCTCATAGCTTTAATTCTGACAGTATCTCGTCTCCTACCTTACAAACTTTACAGAAGTCTCGATCGGGCACACAGTTTTAATCTGCCAGGAAGTTACTACACAGGATGTTCGGAAATTCCCGTTACAAGTTACCAGGATTTGTGGAAGCTACAAAGCTAAGTTGTAAGTTCTGACTCCTGTAAGTGTATGCGTATGCACTGTGACTCCATGATGATGTTACAAGCATCGAGAATGATAAATGTATCAATTTGAGGTAAGAGACTCTGGTTCGGAAACGAATGAGTCGCAAGTTACAAGTGAAAATCGTTCTGATACCTCTCTCTGGAATATATGAACCGTTACGGCTGTTGTTAAAAATGTATGTGAGGTTTGCAGTTTCACAGGTGTGTGCTTTTTTTCCTTTTTCTGGGGGGAGGGGGCCGGTCATCAGTCTTCTGACTGGTCTGATGCAGGCCGCTGTAGGCTGCAGATTCCTCGATTTGCGCCATAGGGTGGTAGGGTTTCGGGTTCCGCTGGATAGGTCAGGAGTCCACAACACGCAGCAAGCGGCTACACTGGTAGCAGTGGCTGTGTGGCGTGGACTGGGCGGTTTTTTAGGTTAGATGGCCTCGGGCAAGTACAGAAAGCGCAACAGCCTCAAAGGGTGCGGGGCAAAGTCAGGACATGCGGGGACCAAGCAGCAATCGGTATTGTAATTGTAAACTGTCGAAGCTGCATTGGTAAAGTACCGGAAGTACAAACGCTGATAGAAAGCACCGAAGCTGAAATCGTTATAGGTACAGAAAGCTGGCTGAAGCCAGAGATACATTCAGCCGAAATTTTTACAAAGGCACAGACGGTGTTTAGAAAGGCTAGATTGCATGCAACCGGTGGTGGCGTGTTTGTCGCTGTTAGTAGTAGATTATCCTGTAGTGAAGTAGAAGTGGATAGTTCCTGTGAAATATTATGGGTGGAGGTTACACTCAACAACCGAGCTAGGTTAATAATTGGCTCCTTTTACCGGCCTCCCGACTCAGCAGCATTAGTGGCAGGACAGCTGCGAGAAAATTTGGAATACATTTCACATAAATTTTCACAGCATATTATAATCTTAGGTGGAGATTTCAATTTACCAGATATAGACTGGGACACTCAGATGTTTAGGACGGGTGGTAGGACAGAGCATCGAGTGACATTATACTGAGTGCACGATCCGAAAATTACCTCGAGCAATTAAACAGAGAACCGATTCGTGGACATAACATCTTGGACCTACTGATAACAAACAGACCCAGACTTTTCGACTCTGTATGTGCAGAACAGGGAATCAGTGATCATAAGGCCGTTGCAGCATCCCTGAATATGGAAGATAATAGGAATATAAAAAGAGGGAGGAAGGTTTATCTGTTTAGCAAGAGTAATAGAAGGCAGATTTCAGACTACCAAACAGATCAAAACGAAAATTTCTGTTCCGACACTGACAATGTTGAGTGTTTACGGAAAAAGTTTAAGGCAATTGTAAAATGCGTTTTAGTCACGTACGTGCCGAGTAAAACTGTGAGGTACGGGAAAAACCCAGCGTGGTTCAACAACAAGGTTAGGAAACTACTGCGGAAGCAAAGAGAGCTTCACTCCAAGTTTTAACGCAGCCAAAACCTCTCAGACAAACAGAACCTAAACGATGTCAAAGTTAGCGTAAGGAGGGCTATGCGTGAAGCGTTCAGTGAATTCGAAAGTAAAATTCTACGTACCGACTTGACAGAAAATCGTAGGAAGTTCTCGTCTTACGTTAAATCAGTAAGTGGCTCGAAACAGCATATCCAGACACTCCGGGATGATGATGGCTTTGAAACAGAGGAAGACACGCGTAAAGCTGAAATACTAAACACCTTTTTCGAAAGCTGTTTCACAGAAGAGGACCGCACTGCAGTTCCTTCTCTAAATCCTCACACAAACGAAAAAATGGCTGACATCGAAATAATTGTCCAAGGAATAGAAAAGCAACTGAAATCACTCAACAGAGGAAAGTCCACTGGACCTGACGGAATACCAATTCGATTCTACACAGAGTACGCGAAAGAACTTGCCCCCCTCCCCCTTCTAACATCCGTGTACCGCAAGTCTCTAGAGGAACGGAAGGTTCCAAATGATTGGAAAAGAGCACAGGTAGTCCCAGTCTTCAAGGAAGGTCGTCGAGCAGATGCTCAAAACTATAGACCTATACCTCTGACGTCGATCTGTTGTAGAATTTTAGAACATGTATTTTGTTCGAGTATCATGTCGTTTTTGGAAACCCAGAATCTACTCTGTAGGAATCAACATGGATTCCGGAAACAGCGATCGTGTGAGACCCAACTCGCTTTATTTGTTCATGAGACCCAGAAATTATTAGATACAGGCTCCCAGGTAGATGCTATTTTCCTAGACTTCCGGAAGGCGTTCGATACAGTTCCGCACTGTCGCCTGATAAACAAAGTAAGAGCATACGGAATATCAGACCAGCTGTGTGGCTGGATTGAAGAGTTTTTAGCAAACAGAACACAGCATGTTGTTATCAATGGAGAGACGTCTACAGACGTTAAATTACCCGCTGGCGTGCCACAGGGGAGTGTTGCGGGACCATTGATTTTCACAATATACACTCCTGGAAATTGAAATGAGAACACCGTGAATTCATTGTCCCAGGAAGGGGAAACTTTATTGACACATTCCTGGGGTCAGATACATCACATGATCACACTGACAGAACCACAGGCACATAGACACAGGCAACAGAGCATGCACAATGTCGGCACTAGTACAGTGTATATCCACCTTTTGCAGCAATGCAGGCTCCTATTCTCCCATGGAGACGATCGTAGAGATGCTGGATGTAGTCCTGTGGAACGGCTTGCCATGCCATTTCCACCTGGCGCCTCAGTTGCACCAGCATTCCTGGTGGACGTGCAGACCGCGTGAGACGACGCTTCATCCAGTCCCAAACATGCTCAATGGGGGACAGATCCGGAGATCTTGATGGCCAGGGTAGTTGACTTACACCTTCTAGAGCACGTTGGATGGCACGGGATACATGCGGACGTGCATTGTCCTGTTCGAACAGCAAGTTCCCTTGCCGGTCTAGGAATGGTAGAACGATGGGTTCGATGACGGTTTGGATGTACCGTGCACTATTCAGTGTCCCCTCGACGATCACCAGAGGTGTACGGCCAGTGTAGGAGATCGCTCCCCACACCATGATGCCGGGTTTTGGCCTTGTGTGCCTCGGTCGTATGCAGTCCTGATTGTGGCGCTCACCTGCACGGCGCCAAACACGCATACGACCATCATTGGCACCAAGGCAGAAGTGACTCTCATCGCTGAAGACGACACGTCTCCATTCGTCCCTCCATTCACGCCTGTCGCGACACCACTGGAGGCGGGCTGCACGATGTTGGGGCGTGAGCGGAAGACGGCCTAACGGTGTGCGGGACAGTAGCCCAGCTACATGGAGACGGTTGCGAATGGTCCTCGCCGATACCCCAGGAGCAACAGTGTCACTCATTTACTGGGAAGTGGCGGTGCGGTCCCCTACGGCACTGCGTAGGATCCTACGGTCTTGGCGTGCATCCGTGCGTCGCTGCGGTCCGGTCCCAGGTCGACGGGCACGTGCACCTTCCGCCGACCACTGGCGACAACATCGATGTACTGTGGAGACCTCACGCCCCACGTGTTGAGCAATTCGGCGGTACGTCCACCTGGCCTCCCGCATGCCCACTATACGCCCACGCTCAAAGTCCGTCAACTGCACATACGGTTCACGTCCACGCTGTCGCGGCATGCTACCAGTGTTAAAGACTGCGATGGAGCTCCGTATGCCACGGCAAACTGGCTGACACTGACGGCGGCGGTGCACAAATGCTGCGCAGCTAGCGCCATTCGACGGCCAACACCGCGGTTCCTGGTGTGTCCGCTGTGCCGTGCGTGTGATCATTGCTTGTACAGCCCTCTCGCAGTGTCCGGAGCAAGTATGTTGGGTCTGACACACCGGTGTCAATGTGTTCTTTTTTCCATTTCCAGGAGTGTATATAAATGACATAGTATATAGTGTCAGAAGTTCCATGCGGCTTTTCGTGGATGATGCTGTAGTATACAGAGAAGTTGCAGCATTAGAAAACTGTAGCGAAATGCAGGAAGATCTGCAGTGGATAGGCACTTGGTGTAGGGAGTGGCAACTGACCCTTAACGTAGACAATGCAATGTATTGCGAATACATAGAAAGAAGGATCCTTTATTGTATGATTATATGATAGCGGAACAAACACTGGTAGCAGTTACTTCTGTTAAATATCTGGGAGTATGCGTGCGGAACGATTTGAAATGGAATGATCATATAAAATTAATTGTTGGTAAGGCGGGTACCAGGTTGGGATTCATTGGGAGAGTCCTTAGAAAATGTAATCCATCAACAAAGGAGATGGCTTACAAAACACTCGTTCGACCTATACTTGAGTTTTGCTCATCAGTGTGGGATCCGTACCAGATCGGGTTGACGGAGGAGATAGAGAACATCCAAAGAAGAGCAACGCGTTTCGTCACAGGGTTATTTGGTAACCGTGATAGCGTTACGGAGACGTTTAGCAAACTCAAATGGCAGACGCTGCAAGAGAGGCGCTCTACATCGTGGTGTAGCTTGCTCGCCAGGTTTCGAGAGGGTGCGTTTCTGGATGAGGTATCGAATATACTGCTTCCCCCTATTTATACCTCCCGTAGAGATCACGAATGTAAAATTAGAGAGATTAGAGCGCGCACGGAGGCTTTCAGACCGTCGTTCTTCCCGCGAACCATACGCGACTGGAACAGAAAAGGGAGGTAATGACAGTGGCACGTAAAGTGGCCTGCGCCACACACGGTGGGTGGCTTGCGGAGTATGAATGTAGATGTAGATGTAGATGTAGAGTTCCTCTCCTGTACCAACCTCTTCATCTCAGGGTATTCCAATCTCTGTTTTCCTCTACAGCTTTCTCCCTTTACAGCTCCCGCTAGTACCACGGAACTAGGGAACTCATTCCCTGATGTCTTAACAGATGTTGTATCATCCTGTCCTTTCTTCTTGTCTTTGCACATATTTATTTCCGATTCTGCGCCGAACCTCCTCATTCCTTACCTTATCAGTTCATCTAATTTTCAACATTCGTCTGTAACACCACATCTCAAAATGCTTTTATTCTCTTACGTTCCTATTTTCCCACTGTCCATGTTCCACTACCGTACAATGCTGTGCTCCAAACGAATATTCTCAGAAATTTCTTCCTTAAACTAATGCCTATGTTTGATATTAGTAGACTTGTCTTGGCCAGGAATGTCCTTTTTGCCAGCGCTAGTTATTTTTGATGTCCTCCTCACTCCGTAGGTCATTGGTTATTTTGCTGCCTAGGTAACAGAATTACCTAAATTCATCCACTTCATGACCATCAACCCTACTTCCCGTTATTTTCGTCTTTCTTCGATTTACCCTCAATCCATATTTTGTAATCATTGGATTGTTCATTCCATTCCGCATATCATGTAATTCTTCTTCTGTTTCACCCAGGATAGCAATGTCATTAGCGAATCATATCATTGATATTCTTTGGCCTTGAATTTTAATTTCACTCCTGAATATTTATTTCCATCAACGCTCCTTCGATGTACAGATTGAAAAGTAGAGGGGAAAAGACTACAACCCTGCCTTACACCCTTTTTAATCCTAGCACTTCGTTCTTGGACGACCACTCTCATCATTCCACCATGGCTCTTATACAAATTACATACTACCCATTTTCCCTATAGCTTACCCCTATTTTTCTCAGAATTTCGAACGTCTTGCGCCATTTTATATTGTCGAACACTTTTTCCATGCCTCAAATCCTATGAACATGTCTATTTTTCTTTAGTCCAGCTTCCATTATCAGCCGCAGAAGCAGAATAGCCTCTCGGGTGCCTCTACCTACTCTAAAGCCAAACTGGTCGTCATTTAGTACATAGTCATTTTTCTGTTCCATTCTTCTGTTTATTATTCTTGTCACTAACTTGGATGCATGAGCTGTTCAGCCGATTGTGCGAAGTTCTCGTAATTGTCAGTTCTTGAAGTCTTCGGAATTGTACAGACAATTTTTTTCAAAAATTAGGGTGGTGTATCGCCAGAATCATACTTCCTACATAAAGTGAATAGTCTGTTGCCACTTCCTCCTATGATTTTAGTTATTCTGGTGGAATGTTGTCTTTCCCTTCTGCCTTATTTGATCTTCAGGCCTCCAAAGCTCTTCGGATTCTAAAACTCGATCACCTATCTCCTCGACTTCTGTTTCTTCTTCTATCACATCAGACAGACCTTCCCCTCTTAGAGGCCTTCAATGTACTCTTTCCACCTACCCGCTCTCTCCTCAGGATTTCACATTGGAATTCCCGTTGCATCCTTAATGTTACCATCCTTGCTTTTAATTTCACCAAAAGTTACTTTGAATTTCCTGTATGCAGCGTCAGTCCTTCCGATAATCATTTCTTTTTCGATTTCTTCTCATTTTTTCATGCAGCCATTTCGTCTTAGCTTCCCTGCACTTTCTATTTATTTCATTCTTCAGCGACTTGTACTTCAGTATTTTTTAATTTCCCTGAATATTTTTGTACTTCTTTCCTTCATCGTTCAGCTGAAGTATGTCTTCTGTTACCCATGGTTTCTTCGCAGTTACTTTCTTCGTACTATGTTTCTCTTTACAACTTCTGTGATGGCCCTTTTTAGAGACGTCCATTCCTCTTCCACTGCAGCACCTACTAAGCTATTCGTTGTTGCTGTATCTACAGTCTTAGAGCACTTGAAGCGTGTCCTGTCATCTCTTAATAAATCCGTACCATACTTCCTTGCGTATTCATTCTTCCTCACTAATCTCTTGAAATTGATCCTACTCTTTACCACTACCACATTGTGATCTGAGTCTATAACTGTTCTGGAGTAAGCGTTACAAACCAGTATCTGATTTGGCAAACTCTGTCTGGCCAAGATGTAATCTAATTCACAGCCGGCCGGAGTGGCCGTGCGGTTCTAGGCGCTACAGTCTGGAGGCGAGCGACCGCTACGGCCGGAGGTTCGAATCCTGCATCGGGCACGGATGTGTGTGATGTACTTAGGTTAGTTAGGTTTAAGTAGTTCTACGTTCTAGGGGACTGATGAGCTCAGCAGTTAAGTCCCACAGTGCGCAGAGCCATTTGAACCATTTGAACCTATCACTGAACTGTTCACTGTAATACACTCTTTGCCCCGCCTTTCTATTCATAACGAATCCCACTTCCGTCATACCATTTTCTGCTGCAGTTGATATTACCCTCTACTCATAGGTGGTAGTATGGACCAAAACAACAAAACATGACTAGTGAAAATGGGCTCTAAAATGCATACCAGAGCAGCAATGAGCGCTTCATCTTCGATAGTCTGGAGCACAACTCCTCTATTAAACAAGTGATCATAACTCTTAAGGTATCCGTTTTAGAGCCCATGTTTACTAGACATTTTTCTTTTTTTGGCCAATATTACAACCACTTTATGTTGCCTAACCCATAATCTTAGCAAGAACAGAATCGGTACATGTATTCTACCGTCGCAGATATCATAACAGTTTTCGCTCACAACTTTCGACTCGTTTGCTTATGGTACAGGGGCCTCTACATGAAATCGATACCTTCACCCGTCTCCGTTATGCTTGGAAGTTTGTAAGAGAACACGGAGACAATTACTGAACCGTTTGCTTTAGGACGTTCAAACTGCACGGTTGGCTGCGGAGCATGATGGGAATTAACATACGCATCCGCACGCACTTTGTTGTCGAGCATTTGCACGTGAAAATGTCACGGTACGGCGTGCCTGAGCGTATAGCGCTTTATGAAGGCCTATTATGCGAGCAATAACAGACCGAGATTAAGCTGAAGAAGCGGTCCAATTGCGATAACAATCCATAATTTGATTCGAAAGTTAGAGGGAATGGGTAGTGTTCGTGATGACAGTGTTGACAATTTCCTTGTCCAAAAAGGGGTGAAAACGTCCGAAAACATTGAGAAGACGTCCGCTGTGTATCGAACCAACCCCAGGAAATCAATCAGATGAGCTGCACAACAGATGTGAATCAACGATACACTCCGACAAATTGTTGACCTGCGTATCCTCTCATATAAAGTTCAAACCAGACATTAAACTCCAGGGTCATGGAACAACGATTGTGTCTCGCCGACACTATTGTAGACAGAATTGACGAACAGGACTTTGGTGTGCGTACGATTTGGTTTAGCGACCAAGCCCACTTGCATATGGATGGGTTCGTGAAGAAGCAAAACTGGCGCATTTGGGGGACTGAGGATCCGCATTTCGCGGTCGAGAAGTCTCTCAACCCTCAACTTGTGACTGTGTGGTGTGCAGTGTCCAGTCACGGAATATCGATGCGGTGTTCCTTTATGGCACGACAACTACCGAACGGTATGTGAAGGTTTTGGAAGAGGATTTTATCCACAGTGTCCAAAGTGCCCCTGAGTTCGACAAGATGTGGTTCATGCAAGACGGTGCTCGAACCCACCGAAGCAGGAGAGTGTTTGGTGTCCTGGAGGAGCACTTTGGGGACCGCATTCTGGCTCTGGGGGACCGAGAGGTCACTGTCATGGTCCTCGAGTGGCTGCCATATTCTCTGGATACGGCTCTAGGGGACCGAGAGGTCACTGCCATGGTCCTCGAGTGGCCGCCATATTCTCCGGATACGGCTCTAGGGGACCGAGAGGCCACTGTCATGGTCCTCGAGTGGCCACCATATTCTCCGGATATGGCTCTGGGTGACCGAGAGGCCACTGTCATGGTCCTCGAGTGGCCGCCATATTCTCCGGATATGGCTCTGGGTGACCGAGAGGCCACTGTCATGGTCCTCGAGTGGCCGCCATATTCTCCGGATATGGCTCTGGGTGACCGAGAGGCCACTGTCATGGTCCTCGAGTGGCCGCCATATTCTCCGGATATGGCTCTGGGTGACCGAGAGGCCACTGTCATGGTCCTCGAGTGGCCACCATATTCTCCGGATATGGCTCTGGGTGACCGAGAGGCCACTGTCATGGTCCTCGAGTGGCCGCCATATTCTCCGGATATGGCTCTAGGGGACTGAGAGGCCACTGTCATGGTCCTCGAGTGGCCGCCATATTCTTCGGTTATGGCTCTAGGGGACCGAGAGGCCACTGTCATGGTCCTCGAGTGGGCGCCATATTCTCCGGATACAGCTCTGGGTGACCGAGAGGCCACTGTCATGGTCCTCGAGTGGCCGCCATATTCTCCGGATATGGCTCTGGGTGACCGAGAGGCCACTGTCATGGTCCTCGAGTGGCCGCCATATTCTCTGGATATGGCTCTGGGTGACCGAGAGGCCACTGTCATGGTCCTCGAGTGGCCGCCATATTCTCCCGATATGGCTCTGGGTGACCGAGAGGCCACTGTCATGGTCCTCGAGTGGCCACCATATTCTCCGGATATGGCTCTGGGTGACCGAGAGGCCACTGTCATGGTCCTCGAGTGGCCGCCATATTCTCCGGATATGGCTCTAGGGGACCGAGAGGCCACTGTCATGGTCCTCGAGTGGCCGCCATATTCTTCGGTTATGGCTCTAGGGGACCGAGAGGCCACTGTCATGGTCCTCGAGTGGCCGCCATATTCTCCGGATACGGCTCTGGGTGATCGAGAGGCTACTGTCATGGTCCTCGAGTGGCCGCCATATTCTCCGGATATGGCTCTGGGTGACCGAGAGGCCACTGTAATGGTCCTCGAGTGGCCGCCATATTCTCCGGATATGGCTCTAGGGGACCGAGAGGCCACTGACATGGTCCTCGAGTGGCCGCCATATTCTCCGGATATGAACTCATCTTAATATTTTTCATTTGGCTGTATTAAAGAGCAAGGTGTACAGCAATTACCCCAAACCCGTTAATGAGCTGAAAACAGTCATTCAGGAGGTCATCGTCAGCATCGATATTCCGACATTTCAGTGGGTCTTGCAGAGTTTCGCTATTCGTCTGAGCTACCTCATCGGCAATGATGGCAGGCATATCAAACATCTTATAACCTAAATCCGAATATCTGTAGTGACCTTTACGTGTTGAATAGAGTGCACGCCGTAGTTTTGTAACTGATATATGCTTTCCATATAATTCAATAACTGTCATTAGTTACTACTAAAATCAGTCATCACAATTTATACTTGTAACCGGTTTCGACCACACCTGTGGTCATCTTCAGCCTAAAATGCAGTATGAGCACGAGCCTCCTGGTGATAAATCACTGGGCAGTGATTTACCACCACAAGGAGGCTCCTGCCCATAGTGCATTTTGCTCTGAAGATGACCACCGAAACCAGTTACCAGAATAAATAAATATGTGATCAAGACTGATTTTAGTAGTAACTATTAGTAATAACATTCATCACTGTCTGCTCCCACGATGTATTCAAAAGTAATCAATAACTGTCACCCTGTACAAACCTTTATAGGCACCTGCGCCTGTAACTTCGACGTTCAGTAGTGTTGTTGAACGGAGTTTCCAACATGGATTCATGTACAGAATATTACGTACTCACTCTGCTCTACATGTCCTAGAAGCTTGTTTATTGGAATTTCAAATTTCTACTCGATACCCTAATTAACGTTTGGATAGACTTCCGATACCCACTTTTTCTTATGTATAATGAAACGTTCTTAGCCAAGTTTTTGACAATTTACTTAAAATTTCACACGGTACTCTAATGAACATGCAGATGGATGGAAGGCTACACAAAATTTCAATATGTATATCTACATATAGGAGTAAGATACAAAGGGAAAACATAGTTACAAAAACCTGAAGAAGTACTTGACAGGATTACTTAAAATTTTTGACATTATTCTAATAAAATGTTGGACAAATGTCGGAATCCGCAGCTGTCATACATATTGTTGCGTAAACTGAAGTTGGGCGGGGGGAAAGGAAACGGAGGGGAACTACTGATGTCATCTGCATCATGACTTTTTGCGGAATAAGTTTGGTTCCAATGGCTCTGAGTACTATGGGACTTAACATCTGAGGTCATCAGTCCCCTAGAACTCAGAACTACTTAAACCTAACTAACCTAAGGACATCACACACCTCCATGCCCGAGGCAGGATTCGAACCTGGGACCGTAGCGGTCGCGCGGGTCCAGACTGACGCGCCTAGAACCGCTCGGCCACACCGGCCGGCGAGGAATAAGTGGCAGCGAGTGAGAAATGTGTGCCACGCTAGGATTCAAAACTGGGATCCCCCGCTTATTAGGGAGTTACGCTAACCGTTGCGCTATACCATTGGAGGCATGTAAGTTCCAGTGCTGACATACAAATGAGGTAGGTTACAGTTTCGCCCCTTTCTGCAGATGTTAACGATCCTACTTGGCGTTTACCCTTGCTAGCTATGACCTTCAATTGGTTTTTAGGTTTTACCGAAACGCCTGTTGCATCACAGTTAAATATTTGAGAATCCATGAGTTTGTGTTTGTCAATTACATTTGTTAGTAACGAAAAAAAAAACCTATCGACAGCTACTTTACTAAAACCTATAGCACTTGCGCCGGATGTTGCTTCGGGTTTGTGAACAGATAAAGTAGGATGTCTTTTAAGGAATCCGTTGGCCCAGTCTTCATCTGAAATTTCATTTTTAATCCTATGAACAATGCCATTTCTTGCAGTCGACTGCAAGCTATATTACGACAGCTACTTTACTAAAACCTATAGCACTTGCGCCGGATGTTGCTTCGGGTTTGTGAACAGATAAAGTAGGCTGTTTTTTAAGGAATCCGTTGGCCCAGTCTTCACCTGAAATTTCATTTTTAATCCTATGAACAATGCCATTTTTTGCAGTCGACTGCAAGCTATATTACGCTTTGATTGTTAAGCCGAATAACCTAGCCTTCATACTTTTTACGTACTTAACGAGTTCGAGTTCCTGTTCTTCCGTAAATACGTTTTTAAACTTTCCAGCCATTGTATGAATTTTGTAGTCAGGGTTTTCCCTTCTTCTTCTTTTTTTTTTTTTTTTTTAACGCAACTTTCCAGAGTAGTGTGGGGAACGTCAAATTGGTTTGAAGCCTTCAAATACCCACAATAGCCAGAATTAACTGCTTCCACAGTATTGTTCATGACCTCAGTAGACTGCCTATTTGTTTTTCTCTTATATATTCGAACCGTCTGAAATCGAAAACAAAATGGATTAGGAGCCTAATAAAAGCGATCTCTTCGTTAAAAATGTAGCGAGGCAGAATGAGGTACTTCCCCATTCCGCCAAAGGTACATGGTTTAGGGTATCGAGGTAAGGCCACCAAACAAAGATACGAAAACAAACATTTAACCGAATGAAAGTAAAGGTTATTAAACATATTTTAAGAATCTGCTAACAATACTCGTGTTGTAAATAAGTAGGTATACTATTTCTTGCTTCCAATTTGCCAGAAGTTACAAGGCAGGATAAAAAACTAGCACAGCGAAAATTTCACGATCCAACGCTTACGAAAACCAAACAAACATGGCTGCCGACGTTGAGCAGTAACTGTCTGAACTAGTTGTACTTATTGCCGATCGTTGGCAGCACCTCCTTGACACGAGAATACGTACATCTTCATTTCGCCCCGGTACCCGTTCTACCCCGGGTTCCCCTATATATAATAACAGTATACAGGTTTTACGTGAAAACTGACTATGAGAACAAATATGCTCTGCAGTAAAAACGTACGGCTTTCTTTCCTTTGTTGAAGCCAGTTGTGATGCTTTTTAATTCGTCTAATCAAATCATCGAATTAAATGCGCTGTCAGCACCGGAATGATTAAAGGAAATGACTGCAATCGTTGACGACACTGAGCCGTTGCGTGATCCAGAAAAGACCAGCAAAGTCAGTACGAATACAATGCCGAGAATCTTCAAGTCAGTTTATGCCAACTGAATACCTTCTGATGCGACGGTGCAGGTCTAGGTTAGCTGAATATCTCTTGATGCGACGGTGCCTGGCTATAGGTGCATGGGCAGCGGCAGGCGATCATACATGCATATATTCCATCTGTGTATCAAGCCCCAGCCACGAACAATACTGACACGCCAGCTGCCCAGTTTCTAACGATACCTCATCGTCCTAGAAGCAATAGCTTCAACACATATATTTGCAAATATGTGGGAATCAGGAATCACATTTGTTAATTGGAATGACGCAATAGAGTTATGCCAGTCTGAAGAGAGAGACTGTTGCATTGTGCACAGTAATTGTGAACTGCTGCATCTGAGATTGATTTAAGATTATGAGACCAACTCATCAGAATGAAGTATTTCAGTTATCGTAATGATTGCTGACCGGCGGTACCCGTGGTCTAGGGGTAGCATTTTTGATGCGTAATGAAAACGTCTTCGGTCCCGGGTTCGATCCCCGCCACTGCCTAAATTTTGATAAATAATCAGCATTGGCGGCCGAAGACTTCCGGCATAAGAAGTCAGCCTCATTCTGCCAACTGCCTTGTCAAAGAGGGCGGAGGAGCGGATAGAGGTTCAGGGAAATTGCCCCTAAAGGCGGAAGAATCAGCAATGATCAACGACATGAGGATATAGAAGGCAATGGAAACCACTGCATTAAAGACACGTAACGTGTATCCATAGGACATGTGGCCTGTAGTTAAAAAAGTGTCATGATGATCTCTCCATTGGCAAAAGATTCCGGAATAGTCCCCCATTCGGATCTCCGGGAGGGGACTGCCAAGGGGTAGGTTACCATGAGAAAAAGATTGAATAATCAACGAAAGGATAACGTTCTACGAGACGGGACGTGGAATGTCAGAAGCTTGAACGTGGTAGGGAAACTAGAAAATCTGAAAAGGGAAATGCAAAGGCTCATTCTAGATATAGTAGGGGTCAGCGAAGTGCATTGGAAGGAAGATAAGGATATCTGCTCAGATGAGTATCGGGTAGTATAAACAACAGCAGAAAATGGTATAACAGGTGTAGGATTCTTTGTGAATAGGAAGGTAGGGCAGAGGGTGTGTTACTGTGAACAGTTCAGTGACCGGGTTGTTCTAATCAGAATCGACAGCAGACCAACACCGACAACGATAGTTCAGGTATACATGCCGACGTCGCAAGCTGAAGATGAAGAGATACAGAAAGTGTATGAGGATATTGAAAGGGTAATGCAGTATGTAAAGGGGGACGAAAATCTAATAGTCATGGGCGACTGAAATGCAGTTGAAGGGAAAGGAGTAGAAGAAAAGGTTACAGGAGAATATGGGCTTGGGACAAGGAATGAAAGAGGAGAAAGACAGGAGCAGATATAGACTCAGATCACAATATAGTAGTGATGAACAGTAGGCTGAAGTTCAAGACATTAGTCAAGAAGAATCAATACGCAAAGAAGTGGGATACGGAGGTTCTAAGGAATGACGAGATACGTTTGAAGTTCTCTAACGCTATAGATACAGCAATAAGGAATAGCGCAGTAGGCAGTACAGTTGAACAGGTATGGACATCTCTAAAAAGGGCCATCACAGAAGTTGGGAAGGAAAACATAGATACAAAGAAGATAGCTGACAACAAACCTTGGGTAACAGAAGAAATACACTCCTGGAAATGGAAAAAAGAACACATTGACACCGGTGTGTCAGACCCACCATACTTGCTCCGGACACTGCGAGAGGGCTGTACAAGCAATGATCACACGCACGGCACAGCGGACACACCAGGAACCGCGGTGTTGGCCGTCGAATGGCGCTAGCTGCGCAGCATTTGTGCAGCGCCGCCGTCAGTGTCAGCCAGTTTGCCGTGGCATACGGAGCTCCAGCGCAGTCTTTAACACTGGTAGCATGCCGCGACAGCGTGGACGTGAACCGTATGTGCAGTTGACGGACTTTGAGCGTGGGCGTATAGTGGGCATGCGGGAGGCCAGGTGGACGTACCGCCGAATTGCTCAACACGTGGGGCGTGAGGTCTCCACAGTACATCGATGTTGTCGCCAGTGGTCGGCGGAAGGTGCACGTGCCCGTCGACCTGGGACCGGACCGCAGCGACGCACGGATGCACGCCAAGACCGTAAGATCCTACACAGTGCCGTACGGGACCGCACCGCCACTTCCCAGCAAATTAGGGACACTGTTGCTCCTGGGGTATCGGCGAGGACCATTCGCAACCGTCTCCGTGAAGCTGGGCTACGGTCCCGCACACCGTTAGGCCGTCTTCCGCTCACGCCCCAACATCGTGCAGCCCGCCTCCAATGGTGTCGCGACAGGCGTGAATGGAGGGACGAATGGAGACGTGTCGTCTTCAGCGATGAGAGTCGCTTCTGCCTTGGTGCCAATGATGGTCGTATTCGTGTTTGGCGCCGTGCAAGTGAGCGCCATAATCAGGACTGCATACGACCGAGGCACACAGGGCCAACACCCGGCATCATGGTGTGGGGAGCGATCTCCTTCACTGGCCGTACACCTCTGGTGATCGTCGAGGGGACACTGAATAGTGCACGGTACATCCAAACCGTCATCGAACCCATCGTTCTACCATTCCTAGACCGGCAAGGTAACTTGCTGTTCCAACAGGACAATGCACGTCCGCATGTATCCCGTGCCACCCAACGTGCTCTAGAAGGTGTAAGTCAACTACCCTGGCCAGCAAGATCTCCGGATCTGTCCCCCATTGAGCATGTTTGGGAGTGGATGAAGCTTCGTCTCACGCGGTCTGCACGTCCAGCACGAACGCTGGTCCAACTGAGGCGCCAGGTGGAAATGGCATGGCAAGCCGTTCCACAGGACCACATCTAGCATCTCTACGATCGCCTCCATGGGAGAATAGCAGCCTGCATTGCTGCGAAAGGTGGATATACACTGTACTAGTGCCGACATTGTGCATGCTCTGTTGCCTGTGTCTATGTGCCTGTGGTTCTGTCAGTGTGATCATGTGATGTATCTGACCCCAGGAATGTGTCAATAAAGTTTCCCCTTCCTGGGACAATGAATTCACGGTGTTCTTATATCAATTTCCAGGAGTGTACTTCAGTTGATTGATGAATGAAGGAAGTACAAACATGTTCGGGAAAATCAGGAATACAGAAATACAAGTCGCCGAGGAATGAAATGAATAGGAAGTGCAGGGAATCTAAGACGAAATGGCTGCAGGAAAAATGTGAAGACATCGAAAAAGATATGATTGTCGGAAGGACAGACTCAGCATACAGGAAAGTTAAAACAACCTTTCGTGACATTAAAAGCAACGGTGGTAACATTAAGAGTGCATCGGTAATTCCACTGTTAAATGCAGAGGAGAGAGCAGATAGGTGGAAAGAATACATTGAAAGGCTCTATGAGGGTGAAGATTTGTCTGATGTGATAGAAGAAGAAACAGGAGTCGATTTAGAAGAGATAGGGGATCCAGTATTAGAATCGGAATCCAAAAGAGCTTTGGAGGACTAATGGTCAAGTAAGGCAGAAGGGATAGATAACATTCCATCAGAATTTCTAAAATCATTAGGGGAAGTGGCTACAAAACGACTATTCATGTTGGTGTGTAGAATATATGAATCTGGCGACATACCATCTGACTTTCGGAAAAGCATCATCCACAGAATTCCGAAGACGGCAAGAGCTGACAAGTGCGAGAATTATCGCACAATCAGCTTAACAGCTCATGCATCGAAGCCGCTTACAAGAATAATATACAGAAGAATGGAAAAGAAAATTGAGAATGCGCTAGGTGACGATCAGTTTGGCTTTAGGAAAAGTAAAGGCACGAGAGAGGCAATTCTGACGTTACGGCTAACAATGGAAGCAAGGCTAAAGAAAAATTAAGACACGTTCATAGGATTTGTCGACCTGGAAAAAGCGTTCGACAATATAAAATGGTGCAAGCTGTTGGAGATACTCAAAAAAAGTTGGGGTAAGCTATAGGGAGAGACGGGTCATATACAATATGTACTACAACCAAGAGGGAATAATAAGAGTGGACGATCAAGAACGAAGTGCTCTAATTAAAAAGGGTGTAAGACAAGGCTGTAGCCTTTCGCCCCTACTCTTCAATGATGGAAATAAAAGAAAGGTTCAAGAGTGGAATTAAAATACAAGGTGAAAGGATATCAATGATACGATTCGCTGATGACATTGCTATCCTGAGTGAAAGGAAGAAGAATTAAATGATCTGCTGAACGGAATGAACAGTCTAATGAGCACACACTATGGTTTGAGAGTAAATCGGAGAAAGACGAAGGTAATGAGAAGTAGTAGAAATGAGAACAGCGAGAAACTTAACATCAGGATTGATGGTCATGAAGTCAATGAAGTTAAGGAATTCTGCTACCTAGGCAGTAAAATAACCAATGACGGACGGAGCAAGGAAGACATCAAAAGCAGACTCGCTATGGCAAAAAAGGCATTTCTGGCCAAGAGAAGTCTACTAATACCAAATACCGGCCTTAATTTGAGGAAGAAATTCCTGAGGATGTACGTCTGGAGTACAGCATTGTATGGTAGTGAAACATGGACTGTGGGAAAACCGGAACAAAAGAGAATCAAAGCATTTGAGATGTGGTGCTATAGACGAATGTTGAAAATTAGGTGGACTGATATAGTAAGGAATGAGGAGGTTCTACGCAGAATTGTAGAGGAAAGGAATATGTGGAAAACACTGATAAGGAGAAGGGACAGGATGATAGGACATCTGCTAAGACATGAGGGAATGACTTCCATGGTACTAGAGGGAACTGTAGAGGGCAAAAACTGTAGAGGAAGAGAGAGAGTGGAATACGTCAAGCAAATAATTGAGGACGTAGGTTGCAAGTGCTACTCTGAGATGAAGAGGTTAGCACAGGAAAGGAATTCGTGGCGGGTCGCATCAAACCAGTCAGTAGACAGATGAAAAAAAAAGACTGATCGTGTTCAGTAAGTAACCTGTGTGATCCGCCGAGAATCAATGGGAAAAGCTTCTAGTGTTCTGAATCAGAATGATCAATTTCAAAATTGATGGTTAGAAATTTGGATCATTTTCAACAGCTAAGAGAGACAGTGTGTCTACGTTTACATTCTGTACCCTAGGACAACACAGAATTTCGCAGTGGTAATTGGAAAGAAGTAGTGCGCATTGTTGCAGCTTGTGTGCTATACAATCAGATACATCTTTCGCCGGATGAAAAACAGCGGTCAGGGATTTGATTCGGCCTAAGGAAACATTTCCTATCATACTAATATATATGAATTTCGGTGATAACGTATATTATGGCTGAAGATTCCTTTTCAGTTGACTGTAGTTCACTTCGGACTTGTTTACTGTCTTAGACGCGAACGCTACGCGCAGAATTCCGCGTTGCCAGCCTTGTGAGAGAAAACAACCCCCGTTCCATGTGATGAGACGCCAACTGCAAGCACTATGGGTTTTTGCTGATCAAAATGCGACAGTTATGGGCGCCTAAACAATGCATGTTTCAAATTGTGAAAAGATTGTTCGCATTCTTTAGTCCACTTAAAACAAACATTTTTACACTAGAGGCTATAAAAGGATTGCGCTGTATTTGGAACGAATTTGATGTGGCATGTCATCGAGCCATAAACACCTTAGAGGTCTCGCACATTTGCAGGAGAAGATAATTTCCGTATGGCCTCTAAATGCTTAGTCGAGGGACGAGCGTAGTGGGCATCAATGAAATGTCCGAGATATTCAACTTAAGTATTAAAAATAAAAATTTCTTTAAATTACGCTCGATTCCTGCATCAGTTATCTCAGGAAACAGACTCCAAATTTGTGGGATACTTTGTCGGTTTTTGTCCAGAAAAAGTTATGTCATCTAAATAATTTAACGCACGAGCAGAAGCGCTTCTGAAGGGAAGGCCCTGATGCAGATACAAGCCGAGGAGCACGTTAACCAATATGAAATTTTTTGTTTCCTCATCCAGGGGAAGTTCAACATATGCATCGGTTAAAACAGCTTTTCAAAGGAATGTCGTCAGCATGTGGAAGAGGGAAGGATTCAGTCACGTTTTGTGCAATAATTGTAACTTTAAAGTTGATAGAAAGTATTTTCTTCCTGTTCGGTGTTCTTGTGATCACAGATGCCCATTCACTTGCAGAATCGCCCTTCAAAGCTCCGATTTGTTTTGATATGTCGAGTTCAGTAGCATCTTCATCGCGAATGGCGTGAGATACCGGACGAGCGTGGTAAAACTTACGTTTTGCATTCCCCTTGAACGTAATGTGTGCCTGAAAATCTTTCACACGTTCCACTGCGCCGTCGATCTAATTTCTACATTTTTCACACAGCTGATGGATACTGGCATGGAGACGTTGCGTATCAATAGCATGAACATTATTCTTAATATCTAAACCAAATGAATCAAAAGCGTCTGTGCCAAAAATATGGGGACTGCTGTGTTATGCACTGACGTAGCCGTATTGTTATATTTAGCTTGCAAAGTACATCTTCCAAGAACGGAGACGTTTTAGCGCTTGTAGATGAAGTTCAGGAATGATATTTGTAGCTGAGGATGTTACAATTGCCCCCGTGCGACTGATGCACGGGTATCTAACTGAAATTGGACAGACTGAAAATCTGCTGTCAGATGAACAGTTGGCGGTTTTTTCTAGACTGTCTTATCAGAGTTGCCTTATCAGAAGTGCGACTTACGAAGCGTTTAGCTGTAAGTGGTGGTTAGAAACAGGCAAGTTTTGCACTGTGCATTTCGCTCTACGATTCCGTCAATTTTGTCCATATTTTACATGTGGCTTACAAGGAGGAGTGGATACAGATTCAGAAAGAAAGATAATAGACTGTCCCGTCACATTAATGTGTCCAGCTGTTAACAGCCTGAAAACGAACTTTTACAATGCGAGACGCGCAGGAAGAGAGTCGGTGATGTTCTGGAAAGTACAGACAGGTCTGTGGAGTCTTGCTGATTCCAGTGCCGTGCGGTGTGGCGGAGCGGTTCTAGACGCTTCAGTCTGGAACCGTGCCACCGCTACTGTCGCAGGTTCGAATCCTGCCTCGGGCATGGGTTTGTGGGATGTCCTTAGGTTAGTTAGGTTTAAGTAGTTCTAAATTCTAGGGGACTGATCACTTGAGATATTAAGTCCCATAGTGCTCAGAGCCATTAGAACCGTTTCGAAACATCCAGTGCCGTGGTCAGATGAGCTAGGTTTCTCGACTGAGGATTCACTGTGCCAGCAACCCGATTCAGGTGGTCCCACAGATTCTCGACTGAAATTAGATCCTGTGAGTACGGTAAAATCATCCAGGTACTCTTCAACCTTCGCACCTACTCAGCGAGCTGTGTGCTACGTAGCATTGTCCTGCTGGTAGAATGTATTTTACCGAAGATAGATGCATACTATTGATTAACTGTGCCTTCTAGAATGACGAGATCACTCACGGAATGCCACGAAAACGTTCCCCAGACCATAACGCTCCCTTCTGGTAGCAGTGTCTCTGCTTCCATACTTTTCAAGCCGTACACGACAACTGCCATCTTTCTGGTGCAGCACAGATGACAGCTGTCGCCAGTCAGTGGACGTCCAGTTGCCGCGCTGGCAGGCAAATTCCAGTCTTCGTCGCCGACAAACAGCTGCCAGTATGCGTGCATGAACCAGACACCTGCTGCCGAGGCCCACACGGAGCAACGTCGACAAACGGTCGAGTCTTTGGTTCATCTGGCTGTCTGTTGTTCAACAACTACACGTCTACTCACTCACACACATCTCCGCAGCCGTCGTCCACCTCCGTCATCTGTGGTCTGCGGTGAGCTAGAGTTGCCTTATCACCAGTTCTAGATAGCTCCATTTCACTATGTGCAGTGTACTTTAATCACAGCGACACGTGAACAGTTTGTGCAAATAGCAGTTTCGCAAATGCTCCCATCCTTGGCCTATCAGCCAACGATCAAGCCTTTTATCACGCCCTGCCAAAACGCTTCATATATCCTCCATTGCTGGTGCTGCCACATGGACGTCTGTGAGTGGTCATTGCACATTGACATCAAACATAGGCAGTGGTCACACTAATGTGAGTGGACCTCATATTTCCCTTTTCTCAAGTCAAGCTTTGTGTGGAACAGAGTTTACTTCACGTTTCTTTTGCATGCTGTGTGTGTCCTCATTTATGACAGTATCGGCACTCCGTGTGGAGTTTTTGCGGTCTTGCATTACATAACAGTACACGCAAGTCTTCCAATGGTTATAACTACCTAAGAAGCAGCTGGGCATCCCAAGATTTGTTAACGCTGAAGCCTGTGGTGGCGGTTGTAGCGTGCCATGCAAAACTGGGGCCATTGCGAGCTACCGATGGCCATCGTTGCAAGAACAGGTAAAAAACATGTTCAGCGAAGTCTTGCACTTTCTGGTCTTCGATTACTTTAAGCATGTCCTTGAGAAAAGCGTTGCGATTTTTTTAGAATCTCGATTTGTATTTTGTTATCCGAGAGGTTTTGAACAATGGCGCATTGAAGCAGTTTGTCTTGAAACAAGGCACAAAAAGAGTAGTTAAATTTACAGTTCCTTGTCATTCCTTTGGGTGTTGTAACGACGCATACGAAAAAATTTGAAACGAACGGTGGGTACATGATCTGAGCTTCAAAGAAGACACACAGTTTGCGAACAATGTCTGCGTATTGTAAGGTTGGTGGCGCTAACTGTTCGCGCAATTTGCTACGTAATCAACAAATATGTACTCGCACTCACGAAGAAAAGAAGGAGCATCGTGATTCACCTGATATATTGTATACTGCAAAATTTTGCTTAAATTGTAGACGATACTCTGTTCACTCCTCTTGTTTAGCATGAGATGCGTAGAAGGTGATTCTGGGTTTGCTGAGCGTCCATTAATCTGTCAATAGCAGTGAGCAAATAGGTGATTTTCTGGCTGTGAAACTGAAAAAGTGCAATGAATGATTGCTCTCCGGAGCTTGCCATTGCGTACATAGATTAAAAACACTGTAAAATATATTAAAAATTTCAAACAACTGTCACATGTAAGTACCAGATGGTCGCCAATGGATATCTGATGTGTCGATAGCTGAGGTGACCAATAACGACAATAGGAAAACTATAAAAAAAGAACACACTAATAAGTTTTAGAACTAGCTGACAAATTCATTTTGCCAATTTCCTATTAGTAACTTAAACAAAAAGTAAACCACATTTGTAGTGTAATATCGAAACAATTTCATTTCCAAGTATTCGTGAAAACGCCTTTCAAATTAAGAAACAGTCATACAAAGAAGTATGCATACTGTAAAAATGTATTTGTATGCAATTTAAGAAATACAGCCGTTTTTGCTTCACAGCTGAAAGCTGGCAAACGCATTGCCAGCTGTCAGGTATTTGCTAAAGTTGAAGCAACTGTAGGAGTGTATTAATAGTAAAGAATAAATGTATTAAAATTTCACGCACTATATGCCATTTTTTTCAAACATCTCAGTGTTTATTGCGGCATATCTCCTCAACTATGATAATTAGGTAGTTCTCAAACCGACCAGTAATAGAGGAAATATGTAGCAAGTAATGCTGAAACCGGTGCTGTGGTCTAGGAGGAGATGAGGAACAGATACATACGTACACACATTTCTATAATATGTATCAATATGTAGTGATAATTGAGAAATACATACCTTTGAATTTCGCCGGCCGCGGTGGCCGAGCGGTTCTAGACGCTACAGTCTGGAACCGCACGACCGCTATGGTCGCAGGTTCGAATCCTGCCTTGGGCATGGATGTATGTGATGTCCTTAGGTTAGTTAGGTTTAAGTCGTTCTAAGTCCTAGGGGACTGATGAGCTCAGAAGTTAATTCCTATAGTGCTCAGAGCCATTTGAACCATTTTGAAGTTCTTTAGTTTCTTCTACGGTGCTGAGTAATATACAATGAAAGTAATGTTATTGATTGCTGTTGTGGTCTTCAGTCCAGAGACTGGTTTGATGCAGCTCTCCATGCTACTCTTTCCTGTGCAAGCTTTTTCATCTCCCAGTACCTACTGCAACCTACATCCTTCTGAATCTGTTTAGTGTATTCACCTCTTGGTCTCCCTATACGATTTTTACCCTCCACGCTGCACTCCAATACTAAATTGGTGATCCCTTGTTGCCTCAAAATATGCCCTACCAACCTATCCCTTCTTCTAGTCAATTTGTGCCACAAATTTCTCTTCTCTTCATTTCCATTCAATACCTCCTCGTTAGTTATTTGATCTACCCATCTGATCTTCAGCATTCTTCTGTAGCACCACATTTCGAAAGCTTCTGTTCTCTTTTTTTCTCAACTACTTATCGAACACGTTTCACTTCCAAACACGGCTACGCTGAATACAAATGCTTTCAGAAACGACTTCCTGACAATTAAATCGATACTCGATGTTAAGAAATTTCTCTTCTTCAGAAACGCTTTTCTTGCCGTTGCAAGTCTACATTTTATATCCTCTCTACTTCGACCATCATCAGTTATTTTGCTCCCCAAATAGCAAAACGTATTGACTGCTTTAAGCGTCTCGTTTCTTAATCTAATTTCCGCAGCATCACCCAGCTGAATTCGACTACATTCCATTATCCTCGTTTTGCTTTTGTCGATGTTCATCTTATATCCTCCTTTCAAGACTCTGTCCACTCCGTTCGGGTGCTCTTCCAGGTCCTTTGATGTCTCTGACAGGATTACAATATTATCGGCGAACCAATAAGTTTTTATTTCTTCTCCATGAACTTTAATTCCTACGCCGAATTTTTCTTTCGTTTCCTTTACTGCTTGCTCAATGTACAGATTGAATAACATCGGGGAGAGGCTACAACCCTGTCTTACTCCATTCCCAACAACTGCTTCCCTCGACTCTTACAACTGCCGTCTTATTTCTGTAAAAAATTGTAAATAGCATTTCGCTCCCTGTATTTTACCCCTGCCACCATCAGAATTTGAAAGAGTATTCCAATCAACATTGTCAAAAACTTTCACTACGTCTACAAATGCTAGAAACGTAGGTTTGCCTTTCCTTAACCTATCCTCTAAGTCGTAGGGTCGATATTGCCTCACGTGTTCCAACATTTCTGCGGAATCCAAACTGATATTCCCCGATAGATAGAAGCAAATAATTTTGTGCGCTGATACACTCTCATTAGTCACTGGTAGCAAATAATGGTTAGCAGCGTCACTGTCTCTTCCATAATAATGTTGATATTAGTCTGGAGATTCGTGGGGCAAAGGTCTGAATGCAGCAACTAAAAAGACGCGTCAACCACAGCCAGTGAGGCCACGTGAATTCCGCGTCCTCCGCTGACGTGTGTGCGTTTCGCCGCCCTATAGGAGACAGCGAGCGATGGAATATGGAGTTCGTCGGTGGTGCGCTGGCAGGAGGTTTAAAACTGCCATCTCTCGCCTAGTTGTGTGCGGCGCCTGGCGCAAGGATTCCGCTCGACGAAAGTGCCGCCAGTACCGCACATTACATTTTACAGTACGAAGTAGTTACGTCAGATTTGCCATGACATCGTCAAAAACTGCGTCCTTCTTCCCTACAGATCCACGTCCTTTCATGAAAATGTTTAACTTTTAAGTGTTTACACTTCTGGTTTAATACGCCATTTTATTCATGGTCTCCGCTTTTATTATATCTAATAGTTCGCTGTAAGTAGTCGTTATATGGAATGATTAGGTGAGAAACTAGGTAACTCAGGCTACCTTAATACGACGTATAGCTTGTGGAGGAGCGTTTGTTGTAGCTCATTGGCACATGTATATTTTATAAAATTATCAGTAGGTTTTTTTTAATATACGGTATATGAAATGCTGCATATTTTGGTGTTCGCTGGCGTCAGAAGTTTTCATTCGATACTTCATATCACTTCAGTGGTTTAATGTTATTAATTTCTACTAAAAATGATTCAAATAGCTCTAAGCACTATGGGACTTAACATCTGAGGTCATCAGTCCCCTAGACTTAGAACTACCTAAACCTAACTTAACCTAAGGACATCACAGACATCCATGCCCGAGGCAAGATTCGAACCTGCGACCGTAGCAGCAGCGCGGTTCCGGACTGAGGGTCCTAGAACCGCTCAGCCACAGATGCCGGCTATTAATTTCTACTGGCCAGTATAATATTTACAATTAAAAGCAGTTTTAACTTTTTTAATTCTTAATGTTAAATATATCGCACAGTAACAATGAGGGCCTTGTCGTCGTTTTTTGGTGTTTTTGGTTTTAATATGTTATGTTTTTAAGATCTGTAAAATAGTTTTTGTGAAAGGGGGTCTCCATTTTATATTTTGTTCACTGTAGTTGCCACTTTGTGTCCTTTAACAGTATCACTCTTCGCTGCGTGGGCCCGATAAAGAAAATTCCATGTTCATCGACCAGTCTGCTTACTTAGGGTTGGTATGACACTAATAATAAACTCAGACTGCCGGCTCTGGATCTATGAGCTGACTACTCGTAATACAACAGGTACCCTGTTGTTGATAACGATTTTCCCTTGTAGCGTTTTGGGTCTGCTTGAAAACGTGTTATAATAACGGGACTTTACTATTTTTTGTGAAAGAGGAAGTTCTTGATTTATGCTTAGTGATCTTCTCCTATTCCATAAATATCATAGTAACTATAAAATTTTCTTTAGAACGCTTTTCTTATCACCTGTGCGACTCAGTTGGTTTTTTGTAGACTTATTAATTTTCAAAAAATAGCTCATCAATTCAATGAATTCGATCACTGACGTGGAAGTCCCAGGCTAGGACTACAAAATATTTTCGTAGCAATATTTCTTAAACGATGGATATTCATTGGTCTTGGAAATTTGTAACCTAGCTCGGATGTGTCCAAACAAAGAGGAAGAACTACTACTGACTTCTTACTTCCAAGATCACAGCAACTTTTCAGTGATTTAAAACTAGATAGTTCGTCTAGAAAGTTTGTGTGAAATCATTGAGCAAGTGCTATTGACATTAAAGTTCAACGTTCTAAATAACGCATTGATTTTCTTAAACTTCTTTCCAACGCTGAATGTATACAATACAGACGGAGGAACCCGCTGTTCGCTAGGTATTTCTTTATAACTGTGGGTTCACGCCCGTCCCACGCAGCGTATGGCCTTAATGTTTACGACGCTATATCTCCTCAACTATGTGTCGTACAACGATATTATTCTGTAGGTGCATTCAGCGCCGTATGTCATACCGTCTGTAAAATATGTTGCGAATGGCGTTAGTATCAACGAAATAACAAATTTAAAAGTCTTGCACGATGCTGCAATTTTTCAGCTATTTCATTGTTTATGACGTCATATCTCCTGAACTACGTGTTGCACAATGATATAATTTTGCACTTAAATTCAGTGGAATATGTGCATAGTCTGTAAGATGTATCGCGAATACAGTTTGTAGTAATTGCATGAACATCGGAAAAATAGTAAGGGATAGAAAATTTTCCTTCAATCATTTTTATGGGTTACCGTCGAGAAAAATATCTTAAAGGTTTGAAATTGTGCGTAAAATTTGTTCCAAGTCACCAAGTGCTCTCATTCCGAAATACTCGGTTAATGAAGGCTGGGAATTCGCTCGTCGCTGGCTAAGCTTCTTTTCCACCCCGCCCCCATCACTTTGATAGGTAGGCAGTCATCAGCCCCACATCCATTGTCACCTGACACTAAGAAACATGTGCATCTACCAGTGGGTTTTATGCAACCCGCAGTGCCTTCAAAAACCAATCGTGAGGTTTTCGTATTCTCTCGCTCGCAAACAATGAGTCCCACAGAAATAATGAACAGGAACGTTTTGTAGGAAATTCAAAATTTAGGAAAAATAAAAATTATTTTGCAGTGCGATACGCTTCCGCTTGAGGCCACGGCTTTCGAGTTATTCCAGAACAACGCTTTTGAGAGTCACTTTTGCACGTGTTTCTAGAATAATTCGGAATCTGTAGCCTCTGGCGGAGATGTATCCCACAGCAAAATTTAGCTCCATTAAATGTCCTATAGAAAGGCAATATTCATTTTTATGTATGACTAATAGTTTGGAAGTGGTGATGGAGAGAATATGAGAATGTTGCGCATGATATTTCAAGACCTTGTGGGTTACATAAAATGTATTTGTAGGGGCAGCTGAAACACCCTATGTATACGAGGTGGGCCATTTTAATACATAATGGGGAATAGCAGGGGACTGAGATGAGACACAGCAAAATGTTGTAGATAAAAATTGTAGGAGGCAAAGAGGGCCAGGACTTGCCACTAGATTTTCTTAAATAGGGAACCAAATATCTGATTTAAAATTGGAAAAGCGCGGCAAATTTTACGTATAAAATGATACAGTATTCAAGGTCATGGTAAGACTCAATCAAGCTCAAATAAGCAAAAACGCGTTCGGTTCTAATAGGGATTAACTCGGGATGGACGAGGAGTACAGCGAAATACGAGGTTAGATGAAAATTGGAAGAGGCGTTCCGAATAAGGAGATACGAGGTTTCGTAAATCAGTGACATGAGTTCCATCTATCCTTGTTCTCGCATGTAAATGGCAAAATAACATTCATACCTTTTAATGTACTTATTCTTGCCAGTAAATATGTTATTTAAAACTTAACGCTGAAAGTATCTTCGCTCTTTCTAAATCCGACGTTACAAATAGGGATTTCAATGATACAAAACTCAATCTTCGAATGTCCTTCCATAATTAATTTAAAGATGATGGTTATTGGTAATAGTACGTCACACCTTATGCCCCCGCCAGTCTGTATCTAACACAGTATTTTGCTGTATCCCTCCTGTATTCCAAGTTAAGCGCTACTAGAACTGGAAACCTGTTTGCTTATTTGACCTTCATTGAATAGTTCCGTAACCTCGAATACTGTATCATTTTAAACGTAAAATTTGCCACACTCTTCAGATCTTAAATCAAGTTCAAGTTTTCCCATAAAAAAATCGCTTTGACCTCCAAATCACCTTTAAAATCCTGTTGAAGATCACGGAAATTAGTGGCAATGTGTGACTCTCTTTGCAGCCTACAAATTTTATCTAAAGCGTTTTACTGTGTCTCGTCTCTATCGTGAGGTATTCCCCATTATGGATTAAAATGGATCACCCTGTAGATATGTACATAAATTTTTATGATATGTATGATGGATATTGAAAAGTGCTCTGAGTGTTGCGTAGTCATAACGTTATAAAACACTACTACGAAGCGCCGGCCGGAGTGGCCGTGCGGTTCTGGGCGCTACAGTCTGGAGCCGAGCGACCACTACCATCGCAGGTTCGAATCCTGCCTCGGGCATGGATGTGTGTGATGTCCTTAGGTTAGTTAGGTTTAATTACTTCTAGGTTCTAGGCGACTGATGACCTCAGAAGTTAAGTCGCATAGTGCTCAGAGCCATTTGAACCATTTGAACTACTACCAACCGTGGTACCACAGTAAAATCGGTTTTCTGTAACTATTATGCCGATAATTCTTGACTTGGGATTTATCCATACCTTTTACGTCACGACATTCCATATATACTCAGTGAAGTACACGAAATTCAAAATAGTTTCGTTAGTGAGAAGCTACCTCTCAGATTAACTCTCGTTAAATACATGACGTAAATTACAATTACAGGGAAGCCACCACGTGTTCGTCTCCTCGCACATCGGGACAAGTGCGTAGTGGATCAGGACGAAGTTTTCGATTTTTCGTATTTAAGAGTTGCGAATCTTCAGAGTGGGGATAGATCGCGACAGAATGGTCTGTAAGCTTAACGAGAGTGGGAAAAGCAACTGTCACTGTTTATTTAAAGTATCCACAGTAGTACCAGACTCTCACGTTTTAGGGAAATAACAGTAAATCTTAGCTTAGACAAACGTGGGTTTGGGAGTTTCTCCTCTTGCGTAAGGGTTTCAGACGGTTACATATGGCGAGTGATCCGGGTGGCGGGCAACGCGGTGCGGCCGAGCGGTCTTAGGTGCCTTGTCACGTTTCGCGCGGCTCCCACCGGGGACGGTAGAGTCCTCCCTTGGGAATGAGAGTATATTGTCCTTAGTGTAAGTCAGTTTAAGTTAGAGTAAGTAGTGTGCAAGCTTAGGGACGGATGACCTCGTCAGTTTGGTCCCATAAGACTTTATCACAAATGTCTCGAGTGCCTCATTTGTGTGCTTACATGGAGAAAGAAATAAAGAATGGGAAGAGGGAAGAATATTGGAGATAATTTACCGAAGTCTGCTACGGAAATAAATACGGAGGTAACTAACAGTACGATGTGAAAAAAATGGAGTTGTTAGGCTAATGAGTGACGAGCTCTGCGCAAACTGCTGCGCGAATATTGATATTTTGCGGTCAGACGAAATGGAGGGTCTGCGTTTAACATGTGGTTCACATCATTACTGTCACAGTGGACACCGATGATTGGGCTGTAGCACAGAAGAGGCCGAAATTCGAAGCAAAACGCATGGTAGATATCAACGAAGTAAATATGTGATGAATAATTTACTTTCGATATCTTAAAACTGATGTGGCAGTAAAATAAAGCTAAAAGGCTTATGTGCATTGTGTATTATTTCGTGTCTTTAAGGGTCCTCCGCCATAGGTTTCATTTTCCAGCACCTCTTCCTCCACGTTATTTTGAAACTGATATTGAATGCAATGGTGATAATTCCGTTTACCGGTAACGCTATCCTGAGGTGAAGGTTGCGTGGTGCAGCCACAAATGTCTGAACCATTAAGCAGGTGTAAACTTGTGGGAGCTGACAACGTATAATCGGATACATTTAAGAAGACAATTTCATTTGATTACGTAGTTGTGAGTGAATCCGTTTAATAATAATAGATTTCAGTTAATACATAAGGACATTGTATGAATTAACGGAAGATACAAACTCGCGAACAAATGTATAGTACGTGACCTCCGTTTATAATTAACAGTAACCACCGTTTATTTTCGGTGTTACTTCTCCACATAGTTGTATTTTAATGACGGATACATGATGTACTATACAACTTAAAATTTTGGCTGATCATTGAGTTACTTTGACCTTCCAGAGTGCTAAAAGAATTTGTTCTAGAAGATTTTTATAATGGACGTTAAGCTCAATGATTCCTTGGATTACTGTTACGCAGAAGGTTCGACTATGAAGTACTCATGTAATTATGTTGTTAAATGGCACACACACACACACACACACACACACACACACACAATGAGTTCGTATCAGTGATCTGTGTTTTCAACCACATTGTCAGCCAGAAATTAAAATTAATGTCAGTATCGGTCATTGTGCATTAAGTTGCACAATAAGCCTGTATGGACAGTTCTGAACATAATACAAAGATGACAAACCTTTTGCGTAGCTGTGTACCAACTTTCTTAACCGTTCTGCAGTTAACTCGGTTGTCTGTCAATTGAACCATGAACTTATTGTTGATGACAAGTCTTCCCCTAGCCACGTGTTCATACACTCCTGGAAATTGAAATAAGAACACTGTGAATTCATTGTCCCAGGAAGGGGAAACTTTATTGACACATTCCTGGGGTCGGATACATCACATGATCACACTGACAGAACCACAGGCACATAGACACAGGAAACAGAGCATGCACAATGTCGGCACTAGTACAGTGTATATCCACCTTTCGCAGCAATGCAGGCTGCTATTCTCCCATGGAGACGATCGTAGAGATGCTGGATGTAGTCCTGTGGAACGGCTTGCCATGCCATTTCCACCTGGCGCCTCAGTTGGACCAGCGTTCGTGCTGGACGTGCAGACCGCGTGAGACGACGCTCCATCCAGTCCCAAACATGCTCAATGGGGGACAGATCCGGAGATCTTGCTGGCCAGGGTAGTTGACTTACACCTTCTAGAGCACGTTGGGTGGCACGGGATACATGCGGACGTGCATTGTCCTGTTGGAACAGCAAGTTCCCTTGCCGGTCTAGGAATGGTAGAACGATGGGTTCGATGACGGTTTGGATGTACCGTGCACTATTCAGTGTCCCCTCGACGATGACCGAGGTGTACAGCCAGTGTAGGAGATCGCTCCCCACACCATGATGCCGGGTGTTGACCCTGTGTGCCTCGGTCGTATGCAGTCCTGATTGTGGTGCTCACCTGCACGGCGCCAAACACGCATACGACCATCACTGGCACCAAGGCAGAAGCGACTCTCATCGCTGAAGACGACACGTCTCCATTCGTCCCTCCATTCACGCCTGTCGCGACACCATTGGAGGCGGGCTGTACGATGTTGGGGCGTGAGCGGAAGACGGCCTAACGGTGTGCGGGATCGTAGCCCAGCTTCATGGAGACGGTTGCGAATGGTCCTCGCCGATACCCCAGGACCAACAGTGTCCCTAATTTGCTGGGAAGTGGCGGTGCGGTCCCCTACGGCACTGCGTAGGATCCTACGGTCTTGGCGTACATCCGTGCGTCGCTGCGGTCCGGTCCCAGGTCGACGGGCACGTGCACCTTCCGCCGACCACTGGCGACAACATCGATGTACTGTGGAGACCTCACGCCCCACGTGTTGTGCAATTCGGCGGTACGTCCACCCGGCCTCCTGCATGCCCACTATACGCCCTCTCTCAAAGTCCGTCAACTGCACATACGGTTCACGTCCACGCTGTCGCGGCATGCTACCAGTGTTAAAGACTGCGATGGAGCTCCGTATGCCACGGCAAACTGGCTGACACTGACGGCGGCGGTGCACAAATGCTGCGCAGCTAGCGCCATTCGACGGCCAACACCGCGGTTCCTGGTGTGTCCGCTGTGCCGTGCGTGTGATCATTGCTTGTACAGCCCTCTCGCAGTGCCCGGAGCAAGTATGGTGGGTCTGACACACCAGTGTCAATGTGTTCTTTTTTCCATTTCGAGGAGTGTATAAGGAGAAAACTGGAAGTCACTCGGTGTTTAATCCGGAGTGTAACGTAGCTGACGCACCACTTCACTCTTGAGTCATCGTGGAAGTCGTTCATACAGCAGTGCAGCGACGAGAGTTATTGCGCAGATGAACGATCCGTCAACTTAGAAAGCTTCTTCGTTTGTTTTGAATGAATCGGCACAGGTTTCATAATGCTGTTATGACTGGTTTCCGCCAATGAGAAACTGCTAGACACCGATATGGCATGGCAACAGACAAGGGTATACCTTTGGTAGAGAGGAAAGGGGATGCTGCTTCATCGGTGCAGAATGAAGCAACTGGGTTAATGATTAGTTTGAAAACTAGTCAATTTGTATATAGGGTACCACTACGGTACATCTGTAACTGATAAAATAACACTGTTTCAAAAAGCTCATTTACTGTGCAAACTTTCTCAACAGGCCTCAATTCACAGAGAAGTGTTTCGAAAAAACCCTGGGAACCCATTTGGAATAACACATTTTCTATTGACTCCCTAGCAGTGTAACACCAAATTGCTATGAACTAGGTAGTAGATAAAAACTTTACTTCCAGTTACTTACGTCACAAAACTGTGCATCCTCCGCTCTGGTCATATGAAAACGAAATATGAAGTTGGGTTAAAAAAGAGCTGAATTTACGACAAACCATTAAGCATGAAATCAGCTTAGAAGAACCGTTCTGCCCTGGTTGGATACTTTTTCTCCTCGTGAGGCACAGAATGTCTGACTGGCTGCTAGGACCTTTGGTATACTGTAGCATTTCATCCCAAAACTTACAGGACTTTTAAGACGCTCTCACATCACGTACTACAGGAAAATACAGGAAACGATTGCGTTCAGCCATTCCAGAGGTACCTGCAGGCCATCGCAAAATCGATACACTACTATAAAAACCCCGTGACAATATCGTAAACAGAAAAAGTTAATTTCCAACTCGATTACATGAATTTCCAACTACTGCTCGTAACTAGGGGTGATGATTCTTTATTTTAGTTACTGCATAAAGACGTTTGGGACAGCCTGTACAGTTACCTGGTAATATCTTCTTATTTCTAAAATGATGTCATTTTTTGGAGAGCACTTCATCATAACTGCGGAAAACCTCTGACGGTAATGTAGGTTCCATACTTTTGGGAAAGTCTCTATTTCCACCTCGGTGTCCTTTAATAATTTTTATCTGTGGTGGATTATGTCGTTGCTTCTACTTTGTAAAAAGCAATTTTTAGTCCGAGTAAAGCTTTTAAGTTTGTTCTCAAGTGTACTAGTGGTCTAAGAAAACGTTTTCCGAGAAAAAGTCCGTTCTCAGCTTCAGTTTTAGGAAAAGGAGAGCATTTCTATTTTCCTCTTGAAGATGAAGTTTGCATTATCTCTTTACAGTCCAAGCACAAAAAATTTAAGTCTAGGAAGCACTTTTACTTTCTGGAAGCTCACCAAGGCAGGACGAATCTGGACCCCCATTAAAGCCAAGGGATTGTGATGAAGAGGTAAAAGTGGTGAGTGCATGATTGGCCATAAGGGGATGACAGAGGATGAGAAAAATCTGACCGATCAGCGCATCTGACACTCATTCGGAGGACTCGAGATTAATTCTAGGTACTGCCAGGGATTTTTCTTCGGTGCGAGGACAAGAAACCGGCTCACTCAGCTTCGTGTCATTAACTGTGTAGCTCCTTGAATGAGACGTACACACACACACACACACACTTCCCCCATTACCAAGCTGACTATTCCTTGTTACCTCGGGATACGTCGTATCATCTGGTACCTTCTTATTTCTTGTGGTTAAGTTGTACCATGATTTTCGCTTTTCCCCAATTTCATTCAGTACCTCCTCATTATCTACTCGATCTACCCATTTAATTTACAGAATTCTTTGGTAGCACATCACTTCAAAAGCTTCTATTCTCTTTTTGTCTAATCTGTTTGTCGTCTACGTTTCACTTCCAAAGAAATATCTTCAGAAAATATTTACGAACTCACAAATTTATATTGTTAATAAATTCCTCTTTCTCAATAATGTTTTTCTTCTTATATCCAGTTTGCATTCTACGTGCTCTCTACTTGCCCATTTAATTAGACTACATTAAATTATCCTTGTTGTACTTTCGATGATTTTCATCTTATAACAACTTTTCAAGACATCATCAATTCCATTCAATTGCTCTTTCAAGTCCTTTACTGTGCCTGAGAGAATTAATACTCAGAGTTTTTGTTCACTCTAAGTGAACTTCAATACCCTTTCGAAATTTTTCCTGGATTTCTTTTATTGCTAGAATCCGGTCTCACTCCCATCCGGACCAAATCTTCCCTTTCATGTTCTTAGACTTTTATATTAAGTCTACAACTATACTTCTGTCTTTTTACCCTAAGTTCGAAGCTTTAGTTTGGAAAACTTACAAAAATATTACGATTCAGACTATTGGTCATCGCTTACCACTACTTTCTACTGCGTTTCGAACAGCAAACAAATCCCGTGGCAGAAGAACTGTGCCTTTTAAAGGAGAATTATGAATGGATACAATTTGGGATTTGTTCCTAAAACTAGATATACCCAGCAAGGCCGTATGCCATTGATCAAAACAGGTGGTAGTCACAGGGTGCAATGTCTGGAGAATAACGGTGGACGGGATAGGTCACCCCATTCCAGTGTTTCTGGGTATGGTTTGATGAGTTTTGCAACGTGAGGTCCAGTACTGTCATGCTGCATAGTCACCTTTTCATATCTATCGCTGTATTGTGGCCATTTGTCATCCAGTGCTCGGCTCAAACGCACCAATTGCTTTCGATAACGATCTTCTGTGACTGTTCCCGTCGGTATCTGTAGCTTCGAAAACCTCTCTGCCACCCCCATGTCGGTCTTCGATGCCAAAATCACCCACCTTAAAGTGTAGAAACCATTCTCTGCACGTTCTTTCAAAAATAACGTACCTCACCACAGTTCTTAACCAGCATTTTATGAGACTCAGCCAGATTTCTTCATGTTAAAGTAGAAAATTAAAACTTTGTCCAAATGATGAAAATTTGGCTCGTAAATTGACATATTCAGTAGAGAATAACTTTATGATGCGGTAACAAATCAACAAATATTTTGTTGGCACTATGTTTACAAATGTTTAAGCTTGACCTGCCATCTGCACTTCCACTTGCCGCTGCTATTATTTATTCAAAACAGCTGAAGCGAACTTTTAGACCGGATAACTGCAGTGTGGTGTCTGTAAAAGTTGTAAATAACCTGTCGCTCTCTGTTCTATCCCGGCTACATTCATAAGTTTGTTCCAGTTAACATTTTCAAAAGATATTTCTAAACCAAGAAGCGCTACAAAGATTTGTCTTGCTTTAACTTATCTTCCCAGTTACGTCATAAGGTCAGTATGCCCTCATTTTATAGAGAGAACTTTGCTCCATGGCAGATTTCTGATAATAAGTTAACCATTCGTTCGAGATACTGTAAAAATAATTTATCCCTCATCATTATTACCTCATGGGCTGATGACAAATAAATATATGATCAAATAATATGAGGAGCTCAGCCAGTTCTACAATCACTCTACCTTGCAGCGGTAACCCTTTGTAGGGTACCAATTATCAGTTCGTCGAATTAAGCACAAACATTAACAGGTGTTAAGCTTGTAATACCGCTAAATGGCACAAGTGATAACACCAGGTACTCCAAACAGATAGATGTTAATCGGCCTCTTCACCGAATTTGGTTCCCATTTCCGGATGCTCTGCTCTCTAGAGACTGGAGCACTTGCGGTTTGTTCCTGGTAAATTCAATTGCTTGGCGAAGTTCCTGAGTTGGGTAACTAACTCCTTCTCCACAGTTTCTAAGCTGCTTAGTACGTCCTTTCAAACACCATTCCTTTACTCTAAAACGAAATTACTCTAAGTCAGTTTAACCAACGTCGTAGGTAGCCTGTTCGTTACTTTCGACAGTGGTTAACACTTTCCCCAAGTCTTTGCGAAATTTGTGTCATACCATTCATGAAATCAAATATTGGGTTACTAGTTTCTGTAAACACTGAAAAATTCCTTTATACACAATATTAAATATGAGAGATAATTTTTTCTCAAGTAAATTACATAAAACTGTTGTTCAGAAATTTCAGTGCTCTGTTTTTTGTGGATTTATGTTCAACAGTATTGACTCACTGATGCTGTTCATAGAACAATTTTTATGGCGGTTTTAGAACAAACGTTATGTACTTTTTGATAATGCATGAGACAAACTGTTAGGGTGCCTTTTATTATAACCACAAATTTTGGTTTACACCATCATCACGGTAACTGCATACATACAGACAAAGCATGAAACAAATTGCCTTTTGTTATAATTAAAGATTTGAGTTTACATCTTCATCACGGTATCTGTGTACATCCGTACAAAGCATGAAACAAACAGAAATACACAAAATCTAATCAGTTGTACGTATGCGACAAGAAATAATACTTACAAGAGAACAAATATTAATCACGTATCATGGCGCGTACTCCTAAACAGATGCGTGACCAACTAGGTATCCTTGCACAAAAGGTGGTGTGACCAGTTTGAAATCCTGGTTACAACTGATCTTCAGATTTGTACACGCATCAAGAGTATAGAGCAATGAATGCTATTTATTAAGAACAAACCAAAGCAAAATGTAAGTAATGTTTCTTCATGCATTTTTTGTTGAAAATTAATACAGCATGTTACATATAACATTGACACTAGACAGAAGAACAGAATAAAAGGTTTACGATAAAATTGCAAGTCAATTGTAAAAGAGTATGATGAGAAAAGATAAACAATTATATCTCACAATCAATGTAAGAATAATATGAAATACAATATAGGTATAAATTAAAAAAGGAAACTTGTAATTAGTAACTTGTTATAAACTGTAACCGTTATTTACAACAGAAGACAATTTTACAGCGATGTGTCATCCATTAAAAAAAAGAAAAGAGAGAGAGAGAGAAAGAGAGAAAGAGATAAGCACTTGATACAGTTACGATTTATCTCAAAGTTTGTACAAAAATTGAAGAAAAATATTTTTTAGTACAAATCATTTTATTTCTGCTAAAAGTATTCACCTTTACAATTTCTATATTTTGTATGTTCTCCAACCAATATTGGAAATCGTTCATAAGCTCTGATCTTGGAACTTCAAAACATGTTTCTGAAAGGATTCAACAGCTTTTTAACATAATACAAGTCGCTGTGCTTGCGTTCTCTGTTTGACATACAGAACTCAAAGATGACATTGGGTGATAAATCGCATGAACTGGAGGAGTAAGACGTTAAAAGGTAATTTTCGCTATCGGTTAATTGTTTGGTTTGCTAAGTGACTGTTGGAGTTGTCGTGATGTAGAATAGCGCCACTTTTCTGGTTATTTTATGAGATTTTATCAATGACTTGTGGGAAACAAATCGTTTTATACTATTCAACATTACCTGTTCTCCGATTTTCTAAGGCAGTGTGGAGGGCTTGTCGACTGTAATCACCGACCATTTTCTTGGAAGCGCTTCCCGAACGTAGTACTTTTCGAAGCATTCAAACAAATGTTACTATTTAGTTTCCACTTCGTGGAAATGTGTCCCAATATCGGCTCCTGTTACGGTATCGTGTCCAGAAATTGCGTTTCTTCTATCGGAATTTTGAGCATTTTCATTGGCAGATTTCAACGATCTTGTTTTGAGCTTCGGTATAATTGTGCGCAATCCATAGGAAACAGATCTTGTTGGCAGCCAAGTCGGGTGTAGAGCTGTGGTCGATATGTCTTAGTATGCTTCTGTCACATTATAAGTCACGTGGCGATTCTCTTCAGTCATGATACGTGCCACATTGACGTCTTGTGGAACAATAACCTACTTTGATCGATTTATGACATATATCGCTGCCAAAAGCGTGACAACGACGAAATTTTGTAAGCCAATTGTAAAGTATCTATACTGAAGATGACTGATTACCAATCGTTGAATGAAGAGATACTTTGCACTGATGTTGACTTAGGTACTTACGAAAGCCATGAAAAAAATCATCCAACGCAAAGCGTCAAGTGAAATTGCTATGATGTCACAGCGTTGTGTTTAAACGCCTGTTGTAAGGAATCTACTTCATCAGTTTCTGAGATTCCATTGTATTAACAATAAAAACTTACAAGTTTTGAAAGTAATGTAACATCCCAGTATCTGCATATAGTGGTAGTTTGTGAAAATTCAGAAGGCGAGCATCGTACCGGAACAATGTAGTTAAGCTATGTAACTTTAAAGGAAATTAGTTCATAGCTGAACCGTAATGTCCGACGACCGTCATACCCACATAAGTTGAAACGTCCCCTTTGAAAAATTTATACACGACTGTGCTTAAACTGAAACACAATATTTTTGGCGCAACGCAATCTGACTTCCAAAATTCCCTACGAAAGAATGGCCCTGACTAACATTAACCTATATGTTTCACAAATCACTTACCTCACAAAAAATCTTCGTTACTCGAACTACTGCAATACAGCGAGCACCACTACTGCCAGCTAAATAAAAGATTCTAACTACGGAAGGCACTAACTACTGATAGGTATAGTTAGCAAATGAAAGATTTTAATAGAGAACAAACAGTGTATTTACCTTAATAGTCAAAATATATATGATAGTTCATGACATCCAGTCTTACAAATTACAAAACTCCGCCATCTCTCTCCCCACGTCCACCACTGCTGGAGGCTCACCTCCAACTGCGCAACGCTACGCGCTGTTAGCATCCAGCTGCCGCTGCCCAACACTACAATGGCAGACAACAATGCAAACCAGCCACAGACTGCACAGACAGCCAGTGATTTTCATACAGAGCGCTACGTGGCGGCGGCGTTACCAATAAAAAAACCTAAACAGCCTACTTACAAAGTCATTATTTTTCAATCGATTATTAATAGACTTAGAGTTTTTTCCAAGTAACCGAAGGCAACATGACTGCTGCGGACAACGTGAACATTGTTACGAATCACCTGCATTCCGTGATGTTCGATATCTTCCCCGATGCACATGGTATGTTCCAGCAGGAAGGTCAGGTAGAACTAAATATTTTTAAGAAACATAACATTCAACTCAAGTTGGTGCTTTGGCCACCGAATTCGCTTGATTTGGATAATCTGGGACGCTATTGGATGGCAGCTTCACGTCTAGAAGCCTTCAGTTTGTAATTTACAGAAACAGGTGTGACCACTGGGTGGATATCTAGTAACACATACCTTCTCAAAACTGTGAAGGATTTTTCGAGTCCGTTCCGCGCACAATATTACCGTATTGTTTCCTAAGGCATACCAACACTATATTATGTGTATGGTCATAATATTTTAGCTCATTAGTGCTCGTAGGTTTTTCTTTGTTAGCGTCCAATATACCTATACAGTCATGGGTGAATAGAAATCCTACAGAAAGCAGAAAGATATATTTTATCCTACTTTTTCTTTAACGAATTATTTTTGTCATGCTCGTAGTTACATGTTAATATACTTGTATTTATAAACAGGCGGATCTATATGCCTTCATTTATGCATTTAATTTGCGCCTTAAGCTTGGAGCCATGAAGTCCTATCCCGACTGTAGCTTAGTATCTGTCCCCTACCTCGTTGTCTAAAATATTTCTTAACACATTTCTTTAAAGTGACAATGCGTCCATCATGTGTCGATACGACTATGAATAAGATTATGCGAGTAATGGTTAGAAAAGTGCCTATAATAGTTTTAACAGTAATATGGATAACAGGAGAGAAATTTAGGATGACAAGTATTAATGTTGCAAGTAACGGTAATATTAATAATGAGAGTCAGACTACGTATTTTCATGGGAAATAAATCATATGGGAAGAGGTTAGAAAAGAAGTGTATAGGGCGAGTACACTACCTCTTCCATGGAAATAACACCATATGAGTTCTTATACAAAAGAATAATGGGAACGCAAGAAAACACGTTAGCTATAATCCAGACAATCAACACATTTCGGTGTAATACATATACTGAAACCAAAAGTAAGGGCTAACGGAAACAGAGAAGCGATATAAATAACCATGACATAGGAAGAACAGAAACCATTGTTGAACGCCGACCCAATACACTATTATCGATGAAAATTCAATTCTGTTAACCATAAGCACGAAATTTCTGATTAACAAGAAATCGAACGTTTTCCAAATGAACACAAGAGCCTAACTAAGACAAAAATTAGACTTGGACTGAAAATGGGGGAAGGAAGCTCTACGCCCATGCAAGATGTAGGAATCCACATTACGAGTTGACTAAGAGGTCACTGCGGAAATGGCACCAACTTCGAATTGGCATGCATCAACTCTTTATGACAAAGAAGCGAAGTACCCATACGATACTCCCGAATGTCAGTTTAACTTCGAACGTGTACACACCGCAGGCAAGTATGTAAATAACCAGTGCTTTACTGCACTGGCACAGGTAGAATGGCCAACAAAGGGCATTAGTTATCTTTGTTCTTACTATTGTTACCGCCCCTTATAGGATGTACAAGGGCCGAGACAAACGTCAGATTTTGAGTATCGCTGTGAAGGACATGGAGACGCCGCGTCCTTATGTGAGACAGAGTTATCAGCCACTGACAGGGTTGGAAAGGGACGACATTGTGGACCTCAATATGGCCAGCTGGTTGAATAGTGCCATATCTAATTTTCTGGGGCATTCGGATGTGACCATGGCCCGACGTCAGACTGCGTGGTAATGTAAGAGCAAGTATATTCCTCGTCAAGGCTCCGATCAGCGTGTTGTGTACAAAGTCCATTGCAGCCCCTTGTCATATGCACCTGCCATCCGAGAACAAGTAAGAAACTTCTTTTAACATTCCTTATCATCCGCAAAATTGATCTGATATTAACAGCAACCACGCTAGGGAATTACCGCTCCTTGGGTAGGCTTTCGCAGTGCAGGTGAAAGGCGGTAATCAATCCACCTTTCAAATAATTTTGTGATTTTACCAGTTCTGCAGAGTATCTTTCTTCTGCCTGTGCTTTCTCATATTTCTTCCATGTCAGAGGAAAATATCTCATTCGGAAATGGAAATATTCATTTCCATTACGTTTGCAACCCAGCTCACCATGTACCTGTAAACACATTTCTTAAACATTAATGACTGATGTATTGAATTAATGTGGATGTAGTTATAAACAATTGCAGCTTGTTGAATTCAGCCGGACATTTGTGGTTCAAGATTGCGTCAGAGATCGGAGAATAGCAGTTGAGTTCAATTTTCAAATCTAGCTTGAGGCTTTGATAAAGGGCAGTCTCACGACCACTGAAAATTCGTTTTGTTGATTGGTCAGTTCACCGTCTGTAAGTTTTTTCGGTCTCTGGTCACGGAGGCGAGGCAGGTTGGACGCTATACAGAGTTATTCAGTCTGAGAAGAGTCGCTGAGCTGGCGTGTTATGCGTATGATGTGCTGCTTCTGTCAGGACTTGGACGGCGATTTTGGATAGCAGCTGATTCGGGTATTTCATGTACGACCTTTCCGTAAATTTAAAGTCATCTGTTCGTATCGTTAAGAGGTTGTCGCAAGTTATAATTATGCTAGCATTTAACTAGACTGAGATGGGGTCTAAGTTGCTCCTCATCTGGTCACGATTCACTTCATGCATCGTGACCACAACTGAAGTTTGCGTTTATTTCTGCTACGAGTCACAAACCTATTTAATGGCTCAGCTTCTGCCAGAAAATGGTGAATATTATCTTCGGTTATTCTGTGAAAGTTTGAGCTTTTTGATATATCTCATGAGTGCCTGTATTGCCTAGCTGAGCCATCTTACTCTTCGCTAATTAATAATGATTAATATAGTTTACCGTTAAGGAAATATAGCGTTAGGATTTTATATACGTCACAACTTTAATGAAGTTCAGGAGTATGCTCCATTTTGTGAATAAATGTCCTTTAAGCATCAGTTTATTTCTTTGAATTTTTCCCCAGTGTGCATACCAGTACTACATCTATTCTCCTGCGATCACAAACCTCATCTACCCAATAAGAGAAAGTTACTAGGAAGGATTTAGTGAGATTCAGTCCCCGATCGGTCGATCTGAAGTCCGGAAGATAGATTTCCATTGCACATTTTCGCCGAAATAGAACCTAGAGGTAAATTCAATTAATACTTTTGTGACTTCAGACAACTTTGAGGAATTTAGGTAAAGCTAGAGGATGTTAAACACTCCTTTGTTCGCTACGAAGCTAGCGGAAATGAAACGTCTATGTTATATGGCGAAAGAAGTTCCGTCCGATGAACCAGTTAAGGATACACTGAGGTGATGAGACATGGGATAGCGATAAGCACATATACAGATGACTGTTATATTGGGTGAACAAGTATAAAACTACAGTGCTTTTGCGTAACTGTCATTTTTAATCAGTTGTTCACGTGAAAAGGTTTCCGGTGTCATTATGGCCATTCGACGGGAATTAAGAGACAGAACGTAGAATGGTAGTTAGAGGTTGATGGATGGGACATCCCATTTTGGAAAACGTTAGGGAATTCAATATTCCGACATCCATAGTGTAAAGAGTGTGCCAAGAATATCAGATTTCAGGCATTGTTTCTCACCATGGACAACTCATTGGCCGACGGCCTTCAGCTAACGACCGAGAACAGAGGCGTTTGCCTAGAATTGTTAGTGATAACATACAGGCAACACTGCGTGAGATAACCGTAGAAAGCAATGTGTGACGTACAACAATCGTATCGGTTAGGACAGTGCCACGAAGTTAGGTATTACTGGGCTATGGTAGCAGACGACCATCAGAATGCCTTTGCTAACAGCACAACATCGCCTGTAGCTCCCCTCCTGGGCTCTTGACCATGTTGGTGGTTGGACCCTAGGAGACAGGAAAACCATGGGCTGGTCAGATGAATCCCGGTTTCAGTTGGTAAGAGCTCATGGCAGGGTTTGAGGATGGCGCAGACACCACGAAGCTACGGACCCAAGCTGTCCAAGTTGGTGTGGGCTGTGTTTACATGGAATAGACTGGATCCTCCTGTCCAACTGTACAAATCATTGACTGGAAATAGTTACGTTTAGCTACATGGAGACCATTCGCAGCCATTCATGGACTTTAAGTTTCCAAACGACGACGGAATTTTTATGGATGCGTCATGACAATGCCTGATGTCACAAGGCCATAATTGTTCGCGATCGGTTCTAGAAACATTCTGGACATTTTGAGCGACTGAGCGAAGTCGAGCACCCAGATCGCCAGTCATGAATCTCATCGAACATTAATGGGACATAATCGAGAGGTCAGTTCGTGCACGAAATCCTGCACTGGCAACATTTTCGCAGTTATGGATAACTGTGGAGCCAGCAAATCCTAATATTTCTGCAGGGTACTTCCAACGCCACGATGATTCCACGCCACGACGAGTTGCTGCAGGACGCCAGACAAATGAGTTGCAACATAATATTAGGAGGTATCCCATGACTTTTGTCACCTCAGTGTATTTAAACTGTTTGGTTAGTCAGTAAACAGTGAGCATCTACTGTGAGCAGGAAGCAAGGACTGTTGATGATGTCTCATTGTTTATAGTGATGAGTTGCAATTCAGTGTTAGCATTAGTGACTATCGTCTGTGTGTAGGGCGACAACCCGCGGAAAGGTCCATTTTTTTCCACTTCTTTGGAGAGGCAGAATGATCTTGCTCTTGGCGTCACTGTGTGAGAAGCCATGGGGATGTGACTGAGTCACGCTAATACTGGCTGAGAGAACTCCCATAGCATAGTGGTATGTCACGGATAACATGCATGCACGTGTGCGTCCTCTCGTGCGACAGTACCGTGGCGCCATTTCTCGAAGGGGCGATGCTTGTCCAGCAATGGCAAATGTTTCTGTGTATTGCCTGTGTGACGTTGAGGTACTTCTGTGGCCAGTAAGATCCCGGATCCGTCTCATATAGAACATGCGTGGCACCAGCACGGACGTAAATTCCGTCCCAGGGCGAGGAACGAAGATATTGAAAGGTGGCTGTATAAGCCAACATTTTTCTGAAATGATACTGCTTAATTATCCTATATAGTTTTTACGGACGACTTTTCTAATAGCGCTGCTAAGAGAATACCTGTTGTTGTTGTGGTCTTCAGTCCAGACACTGGTTTGACGCAGCTCTCCAAGCTACTCTATCCTGTGCAAGCTTCTTCATCTCCCAGTACCTACTGCAACCTACATCCTTCTGAATCTGCTTAGTGTATTCATCTCTTGGTCTCCCTCTACGATTTTTACCCTCCACACTGCCCTCCAATACTAAATTGGCGATCCCTTGATGCCTCCGCACATGTCCTACCAACCGATCCCTTCTTCTGGTCAAGTTGTGCCACAAACTTCTCTTCTCTCCAATCCTCATTAGTTATGTGATCTACCCTTCTAATCTTCAGCATTCTTCTATAGCACCACATTTCGAAAGCTTCTATTCTCTTCTTGTCCAAACTATTTATTGTCCAAGTTTCGCTTCTATACGTGGCTACAATCCATACAAATACTTTCAGAAGCGGCTTCTTGACACTTAAACCAATACTCGATGTTAACAAATTTCTCTTCTTCAGAAGCGCTTTCCTTGCCATTGCCAGTCTACATTTTATATCCTCTCTACTTCGACCATCATAAGTTATTTTTCTCCCAAATAGCAAAATTCCTTTACTACTTTCTAATATAATTCCCTCAGCATCAATCGACTTGATTCGACTAAATTCCATTATCCTCGTTTTACTTTTGTTGATGTTCTCCTTATATCTTCCTTTCAAGACACTATCCATTCCATTCAACTGCTCTTCCAAGTCCTTTGCTGTCTCTGACAGAATTACAATGTCATCGGCGAACCTCAAAGTTTATATTTCTTCTCCATCGGTTTTAATACTTACACCGAATTTTTCTTTTGTTTCCTTCACTGCTTGCTCAATACACAGATTGAATAACATCGGGGAGAGGCTACAACCCTGTCTGACTCCCTTCCCAACAACTGCTTCCCTCGACTCTTACAACTGCCACCTTATTTTTGTAAAAAATTGTAAATAGCATTTCGCTCCCTGTATTTTACCCCTGCCACCATCAGAATTTGAAAGAGTATTCCAATCAACATTGTCAAAAGCTTTCACTACGTCTACAAATGCTAGAAACGTAGGTTTGCCTTTCCTTAACCTATCCTCTAACATAAGTCGTAGAGTCGATATTGCCTCACGTGTTCCAACATTTCTGCGGAATCCAAATTGATCTTGAAGTCTGAGGGTATTTCGCCTGTCTCATACATCTTGCTCACCAGATGGTGGAGTTTTGTCAGGACTGGCTCTCCCAAGGGTGTCAGTAGTTCTAATGGAGTGTTGTCTACTCCCGGGGCCTTGTTTCGGCTCAGATCTTTCAGTGCTCTGTCAAACTCTTCACGCAGTATTATACCTCCCATTTCATCTTCAACCTTTTCCATTTCCATAATATTGTCCTCAAGTACATCGCCCTTGTATAGACCCTCTAAATACTCCTTCCACCTATCTGCTTTCCCTTCTTTGCTTAGAACTGGGTTTCCATCTGAGCTTTTGATATTCATACAAGCGGTTCTCTTTACTCTGAAGGTCTCTCTAATTTTCTTGTAGGCTGTATTTGTCTTACCCCTAGTGAGATAAGCTTCTACATCCTTACATTTGTCCTCTAGCCATCCATGCTTAGCCATTTTGCACTTCCTGTCATCTCATTTTTGAGACGTTTGTATCCCTGTTGTCTGCTTTATTTGTTGCATTTTTATATTTCCTCCTTTCATCAATTAAATTCAAAATATCTTCTTTTACCCAAGTATTTCTACCAGCCCTCGTCTTTTTACCTACTTGATCCTCTGCTGCCTTCACTACTTCATCCCTCAAAGCTACCCACTCTTCTTCTACTGTATTTCTCTCCCCCATTCCTGTCAATTGTTCCCTTATGCTCTCCCTGAAACTCTGTACAACCTCTGGTTGAGAATACCTAGGGCGTCGTTATATTTGTTGTGTGTCAACCTCTCTGTATCCACTCCGTTTCACTGAATAATCTATGCTAAAATATGAATCTGTGGATGCGTACGGATCTGTTGCTGAGCGATACAGAGACCCTGTTGGGTTGTACATTGTTTTATACCAACCTTGCCCCTCTCCTCCAGAGAGGTCGAGGAAAGTGCTTATTTTTTCCACTGGGGACAGAACCGCATAATAGCGTTGGGTTCGGTGTGGGGCAACGGTGGGATGAGTGGACTGCTGTAGCCTGCTATGAGGTTGTGTTCCACTGAGGCTACGGCGGGGACGAAGCCTCTTCGTCGTTTCCAGGTCCCTAGTTCACTATAATACAATCTTCAATGCTACGCGTAGAGAAAGCGTAAGTCAGAGCACCCACAGTCACTGACGTAGGTGGACTGTAGGAGTGATGCCATGACAAGGGCCTTCGATCTTGTAATAAGCGAGCAATCAGTTCAGCGTTAGGGTATCGCTCTTACGGAAGTACTATGAGCGCCCATAATATTTGCAGATGGCACAGGAGTAATCGATTGCCAGCACTATGTGATTACAGCTGCCGCACTTAACACAATGTTGGAGTTGAAGCAACACAGCGTTCTGTAAAGCTCTGTAACCTGTGAGTAACGCTGGTTTAACTCGTTGGTGGAACGAAGTAACTTGAGTAATCCAAGGCACAAAACCCGGTACCTATAATGGTCTACGGCGTAGATCATTTGTTCCTTAGATTAGGTATTATTAAAGTGGAAATTCTTTCTTTATAGTAGTGTTTGTGATGAAACCAGTGAAAACGGTTCCGTACTACTGTCGGTAGAAGTGTTTCTCGGTGAAGACGCTTGCTCCCATAAGATGATACACACAGCATGCTATTGGATAGTGTTCATGGTTGCGTCCTAAACTTCTGATCCTGCAACAAATAAAACACAGAATAGCAGGTATTCTGTGTGATTCCTTAAAAAGGTCAGTGGCTGAAAGGTGTACAGTGATACGTAGACGTATTTACCAGTTGTCTGGATACAGCGTTGCTCACGACATTGGAGATTTATTTGCTTATCGAAAAGTGATACAGTACATACTGTTGCGCTGTTTAAAGTCAGTGCTCGTCACTAATTGTCCATTCGGCCAGCACTACACGCAGGGTAGACGAGGGTGAGACGTTAACTTACATAAACTGTTTTCTATCTTTATTAAGATAGAAAGAGAAATAAAGCCCATCCTACATGGTAGTTTGATTGTCTACTCCACGTCAGATCCATTTATTGATTCCTAAAGACACTCTTTCCATAAAAAAGAAACAGTAGATAACTAGCACTTGACGATGCCTATTGTGACTTCGACTGAAAATGTAGAGAGTAGCAAACTTGCAATATCAAGGACCAGTTACAACAGCTCTCGGCCAGCTTATCTCGAGCGCATACAACGGCCTCATGGCACCCTTCCCAACTGAATGAGTGCATGCATCCAGGCCAGGGGGTGCAACGCCATACTGATACATGGGCCAGTACTGCAAAATTATTTCTAAATTTGATTTGATTTTATAATCACTGAAATAACATCACACACCCTCTAAATTTGTGAAATTTCATTTCGTTTCCTCCTTCCCTTCTGGGTGCTTCAGACATAGTATCTGTCACACAGAGTATTTGAAGAAATTTATGTAACTCCCATTTACTATACGAAAATATTCAAGCGGGGTATGACATGGCTTTTTACGAAAGAACTGAACGACTACAACAGACCCGACCAAATAGAACCTCTACACCTCCTTGTGCACCATGTAATGAATGTTCACATTATTTATCAACAAGATGATGTACAGACAATTCATGCAAATTCAAGTACTGGCAGAAGAACAAATAACCTGAATAAAGAAATCTTACTCTTGCAAAAGTGAACACGTTAGTGGTTCTCTAATGCTAGAGTAGAAATTACTTAAAAATTAACAATTTATGGCCTACATTGGTAATAAGAAACTGCGTTCCACATACGTGGCTTATTAAAACCTTGTAGATGGATACTATCGCAGTGCACACAATATTACTCTAATTGTGCCAAAATCTCTCAGACTATTATAACTAGAACGAATAACTTCTAGCTTTAATCGAGAATAAAAGCGTTTTATCTTACTGTAACATCTATATTTTATAAATGAGAGCATAACATAATGTTACCTTAGTCTCACACTCAATGATTTATGGCCTCACAGTTCAACAAGAAATCTATTAGCAAGCAAAAGCAGACATCATTTTATGCTCAGCCAGATAAACTAAAATATTTCAGTCAGTCTATTTATAAGGTGGTCATGCCATTTCGAGTTTTGTATGTCGTCGATGTCCACGTCAGAGAGCGAGAGCAAGATACGCTACTGTTAAACAATCTTTTGGTCTTGTCGTAGCACAGTCTTTGCATCTGCGTAGTCTCATATGTTCATAGTTGAAACGTAGTAGGTGATGGACGTATTTAGTAGTGCTGTGTGGACTTCTGATTGTATTTGTTAGATGACGAAAGAGTAAATGTAAAAGACAGCAAGGATGAATAATGTGATTATATTAGAAAACTAAGAAATATATTTCTGAATAATGTCATTATTTCTAAAGACAAGACGTTTGAGGTAGGGCTGCAGTGAATATTGCCAACTATTTAACTTTTTACATTTGCTCAGAGCTGAGAAAAAGAACATACCACTTTCCTGAGTCAGCCATTAAAATATTGATTGAGCTGTTTGACTTTTATAAAAATTCTCGGTTAACGATGTACTCTATTTAAAACATTGTTTACTTTGTTAAGCGTAGTACTGTTCAGACTTAAGTTACGTCTGAAGATCACGCTAAGTTTTACTCTGCCTCTTTGCATATAGACTTCATTCTAAAATCGTTGTCTTGGATTTCATTTCATAGGAGTAGTTATCCTCCCCATCACACTGTTGATCATTACGTGCTATCACATCTCACATTTTGAATATAGTTTGGAAATTGTATTTAGAAACAGAAATACACCTTAGCCGCTGCCTGCTTGTTGTTTCCTGTTGTGCTTTCGAGAAATCTGCAACAATGTTATCAAGACACGCGGTAAGTGTAAATTTTGATTAGGGCCAGATTATTGTTTCACTTCAGTTGCGCATTTAGATAAGTTACAGTTCAGTTCAAATTTGGTTCTGTTTGGTGAAAGGCTAGCACACGTGTAAAGATGGATAACAGTTTGTGGCGACATAGTTTTGGTGGTACGTAGACTTTTACTGAGTGGGAAGTAAAGTTGGACTAAATTTTATATTAGGCATTTATCGAAGTTTCCCTCGGTGTTACTCAGTTTCGCCTCCCATCAAGTTTGTGTCTTGTGATTTGGGAAGGTAATTTTTGATTATTAATTCTGTTAACGTAGTCATTCGATTTTTTTCGGTTGTCGTGAACTTTTCTTTCCTCAATGCATTACTTAGCTCTTTCCTTTTCTCATTTGTGCTGCACGGAATGTTGTTTTTTTTATCTTCAACACACTTCAAATAGTTGCTCAAACCATCACCATTTATTTTGCAAAATGTTTACGGCTTCTACGAGCTCTTCCGTATCCAAATTATCCGAAGTTTTGGTGTCATTTTATCTATTGCAAATTGTAATGGGCTTGGCTCTTCATGATAAGGGTAGCACTAACAAGCGCCCGCTTCTTCTCTTCGATATTACTTACAAGCGACAACAGTTTCCTGTATGATTTACTTAGTGCTTTAATTTTTGTAAGCTAATCATTGTCACCAATGAGTATCATCGTCAGTTATGTTTGTAAACGTCTCCCATGAATTCTGAAGATTTTGTCCTGGAATTGTCTTACACCAATTTCATTTTTGTTTATTAATCCAGTATTTTTCTTATGATGAAGGACTTTGACATTTGAATTTATCTTTTGGCTCTCTAATGTCTAAACTCTTCTTTACTACTTTTTTTTTCGTATATCCAACTGCCTCTACAGCAACTTTCTCGGTCGATTTTTATATGTAATCTCATTCATCTCAAATATGATCTATTTTTCGTTTGCTTTTTCTTCTCGGATGTTTCATCCAGACCGCAGTTACAGTTCTCCCCGAAGTCGGTTTACCTTTCCACCAAAACATTATCGCAACGTCGAGTTTCTCTCCTCCTGGCAGCGAGCCATTGTTCAGTACACTTACCTCAGGCGAGACTTCAGACTTCGGTCTGTTTGCCCATAAGTTATGACTTCTCATCTCTACTGTCTCTGGGCTGATTTGGAATTACAGCGCCCCTACCATTCGTTATGTAATCCACCGGCAGTGTTTTCCCAGTGACAACAATTTAAGATTAGGCTATTTATTTTGAAATATAAATTAAAATGGTGTAGAAATTTTCTCAGATTTTTTTACGTTCCTTCAATTCATAGCGGCTTTGCTTATGTCTGAACGAACACAGGGTAATGAATACATCAAGAAAATAAATTACATTCAGTTAGTGTTTCGTGTTTTAGGTCGCTAAGAAGAGAGGCTGTCAGCGCCAAATTGATGTTCAGCAACTCAGTGAACACATTCTATCTAGTTTATTGTTACAGTGGGAACTTCCACACTTATGGACTGACCTTTCGGCAAAAGCTGCCCGTAATTCTGTAAACATTCTAACGCAAATTACAGCTTGTTATTTCCCAGAATCAGCGTATTTAAATTCGACTCCACCCGTCCGCGTATCGCATCCCGGCGGACAAGATAAGATAGCGGCGATGATGAAACGCGTAAAAGTGTTTACACAGTTCACGTTTTCCCACGAACGATACTCTAAAGAGACCTGCAGTGAATAGTTAAATGATACTTGACCACATGCTATTAGGAGGGTACCAACATGGCAGCTGCGAACTGGTAATTGAGTAGCCACCGCTAAGGCACTGGATGGAATGTGTTGAAAGTATGAAAACGTTTCTGATGAGCTCGTTCGAACACCAAGACAAAAAATCTCATTTAAAGAAGCAACAAAGGCTGTTTATCACTCATAATATTTTATTTAGTAGCACCCGCACGTACACATCCACAGAGGAAAGCACCACCGCACGAGATATACTATAATCACCTTTGTGACTCCAACAGGCAGAATCCACTACTGTCACTTGTTGACAGAAAAGTGTCATCGTCTGTAAGACAGGAAACGGTGATAGATCCGAGCCATTTCTGCTCTTTTACGCAGTAAAATCGGTAGTAACATCCGATCTTTAAAGCTGACTCGGTTGTCAGTGATAAAATGTAGGGAAGAAAACTGAGCAAGTCAGTTAAACTCTGAGGTTAGCCAGCCAGCATTATTGCTTGGCACAGAGAAATGGTTAGCGAGTTCCCGCATGGATTGTGAACTATTCGATTCCTCCTGTTACCGTATACTCGCTCTCATTTTCTGCTTTCCGAACAATTTAGGGAGGACAATATTCAAATGTACCCACTGAGAAGACATCAACTCTGGATTATGGCGAGATGGTCGGTTGCTTGTGCCACCTTTGTCGAATTGTACGTTACGTGGATTTTCAGATTTATTCGCTTGAGATACTTGGCAACTGTATTTCATATAAGTAATGTTAGTTTCTTTGTTCTGTTTCTCAACTTTGTTGGAACACGTGGGAGTTAATATCCATTTTCTATTCGTTCATCCGGGCGCACGAGTTGTCTCATCCATTGCTTTTCCAATCATTAAATAATACTATAAGTGAATATAGGATTATTTTTCTGATTTTTGTAAATGCGTGATCATTTAAAGGACATAGTTCGTTCAGGGGGTACTAGCATGTACGGCATGACACCCTGTATTCACGTTCTGTATAACATATAGATGCTTATTCAATATTCATATAGTTTGCGACTCTTAAGAAGTCATTTTTGGCTCTTCTGATCTTTATTCGTACCCTTACACTTGCTCATTTAAGAACCCCATTCACCAGTGAACTACGTACAGTTTAGTTATATTTCTACATGAAAGTGAATGATCTGCTTTAAGCAGAGGGCATATTTTTTGCATTGAATTTGCAGATAACAAAGTAAGTACACGTCAGAGTAGAACTTCAAGATACGTGTTTGTAGTGACGAAGATGCCGATATTTCGCTACCGTACGAGCTCATTTAAATTTATTTGGTGTTTTAGAATACGATGAGCAAGCCCATTTGCATTGCACTAATTATTCCTAGAAAGTGATTCATTAACGTAGATATGGAGTAGCTTTATCAGATTCGTTGCAAAGATTATGGTTTGAAGCTCTTCTCGTTTAGATTACGTTAAATTCCCGTTTCATTTTTACTCTGTGAGAAAGTACACCGTCACCTCAACTAAATGAGGTAAAAGTTAGCCACTTCATGTTTCTGTCCGCTTAGGAATCAGATTTCGTTTAAAGTAGAATGTTTCAAGGGATTAAAGCCGATGTCAGATTGTTATGAGCTCACATCTTAACGTTTAAATCTGTTGAACAGTTTTGAACACTCTTAGGAGAAGCAAGTTATAGTCGCCTATTTGCGAAGGATACTGGGATATATCAGTTAGTTCGAGACATGTACAAGAGGTGGACAATAAGCAAGAAAACATATAATTCTGAAGAAATATGTGTCAGATTTTTTCAATGAAAAATGAAGTCACTGGCCGGGAGGCCCCTTCGAGGCAGGTCTTATTACATTCGACGCCACATTGGCCGACCTGCGTGCCGAATCCGGATGAAATGACAATGAAGACAACACAACACCCAGTTCCTGACAGGAGAAAATTTCCGACGCAGCCGGGAATCTAACGCGGGCCCCGTAGGGCGGCAGTCCGTCACGCTGACCATTCAGCTACCTTTTTTTTTTAGCTTTATTGGTCATAACATTCCACAGAAGTACATAATTTTCAACTGACATTTGAAAGTAATAAAACAAACTAAAAAGGCGGATAGAATTTTTTTGAACGATAGCGTTACACAGACTAATTTTCAGAGTAGACTTCCATATTTTCTTGTATATTTCCTTTTCATTTTTCAAGGTCCGATCGGTCACGAAATGGAAACCACAGAGCAAATCAAAAATATATTTGCAGCTTTTAGCTACACCGTCCATTTTCTTCCCTATAAAATTGCCGCTTCTTTCCAGTACTCTAGTCGTAGAAGGCAGCAGCTGTTCTTCCAGCCAATTATCTGCGCTGGTCTGCAACTCATTTTCTGTGCCCAAGCATTGTCCTCACGGCCAGCGGTTCATGTGAGCAAAGAGATGAATATCAAAGGGAGTGAAGTCCGGGTTGAACGGAAACGCGGCTGGAGCATCTTTGCAGCTTGCTTTGTCATGAAGCAAGACAACGACCGATGACAGCATTCCCCTTCACTTATACTGAACTGCTCTTCTTAGACACTTGTCTCGAATAGCCTGATACTCTCGCTGAACAAGATCGCCAATTACCACCCGCTTCCTTCCCTGACTGCCTGCACCATGAATGTCTGTGCGACTTGCTTCAGAGTTCCTGCACCATTGACACACTTTTTTGTCACTCATGACATGCTATGTAGGCTGCAAGGAAACCAAATTGAGCCCGTCAGCATGAAGAAATCGATTGACAGCCCGCACTTCAGACTGTCTGGAAGACTATTGATCTAACCATCTTTAAGTACTCGATGTGCACTAAAAACTGAAAATGCTAACTGACGCAGTCAATGGACATAGTATAGACAAGGCGCAACACATCTGCGCAAACCTTTTTCGGTTTGAATCGATATCTATTAAGAGGCACAGTAAAACACGAAGAATAACCAGTATTCCAGCAGTGACAGTACCATCCTGATCCACACCGACCGCTGCCATCATGCAGCACCGCTGCTCAGTTGCTGCTGGAATACTGGTCATTGTTCGTTTTTATTGCCCCTGTTAATAGATATCAATAAAACGGGTATCGCACTACACTAATGCGGGGTTGTTCTGTTTATAGGACACGTAAAATTCCGCATTACAAATCCTATTTCCGTAATGGGAAACAAATCGATGCTTCTCGTCTGGGGGTCGCATAAAAGATGTGTTGAGTAGTATTTATTTCGGTTGACTCCAACTACACATCGCAAACACGACATTGAAAATATCTGCCTAAACACCACAGAAAGTGCCTGACAAGTTGTATGAGCGTCATCCGGTATACGTACTGAAGAGATTCAGTGCTGACAGTCTAGTCGGATACAATAGAGTTCTTTACATTGCAGCCATTTTCTAGAATTTGTACACATTTAGAGAGAGTTGCTATTCTTTACAAGACGAGAAAAAAATTTTTCAATTGTTTTGCATTTCCTTACGGTCGCCTAGCGACGACTCTATCCCGTACACAATAGCTCGCCAGCTAACAATCCTGTAATACTGACGATCCTATCTGTTAGAGAACATTAGAGATACTGTTACGTTTGTTTGGGGCATATCCGATATTACTATAACTTTCTGGGTTCTATTAGCCAAATATTCACCAAGCCAATCACTTACATATTTAGAATGTCACCTTATAGCGTGTGGTGAAGGGTACTTCAGGTACACTAAGCTTTTCCCTCCCCTCCCCTCTTCCTGTTCCATTCACGAATGTCGCATGCGTGCAAAAGAAGTTTTCGGTAAACCTACGTACTGTCTCCTGTTTTTTTGGTTTTCTTCTTGTCGCCATTTCTCGAGACTATGAAGGAGGAGACAAATGTTGTCCGACTCTTCCCGTAATGTATTCTCTCGGAAATTCGATAGTAAACCGCACCGTGACGCAAGACGCCTCTCTTGTAACGTCTGCCACTTTAGTTTTTGGGCATCTCCGTAATTTTCACGTTGAAACTAAATGGTCTCATGAAAAATTTGTCCTTTCGTAGGCTCTCCTCTAAGCCGGTAAAGGCGCCAGACTGATGAGCACTACTGAAGAATTGGTCGAACGAGTAAACGTATCTGGCCAAATGCTCCACATACTTATAGCTTTGTAGTAGATGCTACATACACAGAAACATAAATAAATTCGTACATAGAGCTCGCCTCGAGAGGCGCGAAACAATTAATTTGTGTAATAGTAGTAATTCAGAAGTGAATGTAGGTGAATTCTATTGGATCAGCATAGAGCACAATTTAGTCGTTGGCAACGTTTTGTATAACAACGACGAAAGGAGCCAGAGTGCATGGAGGAGAATTGGAAACACCAGAAGGATTCAGACAGGTCGTAAAATAAGACAAAAGTTAGAAAGCTGATTTCAAACTGCAAGATATTTCCAAGAGCAGGAGTTTCTTTTCAACATTAAGTGTAATTTATTATTTACGTAATGCTTAATTATTAAAGTTGAAGAATTATAGTAAGGTAAAAAATTAAGAGGACAGGTCCTAGATGAGATGAAAGAACCAGACGTTGTTCAGAGTTTAAGAGAGAGAGAGAGAGAGAGAGAGAGAGAGAGAGAGAGAGAGAGAGAGAGCATTAGGCAGTAACTAACTGAAATAGGTGAATGAAATACCATAGAAGAATACTGGATGGCTATGAAGGACATAATAAGGGCAGCAGAGAAGGAGAAAGACAAATTCTCATAGAAATCGTTCAGTGGGTGGAGATCTCTTCCGAACGGTGCGTTGCACGGTGTCCCAGATATGCTCAATAATGTTCAGGTCTGGGGAGTTTAGTGACTAGAGGAAGTGTTTAAACCTATAAGAGTGCTCCTGGAGCCACTCTGTAGCAATTCTGGATGACCAGCTTTGTCCTGCTGCAATTGCCCGTCGGAATGGAAAATGGACATGAATGAACAGAGGTGATCAGACCAGGATGTTTACGTTCGTGTCAGTTATCAGAGTCGTATCTAGACATATCGCGGTCCCGTATCACTCCAACTACACATTCCCCATATCATTACAGAGCCTCTACCAGCCTGGACAGTCCCCTGCTGACATTTACGGGCCATAGATTCATGAGGTTGTCTCCATACCCGTACACGTCTATCCGTTCGATACAATTTGAAACGAGACTCGTCCGACCAGGCAACATATTTCCAGTCATCAACAGGCCAATGTCGGTGTTGACGGGCCCGAGTAAGGCGTAAAGCTTTGTGTGGAGCAGGGCCTTCGGCTCCGAAAGCCCATATCGGTGACGTTTTGTAGAGTGGTTCACACGTTTGCACTTGTTTATAGCCCAGCATTGAAATCTGCAGCAATCTGCGGAAGTATTGCACTTCTGTCACGCTGAATGATTTTCTTCAGTGTTCGTTGGTCCCATCCTTGCAGAAACTGTTTCCAGCCGCAGCGATGTCGGAGATTTGATGTTTCGCCGAATTCCTCATATTCAAGGTACACTCGTGAAATCGTCGCACGGGTAAATCGCTAAGTTGCTACCTCGGAGATGCTGCGTCCCACCACTCATGCGCCGTCTATAACACCACGTTCAAACTCACTTAAATCTTAATAACTTGCCATTGTAGCAGCAGTAACTACTGCGTCAGAGACTTGTTGTCTCATAAAGGCGTTGCTGACCGCAGCACCGTAGTCTGCCAGTTTACATATGTCTGTCTTTGAATACGCTTTTTTATACCAATATCTTTGGAGCTTCAGTGTAAAAATGGATGTACGTGTGCATGTATGTATGTACATATGTTTGTATGTTACACAACTCCTCCTAAACCTCTGGACCTATTTCAACCAATACTGCTACACGTGTCACTTACTGTCTGAAAAAAATCGGTGTTGGGGTAAAAAGCCAGGGGTTGGAGGGGGGACTGAAAAAGAAGTATAGCTGGAGATGAGCGAATAGCCAGATTTCATTCATCCAATATTTAATAATGGGGGCACTTAGTGACTTGCAAGAAACTTTACAAACAATTTCAAATCCACGCGAATTTTTTCTTGCTGGAAGTCTGCACCAAGGCCCACGAGAAAGGCAGGCCGTGGCGCATGCGTCACGAACGTAGGCCTGAGCTCACTCTCTCGGTCAGCTGAGCAGACAAAATGCGTTTTTAGGCCTCTTTACTTGCGGCTGAGCCTGTACATACTAATGAGAATTGCATCCTCTACTGGAATTTTGTATTATCAAATCTCACTGATTACTACTCGTGCAACAAAACTTAAAGTCAATTCTCGACATAAAAGGAATAACGGCTTGTTTGTAGTATTTAGTCTCTTCTGCTTAACAGTCTTCATTTCATATGATGCCTTACGCTACTGATAATCATTTTGACATGATTTTAATTTTATTGTACCACAGTATAAGTTATTAGCAGGCCTATGTACTTTATATGACTGTAGGGCTACTAAGAGCAAGACTCCATAATAGCGGATTCTAAAAGAAGATGCAATTCTGATTTGTACGTATGCACCTAGCTACGAATTAACAGGTGTAGAAACGTAGTTTGTCTGCTCAACTGAGGGAGCGAGAGAGTGGGCTAAGGCCTACCTTCGTGACGTACGCGTTGCGGTCTGTCTTTCTCGTGGGCCGCGGTCTGCACATAACGATGAAACGAAGAACGATCCTCCGGTCACTACGTTTTAGCTGGTCATCTAGTAAAATTGCCGCATCAGGTATGAAGTTTTAATTTATGACTGTTTTACTACTGACTCTATCCGCAGCATACTTTGCAGACACTGTTAACATAAACCACTGAATGTACCTGCAAAGTTATTGCATTGTATTATACATGTTGAGGAGTGTGATGTCATAAAAATTAAGCTGCTGGAAAACGAAACTTCAGGGTGAATTTCGCTGAAGATACAGGTGAAATACGTGTGCAAATATATGGGAAATGTATTAAATACATGTGAAATATGTTTGACATGTATGTTTGTGGGGAAAGCCACGGGTAAAAAATGCCTTTTGAACTCCTGGATCGATTTCAGCCAACCTTGCTGCGCTTTTTACTTATTATTTAAAAACAAATACTGTGGGGCAAGACCAGCAACCTCCTACTGGGATGAGAATGATAACGTGGGGAGAGACAAGAGGTGAGATGCATATGGATAGACAGAGATTGGGAAGGAGAAAATGTGTACAGATATAGTGGACGAGGGAATGGACTGAGGGAGGGAGCGTGAGAAGGGGAAACGAACAGAGAAAGGGAAGAGGAAGAGATAGAGGGAGGAGGGAGGAGAACATAATCGAAGAAGGAAAAGAAGGTGGACCTGGAGACGAAGGAAGAGGAGATGGAATGTGTGGCGTCACCGCCAGACACCACACTTGCTAGGTGGTAGCCTTTAAATCGGCCGCGGTCCGGTAGTATACGTCGGACCCGCGTGTCGCCACTATCAATGATTGCAGACCGAGCGCCGCCACACGGCAGGTCTAGAGAGACTTCCTAGCACCCAGCCCAGTGGTACAGCCGACTTTGCAAGCGATGGTTCGCTGAATAAGTACGCTCTCATTTGCCGAGACGATAGTTAGCATAGCCTTCAGCTACGTTATTTGCTACGACCTAGCAATGCGCCATTATCAGTACTATTGATATTGTAAACCATGTATCGTCAAGAGCGACGTTCGTCATTGATGGATTAAAGTTAAGTATTCCACCAGCTACGTCCGTTTTTCTCAATTCTAATTCCCTTGTCATGTTCCAGACCTCACGCCAGCCTGCGTGAGCTAAAACGCGTGCATTTTGGCCTCCTTAGTAACCCTGTGTTGGCTCTCCTGCCAACCACATCATTGGCGACGAGAGTAAAAGTGTTCTTACCTAAATTGCCCTGATTTACTTGTGTAATGGCTTCGCCACACTCTCCAGATGTACTGTCCGAATTTTATCGCTTACAGAATCAGCAGACACAGGCCTTACTGGATGCCCTTGGACAGCTCGTCCAGGGTCAACGTGCGATGCAACACGATGCGGCAGCAGCCGCTTCACCGCTAACGCAGCCACAACACGCTGTTGCACCCACTGTTCGACCTTTTGATGCTGCACTGGAAAACTGGACGGAGTCGTCACGCCAATTTGGATTCCACCTCGCCGCCTACAGACTTCAAGGTAACGAGCGGCAACCTTTTCTCCTTTCATCCGTCGGCGCGAGTACGTACCGTGTGATAGTCAAATTATTTCCTCGTCGCGACGTAGTAGCTCTGTCCTACGAAGAAATTTTGTCTGTATTAGATGCATATTTCAAAGAATCAGTCAATGTAGTTGCAAAACGGTATACCTTCTTTCGTACAAAACGTACGGCAGGTCAGACTAATCGGGAATGGGTTGCAACCTTGCAAGGCCTTACTAGGGATTGTGCTTTTGAGTGTCAATGTGGACTTCCTTATTCAGATGCTATGGTACGTGACGCAATTGTAAAGGACGTTTCTGATGATCGTGTAAGGGATCAGATTTTGAAACTGGTCAATCCCTCCCTTCAACAAGTGATGGACATATTGGATCGGCAGGACACACTTGACTTTGCTCAGGAATCATTTGAAACTTCGGCAGCCGTGTGTCAGGTTAACAGGCCCGCCGGGCGAGCTGCCCGGCCGCGCCGCTGCCGCCAGGCTCTCAGCCACGTGTACCGCGACGGCAAGCAAATGCAGTGATCAAATCATGCCCGCGGTGTGCTACTAAACATTCGCGTGAGAATTCCCCGTCACGCTAAGCTATTTGCTTTTATTGTAATAAAAAACGCCATGTTCAGAGAGTATGCCAGAAAAAGCTCAGATCGGTAGCTGAAAACCGTTCCAGGCCCTTTGCTTCGCGCCTGAATCGGAATCGAACCAAGACTACTCAGGCTCGCGAAACTTCGCCCATGGAAATTCATGTAGTTCATTCCACTCCGCCCAATGCCACTCTCTCTAACAGTGACTGTGTTCGTCCCAAAAATAGTGTGCGTCCACATCGCCGGAACTCCCGTCAAGTCGCAAGTGATTATGTACCAGTGTCAGTTCACGTTGCACGAGACAGTCGCTCTTCTCGTCAGCAAGACAATAAACTTTTTGTAGACTTGGACATTAACGGCAAAGTGATACCATTCCAGCTCGATACAGGAGCTGCAGTTTCACCGATGAATCAATACACTTACAAACTGCTGGGCCCACCTCCGTTGCGTGACGCAAATGTTAACTAGCTATTCAGGTCAAAACATCCGTGTGTTAGGACAGTGCAGCCTTCTTGCAACATACAAAGGACAAACAAAACTTGTGTCACTTTACGTCCTTCGTTCTTCTTCTGCAGTGAACTTGTTTGGTTTCGATTTATTTCAGTTGTTTAACTTTTCTATAGTAAATCAGGTTCTATCAGTGAACCAGACGGTGCCTTCAGACAGTGTTTCTCGTCTATGTGAAGAATTTGCAGACATTTTTGCACTGGGTCTCGGTTGCGCTAAGAACTATAAAGCACATTTGGAACTGAAAGTAAACGAGCAACCGAAATTTTTCAGAGCGCGCAATGTTCCCCACGCATTGCGTGATGCCGCAAAAACATTAAACGATTTGGATTCACAAGGTGTCATTGAACGTGTGCAGTATTCTCTCTGGGCATCACCCTTAGCAATTTTGCCAAAACCTTCCGGCAAATTGAGACTTTATGTGGACTTCAAGGCAACAGTGAATCCACAACTAGTGATTGCAACTTTTCCTTTACCCCGCCCGGAAGATCTTTTTGACAAACTGTGCCCGGGTAAATGCATTTCGAAGTTGGACCTAGCAGATGCGTACATGCAAATACCGGTGGACAAAGAATCCTAGCGCGTTTTGATGGTTAACACGCATCTTGGGTTGTATCAATTCAAACGACTGCCATTCGGGTGTGCATCCGCCCCTGCATTGTTTCAGCAATATCTACAAACTGTTTGTGCGCCGGTCCCTACTGCAGCAAATTATCTGGACGATATTGTGATCTCCGGAAAGACGGAAGAAGAACATTTGGCCAGTCTCAGGACATTATTTCAGGTCTTGCGACAAAATGGTCTTCGCTTGCGAAAGGACAAATGTGTGTTTTTTGCTCGGGACTTGCCATATTTGGGAGATGTACTCAATGCCCAAGGCATACATCCCAGTCCGACGCACCTCCGTGCCATACAAGACTTGCCTTCGCCGCAGACTTTGAAGCAGCTACAGAGTGTGCTGGGAAAAATTACGTATTATAACCGCTATGTTCCACACGCCCCTTCCATTTCAACTCCACTTCATCGTTTACGCCGTCAAGGTTTTCCGTTCGTCTGGACGACGGAATGCGAACGCGCCTTTCGCCACTTGAAATCGGCGTTGCTTTCCAATACTTGCCTTACGCCATTCGATCCCTAGAAGCCCCTCTTGTTGATGGTGGATGCATTGGATTTCGCTATCGATGCTGTGCTTGTGCACAAAGATGGATCGCACGATCGCCCTATTGCCTTTGCGTCCAAATTGCTCTCGTCTGCGCAAAGAAATTATTCACAGATCGAGAAAGAAGCATTGGCTCTCGTATTTGGTGTTACGAAGTATCATGACTTCTTTTATGGTCGTCACTTTACCATAATCACAGACCACAAACCTTTGATATCGCTTTTTCATCCGACCAAGCCTGTACCTCCATGTACAGCGCAGAAATCCATTCGCTGGTCTATTTTCCTCTCGCAGTACCGCTACGATATCTTGTATCGGTCCACTGCTAAGCACGGGAACGCCGATGCGTTGTCCCACTTGCCTGTTGCTGAGGATAAGGCATTCGATTCCTCCGAACTTGCTTGCATGTTCATTGATGCGGAAACCGATGACGTGGTCGAATCGTTTCCGATTGATTTTCGTCGTGTAGCTACAGCCACAGCTGCCGACCCTGTCCTTGCTCCCGTTCTGCGTTTTGTTGCTACGCAATGGCCCTTGTCAAAGTCACGGATCGGGGACCCGTTGGTTCGCCGATTTTTTTCTCAAAAGGAGAGACGTTTTGTACGACGTGGTGTTTTGCTGTTGCATTCTTATAATGATCAGTCCAGGGACGTGGTACCACGTTCGTTACAGTCCGCTGTCTTACAGCTTCTCCACCAAGGACATTGGGGTATAGCGAGAACGAAACAACTTGCTCGTCAGCACTGTAGTTGGTTCGTAATCGATGCCGCGATTACGAAAATGTGCTCTTCTTCCATGGTGTGCCGAACAACAATCAGCACCACAGCGGAAAATTCTTTTCATGGCTAAAAGCCACTTCCCCTTGGCAAGGTTTACACATTGGTTTTGCTGGTCCATTCTTGAATGCTCGCTGGTTGGTTGTGGTAGATTCATTCAGTAATTTTCCTTTTGTTGTCCGGATGTCTTCCACGACGTCATCTGCCACCATCCAAGCGATATTCGCTATCTTTTGCATTGAAGGTCTTCCACAGACTATTGTTTGCGACAATGGACCACAATTCATGTCCGCAGAATTTCAGCCATTCTGCAAGGCCAATGGTATTCAACATCTGACGTCCGCGCCGTTTTTTCCACAGTCAAACGGTGCCGCTGAACGATTGGTCAAGACTTTCAAGTCACAGATATTGAAGTTGAAAGAGTCACATTTTCGGGAGGACGCATTATTGCTCTTTTTGTTCTCGTATCGCTCTCAGCCCCGAGATGGTCACTCGCCGGCTGAGTTGCTCCACGGTCATCGTCGAACCTTGATGTATTTGCTACATCAGCCGCATCAGGTTCCTGTGCCGCGGCGGACACCTGCTTTTGCTCCAGGCGACGTTGTCTACTATCGCCACTACCGAGGTTCACGGCGTTGGCTCGAACGGCGCATTCATCGCTGCCTCGGCAGCGCTATGTATCTGGTTTTCGGGGCCTCTGGTGAGGTGCGCCGGCATCTCAATCATCTGCGCCTCTGTCGTCGCACGGGATCTACCGCTCGCACTCTGCTTTCAGCGACGGTGCCGTCCGGTCAGCGCCCCGGGGACCCACCTACTGGCTCGCCTCAGCCCCAGGTGTTACCGACGCTGCCTTCCATTTTGCCCCATGGCGACGCACTGCCGCCACTGCCGCCGCCGCTGCCTGTTCTCCTGCCGGCGACGCCCGCAGTGGACGCGTCGCTGCAACCGCCGGGCCCCTCCCTGGGTCACGCGCCGCCGATCGCTTCCCGTGACCAGTTGTCCTCCGACATGGAACTCTTGCCCGCTCCGGACCATATGTCGTCTTCGCCCGTCGGGTGCCCGGCCCGATGGAGGTCGACCCTTCGGCCCCTCCTGTCTCTCTACGGCCGCATACACCGTATGTTGGCGTGCACCCTGGAGCAGGTTTTCAGGCGTTTCCTGGCTCCCCGCGGTCCGAATGGCAGGGTGCGGGTGGCACAGCCTCGTCTGTTGTTAGGCTCCCCGCCTCGTCGCATACGTCAACATGGGGTGCTCCCCACGGCGGGCGGAAGCCTTATGCCACAACCGTACGCCGATTTGCGGTGGAGGAATGTGGTGTCACCGCCAGACACCACACTTGCTAGGTGGTAGCCTTTAAACCGGCCGCTGTCCGGTAGTATACGTCGGACCCGCGTGTCGCCACTATCAATGATTGCAGACCGAGCGCCGCCACACGACAGGTATAGAGAGACTTCCTAGCACTCGCCCCAGTTGTACAGCTGACTTTGCTAGCGATGGTGTAAGTCATTCCCTGACGTCTTAACAGATATTCTATCATCCTGTCCCTTCTCTTTGTCAGTGTTTTTTACATATTCCTTTCCTATCCTCATTCCTTACTCTCTCGCTTCACCTGTGATGGTCTGCTTTTGATGTCCTCCTTGCTCCATCTGCCATTGGTTATTTTGCTTCCTAGATAGCAGAATACCTTGATTTCATGTACTGCAGGACCATCAGTCCTGATGTTAAGTTTCTCGCTGTTCTCATTTCTGCTACTCCTCGTTACTTTCGTCTTTCTTCGAGTTTCTCTCACGCCATATTCTGTACTCAATAGACAGTTCCTTCCATTCAGCCGATCATGTAAACTTTTTTCACTTTCACTGAGGATAGCAATGTCATCAGCGAATCGTGTCACTGATATCCTTTCAACTTGAATTTTAATTCCACTCCTGAACCTTACTTTTAATTCCATCATTGCTTCTTCTGTGTACAGATTGAACGCTAGTGGCGAAAGACTACAACCCTATCTCAAAACCTTTTTAATCCATGCACTTGGTTTTTGGTCTTCCACTCTTATTATCCCTCTTGGCACTTGTGCGTATTATGTATTAGTCGTCTCTCCCTATACCTTACCCCTATTTTTCTCAGAATTTCGAACATCTTGCACCATTTTACATTGTTGAACGCTTTTTCCAGGTCGACAGATCCAATGAACGAATCTTGATTTTTCTTTATTCTTGCTTCCATTATCAACCATAACGTCAAAATTGCCTCACTGATGTCATTACCTTATCTAAAGCCAAACTGATGCTTTTCTAACACATTCTCAATTTTATTTTCCATTCTACCGTATATTACTCTTGTCAGCAACTTAACTGCATGAGCTGTTAACCTGATTGTACGATTATTCTCCTACCTGCCAGCTCTTGCAGTTTTCGGAATTGTGTGGATGATATTTTTTCGAAAGTCAGATGGTATGTCGCCAGACTCGTACATTATACAGGCCAACTTGAATAGTCGTTTTGTTGTCACTTTCCCCATTGACTATAACAATCTAATGGAATGTTATCCATCCATGCTGCCTTATTTGACCTCAAGTCTTCGAAAGCTCTCATAAATTCTGATTCTAATAATAGGTCACCTATCTCCTCTAAATCGACTCCTGTTTCTTCTTCTACCACATCAAACAAATCTTTCTCCTCAAAGAGGCCTTCAGTGTACTCCTTCCAGCTGTCGCCTCTCTCTCCTCTGCTTTTAACAGCAGAATTCTCGTTGCACTCTTATTGTTACCTTGCTTTAATTTGACCAAAGGTTGTTTTGCCTTTCCCTATATGCTGAGTCAGTCGTTTTGACCCCATTTCTTTTCCGATTTCTTCTCATATTTCATGCAGCCGTTTAGCCTTAGCTTCCCTGCACTTCCTATTTATTTCTTTCCTCAGCGACTTGTATTTGCGTATTTCTGAACTTCCCTGAACATTTTTCTACTTCCTTCTTCATCGATCAACTGAAGTATTTCTTCAGTTACGCATGGCTTCTTCGCAGTTACCTTCTTTGTACCTATGTTTTTCATTACACCATTTGTGATTGCCTGTCTTAGAGATGTCCATTCCTCTTCAACTGTACTGCCTACTGAGGTATTCCTTGTCGCAGTATCTACAGCCTTAGAGAACTTGAAGAGCATCTCGTCATCCGTTAATAGTTTCGTATCCCACTTCCTTGCGTATTGACTCTTCCTGACCAATCTCTTAAGCTGCAGCCTACTCTCCATCACTACAACATTATGATTTGAGTCTATATCTGCTCCTTGGTAGCCTTGCAGTCCAGTATCTGATTTCTGACTGTCTGTATGACCACTATGTAATCTAACTGAAATCTTCTCGTATCACCCAGCGTTTTCCAAGTATACCTCCTCATCTTCTGATTCTTCAACAGAGAATTCGCTATTACTGGCTGAAATTCGTTACAGAACTCAATTAGTCTTTCTACTGTCTCGTTCCTTGTCGAAAGCTCATATTCTCCTGGAACCCTTTCTCCTACTCCTTCCCAAAACTTAAACTGACAAAAAGTGTAAAATGACAGATCACAGGCCGCTGAGGAGAAGTGCATACCTGTAGAAGTTTTCACGAATGAAGTAATGATTGATGCCGCGCTCAAAAAAATTACGTTAAGCTTTAGAAGAAAGAGAAGCTAAGGAATGAGCAACAAGAGCTCAGAGCGTAGAACTGAAAAGTTGAAAAAATGTACAGAAGGACTGCTTAACTAAAAGAAACTTTAAGATAATGTTGGGCAGTATCTGCTCAGATACTTGGTTGATACTGTGCCTGATCATAATTTGCGGTAATAGAATGGCACCAATAATAAAGGTTTTTATAGCAACTGATGCAGGTGCGATATGATTTTCGATAAGTATCTGTAAACTTTGGATTAGCATTTACTGAAAACATGTATTACTAAATGAAAACTGTTTGTGTTGTATGCACGACTGTGTTATTTGTGTTTCATTTTACAGTGTATTTAAGCATAATCGAAGAAGGCAGGAGCAGAAGACAGTTATAAGTTAAACACTATGAGTCTGAAATACCGCGCACGTAATGTGGCAGCCGGAATAATTTAAAGAATGAAAGGAAGATCGATTTTAGTGTTATCGGGATTAGATTAGTATTGGAAAATTTAAGTGTACGAGAGACTACTTCTCTGTTACGATGCACGGAAATATCAGGACTTGGTAATATGAATATTTTGACTAATGGCGTTCACCTGAAACCCTATCAGAATCTCAAAATGTGTGTAGTGATAGCTCTTACTACGTGTTGTGTGTGTGGGCAGGCACATTGCTAACATGAACGAGCCACATTTCTAGCTACTGTCTCATACTTTAATAAATGCTTCATTAAAAATTTTCGCCTTGTGAAACGATTTTTAGATAGAGACTGATTTGGCCGATAAGCCTCGGGAACGGTGACTATAGAATTGTTTATAATAATTACTACAGATCACTACATTTCGGAAGAAAAGACAAGACAAACTATTGCTATTATATCAAAGATCAACAGCTCTCAAGAATTTGATGGGCAATCAGAGCGCCTGAAAATACAGGAATATCTTTTAAACGTCTCGCACACTACTCTGAATACTTTATCAAGCTCTAATTAGAAAATGAGATAACTGAGCGCCAAACAAATGCATGCAGAAGCTTGACGATTTTCATTCAGGTAAAAAGTAGCTTACGTCCTATTACAACATTCTCCAACAGAAGCCTGCAATGTTTAATCTAATGCCACACTTTGATGACCAGCCAAAGATAATAAATGACACTAAATGAAACAATCACAGGATCAGGGGACGAAAGACGTTAATGGGAAATTCATAGTGCGCTGCCGTATTAAACAGTTGAGACAATATGTACTCTATCGATATTGACAAGGCGAACAGCGCAGCCACGGAGGCGCCGCCGCAACACAACACAAGTCATTTACCTCCCTGACAGCGAGTCTCATAGTCAATGCCTAAGGTTCCCATCTGCATCGATTTTTTCCACGACAGTCCCCATGTTTAATATACTGCCCTCGTCCCAAAAAATAATCTTTGGGGACAGGTAAATAATCTAGATTTTTCGGCTTATACAGCGTATCTTTCCTTTTGTTTCTAGGGTTCCTCACCTAAACCAGAAAAATGGTACCCTTTTAGGATGGTTTTGTTATCCATGTGTCTGTCTCTCTGTCTCTGTATACCTGTTACACTGTTAAGGTCCCCTTTTCATGGAGGGGTAGACGTATGAAGCTGAAATCTGGAATTTATTTTACAAACTAAGATCTAAGGTCTATGGTCTCTTAGTCATGTAAAACAATTAAGGTTTTAAGGCAATGCAGCAAAAAGGTTCGACCATTTATGTCACATACTATGATACCATCTCATTCATCAAAACTTATGGGATATTTCCTATTGACCCAGATTATTGATATTTAGTAGGAAGAAAGGTTTCATAGCACAAGCGAAGCCAAAAACTCGAAAATTGTCACTTTACATTTATATCAGACGACAAAGCTACTTTCGCAATGTTTTATCCGTCTGTCTGTTCATCTGTTAAGATCCGTTTGTGACAGGAACGGATAGGCATTCAAGTTCAAGTTTATGCCACATACTAAGATCTGCGACCCCTTGACGGTGTAAAACATTTAAGCTTCTAAGTAAATGCAATCGAAAGGTACGGCCAATTATATCACAGAGTTTGATACAAACTTACACATCAGAACCTGTAAGGTATTTCCCGTTGATCTAGAATCCTGGAATTTAAAAAGAAGTATCGCTTCGCAGTACAACTCAAGGTTAAAAACCGAAAACTATTATTGTGTAATCATGTCCCACGAAAAAAATATTTTTTTGCTATTCTTAACCATCTGCCATTTTTTCTCACACACTAAGTTATGGGCGGTTAAAAGCATTTAAGCTTCCAAGTCAGTGCAATGAAAAGATACGATCATTTGTGTCACATGTATAGATGCTTGCCACATCACTCATTAAAACCTTTAGGGTACGTCCCGTTGACGTACAATCATGAAATTTGGGGAAGAAGCAAGGTTTCACAGTACAAGTAAAGGACAATTGTTAAAATGTAATTATATCATTTAAAAATACTTTCTTCCTATAAACATTGTACTGTATTTGTCATCCGTTAAAAGCATAATAGAAAAATATTGCTGCTTATAACCATCAGTGTAAGCTACAGTACTGTTAGAGTAATTAAATAAAATGTATTATGTATTTACTCGCTCTCTGTATGTAAACCGAAGTCCGCTGCTCTCTTCTATTCATATATCGTGGTGGTCTCAGTAACTACTGTAGAGATATTAATATAGTCTTGGAATTTCCGGGACCTATATTACCAGTATCGACATCGACAACAAGTAAAACTTGTCGAGATTCTCGGTTACTGGGATAGATGAATACTCTATAAACGTAATTAAATTTTTACGGAATCCTCAATGCGCGAATCCTACTCGCCGTTGGCCTCTTTTTAAATTTTTTTAAAGTGATCACTTGACTTGTATAAACACTTTTCGGCCCTCAAGTTAAAATGGTGGTATTAATTTTGTTTATACACAGTTGGATCCAGTACTTACAGCTATGATTTTAATACATGTTATGTTAAACTTCCTATGCATGTTATGGGGATACATAACTACAGAAGACAAGATGAGACTGTCGAGTGCACACAGCCTGATTTACTCGGAGACAACAGGTTGCGAAACTCGTTTCTTCAAACTAGCGTTGAGTAATCAGTTTCGTAAATTGCTCTCTGCACGGCGACAATAATTTGCAATTCAGTCTCGACATTTTGTGAACTCCATAGTACCATTGTCCTTTCACAAATGAAACTGGCAGAGTTCATGCTACTCTGACTTAGGCACAAAAGAGCAGCAAGTAACGTGTTTTGATTCGTGACTCGATAAAGAGAATACATCAGCTCTGATGTCGAGCGACCCTGGTGAATGAAACTTGTGGAATACAACATAAGCTACTTCATCCACCTAATAATGATCACAGAGCAGTCCAGGAATCTTCTCAGGGATTGCGTTTATTTTTGCAAATGTGTCTGCAGTAACCACATCGTGATCCAAACTCCACAACTGGTAAATTTCGCCGGCCGCGTTGGTCTCGCGGTTCTAGGCGCGCAGTCCTGAACCGTGCGACTGCTACGGTCGCAGGTTCGAATCCTGCCTCGGGCATGGATGTGTGTGATGTCCTTAGGTTAGTTAGGTTTAAGAAGTTCTAAGTTGTAGGGGACTAATGACCACAGCAGTTGAGTCCCATAGTGCTCAGAGCCATTTGGTAAATTTCTTCCCGATATTTTTTGCGTTCCCTATTTGGGAAGTTTATTTTCTTCGATTTACAGATATCAAAGCTTTTCGCTTCGTACTCCAGGTTTTCGTATTTGAGTAACCTGCTTATTTGTTCGGCTATGCTTTTATCGGATCATGCTATTCGGTCAGTATCTTCAGTATGGATTCATATTGGCCTCTTAATACCTACAGTATTTTTCAATAATTGCAGATAGGGGTCTTTATGTGGAATGTATTTTATCCAGTAGCATCGACATCATAAATCTTTCAGTCTTCATATTACGAAGAACTTTCCCAATTACAGTACTGTGTCACACTTTGTTCTTGTAATGATTATTATTCAATCCCGCAAGCACCCATGCATAGTATAACTATCCATAGTCCACCTCCATGGCTGAGTGGTCGGAGATGTTATCTACTCGGGGGCTGGGTGTTGTGTTGTCCTTGTTATCATTTCATCATCGATGAGCAAGTCGCCGAATTGCCATGAGATAAAAACACTTGCATTAGGCGTCAGACAACCCCAGATGAATCTCCCGGACAATACTCTCATACGATCATTTCATTTCTTTTCGTTGTCCATAAACAGCCAATTTTGTCAGTTTTTCACTTTATATCGCAATTACTGTAAAGCCATCCAACACAGAAACATACGCAACAATCAGCTTCAAGTCATTAAAGCTGGAAGGCCCCGAAAATAATTAGTTTCACTAACAACTTACGCCACTGCGAAATTTAATTTCACATCGCAGTGTCTCCCTGCAAATTGGTATGAATTGTAGTGCGAAATTTACAGGCGTACCCATCGCTCGTAGTGAGAATTTACTATTAAGATAATATCGCCAATACCATGTCGAGCGAAAGGTAAAGAAGATGTACTTCGTTCTTTAAAATTTCCTGAATCTAAAAAGAAAAAAGAAAATATTTTATGGTGTGCCGATGGTAAAAAGTTTTTAAAAAGGAGCCGTATTGGCGATAAAAAATTGTCACTGCCAACATGATTAGTCGCGGCACTATATAAATTATTAAGTTGAAAGTATCTGGTGCCTGTGTCTCATCAGTGTGACAGCAGGGTAGCTCCGAGCAGAGCAAGGCAAAATCGGTCCGCACGAACAAATACAGAGACCAGCTGGCTGGTGGAACGGAAGCTATGGCCCATGTGACGTCATATAATCATGAATAGGAGCGCTGCATCCCTACCTTTACAAGCGAGGATAATACACAGTTTTATTATGTAATAAAACCTGATAATAAAAACAATCGAAATTACCCGGAGTGCTATGGTGCTTGAATTCCAATTGGTTATTCAACGTGAACTGTGCTTTATCGTTTTATATCTAAAAATTTTCTACTTCCTCTAATAAATTCAAAATATTTGGTTTTTCTTTTTTACGAAGTATTTTTAAATTTTCCTGTGATGTGCCACTCTTCGCGTTAAGTGCGCTGTTAATGCAGATCCTGGCTATTTCAGTTAAGGCGTTCCTGAACGCTTGTTCGAAATTACTTAAGGGGTTTTTCCATACATTTCTTCGGGTAATCATTGCAGTATAATGAAACAGATGTATACTGCACTACATGAAATGATTTCATGGATTTTTATCGCAAATTCGGCCCCTTTTTAAAAAACGTTTGCCATAGGCTCACAATAAAATATTTTCCTTCCTCTTTTTAGATTCAATCAAATGTTAAAGAATAGGACATGTCTTCTTTACCGTTCGTTCGTCTGAATAGTAAATTTTTGACTAAGAGCGATGGGTATGCCCTTTCAGTATATGTTAGACATTTCTCTGTTAATTTTAATGTTCACAAAATGTGATGACACTGCACATTGCTTTTACCGTTAGATTAGATTAGATTAGATTAATACTTGTTCCATAGATCATGAATACGACACTTCGTAATGATGTGGAACGTGTCAGGTTAATAAAAGATGTCTGTACAAGAAATTACATTACACAAAATATTGCATGACACTAATGATTAAGTTTTTTTTACTTAGTTTATATCTAAAAATTCAGCCAATGAGTAGGAGTTGTCATCTAGAAGTTCTTTTAATTTATTTTTAAATGTTAGTTGGCTATCTGTCAGGCGTTTGCACCTGATGATGCGGCTCTAAGCCTCGAAACCGGTTGTGTATTAATAAGCAACAATTTTACCAGCTGTTAGCGGATTTCTTCCCAAAGTCATGCTTTTCAACACTTACGGTTGCCGGGAATAAGAAAGAGTTCGCGAAAATTAGCACTGAACACGAAAGGTTAATCGACATTATATGTCATGTGACATAAAAGAAACACGAAACTGCTATTCAAAACAATTGGTCCAGACTTAAATCTGATAGCTACGTATCAATGAATACAGTTACAGACGTGGAAGGACAAATTAAAAAACATTTCGTTAGATATGCATGAATTGCAATGCTGACGTAATTAAAATGATGGTCAAACTGGAGTTTTGATGTTCTCATACTAAAACGCAATCCAGTAGCAAGAATGTAATTTACCAAGGAACAAATAACAAAGATCTCGAAAGAGAAAACACATTTTATTGCAGTAACCATCAAGTGTTCCAGCCGTACAAATTTCAACAAGACTATTTTCTTTCTTGTTTGCAGACACATAGGTAACTTTGTCCTTGTTGCGAAGCTATTCCATCAAAATCAGTTCGAAACTCACAATATTTGCACTTATATCGTACCACCACCGAATAACGATATTAATCTATTATTTTTCTAAACAGGTAAATTAATATTACTTCTGCTGACTGAAATTTCAATCATGTCTTCAGTTGTACTAAGCCTGCGTTTTTTTCTGAAATATTTAGAATAATACCTGATTATGATTGAAAATTAAATGAGAAAGCCCATGGTGGTAATCGTGGTAGTGGGTTAAGCTTCAGTTCACTCTGCTAGAGGTGCAGATCTATGAAAAAGCGCGCGACGGTCGACCTTATTAAGTCACATGAACTGGCGGATTCGTAAAGGGCGTAAGAGACATCAAGTATGTACAACCCGCCAAGCCACCTTATGTCCTGTCAGGATGTGTCTGCGGTAGACTGCTCGACGAAGACCTTAGCTGTACCTGCCCATTGGCTACAGGTTCGATTCTGTGGGTGTGTGTAGGTGCTGCTACTTGTGGGTTTTTACTGTCTCTGCATATTTTCTACTGGTCGCGTACCGGAAAGTGTTCCAGCGTTCTGTGTTGTAACTTCCACTTTGCGAGTTCTGTACGTGTGCTACTGCAATCGCAGTAGTTGTATTCATTTGACAGCTGCCCACTGGAAATAGAAAATTCTGTGGTATAATTTCCATATATAGAATGTTGTAATGAAGTACGCTACACTTCTTGAGCGTTAAACTCAATACACGTCATGATAAATTTTTAGCAGTGATGCAGATGCAGTTACCATCTTGTAATTAGCCGTATGGTCATCCACAATATTCTATACTACTTTTCACATGCGTGGCATATTTTAGTGAATCTGTTGTTGAGTTTTTCACGACCGTATTATCATTCTCAAATAGAGGTACTTCAGCTGTAGAAAATAAAAACAGCTGATTGGCTTTGGTTTGGTTTTAAGAAAACATTTGAGGCAGCTCTCCACACTATTCTATCTCGTGTTTGTTCTTTCACAAATATTGCACCACATACTCATTACAAACTGCTAACTATATTCAAGCTTTACTTTCCCCCTACAGATCTCTCCCGCCCTTTTCCATAGGCACACACACTTTTCAACATAAAAATTTAGCCTAACTACTCCTTGTGTCCTACATGTTCCCTCTTTTAGTCAACTTGTGACATTGAGTTCGTTTTTCCCCAGTGAGCTTCAGTACATCTTCATTAATTACTCTATGTAACCAATTATTTTTCAGCATTCTTCTGTAGCACCAATTTCCAAATCCTTCTGTTGCCTTCTTGTGTGTATCTTATCACCCATGTAGACTGCACTCCAAATAAATACATTTACTTGCGTTTGTATTCAGTATTAACATATTCTTTTTTTAGGAAACCTTTTGTAGCTGTTGGCAGTCCACATTCTATGTGCTATTTACGCCTTTTACTCGTAAAGATTTTGCTGACCAAATAGTAAAATTAATTTACTGCTTTTAGTGTCTCATTTCCTGCTCTAATTCCTTTTCTATAACTTCATTTATTTCGACTACACTCCATTACCTCAGCTTTTCTTTTATTTATCTTCATCTTATAATTTCCTTTCAAGATACTACCCGCTTCATTCAACTTAACCTCCATGTCTTTTGTCATTCATTTCTTCCCCTTGGAATTCAGTCCCATGTCCAAATTTCTAATTAGATTCCTTACTGGTTGTTCGGTGTACAAGCGATATTTCAAATATTTAGTAATGTTCAACATTGGAGAGCATTTTGGTCATGACTACAGCTGTATTGTCACCTCCAAGCATGCACTCCATCGATTGAGCGTCAGAGAAAGAAGCATTACTGTTCAGAAAAGGATGTAATCAACCACGGAACCAAGAAGCATTGTGTAATCCTCGAAGCAGAAACGTCCACCATTGTTGACTGTTGGTGACGCGTTCGAAGAGCGGTTTAGAACCACGTCACGCATACACTTTCCGACAGACCTTCATCCGTCACAGTGACAATAGAAAGTTTTCTGCACAAATAAGAGTTGTGACGATTACCACCTGTAGCACTGTATTATAATTCTACTCATACTTACAATAACGAACCTCATATGAGTGGCTTTAACGCTGTATTGATTCCAGAACCGAGTTTTCTTGCAGTTTGTTTGCAAATGCAACATTTAAACTTTCTCCTCACAGCGGATAATTTAAGAGATTATTCGTCAGTTCCGTTCCAGTACTGTGCTGGATTCCATCTCAAAAAAGTTTTTTCTCATATTAAACATACACTCCAAGAGAAAACAAATTGACCCACCAGGAAAGAATTATCAGAACGGGATGGAAATCGGTAGATATGACGTAGATGTACAGAAAAAATAAATGGGATAATTTAGTCAAGAGAAAGAGCACCGCAAATTGAGCAACTCAATAACGCATTGCTCCACCTCTGAGTCTTATGCAAGGAGTTATTTGGCTTGTCACTGGCTGACAAAGCTGTTAAATGTACTCCTGACGGATATCGTGCTAAATTGTATCCAATTGGGGTGTTAAATCATGCCGTTTGCTGGCCGAGGTAGGGATTGGGGTTGGGTTGTCGGGTTGTTTTGAGTGAAGAGACCAAACTACGAGATCATCGGCCTCATCGGATTAGGTAAGGAAGTCGGCCGTGCCCTTTGAAAGAAACCATCCCGGCATTTGCCTTTAGCGATTTAGGGAAATCACGGAAAACCTAAATCAGGAAGGCCGGACGCGGGATTGAACCGTCGTCCTTCCGAATGCGAGTCCAATGTGCTAACCACGGCGCCACCTCGCTCGGTTGATGTAGGGATTGGAAATCAGGAAGACAAGCAATAGGAACTCTCGCCGTGTGTGGAAGCCATTATCTTGCTCTAATGTGAGCCTAGGATGGCTTGCCTGAAGGGCAACAAAATGGGACGCAGAATGTTGCCGACGTACCGCTGTGCTGTAAGGATGCTACGTATGACAACCAAAGGGGTCCTGCTATGAAACCAATTGGCACCCTAGACCCTCACTCCTGGTTCTCATGCCGTGTGGTGGGTAAAATTCAGTTTGGTATCCCTTTACTGTCCTGGGCCTCTCTAGACACGTCTTCTGTGCCCATTGGGGCTGACGTCGAAGCGAGACTCGTCACTGAACGCAGTTCGACTCAGCCAATGGTATTCCAACCTCAAGACGTGTCTGGAGACCCCCCAGACATGGTTGGGATACTACGCTGACTGGGACAAAATTTTTTTCATAGCATGACCACTTTGTTTACCATCTGCAGAACCGTTTTAGTTTGTTTTTTTTTGCCCAATTCCTTAACACCAAATCCTCCATATATCACTGTTGGCACTACACATAATGGCTGGTAACGTTTTGCGGGCATTCGCCAAATACAGACACTTCCGTCGGATTGCTACAAGGCCACGCATCACTACTCCAAATCACTCGTCTCGAGGCATTCACTGTCCAGTGGCGTTGTGCTTCACATGACCTCAAGTGTCGCTTAGCAACTACTACAGAAATACGTGGCTCTCGAGGAAGTGCTCAACCATGTTAGCCCATTCTTTTTAACTCACTTCGCACATTCACTGTGCTAGGTGGACTGCTGATAACACTCTGCTAACCACGAATGACTCTTTCCGTTGAATTTCTACAACGAACGTGCGCAATACTCGACGTTCTTTGTCCATCAATATATGACTACGTGGTTCCGTCACTACGTGAGGGCTACCAAGTCTTGGCTCCGCTGTGATTGTTCCTTCCCGTTTCTACTTCAGAATCACATCACCAGCAATCGACTCGGGCAGATATGGCCCTGATGGATTTGTTAGTCAGGTGACATCCGATGAATAGTCCATGTGCGAAGTTTCAGAACTCTTCTGACCAGCCTGATTCTTCTGTTGCTGTTTCACTGCTGACAACGCAGTACTCCGCACCTCCGTTCATACACTCATGCAGAATGTGGTGCCACACAACGTGCCACTACACAAAACTGACGCTAATAGCATAGGCACATAGGGAATACACACGACACTCATCTTTAAGTCCACGGTATTGGTGATACATTAAGAAAACCGTCCCGAAACACATGTGCTACAAAACGCAACTGTCTCCTGAGCATGTACCCCGACATCAATGTGGGATATGATCATCATGCACACTCACACAGGTCGCACAACGGGTTGGCATACTCTGGATCAGCTGGTCGATCAGCAGCTGCTCCCATTCTTGCACCAGTGCCTGTCGGAGATCCTAAAGTGTCGTAGGCGTTTGAAGACGTGCAGATATACGTCGACCGAGAGCATCACAGACGTGCATAATGAGGTTTAGGTATGGAGAACAGGCAGACCACTCCTGTTTCAGGCACTTCTCTACGATGGCAGCTCGGTGGAGCCGTGCGTTGTTATCCATCAGGAGGAAGGTGGGGCCCAGTGCACCCCTGAAAAGGCAGACATACTGGGGCAGTTCCTCCTGTTACAGTTCCTCTGTCAAAGACATGGAGGGGAGTAGGTGCATCAATCATAATCCCAACCCACACCATCAAACCAAAACCTCCATACAGGTCCCTTTCAAGGACATTAAGGGGTTGGTATGTGGTTCCTGGTTCATTCCAAATGAAAACCCGCCGAGATTCACAGTTCAGACTATACCTGGACTCGTCTGTGAACATAACTTAGGACCACTCTTCCAATGACCATACACTTTACAGGCTCTCCTGTGACCAGGGGTCAGTGGAATGCACCCTGCAGGTCTCTGGGCGAACAAACCCTGTCTATTCAGTCGTCTATAGACTGTCCGTCTGGAGAAAATTGTTCGATGGCTGCGGTAAGGTCCTTTTGTGTGAACAGTACACTACATCCTATCGTCCCATACATTGCATAAAGGTGTGAAAGTCATTCTAAAATTGTAATGCTACGCTTTAGACAACCAGCCATACTTCAGTAAGTAAAAATGTATCACTTATAGGACCATTTTGTTGTCTGTCTGACTGACTGACTGTTAAAAACTCTTTGCTCGGGAATGGGCAGAGATATCAAGATGAAATTTATGTTAGGTACTAAGGATTACGGTCTCTTGGTGGTGTAAAACTTCGAGCTTGTAAGTCAATGCAATTAAAAGAGTCGGCCACTCATGTTACATATTTTGATATTCACAAACACATTCATCAAAACCCTACAATCACAAAATTATTCATGAAGCATCTTCCCAAATTATAAGTTAAAGAAAAGTCCTAAATTATTTGTAATTACATCACATAAAAATACCTTTGTTCCATTTGTTGTCCATGGATCTGTCTATAACGAGTGTAGAGATCTCAAACTGAAATTTGTGTCAGATACTGAGGTCTACGGTCCCTTGTCTTCTATACCAATCTAGTCAAAAGGGGCGGTCATACACGTCACACTCTATGCAAATAAACTAATTTTGTATTCGTCGGTCCAGGTGGTTTAGCTAAAAAGCGCGTGCCTGGAAACCGAGAATTATTTGTTTACATTTATTTTATTGATAGAGTAAATGTAGAAATGATTGTCTTTTTAGTGCTAAATAGTCTGATAGCTGCTAAACGTCGGATTTTCAATTTTGATTGGAGTGCATACCAAACCTTAAAGCTGACAGCTTGCTTAACGCTAACTGTTGGTGACAAAATTAAATTGCAAGAATGCACAGACAAATCTAAGTGCAAGAATTCTAATAGAATCATGCCCCAACTGAAACATATTGTTATGACAAAATATGACTATGAACTTCGATGAAAAACCTGTTTTCAAAGAAAAGTCGATCCTTGTGAAATTTAATTTAAGAACGAACCTGATTTCTACACTATTTGGCTTATTTGTGTAGTGACGGAAAACGCCGCGCAAACTGCTCATGTAGCTGCAGCGCATCTCAAGAACAGAGATGAAAAATCTTACTACTGACAAAGGAACCTGCCCATCGCACCCCCCTCAGATTTAGTTATAAGTAGGCACAGTGGATAGGCCTTGAAAAACTATACACTGATCAATCGAGAAAACAGGAAGAAGTTGTGTGTAAGTATGAAAAAAATAAGCAAAATATACAAACTGAGTAGTCCATGTACCACCGTCGTCCCGTGGTTAGCGTGGCAGCTGCGAAACGAAAGGTCCTTGGTTCAACTCTTCCCTCGAGTGAAAAGTTTGATATTTTATTTTCAGACAGTTATTATCTGTCCGTCCGACACGATCACTTTTTTGGGAGTGATTATCACATCCACAAGAAAACCTAAATTGGGCATGGTAGAAGAATCTTTTTACTCGTGGGTCGACAACATATTCCTGCCATGTGACGCACATGCCGTCACCAGTGTCGTATAGAATATATCAGATGTGTTTTCCTGTGGAGGAATCGGTTGACCTATGACCTTGCAATCAAATGTTTCGGTTCCCATTGGAGAGGCACGTCCTTTTGTCTATTAATCGCATGATTTTGCGGTGCTGTCGCAAAACACAGACACTAAACTTATTACAGTGAACAGAGACGTGAATGAACGAACGGACAGATCATAACTTTGCAAAAATAATGAAAGTAAACGTTTCACTCGAGGGAAGACTTGAACCAAGGACATCTCGTTCGGCAGCTGCTCACGCTAACCACGGGACCACGGCATTCCTGAGGTTACACTATCCATGATGTTGCATATCTTGCAAATAGATTACTCAGTTCGTATATTTTGCATATTTTTTTTCATACTTCCACACAACTTCTTCCTGTTTTCTCGATTGAGCTGTCCAGTTTTTCATGGCCTATCCACTGTGCCAACTTATAACTAAATCTGAGGGGGGTGTGATGGGGAGGTTCCCTTGTGAAATACGCAAAGGTACAATGCATTCTCGCAATAGCTCTAAGTAAATTCAAAATTAATTAACTCTTGTGATATGGACAATGGGTTTAGGTTAAACTAAATCAATAGGAATTTCATATCATTTGACTTAATACAGTTAATGAAACTTCAATAATAGTTAACCTTTCTCTGAAATTACCTACCTATTATAAAAGAATTACAAATATTAAGTTTCACGTATATATTTTTTCTGTAAACAAAGTTCTAAAATCGAATTTTTCAATCCATTTCTTTCACAGTGATCCATAAATCCTAACAAAAAAATGAAGAGTGAAAAGATTCCTTATCTCAATGTCTGACAAACTAAGAATGCCACAAATAAAACAAATTTAATTTTTACTGTAATCCATTACTCACAAAGAGCATAATCCCACTACCATAAAAATCAGTTCTGTTTTACTTCGTAATAAATCTTCCATTAAACCATAATATAATTACTGCTCGTAACAAGGGAACCTCCCCATCGCACCCTCCTCAGATTTAGTTATAAGTTGGCACAGCGGATAGGACATGAAAAACTGGACACAGATCAATCGAGAAAACAGGAAGAAGTTGTGTGAAAGTATGAAAAAATAAGCAAAATATAGAAACTGAGTAGTCCATTTGCAAGATTTTGCAACATCATGGATAGCGTAACCTGAGGAGTGCCGTGGTCCCGTGGTTAGCGTGAGCAGCTGCCGAACGAGATGTCCTTGGTTCAAGTCTTCCCTCGAGTGAAATGTTTATTTTCGCAAAGTTATGATCTGTCCGTTCGTTCATTCACGTCTCTGTTCACTGTAATAAGTTTAGTGTCTGTGTTTTGCTACCGCACCGCAAAACCGTGCGATTAGTAGACAAAAGGACGTGCCTCTCCAATGGGAAACGAAAATATTTGATTGCAAGGTCATAGGTCAACCGATTCCTCCACAGGAAAACACGTCTGATATATTCTATACGCGTCACTTGACAGGAGTATGTTGTCGACCCGCCTAACTTGTACACTTGGCGAATGGGTAAAAAGATTATTCTACCTTGCGCGATTTAGGTTTCCTTGTGGATGCAATAATCACTCCCAAAAAAGTGACGAAAACATAGGAGTTTGCCACATAAACTGCAACAGATGAATGCAACAGTTTCACAGTCGCACAGTTTTCCCTGTCCTCTGTCAAAACACTTGTTTTTAACATTTTCAAATTTTTCCGTATGTAGACCGTTAACTCCTGTATACGTCCAAGCAAATCTGAACATGTCCTGCAATTTTGGAGAGCGAATCTGATTATGTACGAGTGCCTGAATTTTTATAATTGTGTGAAAAGAATTAAACTTTTCACTCGAGGGAAGACTTGAACCAAGGACCTCTCGTTCCGCAGCTGCACACGGTAACCACTGGACCACGGCACTCCTGATCTCACGTTCTCCTTGATTTGCCTATCTTCCGCATGGACTACTCAGTTTGTATATTTTGCTTTTGTTTCATAGTTCCAAACAATGTCTTCCTGTTTTCTCGATTTATCTGTGTTCAGTTTTTCTAGGCCTATCTACAGTGCCAACTTATAACTAAATCTGGGGGGGGGGGGGGGGTGGGGTGCGATGGGGAGGTTTACTTGTAAGCCTATACCCGACTGTTCAAATCTAACATCAAAGCACAATAGTCTGTCTCCTGTCCTCGCGATCAACAGATAAATCTGGTGTGCACCATCGCAGAGAGAACGTCACCTCTAACTCAATCTCTGTCCAGCGCGGCATCTCTGCCGAGGCTATCCCAGACATCAGAAATCTAAGTCCTTCGAACATATACACAGCATCCTTCAGCTTCGCGGTATCGAATCTCGGTCTGACAACTTATTTTTCACTCTTAGTTTTAACTTAACCTTCATCCCTCAATGATTTGAGGTGTCGTTAGAAACCATCGTAGATTCCACGTTTCCATGATTTTATAGATGGGAAGTTTACGAACACACAAGTCGCCTAAGTGGCATCCAATAGAAGAATTTGCACGAGGTCACAGGGCCACACGGAATTATTATCATTTTCATCTATTACATAATTAAGTTTGTGCGGGCCCCTCGGCAAGCTAGGTTTACTCGCACTTTCCTTTAAAAAATAAACACATATAGGGACAGCAGCATGTGGAAGGCCATGGTTTGCTATGAAATATAAACAGTACAATATCAAACAGGAGACACTTCCTAAAGCTCTGCAAAATTATATTCACTTGGTCACGAACTGGCTTTCGGATTCTTAGGTTATCGAAACCAGATATTGTACTCTAAGGCGTACTCAGGAGCAGACATAGACTCATATCACAATTTAGTAATTATGAGGAATAAGCTGAAATTGTAGAGACTAGCCAGTAAGAATCAGTGCACAAGGAGGTGGGATACGGAAGTGCTAAGAAATGAAGAGATACGTTTGAATGTCTCTGAGGCTATAGACAACGCGATGACGAATAGGTCAGTAAACAGTACAGTTGAAGAGGACTGGACATCTGCAAAGAGGGCAGTCACGACAGCTGGATAGAAAACCGTAGGTACACGGAAGGCAACCGCGAAGACACCAAGGATAACTGATGAAATATTTCAGTTGATTGACGAAAGAAGGAAGCAAAAAAATTTTCAGGGAAATTCAGGAGTACAGAAAAATAACTAGCATGGCAACTAGATAAGTAAGAAGTCCAGGGAAGCTAAGACGAAACGGCTGCATGGAAAAATGTGAAGACATGGACAAAGAAATGATTGTCAGGACGAATTCAGCATACAGGAAAGTCAAAAGAACCTTCGGTGAAATTAAAAGAAGGGGTGATAGCATTAAGAAACCAAAGGGAATTCCACTGTTAACTGCAGAGGAAAGAGCGAATAGGTGAAAAGAGTACATTGAATTTCTCTGTGAGGGGGAAGATTTGTCTGATGCATAGAAGAAGAAACAGGAGTCGATATAAAAGAGATAGGCGATCCAGTGTTAAAATCAGAATTTAAAAGTGCTTTGGTTTAGTTTAGTTTAGTTCAGTAATGTCATGTTTCGTAGATCATTTTCACGATTATTTTATCGATATGATGTGGAACAAGTCAGACTACAAGATATATACACACACATGAATAATGCTAATATTAATATTACTGAAATTTTTAGTTCTACACATGCAACTACATTTAGAGGTACCATTTTTTATCAATTTTGAAACAGAAACTCGTCCATGGAATAGAAGGAGTTGTCCAAAAGGAATGATTTTAAGCTAGATTTAAAACTTGATCTGATACCTGCCAGACACTTTACGTTGTTGGGAAAATGGTCAAAGATTTTTGTTGCTGAACGATCTACCCCTTTTTGAGCAACTGACAGCTTCAATAAGGGAAAGGTCATTTTTCCCTCTAGTGTTGTACGTATGTACATCACGAATTGAGATGGATTGTTTCTAACGAATTTCATTAGGGAATAAATGTACTCTGATGGTGCAGTTAAGATCAAATAAGGCAGAAAGAATACACCACATTGTAACAGAATTTCTAAAATAATTGGGCGAAGTAGCAACGAAATGACTATTCAGATTGGCGATATACCACCAGACTTTCGGAAAAACATTTCGAAGAGTGCAGGGGCCGAAAGGTGTGAGAATGATAGCACAATTAGCTTATCAGTTCATGCCTCAAAGTTACTTAGAAGAATAATATACAGAATAATGGGAAAGAAAATTGAGGATGCGCTAGATGACGATCAGTTGACTTTAGGAAAGGTAAAGGCACCAGAGATGTAATTCTGACGCTGCCGTTGATAATGGAAGCAACACCGAAGAAAAACCAAGACACGTTCATAGGATCTTTCGACCTGGAAATAGCATTGTAATGTGCAATGTAAAACAGTGCAAGATGTTCGAAATTCTGAGAATAGGTAAGCTACAGGGAAACGCAGGTAATATACGATATGGACAAGAGGGAACAGTAAGACTAGAAGACCAAGGATGAAGTGATTAGTTTAAAGACGAAGTAAGTCAAGAACCCCTACTGTTCAATCTACTCATCGAAGAAGCGAACAGGGAAATAAAAGAAAGGTTCAAGAGTGGGATTATAATTCAGGGAGAAAGTATATCAATCGTAATATTCGCTGATGATATTGCTAGCCTTAGTGAAAATGTGCAGGACGTGTTGACTGGAATGAACAGTCTTTTGAGTACAAAATATTGGTTGAAAGTAAATCGAAGAAAGACGAAGGTAATGAGAAATAGCAGAAATGAGAGCAGTGGGAATCTAAACATAAGAATTGGTGAGTACGAAGAAGATGAAGTTAAGGAATTCTGCCACTCAGACATCAAAATAACCCATTATGGACGGGCAAGACATAAAAAGCAGACTAGCACTGGCAATAAAGACATTCCTGGCCAAGAGAAGCCTACTAGTATCAAGCTTAGACATTAAATTGCGGGCGGAATTTCTGAGAATAAACGTTTGGGGCATAGAATTACATAGTGGTAAAACATGGGCTGTGGTAAAACATAAAGAAAGTAGAATCGAAGCATTTGAGATGTGGTTCTACAGAAGAAAGTTGATTAAAAGTTGATTAAGTCTCTTCAGTAAATTGATTCCTTAGGATGGATAGGATGTGTGACTGCTGTGTACGGACGCAGGAGGAGCTGGCCACTCTTCGCGAAGAGCTGAGCGTGTTGATGGCCGCGGTCAGCCGTCTTCAGGCTGCTGCCTCGGAGTGTAGCGACAGTGGGGAGTCTGGTGCGTCGCAAGGTACACCCCAGGTGTTACATGCTTCACCCACTGTCCCTGATGTCGAGACATCTTCGCGGGTACCGGGCGCGGTTGGGCCACCCTCTCCCCAAGGGGAGTGGCGTGTTCAGCGGCGTTCACGGCGCACGAGGCGGAGGCTCAATGTGGAGGCTGGCCGTGTGGCGTCGCCCGCTCAGCCTGTGAGTGGACATGTGGCTGCTCCTTCAGCAAGGTCCGAGCAGGCACACGGGGGGAGGGGTTTATTAGTTATTGGGAGCTCCAACGTTAGGCGGGTGATGGAGCCCTTAGGGAAATAGAGGAAAGGTCGGGGAAGAAGGCCAGTGTTCACTCTGTCTGATTGCCGGGGGGTCTCATCCGAGATGTGGAGGAGGCCCTACCGGCGGCGATAGAGAACACTGGGTGCACCCGACTGCAAATTGTTGCTCATGTCGGCACCAATGACTCCTGCCGTCTGGGTTCAGAGGTAATCCTCAGTTCGTACAGGCGGTTGGCGGAGTTGGTGAAGGCGGAAAGCCTCACTCGCGGGGTGGAATCAGAGCTAACTATTTCTAGTATCGTTCCCAGAACCGATCGCGGTCCTCTGGTTTGGAGCCGATTGGAAGGCTTAAACCAGAGGCTCAGACGATTCTGCGGAGAGCTAGGGTGCAAATTTCTCGACCTCCGCTATCGGGTGGAGAAATGTAGGGTCCCCCTGAATAGGTCAGGCGTGCACTACACGCCGGAAGCGGCTACGAGGGTAGCGGAGTACGTGTGGAGTGCACATGGGGTTTTTTAGGTTAGAGAATTCCCTCCCTAGGCCCGACAAGACGCCTCCTGAGACGCGGCACGGCAGGAGTAGGCAAAATGCAACAGGGAATAACAATATTAATGTGCTAATAGTAAACTGCAGGAGAGTCTATAGAAAGGTCCCAGAACTGCTCTCATTAATAAACGGTCACAACGCCCATATAGCACTAGGGACAGAAAGTTGGCTGAAACCACATGTATACAGTAATGAAATCCTAAACTCAGATTGGAATGTATACCGCAGAGACAGGCTGGACAGTGAAGGGGTAGGCGTGTTTATAGCGATAAGTGCAATAGTATCGAAGGAAATTGACGGAGATTCGAATTGTGAAATGATTTGGGTGAAGGTCACGGTTAAAGCAGGCTCAGACATGATAATTGGATGTCTCTATAGACCCCCGGGCTCAGCAGCTGTTGTGGCTCAGCACCTGAAGACTAATTTGAAAAATATTTCGAGTAGATTTCCCCACCATGTTATAGTTCTGGGTGGAGATTTTAATTTGCGGATATAGACTGGGAGACTCAAACGTTTATAACGGGTGGCAGGGACAAAGAATCCAGTGAAATATTTTTAAGTGCTTTATCTGAAAACTACCTTGAGCAGTTAAACAGAGAACCGACTCGTGGCGATAACATATTAGACCTTCTGGTGACAAACAGACCCGAACTATTTGAATCAGTTAATGCAGAACAGGGAATCAGCGATCGTAAAGCGGTTACTGCATCGATGATTTCAGCCGTAAATAGAAATATTAAAAACGGTAGGAAGATTTTCTCTTTAGCAAAAGTGACAAAAAGCAGATTTCAGAGTACTTGATGGCTCAACACAAAAGTTTTGTCTTAAGTACAGATAGTGTTGAGGATCAGTGGACAAAAATCAAAACCATCGTATATGCGTTAGTTGAGTATGTGCCAAGCAAGATCGTAAGAGATGGAAAAGAGCCACCGTGGTACAACAACCGAGTTAGAAAACTGCTGCGGAAGCAAAGGGAACTTCACAGCAAACATAAACATAGCCAAAGCCTTGCACACAAACAAAAATTACGCGAAGCGAAATGTAGTGTGAGGAGGGCTATGCGAGAGGCTTTCAATGAATTCGAAAGTAAAGTTCTATGTACTGACTTGGCAGAAAATCCTAAGAAATTTTTCTCCTGTGTCAAAGCGGTAGGTGGATCAAAACAAAATGTCCAGACACTGACCAAAATGGTACTGAAACAGAGGATGACAGACTAAAGGCCGAAATACTAAATGTCTTCTTCCAAAGCTGTTTCACAGAGGAAGACTGCAGTGTGCTTCCTTCTCTAGATCGTCGCACAGTTGACAAAATGGTAGATATCGAAATAGACGACAGAGGGATAGAGAAACAATTAAAATCGCTCAAAAGAGGAAAGGCCGCTGGTCCTGATGGGATACCAGTTCGATTTTACACAGAGTACGCGAAGGAACTTGCCCCCCTTCTTTCAGCGGTGTACCGTAGGTCTCTAGAAGAGCGAAGCGTTCCAAAGGATTGGAAAAGGGCACAGGTCATCTCCGTTTTCAAGAAGGGACGCCGAACAGATGTGCAGAACTATAGACCTATATCTCTAACGTCGATCAGTTGTAGAATTTTGGAACACGTATCAAGTTCGAGTATAATGTCTTTTCTGGAGACTAGAAATCTACTCTGTAGAAATCAGCATGGGTTTCGAAAAAGACGGTCGTGTGAAACCCAGCTCGCGCTATTCGTCCACGAGACTCAGAGGGCCTTCGACACGGGTTCACAGGTAGATGCCGTGTTTCTTGACTTCCGCAAGGCGTTTGACACATTTCCCCAAAGTCGTTTAATGAACAAAGTAAGAGCATACGGACTATCAGATCAATTGTGTGATTGGATTGAGGAGTTCCTAGATAACAGAACGCTGCATGTTATTCTCAATGGAGAAAAGTCTTCCGAAGTAAGAGTGATTTCAGGTGTGCCGCAGGGGAGTGTCATATGACCGTTGCTATTCACAATATACATAAATGACCTGGTGGATGACATCGGAAGTTCACTGAGGCTTTTTGCAGATGATGCTGTGGTGTATCGAGAGGTTGCAACAATGGTAAATTTTACTGAAATGCAGGAGGATCTGCAGCGAATTGACGCATGGTGCACGGAATGGCAATTGAATCTCAATGTAGACAAGTGTAGTGTGATGCGATTACATAGAAAGATAGGTCCCTTATCATTTAGCTACAAAACAGCAAGTCAGCAACTGGAAGCAGTTAATTCCATAAATTATCTGGGAGTACGCATTAGGAGTGATTTAAAATGGAATGATCATATAAAGTTGATCGTCGGTAAAGCAAATGCCAGTCTGAGATTCATTGGAAGAATACTAAGGAAATGCAATCCGACAACAAAGGAAGTAGGTTACAGTATGCTTGTTCGTCCACTGCTTGAATACTGCTCAGCAGTGTGGGATCCGCACCAGATAGGGTTGATAGAAGAGATAGAGAATATCCAACGGAGAGCAGCGCGCTTCGTTACAGGATCATTTAGTAATCGCGAAAGCGTTACGGAGATGATAGATAAACTCCAGTGGGAGACTCTGCAGGAGAGACGCTCAGTAGCTCGGTACGGGCTTTTGTTAAAGCTCCGAGAACATACCTTCTCCGTAGAGTCAAGCAGTATATTGCTCCCTCCTACATATATCTCGCGAAGAGACCATGAGGATAAAATAAGAGAGATTAGAGCCCACACAGAAGCATACCGACAATCCTTCTTTCCACGTACAATACGAGACTGGAATAGAAGGGACAACCGATAGAGGTACTCAGGGTACCCTCCGCCACACACCGTCAGGTGGCTTGCGGAGTATGGATGTAGATGTAGATGAAGAATGTTGAAAATCAGGTGGACTGATAAAGCGAGGAATGAGGAAGTACCACGCAGAATTGGCGAGGAAAGGAACATACGGAAAACACTGACAAGAAGAAGGGAGAAGATGATTCAGCATTATGCTTGGAGGTATTTGTCCTACTGAAAAATATGCAATGTACTCACTTTTTCACTTTGTGCAAAGGTACCGGGCGAACTACGCAGAACTCCCTATTCGAGTAGCAAAGGAACAAAATACAAATATCGCGATCGAAACTCGCTACTCACTTCAAGCTTACGAACCAGTCGCAGAAGGCGTTTACTCGGACCGTGTTGCTGCAAACTTCAAGTAGGGCTTTCACGACCCTCATTAGTGGACAACTCCAATCGGGCTATGCGAAGGAACTAATTACTATCACTATCTTCATACTCACAGGCAGAAGAAAGCATTACTTTTAACTGAATTGAATGTAATTCTCTAGCGAAAAGGTACCATTGCTGATGCACGTTGTTCATATTGTTACGAACAATGGTTCGAACTCAGACACGGACGACACTCGTAAGAATTGTTGGAAGAAATTCAACGATTCGTAATGAAAGACACTTCCGGATACATAAAGAAATTAAGGAAGCTATTTGCCAACAAAAAAGATGTATCTGTCTTCATGAAACAAAGCACAAAATGTACCAATGCGTGTTCCGAATAACTTCCACGCTTAGAACTTCGGCGTCCCATCCAAGACTGATCTTCCGCAAATACCATTCGTTGGCCGTTGCCCTGAGGACCACTTTGTTTTGAGTATGAGGGTGGATAGCCAATGGTTGGAGGCGCACGAGGAGCGGAAAAACTCTCATTCGCCCAAAATTAACTTTGTTAACCTGTCAATCAGATCAGCAACGGCTTTCACCATGAAGACCATTCCTTACTTAATGGCGTTGGGTTGGACAATCCTGCCAGTACTTCAACGAGAAACAAAAGAGAACTCCATCACTCGAAAATAAGCCCCAATGGACACTACCAGAAAGCACAAGAAATTCTTTGTTACCCTCACCGGCATATCTGAGCTGCATACAACCCCACATTCATACTCCCAGGGACTATTCTTTGATAAGGAGCTTAGAGGAAGCCGGTCGCTGCACAACAAGAATATGTATTGTCACACCATGCGTATTCTCTTCCCAATGGGCTACAAAAACACGGAACCAAATCATCTGAGCTGTACATTTACGGGTTTACGCGACAAAACGTGCAAGACAAATGAATGTGGGTCTAGGCGGCCTTTATTCAATGTAATCCTCCATACCTGACCTAAGTCATGGCAGTGAAGTGGTGATCAAGCGACTCTCAAGGGTACGAAATGACCGTAGGAAGATGTGTAGATGTAGAGAGAATGCAAAAGTCGTTATTGTGTCCATCAGCACGTCGTAAGTGAAGCCGTCCGATTTGTTGGCCTATCACAGTGTCCACAGTGAATGGTGTACCATGTAACATGGCACCAAAAGAATGGTCTTACGGGGACTGATCAACAAAGATTGAGATTGATTTTTTTTCCTGTAGCTGTCGTGATAGTTTCTTATCTGTATTATGAATATTTGAAAAGAGTGGTTTTTTATGCGTATTGCGCATACGCGGCAGCACTCTCGTATGTCTAGGCTGGTAGTAACGGTCTATTTTGTAGACGCTATTTGCATTTCGCATACCAAACAATGGAGGAGATGTGCGAGGAACAGGGGTAGCATTCATCTCACGCTAGGTGAGGAGAACCCTACGTCATAGTGACATAACGCTACGTCATCGTGACGTAAATAAACCTAAATTGACTTCATGAGTGCGTATATCGATCTTTACACTTGTACCACAGAGGTTGTACGGTAACGTGAAAGCTAAATGTAAATACATGTGTAGAAACTATGTTACAAAAGTTGTGTGGTATATTCAACCCAGTGGAATTAGTTATTAAGCTGGAATCCTAACAATTTTTGATGTTATTGTGTGTTTCTTGAACATAATGAATGTCTGAACGAAGGTACCACAACGAAAGTAAAAAAAGAAACTCTTGGAGTTATTTTTTTAAGTCCTATGAATCGTCCATAAATCATGAAGACAGAAACATGAAATTATTAATTATGAAGCTGTAATCAAAATAATTTGGGATGTTATTGGCTATTTCATGAACATAACGAAAGTCAAAAAAAGCTTGTAGGCATTTTTTTTAAATCCCATGAATCGTGCACAATTGTGTCGAGAGAAACGTGAAATCGAGAAATTAATGTGAATCCAAAGATAATTCCGAATGTTGCTGGAATTTTAAAGTTGCCTTCATGTTTGCAGATCAACTCAGAAACATTTTCTCTTCAAAAATAAATTATTGCCGATGATTATAATGTATAATATAACCTGTTTATAACACGTCATTATTTTTCTTTGTTCACTGTATACTGTGAAAAATCAATGCTATTTCGTCTATAATTGTTACATTTTAATTTCCAAGCAGTATCAAATGTAAAAAAAAGTACCTTTCCAGTAGTTGCCAAATTATATTGAACACTGACTGTCACAATGGGTGAGCTACTTGACAAAACAATCTCAACAGCCCACAGTTTTTACCAGCACTAAGTGATGTTTCATATGCGATGGTGGAATACTGTATTTGTTTATTCCCTCAACAGACATGATATAAATCTTAGGGGTGCTTGGCATGATAAGTATTGCTATTTCCATATTGCATGAGAGTCATACAAAAAGTAATTGAAAATGGTGAGAGCACTCTATGTTTTCAGTTGCTCAAAGTGCTGGTAAATGTGACTGGCTTATCATTATTTTCTCACAGTATACAACGTATAAAGAAAAATAATGACATGTGTTATAACAGGTCAGTAGATTATAATCATCAGCAATAATTTATTTCTGAAGAGTAAAAGTTTCTGTGCTGATCTACAGCATGAAGGCAAAATTAAAATTCCAGCAACATTCGGAATTATCTTTAGAACCACATTTATTTCTCAGTTTAGTGTTTCTGCCCCGAAAAAATATGTACAATCCATTGGATTTTATAAAAGTACGAAACACTTAAATTTCTCTCTATTTCACGTTTCTGTCCACATGACTTATGCACAATTAATTAGATTTTTTTCAAAAATGACTAGACGCTGTTTTTGACGTTCGTCATTGTTATGGTTCCTTCGTTCAGACATTCATTTCATGAAGAAACGCATAATAACATCCAAAATTGTTGAGATTACAGCTTAATAAGTAATTCAGCTTAGATGAGCATACCACACAACTGCTCTCACTTCGTTTGTACACGTCTGTTTACATTTAGCTTTCACGTTATCGGTTCAGCCTCTGTGGTACAACTGCAGTGATCGATACACGCACTCATGTAGTCGATTTAGGTTATTTACGTCACGATGACGTAGCGTTACGTCTCTATGACGTAGGGTTCTCCTCACCTAGCGTGAGATGAATGCTACCAGAGGAACAGTACAAAGGTTCTGTGTTCGCTTAAAATATACTTACGAAAGGCTGCAGCAAATGTTCAAATGGTTCAAATGGCTCTGAGTACTATGGGACTTAACAACTGAGGTCATCAGTACCCTAGAACTTAGAACTACTTAAACTTAACTAACCTAAGGACATCACACACATCCATGCCCGAGGCAGGATTCGAACCTGCGATAGTAGCGGTCTCACGGTTCCAGATCGAAGTGCCTACAGCCGCTCGGCTACTGTGGCCGGCTACAGGAAGTGTCCAGTGGAGATATACAACCTCGTGCAGCAGTGGCCATGTGGTTAAGGAACATCAAAGCATGCCAACATGTCTGTGTTCAGCAATGTGCGACTAGTATTTTGGCTTCCGCTGTGACTGAAGTCATCAGCACCACAGTTGCAGTAATTGACTGCGAGGATCGCCGGATAACATTACGTACCTCAATGAAGGGTTGAGAAATTCACGTGGCAGTGTCTTTATGATTGCGCAAAATCATCTCCATATGGCCCGTGTATGATTCCCTTGGGTGCCACGTCTGTCGACAGCCGAGGAAAAGCCTGTGCGAATCGAGACAAGCCGTGAGGTGGTGGATTTATTTGTTGATGGAGGGTCTAAACATTCATGGTGGTGTCTGTTTGTTCTATATCGTGTCTCCCTACCACTTTCGCGCAACGACGCTCTGAGCGTGTTTTTTAGGGAATTGACTAGTTTGAACCTGGGACCTGCTGCTGGTAAGGAGACGCCAGACCACACATGACATGTAGATTTCAGAAGAGTTCAGTGAGACTAGCGATGATATAACCAAATACGTAATGATTTCAGCGTCAACTCCACTGCACTCCCTGTAAAAGAATCTTAATACTAACTAAATGATGTGGAAGGAGTTCAAGGCTTTCCTATTTTTAGTTAGCTGGTAAAATAACGTCGAAAAAGCAGTTAAGTTTACAACCGGAAATTTTATTCTACTCACAAAACATCGTTTATAAATTGCACTATTGATAAAAGGAAATGTTTTAATACAGGATGTTAAAAACCAACTGCGTTCAACAAAAATGTGAACGAATATTCCATGAATTGGTTTCCAAGTTCTACAATGGATCGAAGGATGACCTATGCCATATCACATCCATAATCTAGGTTTAAATTAAGTTTCACAAAAGAGAAAACTATCAAAGTGGTTTACAGTGACCGTCAATTATCTTTAATTACTTATCTAACTTGTCGTAAATTACAGTGGCTGATGTGGCTTCTCAATAACTACATAACAGAAAAATCATCGCGTTTCAGATTATTACTTCAAGTGGCAAATCTGAACACATGAGCTTTAATTGACGATCGACACTAGTATTACGCAAAAAGGGGGTGTAACAGATGAGACTTCTCCAGTTCTGAGTGAAGCCTTATGCGCTCAAAAATGCGGCATCTCGTGCATTCATTACCTTGTCGGTGTTTAGGCAGCGTCAGGGCAGCGGCTGGCAGCACAGCTCCGCTCACCTCGTCATCTTGGAAGCAACTCTCCCGTAACTTCTTCTTACTACAATTTACCAAAGTTGGTTTAAAAGAAACTATCTGGCTGTGTTTTCATCTGACCAATCTGGGTCTCAATGTTAACCTTAAGCTCCGCCTACAAAAATTCTGTCCATCCAATGAGAAACGTTATACTTTTCGTGGTGGGGCAATGTTTTTAAAGTTTGCAACGTAATAGAGACGCGAAAAAGTCTCACGCTAAAACCTGCGGCTGGTGTGGTCCTTTTAGCGTTATCGTAAGATCTATACTGTTCTTCTGGAGGGCTCTATCTTTTAACATGGGCTGGGGGATTGCCCTAATGTAACAGACACGCGAAAATGTCTCACGCTAAAACTTGAGGGTGGTAGTGGCCCTTTTTGTGTTATCGTAAGATCTAAACTGTTTTTCTGGAGGGCTCTAGCGTTTAACATGGGCTGGGGGGTGGTCCTTGACGTAACAGAGACGTGAGAAAGACTCACGCTAAAACGTGCGGGTGGTAGTCTTAGAGGTAGGCTGGCGACGTGGGTATCCAGTCCGTCCCTGATCGTAGGGCCTTCTAGCATAACACGGTTCTGCTCTTGGCTTCTGTTCTCCTTTCTCCCCTCGGAACTGCGTCGGTCGCACGGTGGGAAGGTACGACATGTATTTAGGCATTCTTGTGTTAGTCTGTGGTATTCCATTTGCTCACTCGTTACTCGTATTACTTTGGTTAATTTAATGTCACGATTTATTCGGAGCTCTGTGACATACTACTGGATTTGCTTATCATGTTAGGGTTTTCATGGAAGGTGTTGGATTTGCCTGACACCTTACAAGGGGATGTGTCTCTGGAGTCAGTTGTCACCGGTGATGAGTCATTCCTGCATCATTACGATCCTGAAGGAAAACGATAAAGCACAGTGTGGAAATCGCCGGATACTCTAACACCAAAGAAGGCGAAACTTATTCCATCTGTAGGGAAAGTGATGGTGATACATCTTTTGATTGTCACGGAATAAATTACCAGCATGCAGTTCTCCCCTCTCCCCCCTCCCCCCTCCCCGCCTTCCTCCACTCACACACACTGCTGGCTGTTACAACAGCATGCTACACGTTAGTACTGGCTAAAGGAAGGAAGCACATAATAAGGAAACGGCCAGAACTTTGTCCGACTAGATAATACGTGGCCTCAAGCCGCAAATGAAGTTATTCAGTTTCTGTCTGAATTCAATATTACCATTGTACCGCATCCTCCTTATAGAACTTATCTTGCACCCTGCGATATTTTTTATCTCCACCACCAAAGGCTAGGCTTCGGATCATTCGATTTGAGAACTCTGAAGTAGTACTCAGGAAAAGTGAGGTGATTCTGAAGGACCTGATAAAGAACGGTCTGCATCATGTGTTCGGGGAACGGCAGAGACGATGCAAAAGGTGCGTTCAAGTAGGAGGGAAATTCTTTGAAAAGTAAAGTAAACAATGAAACGTGGAAATAAACATCGGTGAAAAGAAAATCATAGTTTTTGTTGATCAGGCCTCGTAAAAATAATCCTAACCGTCAGGCACACAAAACAGTTGCCTCACCTTGTCAACGACAGTCGATTTCGCAGATTTAAATATTGTTTGTATGCTCCGGAATCTTCTGAACAGCGTTTAAATTTCATATATAGACTTCAGTTTCTCCAAAACTGTCTATACCGGATGAACTCTTGTCTATGTAATGATTTTCAAACATCACAGAAACTTGGTAAGAAACTTTGACGTTGCCCCTTTGCAACACGACCTGTTGCTCTGTTGTAGCTAATTAGTGGTAGGGAGAAGCTTTATTATTCTCCATTACTATTCTACGTGTGTTTACTTTAACGTTAATGCAGTATTTTTGTCACTTGTTATGTGGACTTATAAATTTCACGCCATTACCTCTGGGATCATGCATACTGGTGTCCCCTTGTAACTTCAAGGAAGCCTGACTTCTATCTACCTCATAGATTTTATTGTTAGGTCAATCATTGTACTGATAGTAATAAATCATTGTTGTAAAATGACAGTGATAATCAGAATTGCCTTTCAAATATCTCCTCCCGCCATGTATCAACACACTATCTAAATGCTTCCCCGAAAGTGCAGATATCAAGTCAATTTCTAATAAAGTTTTATGCAAACGAATGTGTTTAAGGAGCTCATTTCGTCGCTGTGCAGTCGAGCCATATTTCTGGGATTGCGTAATTTAATATTTGGGCCTTGATAAAATTTGAAAAGTGTTCCAGAAGGTCAACATTGTGTGCATGATGACTAACAGTGAAGTGAGAGTTACGTTAATTACTGGGTTCTTTATGTCGATACTCAAGGGCAAGCATCAACGTGCATGACATGACACGTTGCATTACTTCTCTTGCATAATAACACACAGTCCTCTTCGGTTATTTACTTCAAGCAGGGCGAGGTCAGAGTTAAACGGGAGTGATAGTGGGCCTACATTTCATTTGTCTGGTCATATTACAAACAGAGCAACGGCCTTGCAGTTGGAGGTTCCTGGCAAGTTTCTAATAAAACATTGTAGTAGGAGTGAAACCCTGCAGCGCTAATATCTGGTACCACTGTGCACTGTCTACAGCTTTCGAAAGCATCCAATGTGTTTTATAAGAGCATAGCAAAGCTCGACGTTCTGGCCCTGGTTAACCAATTCGAACTGACCGACCACCGCGTCATCCTCTGCCAATGGTGTCATTTGGATGCTTTGCGGAGGAATATGTGGTCAGCACACGACTCTCCCAGACAATGTGGACAACCTTCACCATGGACCCACTACTTCTCAATCAAGTAGCTTCTCATTTGCCATCCTTGCGCTGAGTGTGTAGCATTCCTGTCCTCCCACTAAGGTAAAGATTCCTGGCACTACGCTGAATCCAACCGGCTTCCTCTGCTTAGCTGCCAGACACGCAAATGGGCATGCTTTTACAAGGTACTGGCCAATTTTTTTGCCTGTGAGGTTATAAGGGTCAACTTGACATCATCAAGGATAATAACAAATAAAACCGTTTTCTACGTGAGTCATTTATTTGGCCACCACGCATTTCGATGGCTCACAACATTATTTTCAGATGGAGGATTGTTTATTTACATAGCGGATACTGGTTAAGAGTACAGACGTATTTTCACACTAGCAGACCAAGGACAGAGTAGATGCTAATGAAAACAATTGTTCATTTAGAAAAGGCACCTTTTAGTTTAAAACACATGTGCTTTATATTTACACTGTCCCCTCTCTGATGTATTTGTTACAGATCAGTTAAGTGTGTGTGTGTGCTGCACCACTGGATGCAAAATGCAAAAACAGGATTTAGCATCTATGTACATACGTATATTTCCCTGTTATTTTAAAAAGATGTCAGTGGGCTGCACCAAAATGTGAGCACGTGCTCAATTCAATTATTGTATTAATTTCTTATATATCATTTATAATATCAGTTCACAACAATTAATATAACTACTCCCATTCACTTCTCAGTAGTTCAAACTGCAATATATATCTATGATCTGACGTAATATTTTTGTATACAAGAAATTTATATAAAAATTCACTTGTGCACATGTTTCTATTCCGGTGTGGCTCATTCAAATTTTATGATTAAAGAAAAGGAAAACATATGTATGTAGAAGCTGTTTAATGTATATCTCTGTATGCAGTGTAAGTAAGCGTACATGAAACATGTACAACATCCTTGAAGTGATAATGTAAAGATAATGTACAGTGCAGAGGACATAACACAGGCAGGAGCATACAGATTTTTTTGAATCTGCCGCTCCTGTAAGTACAATCCAATGTCAGAAACTCATTTTTTTAAATCTCAGAAGTATATTTTCTAAATAAACAATTGTTTCCATTAGAAAAATACTCCCCCCTCCCTCCCTTTGTCTGCCACTGTGAAAAAAACGTCTCCACCTGACTATGATGGTGTGAACCATGGAAACGGTTAGCAGCAAAATAAACAGGTGACTGACGCAGAAAACTTCTTTTAATAATGCCATCTTTTATGGAGGAAATACTCGCAGCATAATCACTCTTGAAAGAATAGCCGCCTTTGGTACAATATACAGTATTTTTCTTGTTCCTTTCCCATAGTGTTAAACTGCTACATTAGTTGAATATTCTTTCAAAATTATTTATGATTTACAAGCAGGGCTCCACAGCTTATCGTGTTTACTTAACTTGATAGTTGTCAATGAAGAACTGCTCCGTCTTCTGATACAATTCTATTCGTCATATTTTTCATAATCCGAGATAAATTGCGTAAAATAGCTTTATTTCAAATTGATTGCTTCAGATGAAAATTTGATTCTGAGGTAAGAAAACAGATATTTCCGGCCACCAGTCAAACTTGCATGAGATTATCAGTCAGTTTCCATATTGATTTTTTTTACTTATATTTGACTAGCGAACTTTGTTGGCGAGCTTTAAGTTTTCATACTTCGTTTGCGTTTGAGAAATTGTCAACAGCTTCACTGTTATATATTGGAATTGTTGGAGGGGGGGGGGAGGTTAAGTACATCAAATTAATCCTGTAAAGCCTGATATGAGAACACTGCTCACATTAATTTTGACATTTTTTGAGAAAAGTGTTTTAAAGCGATAGATGTATTTCGTTCGATGCAGGAAGTGAAAATATCTGGTCTCCGACAACTAATTTCAGTTCAGATCGATGTTTTAATATCTCTAAATTTATTACAGCATCGATAAAGATATGTAAATAAATTCCATAGCACTCTGCCTAGTCGTAATCCAATTACAGTTTTGCAATCCTCTGCTCGTTTGATTCACATCGTGATAACATAGTTATTTTTATTATTTCATTTTTCTAGTGATTTTTGTTTTTGTATTTTTTAGCCCTTTCCAATCCCTACACATCTCTTCGATCAAAGGGCTATAAATAATACTTGTGTGCAACCATAAACGGTAATTTGTGAGGCTCTGCGTATGAAATTTGGATGCAATGAACTATCTGTAGTTTTAGCTGTCAACATAATTTAAATTTACATTACATTTAATCTGAATCGTAACAGGCGGCGCAATTCTGACGTCGTGTTTGAGTACACATAATAATATTGTATTCACTTTGTAGCAAGAGGTCTCCGCCAAGCAACTGAAGAAAATCACAAGACTGTTCAACAACTATTGTGTTCAGATCTTACCGCGGGAATCTTACTTCACACTAAACACACAGCACGAGGAAGTTCATATGGAATTGTTTATGTATTTATAACGTCCATAAACACTCGTGAAAGTACCTTACTTGGATCATGTGGTCACATATCCTCGGCTCTGAAAAGGCTAATGTAAAATTACAATTGCATTCCGCCCTAAATAGGATGCAAGCACTTTTTGTCCAGTTTGTGCAGTAATAGATAACAGCTGTCAAAAATTGTGTTGTAATTAAATGAAAGTACAAAGGTTATATTATTGCTTTCATATGAAATGGATTAGCGAATGCAGATCTTATTTATCATCGAGCTAAGCATCCATCCTTCCCATTTCACCACAAGCTGACGTATGTGACACCGTAATATTGATTACATAAAGAAGAGACAAAGCATTGTTGTTGTTGTTGTCTTCAGTCCTGAGACTGGTTTGATGCAGCTCTCCATGCTACTCTATCCTGTGCAAGCTGCTTCATCTCCCAGTACCTACTGCAACCTACATCCTTCTGAATCTGCTTAGTGTACTCATCTCTCGGTCTCCCTCTACGATTTTTACCCTCCACGCTGCCCTCCAATGCTAAATTTGTGATCCCTTGATGCCTCAAAACATGTCCTACCAACCGATCCCTTCTTCTAGTCAAGTTGTGCCACAAACTTCTCTTCTCCCCAATCCTATTCAATACCTCCTCATTAGTTACGTGATCTATCCACCTTATCTTCAGTATTCTTCTGTAGCACCACATTTCGAAAGCTTCTATTCTCTTCTTGTCCAAACTAGTTATCGTCCATGTTTCACTTCCATACATGGCTACACTCCAAACAAATACTTTCAGAAACGACTTCCTGATACATAAATCTATATTCGAAGTTAACAAATTTCTCTTCTTCAGAAACGCTTTCCTTGCCATTGCCAGTCTACATTTTATATCCTCTCTACTTCGACCATCATCAGTTATTTTACTTCCTAAATAGCAAAACTCCTTTACTACTTTAAGTGTCTCATTTCCTAATCTAATTCCCTCAGCATCACCCGATTTAATTTGACTACATTCCATTATCCTCGTTTTGCTTTTGTTAATGTTCATCTTATATCCTCCTTTCAAGACACTGTCCAGTCCGTTCAACTGCTCTTCCAAGTCCTTTGCCGTCTCTGACAGAATTACAATGTCATCGGCGAACCTCAAAGTTTTTACTTCGTCTCCATGAATTTTAATACCTACTCCAAATTTTTCTTTTGTTTCCTTTACTGCTTGCTCAATATACAGATTGAATAACATCGGGGAGAGGCTGCAACCCTGTCTCACTCCTTTCCCAATCACTGCTTCTCTTTCATGTCCCTCGACTCTTATTACTGCCATCTGGTTTCTGTACAAATTATAAATAGCCTTGCGCTCCCTGTATTTTACCCCTGCCACCTTTAGAATTTGAAAAAGAGTATTCCAGTCAACATTGTCAAAAGCTTTCTCTAAGTCTACAAATGCTAGAAACGTAGGTTTGCCTTTTCTTAATCTTTCTTCTAAGATAAGTCGTAAGGTCAGTATTGCCTCACGTGTTCCAACATTTCGACGGAATCCAAACTGATCCTCCCCGAGGTCTGCATCTACCAGTTTTTCCATTCGTCTGTAAAGAATTCGCGTTAGTATTTTGCAGCCGTGGCTTATTAAACTGATAGTTCGGTAATTTTCACATCTGTCAGCACCTGCTTTCTTTGGGATTGGAATTATTATATTCTTCTTGAAGTCTGAGGGTATTTCGCCTGTCTCATACATCTTGCTCACCAGCTGGTAGAGTTTTGTCATGACTGGCTCTCCCAAGGCCGTCAGTAGTTCTAATGGAATGTTGTCTACTCCGGGGGCCTTGTTTCGACTCAGGTCTTTCAGTGCTCTGTCAAACTCTTCACGCAGTATCGTATCTCCCATTTCGTCTTCATCTACATCCTCTTCTATTTCCATAATATTGTCCTCAAGTACATCGCCCTTGTATAAACCTTCTATATACTCCTTCCACCTTTCTGCCTTCCCTTCTTTGCTTAGAACTGGGCTGCCATCTGAGCTCTTGATATTCATACACGTGGTTCTCTTCTCTCCAAAGGTCTCTTTAATTTTCCTGTAGGCAGTATCTATCTTACCCCTAGTGAGATAAGCTTCTACATCCTTACATTTGTCCTCTAGCCATCCCTGTTTAGCCATTTTGCACTTCCTGTCGATCTCATTTTTGAGACGTTTGTATTCCTTTTTGCCTGCTTCATTTACTGCATTTTTATATTTTCTCCTTTCATCAATTAAATTCAATATTTCTTCTGTTACCCAAGGATTTCTAGCAGCCCTCGTCTTTGTACCTACTTTATCCTCTGCTGCCTTCACTACTACATCCCTCAGAGCTACCCATTCTTCTTCTACTGTATTTCCTTCCCCTATTCCTGTCAATTGTTCCCTTATGCTCTCTCTGAAACTCTGTACAACCTCTGGTTCTTTCAGTTTATCCAGGTCCCATCTCCTTAATTTCCCACATTTTTGCAGTTTCTTCAGTTTTAATCTACAGGTCATAACCAATAGATTGTGGTCAGAGTCCACATCTGCCCCTGGAAATGTCTTACAACTTAAAACCTGGTTCCTAAATCTCTGTCTTACCATTATATAATCTATCTGATACCTTTTAGTATCTCCAGGGTTCTTCCACGTATACAACCTTCTTTCATGATTCTTAAACCAAGTGTTAGCTATGATTAAGTTGTGCTCTGTGCAAAATTCTACTAGGCGGCTTCCTCTTTCATTTCTTAGCCCCAATCCATATTCACCTACTATGTTTCCTTCTCTCCCTTTTCCTACACTCGAATTCCAGTCACCCATTACTATTAAATTTTCGTCTCCCTTCACTATCTGAATAATTTCTTTTATTTCATCGTACATTTCTTCAATTTCTTTATCATCTGCAGAGCTAGTTGGCATATAAACTTGTACTACTGTAGTAGGTGTGGGCTTCGTATCTATCTTGGCCACAATAATGCGTTCACTATGCTGTTTGTAGTAGCTTACCCGCATTCCTATTTTCCTATTCATTATTAAACCTACTCCTGCATACTTTTTAAAAATAAGTGTATACTCAAGAATAGAATCACAGGTTCCTAACACTTTTATTGTAACTTCAATTATATTTCTGTGTACATACAGACTCCTTTATACAATTCCTTAAATTAATATGAGCTGGCGCTTAGCCGGCCGGGCATGGATGTGTGTGATGTCCTTAGGTTAGTTAGGTTTAAGTAGTTCTAAGTTCTTGGGGACTGATGACCTCAGAAGTTGAGTCCTATAGTGCTCAGAGCCATTTGAACCATTTGATGGCGCTTATATAACAATGAATTCTCGAGACATTAATTACGTATTGACCTACTGCGATAATGCAGAAGTCTAAGTCCATAAATGCTTTGTCCTTCGGACAGTGATGTTTTTTTTAACGTGTACAAAATGTAGGGATTGACCGATGAGAAGATACGGAACAAAAAAGATCTAATGAACTTGTGACCGGAAAGGCGTGGCTTCCATCGTAGAGACCATATATTCGACCATTATTTATTACAGAGACTGCGGTCTAATATGCGCTGTACCAAGCAACCACAGTTACAGTATGAATGGTTACCTCCTACAGGTTTGTAGCGTTCCTCATACGTCATGCCTAGCACCCTCTCCTGCTGTTGTAATTGGTATTGTTGTGCCCGATTCACTTCTCTTGCTGACTCACCTTGGAGTGGATGTGATACAGCGTTGTACACAGTGGTTCCGTCTCCTAATCGAGACCTTGCCGACATGGTGTTTACTTATAGAAACGCAAATGGCAAGGGGCGACAGGCAGCTAGGTTGTATCAGGAGACCTATCTCCGCCGACAACAGCCGCAGCATTCATTTTTCCAACAGTGTTTCGCCCTTTGTCTGATACAGGGTCGTTTCAGGAAGCAGGAATTCACGAAAGACTTACCCGAAATGTTCGGACACGAGACTTGGGGGAAAAAGTGAAAGGCGACTGCCGTATCAGTACCAGGCAGTTGGCCCGCCAGTACAGGGTAAGCAAGACGAGTGTGTGGAACATTCCGCATGACAGATGTTACTATCTTTTTTACTTTCAGCGTGTGCAGGGCTTACTTTCAACACATACTGTAACTGAGGAATGCATGGTACAGCACGCATTAGACCGCAGTGTCTGTAACAATGTATGATTGAACAAATGGTCTCCACCATGGAAATCATGCATTTCCGGACATAAGTTGATTAGACCTTTTTTGTTCCGCATCCTCACATGAATAGAATCCTAGAGTTTGTACGCGATAGAAATAAATCACCCTGTATAACATCGCTTACCAGACAATAGTTATTGCCAGCAGCATGGAGCGCTCGACGTCCGCATATACTTTACGGGATAGTACAGCTAATCACTGGCGCATCTACCACATTCGCTTTCGACAGGTTGAGAGCACATATGCGCTGAAAAATGACAGTACAGTAGGGTCTGACTGATACAGTGGCAGTGGCGTCATTGGCCATTAGGATACACGCAGCAATCTCAGTGATCGCTTTGACAGTAAACTTGCATGGGGTGTGTTTGGCAGATGCTTTTGCAGTGACAGATGTGAGTACATTGACGAGAAGGAAGAATGTGGCATGACTGACTCACAAGTCGTTCAGTGCATCGGTGTCATGTTGTCTATGAATGGAAGAGAATTAAACCAAAATTATTTGGGATGTATGTTTATCATTTACAAAACATAGAGAGAACTTTTTGGCAATATCAATGTGTAATATCCCGGGGGGAGGGGAGGGCAGCCTTGACCACAAATATTCTGTGGCAAAGAATATATGAGCACTGCAGCTCGTAATATATGCGTACTTCGTCAGATGACACACAACTATAGGAGGCATAGCCAAAATCCTAGTATGCAATAACATTGCATACTCTTGCTTTCATTAAGAGGACTTCGTATGTACCAAAAATATTAAAATAAGTGCCTGTGTAATACTGTTTCGACACTACAATTCCAGCATCATCCCTAACTCTGTTACCATAGAAATGTATTGCAAGGAAATTCAAGTGTAAAACGCCTTCAGGAGTACTGAAGGCTTCCTGAAGCAGATCAGGACGATCGTGGATAGGCAGCCAATTGAGTTTCAGAAACTGCAGTAATCTCAAACTGAAAGTTATTCCATTGTATCAGTTACAACTTTGTTAACCTGCTTCATGTATATATATTTTGGTACAAATGAAGTCTACATACCAGAATTGTGATAATGCCTCCTTTAGGTATATGTTAAGCGATGGAATACGCACATACATTTTGTGATGAAAGATATCTATATTCATTATGAGCTGCAGTACTCATACATTCTTTGCCAAAACATATTTGGGATTCAAGGTTCCCACTTGGATCTATGCATTGGTCTTGCCTGAAGCAGTGTACCTGCACTCCGGAAAACGACTATGTGCCATTTATATCCGCGGGAGTTGTGGATTTGAGATTCTACATTATTAGAGGTGGATCGTGTAAAAGTTGTTAAAGTAAGAAATGCGTGACCTCAGGCTTACGTAATTATGGGGTGTTTGAAGTATGATACTAGCGCTGCGTCCACGGGGACTAATACTCTGGACGAATTTCCTGATCGCCCTGTGCGCTTTTCCCGTTTCCCATACTTTGGCAAGTGATTTATCGGCCTTAGTCGAACTCGAAGAGATACGAACGACCTTCAAGGGAAGTTCAGGAACATAATTTCGCCATTTAGCTGTTCTGACTTGTTTGTCAGCAGCATGTGATCACAGAGCTATATGCAATCCATGTGTTATTCGACATCAGGATCGGTACTGGATGCTGCAGTCTGTGCGTGATGCTGATGATGATGTTGAATCGTTCCTTCTTTTTTGATACAGCGTACCCACATTCAAGCGGTACGCAATTCACTGAACAATCCGAGTCGGAACATTAACATCATCATTTACACCGAGAGCATTCACATGAGATTTGTAATTAGTGGAACACATTATTGGAACCATTTTTTCGACTATACCAGATATTCTGATGGACATGCGAATCATAACGTGTGAAAGACACCTAATTTAGACATACGCCTTTCATTCCTCCTAAATCTGCATTACACATTTTGTTTGTCACTTGTCTGGTTGTTTTGTTGATCAATATGTCAACTGCTACCGTGGACACTAAGCAGCTTTGCTGTGTTAGTAAGCTGTGGTCGCTTTCGAGACACAAAGGTATTTGGTCCATGGTCAGCCCTTTAGAACGCGAGACGGTATTTTCGCTGGATTCCGGATACGAGATTCGGAACGGACGAAGTACTCTCGGTTCTATATCTGAAGCGTGACCATATTCGTTCTGCGGGTCAGACACGCTTGGAGTATGCTGCGTTCGTGGATTGTAACTTCGTGTACCAAGTGCGAGTCTTTATGATTGACTCAGAACTTAGTTTCGAATACGTGTCACCTATAACCTATTTCAGTAATAGGCATCCTATATCCCAAGTGATTTTCACACGATTTCTTACTTTAAATAATGTATTTATCCATCGTGGTATATTATTGTCTTTGATATGGCTTTTCAGATTTTGCATGAAATGTATTTGGAGCTGCGAATACGAACAACCGACAGCAGCACAAAAGAATGACAACGAGTGACTGTCTAAGAGATTCACATCAGTGTACAATTAGTACCAATAAAAAACGAAACAGAAATGGAAGCATTCATAGATGTTCAGGGCATGTGTTTTCGGATAATATTCCACTTTGCCGGTACAGTGGTTCGAGTCCTGGTATCACACACACACACACACACACACACACACACACACACACACACACACACACACACACACACTGTGAAATCACCTTCTCATACTTGGGACACCTCAGCTGCAGGGGGAGGAGAGGGGGGTGTCCAAGACGACACTTCTCAAAAAGTTAGCATGCTATTGACGATGTCTCGGATTGTGCTTGGGAAAGGTAAAGCGATCTTGCAGAAACGTTCAAAGATCGTGATCGCTCGTGTCTCCTTCATGAAACAAGTAAGAGATGGGTAGGCTTTTTATCCATTTCACTGCGTTGGTCTTCGTACGTGGAAAATAGGTCTCATCTGGAACATAAGGGACTTCCGTGTTGTGGCAAGTAGATGAAAGGCAGGAACCTTCTGAATCAGCTGCCACACCTCTGCAGAAGATACACATGTCAGTCAACGTTCATCCGTGTCAAGCGTATGATACTGTGGGCAAAGTGGTCAATTTGTTATGGAAATGACATTTACACGCAGTTGTGTCATGTATTTCCCATTAACAACGAGATACCAGGTCGCACGAACGTTCGTGTCGATGAGAACATAGTGCACAGAACGCCAGACCACTGATGATCCGACTGTAGAATATCGACTTTGCGCCACATTCCGGACATGACTTCTCATCATCAGATAATAAACATCACATGCGGTGGGATTCCTGGTACAAGGCTAGTCGATATGGACGTAAGATGAAGAAGATCTTGGTATGTGAGAGGGAGGTAGAAATTCCGCCACTGCAACGGGTGCCACTCAGTAGGGACGGGCCAGTTCATCAGTCAGGTTCAGTGGCGAGTCCACGAGTTAATGATCCTACTCACATAAAGGGCATCCGCTCTTGCATGGACTTTAAGACCGAGGCCATGGAGGAACAGTTAGCATGTTGTAATAGTCTTTTATGATAAGACCCGCACTTAAAAGGTGCCAAACACCACCTGCAGTCTGTGTGCTATTGCCTTTGGCATCGGTAAAATCTGTGACACATAGGACAACGCTAGATGTGTGTTAACAAAATCAGCCTTGTGTGTCATGCCTAATGCTCGCAGGAGTTTGGCATGAATGTCGTGCGCATTACATGAATGAGGTTAGGGCCACAATATCTAGTGGAAGGCTACTACCAACGAGCATAGCACCAGAGTTCGTCAGATCCATGTCACTTCCCACAGCAATCTAATTATCGATTGACCAAGTAGGCTTGGTGCAGTTGAGCAACCACCAGAGAATTGAAGCTTAAACTGGAAGGCGTCTCAAGCAGTTGTTCCAAGTCGTTTCTATAAGCTGACTGCATTCTGAATCCTAGAGATGGGCGACTTTCGACCTTGCCACACCTTCTGCCGTTGGAGAGAAACAGTGTAAATGTAGATGATCTGGTCGGAGACAGCTGTATGCCACAACCCAGCGTGAAGCGTGGATGTTGCAAGTCGTTGGAACATAATAGACACACTGAAGACGCCTTGCTGAGTGGCTGATGTTACGAATATCGAGGCTGATCACTATGCACATGATACCAGGTAATGTCAAGGTTCAGTTTGTGCACTAGCAGCTTGAGTTCGTGGCATGTTGTAAGATGGTAATGTTGATCCGTCTCGGGAAACACATAACTGATGTCACCATCGTGCCTGCCGATGCATTTGTGCCTCGCTGTCAGGATCCCCAGGCATCTTTGAACACTGAAGAACATGGTTGAAAGCAGCAGTCGCGGAAGAAACGTCGGAAGCATATGATACACCCATCTGACGCCTGCAGGGACCAGTCTCAAGACGATGAGTATCTTATTTACCGAGAATAGCTCCCAATGAACGATTCTGTGGTGGAACCACTGACCCAAACCGCTCCCCCCCTTCCCCCTTCCCCCATCAACATCACATGCACCCCATGCTGCCCCTACACACGTTGAACACTAGCGGAGCCAGCACCATCTTTTACACTGCACACATAACAATGCCATTGTGCTCGACGAGCACTCCGTTGGATACACAGCATCGATGCAATTCTGTGTGGTCCAATGATGTAGACGACCTGTCACTGCTCTCCGCATTTCATAGAGCAATTGTAGTTTCACAGGCGTGCCAATAGCGTAGACATTGATTCATCCAGTCACGTTAGCTTGTCACGGAATTGTGACTACAGACCACTCGCAAAGGCAGGAAGAACAGCATCATACAAGAGTGTCACCTCTGAAAGTAACACGTCTCCATCCAATAGCTCTGTCAATTATCAGCAATTGGTTGGAGCAGCAGCATTCACTGCTGTAACAACGACGAGTGTATCTTTATCTGCTGACTATGTAGAAGTCTATAGACGCTGTGCCTCCAATGGACTGCGTATCGAATCCGAAGGCGTTGTTGTGTCTGCAGTGTAAGACTGGCGCTGGCTCAGCTGCACCAGTTGGGCGCGATACTGGTTTTACCTCTCGATGAGGACAGGCTTGTAGTCCCACCATAGAATCGACCATCAGGAAATTTGCTTGGTAGGTGAGATCCTCATCGTCGTAAGATTGTGCCCTGCATGTGTGAGATGGAGCGATACGCTGCTTCTGATGTCTCTTTGGCGACCATTGCTTATGCATGTGACTTCGGTGTCTGATTGGGCCTGGGCGTTCTAATAGTCAGGCACCAAAGCGACACCAATCACGACCGTAAAGTCGAGATCCATCCCCTGCACCAGAAACTGCTCATCTCTACACAAGACAGGTGGTGGTGGTGTTGGAGGGGAAACAGGTGTAGGTGTTGTTGTCCGCAGCTCGTGGTCGTGCGGTAGCGTTCTCGCACCCCCCGCCCGGGTTCCCGGGTTCGATTCCCGACGGGGTTAGGGATTTTCTCTGCCTTGTGATGACTGGGAGTCCTTAGGTTAGTTAGGTTTAAGTAGTTCTAAGTTCTAGGGGACTGCTGACCATAGATGTTAAGTCCCATAGTTGCTCAGAGCCATTTGAACCCTTTTTTTTTGTAGGTGTTGCTCCGTCTGCAACTCCCTGAGGTATTATTAGAGATGGTGACGTTTCAGTTGTGGGAGTCAGTGAGGAGAACTGTCAAAGGTCGTTTATTAGGAGTCAGCAGAGCCCATTGTCAGAAGTCATTTTGTAGTGCCTCGACAAACGTTAGTTGGAGCATCGTCGGGGTGGTCATGACCCGCTCTTCTTCAGGTGGCAACCATATGGTTCTGATTCGAATATAGCTCGAAGGAAGGTGTTTTTCTTGGCCACAACCTGAGCACATCTTCGCCTGGCCAACAAAAGTTATAATGGCACGGCATCCACCAGTGTATAAGTAGGATGGCACATGTTAGATTATCTTGATGCAGAGGGGTCATGTGCTGTTGAGAACTGGTATATTGAGCCTATTTTTCAGCTACATGTCTAATAACCTTCTCATATGGACACAATGCAAGTCCACCACGGGTGTTTAAATACACAGATCGTCTGCAGTCCAAGTCCTGCGAGTCCCACAGTGACATCAACAATTATTCCATCATACTGATGCACTTTAAGACTACCTTTAGTTGCAGATAGAATTGTAACACATATTTCAATGTTAATCACTTTCATACACACACAGCACTGCTCACTATAAACAGATGGGTGCCAATAAGATCGTTATAATCAATCTTTACTTCATCTCTGACAAAAGTTCGCTTTAAAGTGCCTTCAGTTGTGCATATTTAGTCGAAACGCTGATCGTCAGTGACGATCTGCTGTGCGAATAAGCCATTCTCCACCTGTGAAGATATAGCGCACTAAGATGGCTGAATCGTGTAAATAACACATTGTGCGAACTGCACAGCGAGAACTAAAGCAAGACGTCTGTGACACTACACTACTGAAGGTAGATTGCCGTGTTGGCTATCCCTGTGCGACTCATGACAACACCCATTGTTCCGTATGTCGTCGTTCCTGCATCAGACTGCACGCATAGACACATTGTGCAATTCCTGCACAGGGGTGGAAATTTTAATCGAAAGGCGCTGACGTAGTGTTATTATCGGCGGATAAATATGATATTGCAGTGCCTGTGATGTTAAGGAGAACGATGCAGTGTTCACTAAATGCATGGCTGTCCAAAGGGACAGCAACGGCACTACAGTATCGTTTTAAGATTTTATTCTGTAATTTCAGAACCACTAGGGTTGAACAATATTCTCGATTTAGTTCATAAATTACAGCTTCACACAATCTTAGGTAATGAACATGTCTTATACACTCCTGGAAATGGAAAAAAGAACATATTGACACCGGTGTGTCAGACCCACCATACTTGCTCCGGACACTGCGAGAGGGCTGTACAAGCAATGATCACACGCACGGCACAGCGGACACACCAGGAAACGCGGTGTTGGCCGTCGAATGGCGCTAGCTGCGCAGCATCTGTGCACCGCCGCCGTCAGTGTCAGCCAGTTTGCCGTGGCATACGGAGCTCCATCGCAGTCTTTAACACTGGTAGCATGCCGCGACAGCATGGACGTGAACCGTATGTGCAGTTGACGGACTTTGAGCGAGGGCGTATAGTGGGCATGCGGGAGGCCGGGTGGACGTACCGCCGAATTGCTCAACACGTGGGGCGTTAGGTCTCCACAGTACATCGATGTTGTCGCCAGTGGTCGGCGGAAGGTGCACGTGCCCGTCGACCTGGGACCGGACCGCAGCGACGCACGGATGCACGCCAAGACCGTAGGATCCTACGCAGTGCCGTAGGGGACCGCACCGCCACTTCCCAGCAAATTAGGGACACTGTTGCTCCTGGGGTATCGGCGAGGACCATTCGCAACCGTCTCCATGAAGCTGAGCTACGGTCCCGCACACCGTTAGGCCGTCTTCCGCTCACGTCCCAACATCGTGCAGCCCGCCTCCAGTGGTGTCGCGACAGGCGTGAATGGAGGGACGAATGGAGACGTGTCGTCTTCAGCGATGAGAGTCGCTTCTGCCCTGGTGCCAATGATGGTCGTAAGCGTGTTTGGCGCCGTGCAGGTGAGCGCCACAATCAGGATTGCATACGACCGAGGCACACAGGGCCAACACCCGGCATCATGGTGTGGGGAGCGATCTCCTACACTGGCCGTACATCTCTGGTGATCGTCGAGGGGACACTGAATAGTGCACGGTACATCCAAACCGTCATCGAACCCATCGTTCTACCATTCCTAGACCGGCAAGGGAACTTGCTGTTCCAACAGGACAATGCACGTCCGCATGTAACCCGTGCCACCCAACGTGCTCTAGAAGGTGTAAGTCAACTACCCTGGCCAGCAAGATCTCCAGATCTGTCCCCCAATGAGCATGTTTGGGACTGGATGAAGCGTCGTCTCACGCGGTCTGCACGTCCAGCACGAACGCTGGTCCAACTGAGGCGCCAGGTGCAAATGGCATGGCAAGCCGTTCCACAGGACTACATTCAGCATCTCTACGATCGTCTCCATGGGAGAATAGCAGCCTGCGTTGCTGCGAAAGGTGGATATACACTGTACTAGTGCCGACATTGTGCATGCTCTGTTGCCTGTATCTATGTGCCTGTGGTTCTGTCAGTGTGATCATGTGATGTATCTGACCCCAGGAGTGTGTCAATAAAGTTTCCCCTTCCTGGGACAATGAATTCACGGTGTTCTTATTTCAATTTCCCCGGAGTGTATAACATACTTTTCCGTTTCTTTCCGATTAATAAACTTCATAAATATGTTAATGTTCACGGAGATGCTGAAGAAACTGAATTGGCAGACACTTGAATATAGACGTAAACTATCGCAAGAATGCCTGCTTGCAAAGATTCAACAACCAGCTTCAAATGATAAATCTAGGAATATGGTACAATATGCTGTGTATCGCTGCCCTAGGGATCGTGACGACAAGATTAGATTACTTACAGCGCACATAGAGGCATTTAAACAGTCATTCCTTCAGCACCGCATACGTGTATGGAATGGGAAGAAAACCCAATAACTGGTGTCATTTTTCCCGTACTTCATACGTGAACGGAACGGGAAGAACGCCCAATAAGTGGTACAATGGGAAGAACCCTCTGCCGCGTAATTCACAGTGATCTGCGGAGTAAGTATGCAGCGTCACATAGAACACTGCATTTACGATGAATGTGAAACACCGTGTACATGGCAGTGCTGGTATCAAAACCAATAACGACCTCGCAACAATACACAGATGTTTATTGGTCCTTGACCTACATCTATATTTACCCAATTGGTCTGCAATTCGCACATAGGTGTTGAGCATCATACAACCACGTTCAGATTATTTCCCGACCTATCCCATGGAAAAAATGGACATCTAAATCCCTCAGGATGACTCTGATCTCTCTAGTTTTATTCTGGTGATCATTTATCCCTATGTAGTTTGTAACCAATAGATTATTTTGGCAATTCTGAGGGCAAGTTGGTTATTGAAATTTCATGAAAAGATCTCACCGGAACTAGATACGTCTTCTTTTTAACGACTAATAGCTCTCCTCGCTTACCATAAATTTTGTATCCTACTCTCCACAGGTAGAGCACAATTTATCACTTGCACTGGTTGAGATGCAGAGACCAGTGGAAAAATGGATGGTTCCTGTGTTTGATGAAACAGTGGTCCCGAAGAGAATGGCTAGCCAGGAAGCGAACTATAAGTGGTAGCGAAACTCATTGTAAAGTTGTTCAACAGAGTTCACCGAGTGTTTCGAATCGAAAATGCAGGGCAAGGTCAATCGCTGTACTATCCATGGTGCGTACTGAAGCTTCAGAGAATAGTAAGGAACTGCAGGAATAGGGTGGGGCCGCTGTACCTAGCAACACTTTAGCGTCACTAGATGGACCCATGTGATGTGCCCACAGCTGCCGCCCTTCCTCCGAGTCTATACTGTGAGTGGGGAATAATTCGCTTTCCGACACTAAAATATCCGTGACACTCTCGTTCCTGTTTCACGATACTACAAACCGAATTGTCCTCCTTTGAACTTTTTCAGTGTCCTCTGTCAGTCCTGGTTGCTAAAGATCACATGCCACGCAGCAGTATTTCAGAAGAGATTGGACTAAAGTTGCCTAGGGAGTTTCTTTAGCAGATATGTCGCATCTTGTAAGTGATCAGCCAACAGAACTCTGCCTTTGCTTCACCTTTCGCAGAAAATTTTGTATGTGTTAGCATGTTGGGTAATGCTTTTTGTCAAGCCACAGGACGTCGTGTTAAAACTCATACTGTGTGCAATAGGCTGCATGATGTGCAACTTCACTACCGACGTCCATTGTGAGGTCCATCTTTGCAACCGTGACACCATGCAGCACGGTACAGCCCTTTCAACCTGCCGAATGGACGACTCAGGATTGGCACCACATTCTCTTCACCGATGAGTGTCGCATATGCCTTTCACCAGACAATCGTCGAAGACGTGTTTGGAAGCAACCAGGTCAGCTGAACACTCCAGCGAGTGCAGCAAGGTGGAGGTTCCCTGCTGTTTTGGGGTGGCATTATGTGGGGCCTACGTACGCCGCTGGTGGTCACAGAAGGCGCCTCAATGGCTGTACAATACGTGAATGCTATCCTCCGACTGATAGTGCAGCCATATAGACAGCATATTGGCGTGGCATTCGTCTTCATGGACGACAATTCGCGACCCTATAGTGCACATCTTGTGAATGACTTCCTTCAGCATAACGACATTGCTCGACTAGAGTGGCCAGCATATTCTCCAGACATGAAACCTGTCGAAAATGCCTGGGGTAGACTGAAAAGGGCTGTTTATGGACGACGTGGCCCACGAACCACTCTGAGGGATCTACGCCGAATCGCCGTCGAGGAATGGGAAAATCTGGACCAACAGTGCCTTGATGAACTTGTGCGTAGTATGCCACGACGAATACGGGCATGCATCAATGCAAGAGGACATGCTACTGGGTATTAGAGGTACCGGTGTCTACAGCACTCTGGACCACCATCTCTGCACCTCTGAAGGTCTCGCTGTATGGTGGTACAACATGCAATGTGTGATTTTCATGAGCAATAAAAAGGGCGTAAATGATGTTTATGTTGATCTCTGTTCCAATTTTCTGTAGAGGTTCCGGAACTCTCCGAATGGAGTTGATGCAAAACTTTTTTTTGATGTGTATACTTTACCGTACGCGTGAGTTTACGGGCAAAAGAGAGGGTACCTCACTAAACAGTTATCACTAGTCCGTGGTAAGTTATATAGTTTGTAAAACGAAAAAAGCGTTGAGGACGGAAAATTATATTAATTAGGTTAATTATGATGGTACACTCGTATAAAGATTTTGTTTCCTTTATTCACGAAGCTTATAAATGGTTACACCCACTTGGCTCAACTCGACGTGAAGCATCGTCACTAGACAATTTAACTTGGCGACAAACCATCTCGTTGAGTAACTTTTATAGCTGCCATCGTGAAGGAATCCATTATTATTAGTAGGTTATTGGGAGACAGGGAGAGAGATCGTCAGAAGTGTGCACACATTTCAGTGACGTGATGCCTATCTCAGACGCGTCTACCGTTTAATATGCAGGTCCGATGTTTCCTTTTGAGGAGCCATTATATGCACCAGTTCAGAATCGCCAGAGCGGCAGGATCGCCTTGTGCGCCTATTGGCGGGCCCGCCCCGTTTGCAGTCCCGGTAAGCCGTAATTAACCGCCTGCAGTGACGGCACCACTCCGCAGCTAATGCGGGGGCGTGCCCCGTGGAGACCCGGCCGGCTCTTCATACGGGGAGAGGTCGCGGCCGTAATCCCGCTTTAATGAAAAATACTGTCAGCGCGCTGTTTGCACGCCGGATCGCGGTCGTCTTGCGATCGACATGGAGGTCATCGCTGGCGGTTCGTAACTGTGTGGAGGGCGCCCGCCACAGCAAGTGTGATTCCGTGTAATTTGCTCTCGTTTCGACCTCCGTAGTCAGAGCCTCTGGTGAGACTGTTAACACGAGTGGTTTCGCCGAGGCTTTGGTTCATTAAAAGGTAAGCTCCGCTCAGCTGAGAGTGGACTCAATAAGCGAGTTTCTTGCTGGCTCTCCTACGATGTCCTACGACATCACTTATGGACATTAGGGTGCTGGAGGACCGGACGGAGAGTGGCACAGTTGTTAGCACACTGGAACCGCACTCGGGAGGACAACGGTTTGCGTCAGGCCATCTAGATTTAGATTTTTCCGTGATTTACCCAAAATGCTATAGGCAAACTCCGGGATAGTTCCTCTTAAAAGATTTGACCGATTACCTTCCCCATTCTTGAAACAATTCGAGCTCATGCTCCGTCTTTACTGAGCGCGATGTCGACGTGACATTAAACCCTATTTTCATCTCTTCAGAAGGACGGAGCAGCTCGAAACTTTGAAATAGATAGACTAATGAAAGACTTGTCTAAAGGAGTTGCTAGTGAATACTAAGAGCTGTATGATCATCTTCTCTGTTCTTAACGTATCCACGGAAGCAGCCTTGTACATCTTCAGACATACTCCTGGCTCAGTTGAATCTTGCCGACTGGGGGTTGGACGCCGGAGTGCAAGATAAATACCGCAAAATGGCGACATGATCAACAGATACAATCTTTGGCAAGGATAAATCTTAGCAATCGAATTGTCTCTGTCAAATATAAAACTTACGCATCGATTCATTAACGTTACTGTCAGCATACCATTATCTTTCACGGGCCTCTCCTTTCCTGTCAAAGTTCTCACCATATTTGTTTATTTCGCTGGCTTTCTTTCAGCGCCGCGAACACCAGTTATTGTAGAGTTTTTTACTTTCCCTGGGTGACACAATTTTGTGTTCCTTCTCGAATTTAGTCACGTTTCGCTTTGAAGTTCCATCATAGACCTTACCACACGTACGTAGAATCTTACATACCTGACATGACGACAGAGATGTTCGCGTATTCTTTATAGACCTGAGGTTGTGACATACTTTGTTGTTCTAGAAACATGTACGGTGTTATTTTAAAGTCATAAAACTGTGTTCCTCCATCACCTTCGGCCTACTGTTATGTGGTTGCTCGCACAACTCTACTTCTTTTCATAAACTGCCATTTTTTGGGAAGCTTGCTTCAGATGTCTTAATTATACATGTTGGTGTTCCGACCTGGAAATTGTTTTCGCTCTTTCTAAAAACCTTTAAATGACACGCCTTTCTTCCTGTGGCCGTTAGTTGGAGATCGTATGGTGATATCTGTCTCTGTGCGTGAATTTGCGAACATAATTATGCACAGTACGAAGCTATCTGATTTGGTGAAGGCTGCCGGTCTTGCTTACGAGATGAAGGCAGATCTCACCATCTGCAGCATCGTCGACAGAACCGACTGCGGACCTTTGGTGCAGAGCCGGGTGGAGGGTCTGAATCAGAGGCTCAGACGGTTTTGCGACTGTGTTGGCTGCAGATTCCTTGACTTGCGCCATAGTGTGGTAAGGTTTCGGGTTCCGCTGAATAGGTCAGGAGTTCACTACACTCAGCTGGCTGCTACACGGGTAGCGGATGCTGTGTGGCGTGGACTGGGCGTTTTTTTAGGTTAGAAGGCCTCGGGAAACTCCGGCGTGGGCTGCAATCTCAAAGGGTGCATGGCAAATACAGGACGAGCTTGGATCAAGGAACAGTCGGAATTGTAGTTGTAAATTGTTGTAGTTGTGCTGGGGAAGTCCCTGAGCTTCAAGCGCTAATAGAAAGCACAGAAGCTGAAATCGTTATAGGTACAGAAAGCTGGCTAAAGCCTGAAATAAGTTCTGCAGAAATCTCTTCGCAGAAGAGATTCTGTAAAGTTTGGAAGGTAGGAGACGAGATACTGGCAGAAGTAAAGCTGTGAGTACCGGGCGTGAGTCGTGCTTCGGTAGCTCAGATGGTAGAACACTTGCCCGCGAAAGGCAAAGGTCCCGAGTTCGAGTCTCGGTCGGGCACACAGTTTTAATCTGCCAGGAAGTTTCAGATAGTAGGATTGTTGTTTGATGAACTCTCTGCCAAGCACTTAAATGTGAATTGCAGAGTAGTCATGTAGATGGAGATGTAAAAAACACTTACGGGTCTGGAACTTTGAAACCGTTACTGACCAGGAGAGTACTTGGGCTCGAACAAACAGATCTGTATGAACGTTTGTTTACAGGACCATTATGTACTTCTGAATGTGCTGGTGGGTGTCGTTTTTATGCAAAACTCTGCAGTCATGATCTAGATATCACTATAGATGTCATTGTAGACGCCATACGCAATGCAGCAATCTTAACTATAAATGTAAATGCGGAATCTCAATCAAATGCTCCGAGCAATACGAATGACTGCAAAACGCACAGCGAAGAAATGGCGCATGGCGTATTTGCACATTCTATAATATCAGTGTTGAACGCCACGTCAATGACACTTTTCAAGTTGTTCACTGGTTCACCAATATTGTAGCCAGCGTTCTACCACGCGTAACGAAGCATTGGTCTGTATACTCACGCAGATAACTGATTGTAAATGACAGAATGCATATTCATGATAAATAATCAGTCGTGCAATTTCAATTGCATGTTACCGGAACGTAGTTTAATGAAGTCTGTTATTCTCTTGGCATATATTTTATGTTGCCTGAAGAAATACACATCCAGATGTTGTGCATATTTTGTAGTTTTAGACGGAATGATTTTTAAATCTACACGTTTTCCGCCAGATTCTTCCAGTAGTACTCGTTCATCCTTATTTCCAGACCAGGAGTCACAAAATACTAATGACTTTCTCGACAAATGTGGATTCAAAACTGACACAAAAAACGTCTTCAGATGTTGTTTCGTCATCTTCCCACTCACACTTGCATCGACGACGACATTTGGAGAGCACCGCATTTCTATTTCTCTTGACACGTGGGGTCGAAACTTTCCACTGGATTCTTGGAAGCAAATATAGAGTTTGTCTGCCAATCGTCCGTCCATTGATTCAACAACATCGATCGTGTAACTATGTGTTGCACAGTTAACTGATTGCAACATCGCGATTATGTTTCTCTTTCCTTTCCTTGATAGTGTTCTGTCACAAGAAAGTTCATAGTTGAACTGACTCTGATCACAGTTCCATACAGAACTAATATCGATGAATTCTCTCGTGATATGCTCATTGACGTCAGCAACAAATGTTTGAGCTCTTTCAATCAGCTCTTCTTCGCCATCCTTATCTTCTCGTGCTTGGAGCATAGTGATACGGCGTGATGTTATCCTAAACTCCTTTTTCAAATTAGTAATAAATCCTAGTGAAGCTGTAAAGGTTGTACACCCGGGATTTCTGGCTACGTCCAGTGCCCAATGTTGTAAATGCCAGTAATGAACGGCGGAACCGCATTCTCGTGCTTCATCAAATTTCGCCATTACACGCTCCTTGATAGTCTTGAACAGCAGTGTACGATTTCCTTTGTAAACTGCATATCCTTCTCTTTTCTTTGCCACATAATCCAGTATGTTTTTAATATTGCTTTTATACTTCACTTTAGGGTATTTTTTCAGAAGCTTGTTGTATGTGTCGAAACCTCTTACGTAATAATCATCGTACATGTTCTCCAGTGTGTTGTCATCAAACGCCATGATGATACTTGCAACTTTAACCTTCTTCTTGGGAGTCGGTTGGTATTCCCTGTCACTGCTTCCATCGCCTCTTTGCGCACTTGCCGTAGCACTACCCTTTGCAATAAGTTGTTCGTCATTATCATCCCTATCATCATCATTATGTGCTAGTGTTACAACAGTATCTATTTCTAACTTATGCTCATATTTCTGCACTATAATGGATACCAGAAAACATGCGAATGATTTGTCTTCTACACCAATACCATCTTTACGAAGAAGGGTTCTTCTTAACTTCATCTCAACCAGTCGCAATACATTAGCAGGACTGATTACCAATCGCCGAGCCATCTGACGCTTCAATACACAAATAATGGCACAAAACGCAACTTCAGAGGCACACTGCACCGTCCCTGCCGAGTTTTGCGGATGCGGGAGTATCACTAGTGCAATAAGAGACCTTTACATTATTTCTCACACGATTTTGGTGTATTTGTGTTTGTTCGAGCCCAAGTACTTTCCTGGTGAGTGACTGTGGGAAGGTACACCTTTTATCTTTGGGAGACAACATCTTTATTTTCTTGCGGCCCGATTTGTACAAAACTTTGTTCAGCTGTGAGTCTTGTTATGAAGTCTGGAGTGCATATAAGCTCCCCAGCAAATATCAGACTTCACTAAATCACTATGACATGGCGTGGGACTTAACTGTTCTTGGTGATGGCAGATCTGGAGTGAAGCCTACAAGAGAAAGAGAAAGGAACTACACAGTTTCTACACACTCTAGTCCCCGTGTAAATACCCCGCCATCATTCCGTTGGAGACATGGCGTCTAGCATGTACTGGCCTCTAGATGGAGATCGTAAGTTCGATACTACTCTTGATGGTTTTCCAGTGCAGTTAGAACTGTACCTGATCTAGGTTTAATCTTTTTCTACCTTTTTCGTTCCATTTTCATCAATATCACTACAAATCCATTGTGTAGCTGTATGAGGCTTTAAAAATTTTAAATATATTTCGTCAAAGAATTTGTTGCCGGAAATGAGAGAGAAGACATTGAAACTACAGTGGGATGTTTCACTGAGTCATGTTCTACTGTTTTGCCAGATTGAATGAACCATCCGAAAAGTACGGAGAATTTGTGTACCTTTTAATTTTAAATTGTTGTAAGCGACGATCACCAGATTCTTTACACAGCGTACGAAAACAAGTAATATTAGGTAATAATCCCTTTAACTTTCATGCTTTTTTAGTACAATACTGTACGTTACGAGAAAGAAAGTGTGGTACTTAACGACTCGCAGACCAGAATGTTACTACAGCGGCACATAAGCTCTGAGTGGACAAACATGAGGAAGATAATCAGGTGTGGGTGAGATGCACGATCCTTCTCCGCGTTCGGTATATCAGGTTTAGGGAAACCAAGGATATCATATAAGGATATCATTATCTGAAACACTCTGGTAGGAACATTCTGAAATATTAGCACCTTATGATTTAAATTCGGCTCTTTGTCGTTTGCTGAATGCTGTACAGATGAGGCCATTCCTGAACAAACAGATACCTTTGCAGGAAGAGAAAAAATTGGGTCGGGTCGGATCGAGAGATCGGTCATGACTCTCCAACAGTTAGCTGCTTAATGGTAACCTTTAAATGTATGATGACCAGCGATCGAGATGCAATGGAACGCCGTCATATTGGTCGCATATTTTAGCACGCAATTGCCCAGGAAATTACCTCGGAAGTTCTCTTAAAGTCCTAAGTACGTTCTAGAATAGGGCATCAACAAAGGTGTTTGGTTATGTACTTAGTCTATTAGGTATAATCGCAAGGTTTGCTTGGAATATGTCTGGGTCTCACATCTGAGGGATTTACAACACCCATTAATTTGCCCCTGTGAGTGTTACATTACTCCCCATTAAATACAATGTATTAACAAACCTCATAAGTTTTGGATAATTGTGAACTTTAGTCTGGTGCTGAAAAAAACTATTCCGATTGTTGCTTTCTTTGTCTACAATAAGGATTTTTGTCACCTAAACCAGCTGATTTTTTCATGTCCATTCTTCTTCTTACTCTGGTCCCATGTCTGTCAGCTGACTCGGATCCTTTTTCCCTCTGTCTGTGGCCAAGAATGATGAGTGCTGTATTCCACGGAGACGCTTGAGTGGGGTTCTTCTGTCGTACTATAGACGAGCTGCACTGGAATTTCAGCGGGCAGCAACAGTATATGTACCACTTCCATCAAAGTGTAATTACTCTGCGTAAAGGTAGATCACTTTTAGGTCAGGTGCAAGCTGTCTGTTACGAAGAGCACAGTAGAAGATTCACCGATAGTCAGCTGCTAACTGACGCAGATAGATTAAAACGCATTCTGCGAGAGAATGTCCATCAAAGCTTCCATGGGCTGTGCACATTTATTGCATCCAATCATCAAAGATGAACTTAATTTCTTTTCTGCGGCGTTTCTTGGCCACTATAATTTTTAGGCAGTACTGCCGGCCACAGCTGATTTTAAAACCTTGCGAATACAAGGTTGGAGGTCTGTCAATAGTACTGAAGCCTTATTTCCGGCCATGAGTTGCTGGATAAAATTCGTTCATGCCGTATAAACCTCTAAAACTTGGAAACATTATGTATTCAATGGTTACAACGTTCCCTGCTATACAGGTTCACATATAACACTTCTACCATTTGATGTTGGATTATACATAGGCAGTGTGATTTTCTCTTACCTCCATGTTTGTGCCTTTATCTTCAAAGGCTCATGAGTATCAACAATATCCTTTCTTCGGCGGATCGTGGTTCATACGCAACAGAATTGACGAAAGCAATATGTCACGGTAGTAAGGACATTACCTTTTCTTGAAAACATAAATTAATCAACAAATACAAATTGCGACGGCGAAAACGTTCAATTTATGACAATGAACCAAATAAGAGTTGATTACAAATATAACAAACAATTTTCAAGAGAGTGACAAAACGTAAATCATTGTATCGTTATATCGTCTAGTTCTCAGCTAAATTTCTTTTATTGCTTCCTGTGGTGTGCGTACTGTAAGACCATCGATAGACGCACCATCAGATTATTTGACTTGTCGCTCTAACTAAGTAGGCGAGTGTTAGCAATATGTCTCACGGTCTTATCGTGGCTTGTTTATCTACTGCCGTTAGGTCAGATGATAAAAATGCCACTTGCATGCTTAGAGTAGTAGATTGACGGTGACCAACTTTAAACAGAACTTGATTAATTTTCACACACACTTATTAAAATAATAACAAGCATAAAAATAACTTAACTGGGTTCTGGATGCTATTTACAATTGACAATCTGAAGTTCCTTTGGTCTTGGTACGTTAATCGTATTCTCACATATCTCTGATACATGACAAAGTGTCTATACACTTCTCTTCATGGCTATGTACAGGAATATGATAATCTTATTAGGTGCAGACTGAAACTTGACTACAGACTAATGCAGACTGGTACAGACTAATGCAAACTGGCTAATCGGAGGTCTGTACACTCGTTATAATACCTCGAGTGTTCAGGTATCACTGAGCGAGTGTGATCCGCGAGGAGAAAAGGTTCTACTTTAGCAGCAATCTCATTGGCTGCGTTACATAATAATACGTGGATCAGCGGAAGCACCATTTGGTCCGTCTCTAAGACAGCGCCATCTCGTAGTGCGGAGACGGACGAGCGCTGCGCCTGCGCTGTTGTGCTTAGCGGGGCGCGCTCTAGTCGGAAAGTTGTGTACGCGCTGACTATGCGGAACTATGTACACAACACTTCCTAAGCATACTTAGAACATTACTCTGAATTTTACTAAACAAGCTATAAGCAAATATTTTTCAGAGTACAGCCCTCACTGAGAGTGTCTCTCTTTGTCATACAATTTAGCTAGTGGTAGGAAGGAATGATAGGATAGCTGCACATATTATAGTCTAGTAACATTAACGTATGTTTTTATATTATAGGACGAAAGGTTCAATTAACATAAAGAACTGTAATGACTTGATTCTGTTCCTTGCGTGAAATTAAAAAGAAATCCTGATTGTGAGGGAATAAGACTGATTCTCGTAGGAAAGTGATAAGTTATTCTGTTGAATAGTTTCAGGATTTGCACCAGCGTATACAGACATGTCTGATGTTCATCAAGTTATCTGACTAGGCGAAATCTGTTTTGTGCTATCCTCTCGCATCTATTGCAGAACTGTTGTTTGAGTTCAGACGATGCTGTATAGAGCATCGTCGGGGTCGAGAGACTGACTGCAAAGCCTCGAATGCCTTTTTACAGGTAAGTAAGTAGCTCTCTGTAGTCGCGTCAGGTGTCCATAGGTCGTAATAATAAACATTTCGTGTACAAAAGGGATACCAGACAGCAAACTTACACCGCCTTGAAAATTCGCTCCTTCTCCACGCACGTATTGTGCGGTATTAGCTGGATTTTAGTGTCACTGTCATAGGACCATTCAAACAGCAGTCTTCAACGTTTTATGACTGTGTTCTGCAGAGCTCCGAGGAATGTTATTCAGGTGTTTCCAACTGAAACCATCGCAGTCTTTTGCACTTGCAAGCGATGGGAGTAGATACCAGTTGGTCTACACATGTTTCTATCAAGAAGAACAAGTGAGAAAATTTGTTGGCGGAGTGAAGGAAAGAACAGAAACAGTGTTTATCTGCAGTTGTCTCCAATACGTTTGGCGGGAACACCTCCACTAGCGTGGTCGACGTCTTCTTTTTTATTTCATATTCCTTCCTTTCTATCGTGACGTGTCTGTAATCAGTAATATCCTGAATTCACTACAGAATCACAGACACTGAATCATAACACAGGCAATGTCTAGACTCACACCTCTGTTAAATGACAAAGGCTGTCTTTGTAAGAAACGCTTCTGACAGGGACTGTTCCTGTAGGCAACAGTATGTTTGATCTGCAATGGCTCGAGGTAGGGAACGATTCTGAGAAATTTGATTACAGCAGATGAAGCATCTTGGACATGGCAATGAGAATACACTGAAACCACCAAACAAAAATACGGATTTCTTGGATATTCGGGAATCCAGCCGGATGTTCGCGTCGTTCGCGTGATATTTTCATTGTAGAATGTTTGGTATTTTTGTCGGAAGTGTAGTCCTCGAAGGTGTTCTTTAAGCTATTGAAACGGGTAAAATCGGAGGGACCAAATCGTGACTGTATGGAGAATGATTGATAACAGTGAGACCAAGGCGTCGGAATGTTGCTGCGCTCGTGTATGGTCTAATATTGGCACGCTGAAGGAGAGGGTGCTCTGTGTGTGGACGGTTAGAAACTCAATTAAGCACGATGTTTCTAATGCTGCAACATAGTTACGTTACACACCATCATCTTACATGCTAAAATTCTGAGCCATCTAGCAGCAGAAGGCTGAAAACAATAGAAATGAAGAATTAAAATGTAGAATGTTAACAGCGTTTGATTTATTTAAGAAGCTTTCAGAATTTTCAAATAAAAAAATCGGACGAATTACTTTGCAGCATGCCGTGGCCGTGGAAAGGTTAAAAGACGTTACGTAATTTTAATGAAACATCATTAACTAATTAATGAAAGAACTTAGAACGACGTAACATAGCGTTTCTGTTACTTATGCACACGCAGATCACTCGTTGCCAATTTTCCAAAGCGGCTGTCTCAAAAGTTATTATTGCCGAGCGGGCAATTTTGAGTGAATGTGCAGTGGAGGACTGTACTCTTCACGTGACATTGCGCCTACTGTATTTATCGATTAATATCCTGTTCAAATTTGCCGCAGAGCGGTAACTGAGGTCCAAGCATTGCCGCTATTGAATTCTGTGAGTAAATGTCATTGCGCATAATTGACTTAAATCTATTCAGTAAACTGCCCATGTAAGCATCACATTAATTTGTGTAGTGTTTCTTGCAAGCCACACTAACGGGAGCAAAGAACTTTATTTACCCACTGACGACGATCGGCTAACATCAGCCGAAAGATTTTTACCCAGCAACTTCATTTCTCAGAAAAAGGCAGGGAAAAAGTCTTCCATAAGTGAACACAACACTGTCTTTTGACAGTGTACATACTTCCAGAGACAGCAGTGGGATGCTGAAGAACATCGCACAAGAGCAGTGAAGAAGTTGAAGACTCAGAAGATTTTATCAACAGTGACACCGCCAGTAAGGCCTGATGAATTGCATGACGCTTAACGGTTGTCTGTGTGGTGACGGCAGAGGCGAGTTTTGCTAGTGAAAGTCTCAATTTTTCATCTGTGGTTAGCGGGGAATAGGGGTGTATAGAGGGAAAGCTGCCATCTTTGCCCCTCGTTCGGTACGCCATCGCTGTCCTCCTTGTAAAAGAACAGGATGCATTTGACATCACAGGTTACACAGTATGCATCCAGACATCATCATTAATAATATCAGCTGCGTTTTACAGCGCCGGAGTGGAGGATTGTCAAAGCATGTTCCAACATGAAGTTTTCGTTACCAAAGTAATACATATTTTTGTAATTCTTCATGCTTTCCCGGCGATCTGTTGACATCTTGGATATTTGGGAATCCAGCCGGATGTTCGCGTCGTTCTTGCACGATATTTCAACAGCGTGCCTCGCTGTCTTCTTCAGGTGCTACCTGAGACAGTCTCTGTGCTGACAGAGAAACCATGGATCACGTATATCTGTTTGTGTTTGTATGCAGGTCTTTCCATACACTACTGCAGTGCTTTAGTATGTTTTAATCCGATTTATTTGCAGCTACACTAAAATACACCTTCAGCAACGTAAGTAATTTTTACATTTGGCCCTAAGTGTTAGTTCCAGTTTTTCTGTCTATTCACTCTCTGTCTTGAGAAGCTGTCTTTCTTTTTGTGACTTTCTCTGTCTCGTGTTCTAGTTGGCTTCTGATTTTAAGTTGAGTTCTATCAGTTCCCTGTAAATGTTCGTACCATGAGTTACAATACTCACTCACGTACCCTCCGCTGTTTCCAGTTTAGTGATGGTTTCTTCACATTTCTTGTATGAATAAGTGTAGAATAAATTTTTGTTGTACTTTGAAATTCGATTTATGAACTCTTCATAGAGCTTAGCGTTGTTTGAATTGAGATACAACTCTAGTTTCTGAGCAGGTGTACTAGGAGACCGATAGTTTCGTGGGACCTTGTTTCTTGAGCTGTCTCTTTTTACAACGGACTGTGAATAGAGCCACATGAAGCAACGGAAACAATTCAATGAAAAAACAATGGGTACATAGTCTTCTGAATTACTATAATGTATTTATTTCAATGGAAATAAAATCCGGAGATAAATTAGAGCAGCCTACTGACATCTCTTGCAGGAAATCCCATTTGATTGTCATATCTGGTAATATAAATAAGGTTACGTCGCACCAGTCGGAAAGTAGGCAAGCTAAAGTTCACTTTCTGTGAAGAAAGTGGAAAATACGATGTCACTTGGGGGTGCGTTACGAAGTTAAATAATTGGAGGACAGAAAATTAGACGTTTGGTAATGAAAATATCCAATAATGCACCGGATTTTAACATAGTTGTTTATGTGAAGGTGGGTAACAAGGTGATTCATTACAAACGACGCAACGACAACATTATTCTTTTCACTGTAGAAACTCAAAAAACACATTTGGGAGTACATTCCACATAAAAAACCTATGATGATGAGGCAGGTAGAATGAATGAAGAAATTTAGCAAGTGATGAGGTAGGGCCAGATGAAAATTTGATTGGCTTGGATGACTGGGTCTCCGCACTTGCCCAAAGAAAGGAAGACAGAATACTGAATGAAAGGAAAAAAGGGGGCCATGACTTGGGTTCCATCATGTAGTGGCGAGCACTCTTTTAAAAAATCAAAACTGTTTGTTGTTAAAAGACACCAGGCGATTTCTGAGTATATCAGATGATTTACAAGTAGATGAAGCATTTAAAGTTTACAGTAAATCATATCAAACTTTGCGTATGACAATGTATTATAACTGTACGTGGGTGTGATACACACACATAAAAGAGCATACTGGCATATGTATGATATCACATTAAGAAATAATGAGACTAACAGGAAATAATCCAACACAGTTAACTCAGCTAAGTAATAAGAAAGATATCATTAGAGACGTAAATTAAAACTAAAGAAACTGCAAAAAGGTAAGAGCTTGTGAAGATGGGACCTGGATAAGTTTAAAGAACCAGAGGTTGCTGAAAGTGTCAGAGCGAGCATTAGGGAATGACTGACTAGAACACGGGAAAGAAATACAATAGAAGAGGAATAGGTAATTTTGAAAAATGAAATAGTGAAGATAGCAGAGGATCAAAGGAGCAAGAAGACACGGGATAATGGAAATCCTTGGACAACATGAGAGATATTGAATTTAATTGAAGAAAGGAGGAATTAAAAGAAATGCAGTAAATGAAGCAGGCGAAAGGGAAAACAAACGAATAAGCAGTGAGACCGACAGGAAGTGCAAAATTACTAAGCACGAATGAATTGAGGACAAATATAGGTATTTAGAAGCATATTTCACTAGGGGAAACATAGAAAGCCTACAGGAAAATAAAAGATGCTTTTGAGGAAAAGATAAGCACTTGTATAAATATCAAGAACTAAGATGGAAAACCGGTACTAAGCAAAGCACGGAAAGTTGAAGATCGAAGGAGTATACAGAGTGCCTATAAAAGGTAGATGAAGGAAATGTTATAGAAACGAAAGAGCAAGTAGGTGAGATGGGAATATGAGACTGCGAGAAGAATTTTACAGAGCACTGAGAGAGCTAAGTCGAAACAAGGCACCGGTGGTACACGACATTCCGTCAGAACTAGTGGCAGTCTTGGAAGAGCCAGCCATAACAGAGCTCTTACATCTGGTGTGCAAGATGTGTGACACACGCTAAATACTCTTAGACTTCAAGAAGAATGTAATAATCACAATTCCAAAGAAAGCAGGAGCTGACATGTATGAATATTACCTAATTGTCAGTTTAATATGTTGTGGTTGCAGAATACTGACTAGAATTCTTTACAGAAAAATGGAAAAACTGGTAGGAGCCGACCTTGGGGAAGATCAGTTTGGGTTTTGGAGAAATGTATTAACACGCGACGCAATAACGACCCTACAACTCTTCTTAGAGAAAGCTTTTGATTACGTTGACTGGAACACACTCCTTGAAATACTGAAGGTAGCAGCAGTAAAATACAGGGAGCGGAAGGCTGTTGACAACTTGTACAGAAGCCAGACGCAAGTTATACGAGTCGAGGGCATGAAAGGGAAGCAGTGGTTGAGAAAGAAGTGAGACAGGGTTCAAGCCTATCCCTGCGGTTATTAAGTCTGTACACGGAGCATGCGGGAAAGGAAATTTAGAGTCGGATTTGAAGTTCATGCAGAAGAAATAAAAAATTTGAGATTTGCTGACGACTTTCTAATTCGGCCAGCGACACCAGTCTCTGACTGGAATACCAGTTTACCGGAGTGGATAGTGTCTTGAAACAAGGATTTAAGATTAACATCAACAGAAGGCAGATAAGGACTCAGATTAGGAAACGAGACACTTAAATAGTAGACGAGTTTTGTTATTTCAGCAACAAATGGCTGCTGATGGCCGAAGTAGAGAAAATATGAAATAAAGATTGCCAGTGTCAAGAAAAACATTTCAGAAGAAGAGAAATTTGTGAACAACGTCTTTAGTTTTAAATGTAAGGAAGTCTTTTCTGAAGTATTTGTATGGAATGTAGCCATGAATGACAGTGAAACGTGGACTATAGTTAGTTTAGACAAAAAGAGAATAGAAGCTTTTGAAATGTGGTGCTACAGAAGAATGCTGGAGATTTGGGGGGTAGATCACATAACTAATGACGAGGGACTGTACAAAATTCAAAAAATGGCTCTGAGCACTATGGGACTTAACTTCTAAGGTCATCAGTCCTCTAGAACCTAGAACTACTTAAACCTAACTAACCTAAGGACATCACACACACCATGTCCGAGGCAGGATTCCAACCTGCAACTGTAGCGATAAAATTGAGGGAAAAATAAATTTGTTGCACAGCATTATTAGGAGAACACATTCTGAGACATCAAGTTATCACCAGTTTGGTATTGGAAGGGTGTATAAGGGTAAAAATTGTAGAGGAAGACAGAGATGAATACAGTAAGCAGATTCAGAAGGATGTATGTTTCAGTAGTCATTCGGAGATGTAGAGCCTTGCACAGAATACAGTAGCATAGAGATCTGCATCATACCAATCTTCGGACTGAAGACCACAACAACAACAACAACAACAACAACAACAACAACAATAACATCATTAGAGGTACTATGGCTGTCATAGCGCGCTGACAGAAGCGTAAGATACATGGATAACTCGTGAACTAACAATTAGATAAGAAATTAGAAAGGATGCAATATGAAATAAGGACCTAGGAGTGTTCATTACATAAACATAAATCAAAATCAAATGTTGAAGAGTTCTTATCGCAGTGAATTAGAAGGTTATAATTCATCCGAAAGCAGAGTCAGAGCCAGCACTCGTCGATACTTGTTCAACTGCAAAAATAAGCAAATGAAATAAGAACCGCTTCAAACTTACTTTATCTTATGACTAAGTATAGTAAAGAAATGAGAACGTATTTCGTCAACTGAACGTCAGAAGGGTTACGTAGATAATGTTTAATCACAAGATATGAAGCATACAACTATGCTCCAAACATGTAGTCATAAAAGCTCTCTCAACGAAGGCATCCATGTAAGGAAAAGAAACGAACCAGCAATAACTACCCAAAAAGGACCGGTTTGGTTGCAGTGTATTAAGATATGATGGGTATAAGGTATTTGTAGCCTAACATGAGAGACTTGGACGGCTGTTAAAACACGTCAAATTTCTTCCCACTTTTCCTCGCAAAGGCAGTGTAACCGACTGGGGGAAGATGGGGGATGGACAGAGCGTAGAGAGGGGGTGAATATTCAAAAAGAGATCAGGTCGTTCAAGTGGCGGCCAAATATATGGAAACACTACCAAGACGTTACTGTACGCAATAAGGATCTACGTTGTAGTGGTTATTCGGAGATGAAGAGGCTTGCACAGGATAGAGTGGCACACAGAGCTGGCATCAAAGCAGTCTTTAGAATGCAGACCGCAACAACATCATTACACAGGCAGCGCTCAGAGAAAAGTGCAAAACATATGGATAACTTGTGAAATAACAATCACTTAAAATTTAGAAGGATGCGAAAGGACATGTTGTTGTTTTTGTTGTTGGTCTTCAGTCCAGAGCCTGGTTTGATGCATCTCTCCATGCTACTGTATCCTGTGCAAGCTTCTTCCTCTCCCAGTACCTACTGCAACCTACATCCTTATGAATCTGTTTCGTGCATTCATCTCTTGGTCGCCCTCTACGATTTTTACCCTCCACGCTGCCCTCCAATGCTAAATTCGTGATCCCTTGATGCCTCAAAATATGTCCTACCAAACGAACCCTTCTGCTAGTCACGTTGTGCCACAAATTTCGCTTCCCCCCAATTCCATTCAATACCTCCTCATTAGTTATGTGCACTACCTATCTAATCTTCAGAATTCTTCTGTAGCAACATTCTCTTATTGCGTAAACTATTTATCATCCACGTTTCACTTCCATACATGGCTACTCTCCATACATATACTTTCAGAAACGACTTCCTGGCGCTTAAATCTATACTCGATGTTAGCAAATTTCTCTTCTTCAGGAACGCTTTCCTTGCCATTGGCAGACTACATTTTATAGCCTCTCTACTTCGACCACCACCAGTTATTTTACTCCCAAGTAGCAAAACTCATTTACTACTTTAAGCGTCTCATTTCCTAATCTAATTCCCTCAGTATCGCCGATATAATTCGATAATATTCCATTATTCTCTTTTTGCTTTTGTTGATGTTCATCTTTCGCTCCCTGTATTTCACCCATGCCACCTGCAGAAACTGAAACAGAGTATTACAGTCAACATTGTCAAAAGCTTTCCCCAAGTCTACAAATACTAAAAACGTACGTTTGCCTTTCCTTAATTTATTTTCTAAGATAAGTCGTAGGGTCAGTATTGCCTTATGTGTTCGAACATTTCTACGGAATCCAAATTGATCTTCCCCGAGGTCGGCTTCTACCAGTTTTTCCATTCGTCTGTAAATAATTCGTGTTGGTATTGGCTTATTAAACTGATAGTTGGGTAATTTTTACATTTGCCAACACCTGCTTTCTGTGGGATTGGAATTATTATACTTTTGTTGAAGTCTGAGGGTATTTCGCCTGTCACATATATCTTGCTCACCAGATGGTAGAGTGTTGTCAGGGGTGGCTCTCCCAAGGCTAGCTGTAGCACTAATGGAATGTTGTCTACTACCGGGGCCCTGTTTCGGCTTAGGTCTTTCAGCGCTCTGTCAAACTCTTCACGCAATATCGTATCTCCAATTTTATCTTCATCTACATCCTCTTACATTTCCATAATATTGTCCTCAAGAACATCGCCCTTGTATAGACCCTCAATATACTCCTTCCACCTTTCTGTTTCCCTTCTTTGCTTGGAACTGGGTTTCCATCTGAGCTCTTGATATTCATGCAAGTGGTTCTCTTTTCTCCAGAGGTCTCTTTAATTTTTCTGTAGGCAGTGTCTATTATACCCCTAGTGATATGCGCCTCTACATCCTTACATTTGTCCTGTAGACGTAACTGCTTAGCCATTTTGCACTTCCTGTCTATCTCATTTTTGAGACGTTTGTATGTCATTTTGCCTGCTTCATTTACTGCATTTTTCTATTTTCTCCTTTCATCAATTAAATTCAGTATCTCTTCTGTTACCCAAGGATTTCTATTAGCCCTCGTCTTTTCAACGACTTGATCCTCTACTGCCTTCTCTATTTCACCTCTCAAAGCTACCAATTCTTCTTCTACAGTATTTCTTTCCCCCAATCTTGTCAATCGTTCCCTAATGCTCTCCCTGAAACTCTCTACAGCCTCTGGTTCTGTCATTTTTTCCAGATCCCATCTCCTCAAATTCCCACCTTTTTTCAGTTTCTTCAGTTTTAATGTACAGTCCATAACGAATAGATTGTCCTCGGAGTCCTCATTTGCCCCTGGAAATGTCTTACAATTTAAAACCTGGTTTCTAAATCTCTGTCTTACCTTTATATAATCGATCTTAAACCTTCCAGTATCTCCAGGCTTCTCCCATGTACACATCCATCTTTCGTGATTCTTGAACCAAGTGTTACTTATGATTAAGTTATGCTCTGTGCAAAATTCTACTAGGCGGCTTCCTCTTTCATTCCTTACCCCCATTCCATTTTCACCCACTACGCTACCTTCTCTTCCTTTTCCTACTATCGAATTCCACTCATCCATGACTATTAAATGTTCGTCTCCTTTCACTATCTGAATACTTTCATTTATCTCATCATACATTTCATCAGTCTCTTCGTCATCTGCGGAGTTAGTTGGCGTATAAAGTCTACTACTGTGGTAGGCGTGGGCTTCGTGTCTATCTTGGCCACGATAATGCGTTCACTGTTTGTTAGCTTACCCGCATTCCTATTGTTTTTTATTATTATTAAACGTACTCCTGCATTACTCCTTTTCATTTTGTATTTATAACCCTGTATTCACCTGACCAGAAGTCTTGTTCCTTCTGCCACCGAACTTCACTAATTCCCACTGGATCTACCATTAATCTATCCATTTCTCTTTTTTAATTTTCGAACCTACTTGCCCGATTAAGGGATCTGACCTTCCACGCTCCCACCCGTAAAATGCTATTTTTTTGTGTGCTGATAATGACATTCTCCTGAATAGTCCCTGCCCGGAGATCCGAATGGGGAACTATTTTACCTCCAGAATATTTTACCCAAGAGGACGCCATCATCCTATAACCATACAGTAGAGCTGCATGCCCTCGGGAAAATTACGGCTGTAGTTTCCCCTTGCTTTCAGCCGTTCGCAGTACTGGCACAGCAAAGCCGTTTTGATTAGTGTTACAAGGCCAGAACAGTCAATCATCAAGACTGTTGCCCCTGCAACTACTGAAAAGGCTGCTGCCCCTCTTCAGGAACGACACGTTTGTTTGGCCTCTCAACAGACACCCCTCAGTTGTGGTTGCACCTACGGTACACCAATCTGTATCGCTGAGGCACGCAAGCCTTCCCACGATTGGCAAGGTTCATGGTTCTTTTTTTTTTGGAGGGGGGGGGGGGGGGTGGCGAAACGAAGTAAGAACCCTAATAATGTATACGAAAAACGTTGACTTTCTAAACCAGCTTTCAGTCGTCTCGGAAAGGATAGAATGATTTTCCAGGGAGTATTATACCATTTTTCCCGCAAAATAACGGCATAACAATGACAGAGATGGATAGCAATTACGCACTCTTCTCTCCATAGCAGACCAGAAAAGGTCAATAATAGTGATATTTATTTGACTGTGTTGACCAGAAAAGATGCAAGAGTTCTTCCTTGTGATGATAAAACCAGTCCGAAAACACGCAATTTGTGTGAATAGGGCCCCGTCGTCTTGGAATACAGAGTCACCAATGGGACACAAACATTGTACACGGGATGAATCTGATCAGCCAATCCTTGGCAATAGATCAGCTCTCAGAGTAACCGTGTGGCCGACTGGATGCCCCAACCAGCACCGAACATCGCTCCCATCACCCCTGCCGTTCGCTCCTGGGACGTAAACTCGGCCAGAAGTTTGAAACAGTGTGAAATAACTCTCGCCCAACCAGATGACTTTCTTCCATTGTTGCATAGCTCGGGTTTAATTGCAAAGGTTCCACGTTCTCCTGATACTGGTATTTGCTTCCTGGATGAGTGGTTCCGGAATTCCTGCTCGCGCTGCAGTTCTCTGCTTAAGCAGATTCTTACTTGTTATTCTGGCGCTGACAGGGTTCGCGAGTGCGACATTCCGTTCTACAGTGCCTTTTGATGCTGTGATCCTCTGTTTTTCGACACAATCCTCTCAGATGACAGTCTGTGACGATCAATTAGAACACACTTTTGTCCATGTTATGACTTAGAGGATGTTGTTCTTCTGCTTTCGCTGTTTGCTGTAAAAATATTCTATACGGTGTCTTCTGAAACGCCAAATAATTCAGTTACCATGGTTATGCAAGCAACCACAATAGAAGCACCAAACGTTTTCTCATGTTCGAACTCACTTAGCTCCGACATGATGCACTCACATGTACAGAGAACACAGATCTGACCACGACAGACATTTGCAACGTACTGAGGTCATTGCATCGGTGCCGTTCGTACTCAAATACAACTACGTGTTCCGCAGGCTTGTCTGGTATCACAATTTATACCAGGCATGCATTTCTCGCAGTGTTTCCTTCCTTTTGTTCAACCGCTGAACCTCACAGCGGCAGAAAAGAAAAAAATACTGAGAATATGACAGACTCGAAGGAAGGACCGAAATACTAGGAACAAAATTATGAAGACTGGCAATAGCTAAAAAATTTAAATATGTAGGTAAAGTAATACAACCAAATGCGTTGTTCTGAGAAACTAACTTGGATTCGTTAGTCAGCCGGGTCGGGATTTTCTCCACTAGGGGACTCGGTATTGTGTTGTCTTGACGTTCATATCGTTACAGTTAACATTACACCATTAAGATGGCTGTATGGTGCATATGCCCAAAGAAGTTATGCATAAAAAACTCCTGCTCTATAACACTGTCATTCGCCAAGAATGTCTTTATGCTTCAAAATACACTCCTGGAAATGGAAAAAAGAACACATTGACACCGGTGTGTCAGACCCACCATACTTGCTCCGTACACTGCGAGAGGGCTGTACAGGCAATGATCACACGCACGGCACAGAGGACACACCAGGAACCGCGGTGTTGGCCGTCGAATGGCGCTAGCTGCGCAGTATTTGTGCACCGCCGCCGTCAGTGTCAGCCAGTTTGCCGTGGCATACGGAGCTCCATCGCAGTCTTTAACACTGGTAGCATGCCCCGACAGCGTGGACGTGAACCGTGTGTGCAGTTGACGGACTTTGAGCGAGGGCGTATAGTGGGCATGCGGGAGGCCGGGTGGTCGTACCGCCGAATAGCTCAAACGTGGGGCGTGAGGTCTCCACAGTACATCGATGTTGTCGCCAGTGGTCGGCGGAAGGTGCACGTGCCCGTCGACCTGGGACCGGACCGCAGAGACGCACGGATGCACGCCAAGACCGTAGGATCCTACGCAGTGCCGTAGGGGACCGCACCGCCACTTCCCAGCAAATTAGGGACACTGTTGCTCCTGGGGTATCGGCGAGGACCATTCGCAACCGTCTCCATGAAGCTGGGCTACGGTCCCGCACACCGTTAGGCCGTCTTCCGCTCACGTCCCAACATCGTGCACCCCGCCTCCAGTGGAGTCACGACAGGCGTGAATGGAGGGACGAATGGAGACGTGTCGTCTCCAGCGATGAGAGTCACTTCTGCCTTGGTGCCAATGATGATCGTATGCGTGTTTGGCGCCGTGCAGGTGAGCGCCACAATCAGGACTGCATACGACCGATGCACACAGGGCCAACACCCGGCATCATGGTGTGGGGAGCGATCTCCTACACTGGCCGTACACCTCTGGTGATCGTCGAGGGGACACTGAATAGTGCACAGTACATCCAAACCGTCATCGAACCCATCGTTTTACCATTCCTAGCCCGGCAAGGGAACTTGCTGTTCCAACAGGACAATGCACGTCCGCATGTATCCCGTGCCACCCAACGTTCTCTAGAAGGTGTAAGTCAACTACCCTGGCCAGCAAGATCTCCGGATCGGTCCCCCATTGAGCATGTTTGGGACTGGAAGAAGCGTCGTCTCACACGGTCTGCACGTCCAGCACGAACGCTGGTCCAACTGAGGCGCCAGGTGGAAATGGCATGGCAAGCCGTTCCACAGGACTACATCCAGCATCTGTACGATCGTCTCCATGGGAGAATAGCAGCATGCATTGCTGCGAAAGGTGGATATACACTGTACTAGTGCCGACATTGTGCATGCTCTGTTGCCTGTGTCTATGTGCCTGTGGTTCTGTCAGTGTGATCATGTGATGTATCTGACCCCAGGAATGTGTCAATAAAGTTTCCCCTTCCTGGGACAATGAATTCACGGTGTTCTTATTTCAATTTCCAGGAGTGTACCTTTCTTTAGGTGCAACTAAACAACTAGCTGAATTATGAATTGAGGAGAGAAAAACAATCAGGGTAATCTTGGGACCTTTAAGTGATAACGGGAAATGGAAATTAAAAAAAGTAATAAAAAGGAAGAGAAGAGTTGTATTCTACGAAAACACCTAAAATGCTAGATAAGTAAATAATGACAAGAAGATATTTTAGATTTTTTATAGAAATAATATCAATGACGTGTCTCAAAGAAGTTAAGGGGAGTTTGGAACGGCCTATCCCCGACAATGTTAAATTTGCTGACTTGGCTTCCCTGTATTTCAGGAACCACTGCAGCCATTGACATGCATGAACCTTTTACAGGACATTAAACTGTATGTTCTAAGCCTACTGAACTACAATAATTGCATTTCAGCCACTGTTTTGGGAAATACAATTTTTTAATTACACGTTTAAAATTTTGTGTACTTTTCTGTACGTTATCCTAAATTATTTTAATTACACATAACATTATGTTCTTCTTTTAGTTCAGTATTCTCGGGATATGTATGTTATTACTGCCTGAAAATTTGAATACTCTAATCGAAGTGGTTTCTGAGATTTAGGGAAAAATGCAACAGAAAATGTAAATTTTCAGGAACGGCTAGAAAAGTTTCAAAAGACTGTAACTCACTTAACAAGTGTATAATTTTTTGGTTTAAGTCACTCAGAAGCACCCTGCACCATAGTTTATATGATTCTCTTGATCTTTTTCTTAGTTTTTTCTTCTTTCTTCTTTCTGGACTCGTTAGTGGCCAACAGTGGTTCATACTCTGCTTTATCAAAGCGAATCTTGTCCATCCGTTCAAGTTCTCTGGACCATCATCAAAAGCAATAACAGTGTCATTGACGCCCCATTTTAGTGTCTTCATTCCAACAAAAACATTTATTGATTAGCGAGTTCATATTAGATTAATGAACGACTCATTGGGATTTTGACTCTCACCGTGTAGACACTTCTTCAGTACGAAATTAGAATTATATATTAATATCTTCAGCTGCTGAGTGGCGTCGATATATATCAACGGGGACAGGTGAAAATGTGTGCCCCGACCGGGACTCGAACCCGGGATCTCTTGCTTACATGGCAAACGGTCTATCCATCTTTTTTTTAGATCTCATTTTGTTCTATATTGTTTATGGAATTTGTTCGGGGCGGACGTTCCATACACCTGTTCAGGCTGTTCATTGATCCGTTCACTCAGTTTTCTTTTTATTACAGAGGGTAGCTATCCCTCTGACCGAACACGCTGAGCTACCGTGCCGGCTATCCATCTGAGCCACCGTGGGCACAGAGGATAGTGCGACTGCAGGGAGTATCTCGCGCACGCTTCCGGCGAGACCCACAGTCTGAAAAAGTGATTCAAATGACTCTGAGCACTATGGGACTTAACTTCTGAGGTCATCGGTCCCCTAGCTTAGAACTACTTAAACCTAACTATCGTAGGGACATCATACACATCCACGCCCGAGGCAGGATTTGAACCTGCGACCGTAGCGGTCGCGCGGTTCCAGACTGAAGCTCCTAGAGCTGCTCGGCCACTCTGGTCGGCCCACATTCTCACCTTATATGTCCACACACTACGTTCGTAGTGTCGCTATCCAAGACACTAGTGGCCGACATTCTTACCAAATCCCGTAAGAGTTCGGGTTATATGTGTGCATTCGCACAGAAGAAGATCATGGCCGGTTATTGCCAGAACTATACACCTACATGAATATGCAGTCTGTTCTTTCGGACATATGATGGACGCCGGGCTTCCGCCAGCGCACCATTGCAGGAGAAAAACAGGTACTCCGCTTCGTGGGAGTGAAAGTGCAGGTATAAACTACTGTCGCCTGCAGCAGACGCAAGCACGACGAAGCGCCACTAGGAAATTCTTTTGAAGCTGACAGTCGAGCAGGGGAGGGTGGGGAGAGACGTGAGAGTGATATTGAAAAAGTGACACACGCGAAGTCTCCAACCAACTGGGTGCCTCTGACTTCTTACGCCGCAGTCGGGGCGGGATACTTGGAACAGAGGTCACTTCCTTGCTAGCTGTTGCCTGCACATTTCCAGTTAGGTCGTATTTTGCCTCAGGTAGCCACTTCTTGCATGACTGACATGCGTTTGCTTAAACGCCTCAAGCTCTCCCGCTCTCAGGAACTTTCAGAAATCGAAATAGTTTATGTTTTATTATTCAAATTATGAAACACTGCCCCAGCAACGTTTCTTTTATGCATAGCATGACGCGTTTCAGAAATTTCTTCCCATATTAAAGTGCAAGTCTACGCGTTGGTTCGATATATGATGTATGCGTGCGTGTTCTTCTGATTCTCTAGTCGTTAATAATTTTTTGTGGTCTTTGTGCATTTAGTAGCATAAACTAAGAAATGTTTGGACGCTAATGATATAAAACAGTTTTGTTGTGCATCTACTTACAAGTACTTTGCCTCCTTAATTGCGCAGACACGAACCAAAACTCTAAACTGAACGGTTACGCCGTAAAGCTAAATTTATTAATAAACTAACTTGACCTTTCACTTTGACACAATTAAGACAGGTACTGCATTGAAAGTATTTTGACTTCTTTTGCGTACATGCATAAATTACAAACTTTTTTACTTGTGTAAAATAAAAAGTTTGTGAAAAATAATTAGACTATAGATTGTTTTCTTCGTGGTTGCTTTAAGGAGTGAACTGGTTGCCGGTCGGAGGTTTCCGTTTCTCCGGTTCTCAGAGACCGGCAGGCAAAGTCGGAGGAAACTGCTACAACTCGCCATGAAGACTCCGTCTCTCTTTTGGCAGCTACAGTATTCACAGTTGCCATAAGATTTCCAGGAAACACTTTCAGAATGAGAAGGTTGAACAACAGTGGCGGTGTGTTATCTTCTGACTGACAAGCTGGACACTTGAGAAAAGTCTTGAGCACACAAGCTGACGTCGAAATATTGCGCGTCGTTCGGTAGGTGATAGTAACAGATTCGCCAAGTACTGTTAATTTGCGAAGAAATCACTATGCACTGTATTGCTAACCACAATAATAGTTTTTATGTCGGAGGATCGAACATAGAATAAAATTCTTAGACGATATTTGGCATCTTTTTTATAAGAGAAATTTTTTATACTTGATAACTGCGATTACAAGTTGTATCTCCTCTGCACTTCAAATTACGTCTGTATGCAAACTTATCTGAACCCCTCCCCAAAAACAATCTCCAATAGCCATTTCTTATCTCCACCAACAGCAAAAAAATAACGGCTAGGTGTTTTTTTTTCCACGGCAAAGAGCGTTGTCGACACAGCAAAGAGCGTTGCCGTCTCAATTACGGTAATATATATCGTCTCTGGAACTCGCAGCTGGAATATTACAGTAATATTACATTAGGTAGGGACATTACCAGTCACACTGATCGTTTGCTCAAAATTGAAACATGGTGCGAAGTTATTTATAATATTAGCTTCCAGAGAGTTTGGGTGCAGTTAAGTGTCACACACATGGTGTTGAAAGAGAAAGGTGGGAAAAACGTAGTAAACAGAAGTTCTTATTCAGAGGTAATCATTGGAGGCCTGATCACAACTATCTACTGTTTCACGAGTTGAAGAATTCCCAGAGTTTCTGTGGCTGTGACGGTATGAAAGAACAGACACTACATATTCACATAACTGATTCGCCTCGATGAAAAATGAATCCACAATCTTCAGTGCGGAAGCACAATGCCATTCGACCGCCTGCGGTAATCTAAAATTAGCTATCATGGACATGGACGGAGAATGCGAATAGGTGGGAATGAGGGACCGGCTGGACAGTGTACCGAGATAGTCTGTGCTTTGCACCAAACACTGTGTCGGTATGGCACAGTGGTTAACGCAGCTATAAACTCTGCAGAAGACCCCGGGTTTGGGCTCCCGTCCAGTACACATTTTCAGTCATCGCCGTTGATACCGCATAAAGTCCTGTTGCAGGTGATATCATTATTCCTTTCCCCATTCCTTCCTCGTCCCTTCACCCTCAAATTACATACACACATGGAAGTTGCAAGGGGACATGTACAGACCATACAGCGGTGCTCAAGCTGCTGCTTTAACTTGGCCACTGCACTTCGTGCGAATCCAGAGATGTGTGAACGTACGTTATCATGCGGCAGATTCATTTTTGCAGTGAGCACTCTTGGCCGTTTCCTCTTGATGGACTTGGGTAGGCTACTGATTGTCTGACAAAACACATCACTGTTAATAGTTTGTCCATGCTCAAGAAATTCAGCCAGTATAGAACCTTGGACTTCGAAAAGAGATGGTGAGAATCACCTTGCTTGACGAGGGCACAGCTTTGAATTGTTTAGGGGGAGGTGCTGAGGTTGCATTCGCGACTCTAGATGTCTCATATTACCCAAAGCGCCATACGGAATGTTCAAGCGGTTTTGGTTGTTACGACGTTTCATAACTTTGCGTCTAAACACCCCTTATGTTTATGTAGATACGGTAGTTACATAGGGCAAACATTTGAAGAAATTCAAGCAACTTGTCATTATGAAGTTTTTCTCCTTTGACTATATCAAAATTTTCTGAAAAATAGCACTGACCTACATGGGTTGTTCAAAAAGAAACGAGCCGGAGGCATAATTAGAGAAACCAGTACCTGTATGTTAGAAGTATTGACCCTGGCTTTTGAGACACTTATCCCACAGTGACACATAGCGGTGAATGGCTGTCTCATAAAATTCCCGGGGCTGCGATGTTAACCGGTTCACACGTACAGCTGGACGTCGTCCTCTGAGGTGAATCGTTTGCCACTCAGATCATTTTCAAGGGGACCAAAAATGGCGTAATCACAGGGAGAGAGGTCTGAACTGTATGGAGGGTGGCCGAGAACCTCCCATTTGAATTTCTGCAGGAGTGCCGCGACTGTGTTGGGCGTATGAGGTTTTGCATTGTCGTGGAGCAGAATATCCCCACTGGTGAGACTGCCTGGTCTTTTTGATTTGATCGCTTGGCGAAGGACGGTCACGGTTTGAGAGGACCGCAGGACATTCACTGTTGTTCCGTGCTGCAGGAAGTGAGCCAGAAGGGGGACATATTTGGTCCCCTTAAAAAGGCTCTGAGGGGAAAACGATTCACCTCGGGCGGCGACGTCCAGCTGTACGTAACCAGCCCCGGGAATTTCATGAGACAGCTATTCACCGCCTTGTGTCACAGTGCAACAAGTATCTCAACAGCCAGGCTCAATACTTTTAACAAACAGGCACTGGTTTCTGTAATTATGCCTCCGGCTACTTTCTCTTTGAACGCCCCTAATACTATCACTTCTTCACATTTTGATTTTAGGCTTTAAGTAGTTTGATTGGTGGTTTACGTGTGTGTAAATTTACACGCCAATGAAGCAGACACAATAACTGTAAGTAGATACATGAATAAAACTGTTTTCTAACATAAGCGTCCAAAAAAATTTCATGATCTATATTTTCCGACTGCAGTGAAACAAAAAATGGAAGACTGTAGGACAAGAGAAGCAGAACGAACATATCACATACTATATTAATGTAAATAGTTTCCAGAGAAAAAGGAAAATTTTCCTTAAATATATCATGCAATGCACGATATAATGTAACTTGTGCAGCGTTGTATTGTTTACAACATTAATGACACAGCTGTAAGCATTCCAATGAAGGAAATAAAGTTCACAGTTTATACAGATAACCTGCAATGTAAAGAAAAGTACATTACCACAATTCTAATTACATATAAATCACAAAAATTAAAAGGAAATACTGAAAGTGCAAAGAAAACGGAAAGAAAAGAAGAAAAGGAACAACCACGGGAAAGTTTTTCCACGTTATATACAAGCTGAATCAACAAACAGAAAAGGAGACTTAGAACTAACTTTATTATGAACTCAAAGTTGCAGCCTGATAACACTACACAGCAGAGAAAATAACGGTCTCCTACTATATTTTATGTACCAGACCCGCACACCAGCTTGTGGGCGGGATTTGATTCGTCTCTCTCCCAGTTGTCCAGTGTCCATAGTCTAACCACTGCGTGATCTCCATAGGTCGAGCGACTGCATCAATACTAGACGCAAATGCTGTTCAATAAATTTCTTCAGTTTCCAATTTTTTTTCATTGATTCCTTATAAAATTATTACACTCCTGGAAATTGAAATAAGAACACCGTGAATTCATTGTCCCAGGAGGGGGAAACTTTATGGACACATTCCTGGGGTCAGATACATCACATGATCGCACTGACAGAACCACAGGCACATAGACACAGGCAACAGAGCATGCACAATGTCGGCACTAGTACAGTGTATACCCACCTTTCGCAGCAATGCAGGCTGCTATTCTCCCATGGAGACGATCGTAGAGATGCTGGATGTATTCCTGTGGAATGGCTTGCCATGCCATTTCCACCTGGCGCCTCAGTTAGACCAGCGTTCGTGCTGGACGTGCAGACCGCGTGAGACGATGCTTCATCCAGTCCCAAACATGCTCAATGGGGGACAGATCCGGAGATCTTGCTGGCCAGGGTAGTTGACTTACACCTTCTAGAGCACGTTGGGTGGCACGGGATACATGCGGACGTGCATTGTCCTGTTGGAACAGCAAGTTCCCTTGCCGGTCTAGGAATGGTAGAACGATGGGTTCGATGACGGTTTGGATGTACCGTGCGCTATTCAGTGTCCCCTCGACGATCACCACAGGTGTACGGCCAGTGTAGGAGATCGCTCCCCACACCATGATGCCGGGTGTTGGCCCTGTGTGCCTCGGTCGTATGCAGTCCTGATTGTGGCACTCACCTGCACGGCGCCAAACACGCTTACGACCATCATTGGCACCAAGGCAGAAGCGACTCTCATCGCTGAAGACGACACGTCTCCATTCGTCCCTCCATTCACGCCTGTCGCGACACCACTGGAGGTGGGCTGCACGATGTTGGGGCGTGAGCGGAAGACGGCGTAACGGTGTGCGGGACCGTAGCCCAGCTTCATGGAGACGGTTGCGAATGGTCCTCGCCGATACCCCAGGAGCAACAGTGTCCCTAATTTGCTGGGAAGTGGCGGTGTGGTCCCCTACGGCACTGCGTAGGATCCTACGGTCTTGGCGTGCATCCGTGCGTCGCTGCGGTCCGGTCCCAGGTCGACGGGCACGTGCACCTTCCGCCGACCAATGGCGACAACAGCGATGTACTGTGGAGACCTCACGCCCCACGTGTTGAGCAATTTCGCGGTACGTCCACCCGGCCTCCCGCATGCCCACTATACGCCGTCGCTCAAAGTCCGTCAACTGCACATACGGTTCACGTCCACGCTGTCGCGGCATGCTACCAGTGTTAAAGACTGCGATGGAGCTCCGTATGCCACGGCAAGCTGGCTGACACTGACGGCGGCGGTGCACAAATGCTGCGCAGCTAGCGCCATTTGACGGCCAACACCGCGGTTCCTGGTGTGTCCGCTGTGTCGTGCGTGTGATCATTGCTTGTACAGCCCTCTCGCAGTGTTCGGAGCAAGTATGGTGGGTCTGACACACCAGTGTCAATGTGTTCTTTTTTCCATTTCCAGGAGTGTATTATTGTGGTAGGTGAAGGGTAAGTGCGAAATTTAGACCTTCATCACATCTTACAAACACAATTTTTGTAATTCCAATCTCGTTTTCAGTTTTGTGGGTGTGTGTAACGTATAAGAAGTTGTTACTTGCATTTCCTGTTGTATTTATTCAGAGACTTGAGGTTGTGTTTTGTGCAAAGTTTGTAAGTACATTGAGCTCTAAACAATTAAATGCCGTATAATACATTAAAGCTATTTGGAATATTGTGTTAAATCTTCAGTTATAGCATTTTATGTGAAAAAACATTGTATACATTTTTAAAACTTGTTATATGATGTGTGGGCTGTTAAGCCATAATTCAGTGGTCGTGCACCGTCTTGTGTACCTCGAAACGGATGACGTCTTCTACAGTGGAATACGTCATATTTTCTAAATAGCTCAGTTTCTTTAATGTATCAACAATTTTACCGGGCTTGGAAATGAAAATAATGTGTCAATTTCCAGTTGCTTCTTTTTCAAAATGTGTATGACTTGCAACTTGCTTTTGATAATACTTCTACTCGATTTGATTTCACTTAGTGTTATTGGTTAGTAGGATAATAATGGAATAGATAAAAGGTAATACTGATAAGATTTTCTTCACTAGAAAACTTCTAAATTTCAGTGTAATATTTGTTCCTAGGTACATAATCATTTTGCACCTTGAAACATTTTTTCACATTCAGAGAAACCTTACCTTTCTACACTAATTTGTAATTACGGAAAAAAATTCAGCACACAGAAAGGTAAATGCCATCATCTGAAAACGGATTAAGAAAATGTATGAAACAACTGTTGTAGGGCAGGCAGAGGCGAAAGTCCAAAAGGTCTTCAAAGATACTACAATACGTCGTACTTGTTTCCAAAGAGTATGCAAACAATCACTTGTGTTCTGTTTTAGTGGATTATATTGTTATTTACATTAAACTGTCATTTATAACTGGTACTGGCAATAGCAAAGACTATATATATCAACAATTATGTTTCACATTCTACATCTACACTTTTTTGGTCAAGTGTTGAGACAAACGTATGAAGAATCGCATTTGTTTCTGAATTATCTATGTTTATTACATCGAAAAGAAACGTATGAAAAAATTGCTCGAATTCAGTATCTGCATTGTGAAAATGAATATTTTCTGCTGACCATTTGTAGTGTACTATCACAACACTCGAAAACAGAAATAAATAAATGATTGCTTGTATAATACATTTAATTTCAACGGTTTCAGACTGTTACACACTTAAATGGTAAAAATTAGTCTCAGTCTCACTGTGTGGGACAAATGCAGAAGCTAATAACAAATTAAAAAACAAGTGGAAATAAATTGTGAAACGTGACGAGCTGTACATGAAAACGTTTAATTATTTAAATAATTATAAACAACGCTGCTCGTCTGTATTTGTGATTAATATTCATTCATTAGTAGAGTAAGCTGAATTTGTTTCTGAGAATGATTAATTGCGGAATGAGAATGTGAGCTGTATTCGACTGTCATGATTTTGATATTTAAAAGGTCAAACGGTACTTCTGTGGACGATTTGTAAACGCAGCACCTGTGGGAGTCAGCTGTCTGTTGCTGCTGTCCCACTTGATCTTCGATGCGGACACTGTGCAGCTTATTTGCAAACTCGTATGACATGGTTAATTAACGAATTACCCATTCGTGAAATGGAACGTGGGTTTGCACCATCTGTAATATTGCCATCTGTATTATTGTTTGATGTTTGTTCTCATGTAATGGTTTAGTGAAATGTGTCGACCATCATGATGTCCCAGCTCAGAGAGAACGATTTCTTTGTCGCGGTTTTATTCTCTGGGTTGCGTTGAAACGACTTCCATGATGTGGTGAAAGAATTAGGTAATTGTATAGATAGCAGGGAAGAGGGGAACGGAGGAGAAGAGAAACAGTTGAAACGTCTCAGTCAGAAACGTTTTATGTAGTCTCGTTTGTGTCACATTGGTATGTGGAATTATCGGGCACATTTATTGGCTCAACCTGCGATAAAACTGAGCAGTGAGACATGTTTATCTCTTTCTAAATTAACTGAACGTTGCATATAACCTATATTCAGCATATAACCTGTGTTCTGCATCTCTCTAAAAGTATATAAATAAGCATGTTTGCGTTCCCACGCAACCCTTAAATGAAAATAGGCTTAGTGAGCTAATTTACTGACATGTTCAGCATCCCGCTTTGAAATAACTCTAATAGCAAGAATAGGTGAATTCATAACATCTACATCTACATGACTACTCTGCAATTCACATTTAAGTGCTTGGCAGAGGGTTCATCGAACCACAATCATACTATCTCTCTACTATTCCACTCCCGAACAGCGAGCGGGAAAAACGAACACCTAAACCTTCTCTGTTCGAGCTCTGATTTCTCTTATTTTATTTTGATGATCATTCCTACCTATGTAGGTTGGGCTCAACAAAATATTTTCGCATTCGGAAGAGAAAGTTGGTGACTGAAATTTCGTAAAAAGTTCTCGCCGCGATGATTTTTCGTCTTTGCTGTAATGACTTCCATCCCAACTCGTGTATCATATCTGCCACACTCTCTCCCCTATTACGTGATAATACAAAACGAGCTGCCCTTTTTTGCACCCTTTCGATGTCCTCCGTCAATCCCACCTGGTAAGGATCCCACACTGTGCAGCAATATTCTAACAGAGGACGAACGAGTGTAGTGTAAGCTGTCTCTTTAGTGGACTTGTTGTATCTTCTAAGTGTCCTGCCAATGAAACGCAACCTTTGGCTCGCCTTCCCGACAATATTATCTATGTGGTCCTTCCAACTGAAGTTGTTCGTAATTTTAACACCCAGGTACTTAGTTGAATTGACAGCCTTGAGAATTGTACTATTTATCGAGTAATCGAATTCCAACGGATTTCTTTTGGAACTCATGTGGATCATCTCACACTTTTCGTTATTTAGCGTCAACTGCCACCTGACACACCATACAGCAATCTTTTCTAAATCGCTTTGCAACTGTTACTGGTCTTCGGATGACCTTACTAGACGGTAAATTACAGCATCGCCTGCTAACAGTCTAAGAGAACTGCTCAGATTGTCACCCAGGTCATTTATATAGATCAGGAACAGTAGAGGTCCCAGGACGCTTCCCTGGGGAACACCTGATATAACTTCAGTTTTACTCAATGATTTGCCGTCTATTACTACGAACTGCGGCCTTCCTGACAGGAAGTCACGAATCCAGTCGCACAACTGAGACGATACCCCATAGCTCCGCAGCTTGATTAGAAGTTTCAGTAGAACATCAACATGTGTCTCCCAGTTCATTCTTTCATCAATGGACACATCTAAAAATATGGCATACTTTGCCTTAGCTAGAGACTTCTATTCTAGCTCTATATTTATCAATAGTGTTATACCATTTGCTTTATATAACTCAGTGTGTTGTGTTTTATTAAAATTTAATTAAGAGTTCATTTGCAGACAATCACTAAATTTCCTGAAAGAGATTATTTACAATTCCCTCAGCTAATTCTTGTTTGTTGGGTGTCATTACTGTAGTTATATCATCAGCATAAACAACTAGATTTGTGTCTCCTTGACTACAGAGAGGAAATCATTAATGTACATTAAGAACAATAAGGGACCCAAGACCTAACACTGTGGGATCCCATTCTTAACATCTCCCTACTCAGAAGGATCTGCTGATGTTTCTGCATTATGTAAACTGTTTGTTTCAACCTTCTGCACTCTTCCAACTGAATATGAATTAAACCATTTGTACACTGAGCCACTCATACGACAATACTTAAGGGGACCACACCGTGGTTCAGGTCGAAAAAAATCGATTTTCGGTTTTCGTCTTATTTCGATAGATTAAGGTTTTATTTAAGTACTCTGAAAAGGATTTTGTTGAAAAAAAATTTTTTCGAGCATTTAAAGTGCATTATCCTACCATGTGTACTTATGTGCCGTGCCCACTGTCGACCCACCCACTGTCAACTCTAAGCCATATGGAGAAGCCATTATTATCAAAATAGAATGTGTAGGCCATGTTTAAAAACGTTTGAGAACAAGGCTGAAAAAACTAACTGTTCATATGGGAGGAAAAAATTTGGAAGATGGAAAATTGTTGACTGGACAGGGTCAGTTAACTAAAACTGAAATAGAAAACTTGCAGGTATACTATGGGCAAGCAATTAGGAGAAATCAAGAAAATCTGCAGGCCATGACGAGAGTTGTTTGGACCATAATCTTTCATAAGTCGTCTACTGATGATAAGCCATGTCATGGTTTGTGTCCATCAGGAGAAAATTCGTGGTCGAAATACAATAGGCCTCAGGCAACTGGAGAATCTTATTCTCACCAGCACTCTCTTTCTGCTGCTGTTATTACAGCAATTAAACTTATTTTCAGAGACTTGGCTCATCCTGACCTTATAAGGAAATGCCTGCATGGGCAGACACAGAACCCAAATGAATGTTTCAACAGCGTAATCTGGAACCGTATTCCTAAAACTGTATTTGTAGGCATGCATACAATGAAAATAGGAGTTCATGATGCTGTTATTACATTCCATTGTGGTAATATTGGAAAGGGTTGTGTACTGAAAAAGCTGGGAATTAATCCTGGTGAAAATATGATCACTGGGTTGCACCACTGCGATAAAATGAGGATAATATGGGCAAGAAAGCAAGAAAAACATCCAGGAAGGTGAAAAAGAAGCTGGAAGACCTGCTAGAGGCCAAAGAAGGCCCATCATAAGCAGCAGGACAGCTTTTATTAACTGTAAGTAACAAATTTCAAAAGTTTTTCTTTAAAGTCAATTTCCCACAAACTGAAATTATCAGTACATATGCCGCATTGTATCAGGAACTATCATAGATAAATGAATGAAATTTTCAGAGACTCTGCATAACATAAAAAGCCACCTCTGGTACTACATTCATTAACATTACCCCATTAGGAAGTCCACAAAAATATTTTCTGCAGAAAAAATTTAATATTTTTTGTTAATAAATTTAAAAATGTATTTCTTAAAAACTATAAAATGGATAAAGTAGATTTTAGTACAGTTAACTCTATTAGCATCATGTAACATACAGTAAAAATATTAAGGTTCTACATCAAATAGTTTTTTTTAGAAATGGGTCAAATACTTGCCTAAATTAACATTGGTTAGACAGGCAGGGTGTCTAAAGTCTTTCAGAGTTCACAGAAAATGCGAATGGGTGATGTTGGGTTATTCAGACCATTTAGTATTTGATCAGTGAAAATATATATAGCATTTTCTCTTGAAAAACCGTACTGAAAACTAAACTGACATTTTGTTAGTACTTTATTTTCAAAAACATATTAAGCTACTCATTAATACATTAGTTTTTGAAGAATTTTGGATAAAGATCTCAGAACTGGGATTGGGCAGTAGTTGTTGGTGTCAGGTTGTATAACCCTTTCCATGGAATGGTTTAACATAGAATATTCAAGTCCAACAGGAAAAATTCCTTGTTTCAGTGAGCTGTTACATATATGGGTAAGAATTCGACTTATCTTTTGGTAACAAGCTTTTAGTACTCTGTTGGAAATACCATCAGTTACATGTGAGCTTTTACTTTTGAATGAGCTTACATTTTTCCTAATTCTGGATAGAGAGGTGGGTTGAAATTCAATTTAATCACATTTCATAATTATTGCCTCTTCCATAAATAGCCTTGCCTTTTTAATAGACATCTGGATCCTATTTTCTCTGCAACATTTAAAAAGAGATTATTAAACATATTTTCAACTTCTGAGTTTTTATTAATAAATATTTCATTCAGTTACATGACAATACAGTGTCTCTGTGGTCTTGGTTGCCAGTTTTCTCTTTCAACAATATTCCACACTGTTTCCATTTTCATTATCATAGGTGCTAATCTCAGATACAATACATATAGTTATGGACTTTTTAACAGCTCATAACTTTCCTTAATACAGTAGAGTAGTTCTATAATACTTGACTGTATCTGGGTCATTATCCGCTCTTGCTGTTATATAGGTTTCATTGTTCCGTTTACAAGACATTTTCATGCCTCTAGTCATCCACGATTTTTACATGGTGTCTTGCAGATACATCTCACTGTTTTCTTAGGGAAAGTGTTTTGAAATATACTCACAAACGTATAATGAAATAAGTTACTTTTAAATTAGCATCAGGTTCCCTTACACCTCATCCAAATCTAACTGCTGTATGCTTTATCTAAAATTTGCAGTTGTTAAGTGATCAACTGTATGCACCATTTTCGAAAACTGTTTCGCTTACTGTACAGAGCTATGTTGTATACTATAACTAGCTGTGCTTCATTATCAGAAAGACCATTCTTAACATAATAAATGTATTTTCTTAGATTTATCTTGGTATATGAAAATATTAAGTATCGGAGTGCTGCTGACCTGTACTACTCGAGTAGGATAACTGTAAAATTGAAAGAACTGAGAAATACTTCGTAGTCGTTAGAAACTATAAGACTCTTTCAGAAAGCTTACATTGAAATCCCCATGAGTAATAATATGCTTACCTCTGTGTGACAGATAGCACAACAAACAAACCAACTTTTTCAGAAGCAGCTGAATTCTTCCCAATCCTGACTTGCAAACAGTTACAAACACAAAAGTACCATCATTTAGTTTAAGCTCACACATATTTTCTTCTGTATGTTGCCCTGCAGAAAATTTGTTAGTTTATAAATATTTCACACTATGACAACATTTAACTTAAATGACAACTCTCCCTTTTCCTTATTGTCTCTAATTGCATGTGCTGAAAGCTTATATCAACTTACATTTACCTTTTCCTTATCTGTGACACTACGATGTTCAGATGTGTATAATACATCTATTACATCCTCAGTTTTTAAACCTTCCAAACAAACAAGAAACTCATCTGCTTTGCTTTTTAATCCACTGATATGCTGATGCGATATACTTACATCATTTTTAACTGTACTTTTATGAGAATCCAGTGATATTTTTATTTCTTTAGTATCTGACTCTCTGAGCTTCTCATTAAGGTTAATGCCTCTCAGTATTGAGTCACTGGATACTGATCATAACCTAAAAAGGTGGTACACCCATGAGTTTCAGTACTCACTTCCGCATCCTTAACGATTTTGCTAAGGACCCAGCCAATACCCTCCCCTTTTCTACGGAGGTGTGAGCGACGTCTAGTGAAATCCCACCTACCAATAGCTTCAACAGGAACCAAACCCATGTCTGGCCCAGTAGCTGTCCAAATTAGTCAATCTAACTCCATGTTGACCTTCCTTACAGAGCTTCCTTCTGGGGCTGATCATACCACGCGAAAGCATGCACCAAGCCTACATTTGTACAGTTCATTCCAGAAGCTACTTTTATCAGGTCACTCTCAATATTGTATGGCTATCAATACTGTTTACTGCTCCACATACTATCACAACATGTTCCTGCTTTGTAAAGCCGTTGCACAACGATACTACATCTTCTATCACTTTACTAAGACATGCACTGGACATGGAAAAGTTTGTGACTTGGTACCTGGTGAAACGCCCCCTTAGGAAAATTTATGAATGACTATGCTGATAAACCTCTTACATTATTTGCTTTTCAAACAGCTGAGAAAAAACCGAACGTACTGAGACATTTCTCTCTTTACTTATTCTGATCATCAATAAACTGACATACAATATTTTTAGCGCAACGCAATCTGACTTTCAATAATTCCTGCAAAAGAATGGCCCTGACTAACAATAACCTATAACTTTCATGAATCAGTTACCTCACAAAAATATTCGTTACTCGAACTACTACAATACACCGAGTACCAATACTGCCAGCTAAATAAAAGATTCTAACTACTGAAGGCACTAACTACTGATAGGCATAGTCAGCAAATGAAAGATTTTGATAGAGAACAAACAATGTACTTACCTTAACAATGTTCCAAAGTCGTCATATATATCAGTTCATGACATCCAGTCATACAAATTTACTCTCTCTGATGGACTCACGTCTAGATCATCCGCTCTCAAAACTCTGCCATTTCTCTCTCCACATCCACCACTGCTGGCGGCTCACCTCCAACTGCCCAACACTAGAATAGCAAATTCCAACAACGCAAACCAGCCACAGACTGTACACAGCTTAGTCAGTTATTTTCATATAGAGCGCTACATGCGTTACCAACATAAAAACGTAAACAGCTTACTTACACTGGCACCTAACTTTTCCCGTAAAATATGGCCCGCAACTCCGCTATGACTACATTCTGGAACGAGAGCTTTCCTTCTATATCTACTTTTTTCGAAACAGTTAGTTTTCAAATAAAAGCCGCTGGGTTTTAATTACACTTACCTCCACCTGAGCCTCTTCCTTACTTAAGTGAGGTTGCAAGACAAATCCATTTCCTTGTCCTCTGTGTGAAAGAGTGAGTGAATGTGGGTGTTAAATTTTTATTTCAATGGTAGGTAGTAGTGTAGTACCTTGATTTTTACTATAGTCACAATTTGACAAACTTAGCGCGTACAGGCAAAGAGAAGAGGTTTGTGCCATCTAAGTAGTCATCCGTTGGTAGTTAGGTTTCTTTGGTGAAGGGGCCCCTCTAGTCAGGTATTGGTAACTATAGAGAAAGCGCTTCAGATCTTGGCGCTGGGAGGTAGGTGAGTGCGTATCGTATACTTAAGAGTGAGATTAGAGACTTCCGCCTCGAATGGTGGTGTGAGTCTTCAGCTATCTGAGGTATTTGAATTGATTTACTTTCACAGTATTAAGCCCAAAGTTATGTTTATTTGCCAAAGTCTTTCATGTAGTAGTTGAACGTGCTGAAAGACTTCTCTTCAGTAATGGATTTTACTAAATGTTCCACTTTCCCTTTCCATTTTAATTTTTTGTTGTTGTTGTTTATGTAATTCTAAGGTCATACCATCGTCTGGAATATTGTCTGGGTCGTCGCAGCTTAGTTACTCTCCTACTGTCAACGCTGGATCGTTAACTTAATAGTGCAGTCATTGTTTTCCACATATCCTCAGAGGTAAACAACAAATCGTGCCATGACGCAGTGTGCAACAATGCACATGCCTCCGCAGAGGCCGACACCGTTGCTTAGCGTCAGTTTGAGACGAAGCGCCTGGCGAGCAACGTGAATGTATGCTGGCCGTCCTTCCTCCCTACTACCACCGGGAGTCCGCTTCCGTCAAGTGCTCCATTCTCTTTCCTTCCTCTTTCCTAAGACTTTCTTGACAACTTGGGGTACGGCACCACCTTGGCTCCGGCCCCGGACTCGCCTGCTCCGTTACCTTTGTCAGTCTCCTAAGGATGGTACCCCTTCTCTTATTTATCGTCGGGCATTTGCTGCTCTCTGCGCACAAATGAAGGATGCCACATTTATTTACACTGATGGCTCAAAAGCATCGTTTGGTGTTGGGAGTGCCTATATTTTTGGCGACTCCCCAAATCGATTTCGGCTTCCCGACCAGGGTTCAGTTTATATTACAGAGCTTTACGCTGTTCTCCAGGCTGTCCAATACAGCCGTCGCCATCAATGGATACAGTATGTTACCTGCTCAGACCCTCTCAGCTCTCTCCTCAGTCTCCAAGCTCTCTACCCTGTACAACCTCTGGTCCACCGGATTCAGGACTGCCTCCACTTGCTCCACTTGGGGGGGCGTCTCTGTGACGTTTCTCTGGATCCCAGTACACGTTGGTATCTGTGGAAATGAGGCGGCCGATATAGCGGCCAAGGCTGCAGTCTCTCTTCTTCGGCCAGTTATTCGCATGATTCCCTTCGCCAATCTACGGAATGTTTTATGTCGTCGTGTTCCTCTTTTATGGCACGCAAGTTGGTCGACACTTCCCAATAATAAATTGCGGGATGTGAAAGCTCTTCCCTGTGCTTGGACCTCTTCCTACCGAAATCGTCGGAGGAGGAGGTAATTTCAACTAGACTCCGGATAGGGCACTGTCTTTTTAGCCATCGACATCTTTTAAGCGGCGATCCTCCCCCACTCTGTCCCCACTGCCCTCAACTGTGGACGGTGAGACACCTTTTACTTGAGTGCCCCTATTTTACTCCGTTACGGGTCCATCTACAGCTGTCGCCCGATATATCTTCCATTTTAGCAGATGACACGCAATCAGCCGATCGTGTTCTCGAGTTCATTAGTGCCAATGAGATGACGTCAGTGATTTGAAGCTCTTTTTGGGGACAAACAACCCCCCTTTCTATAGTGGTTTTTTTAAGCTTTCCTTCTGTTTTTGGTTTCCTCACCTTTTTGAGTTTTGATCCCATTGCTGTTGGTTTCCAGTTTCGTTTTTTTTTTTAACTTTTCCTAAGTTACAGACCGGGCGCTAATGACCGTAGCAGTTTTGCGTCCTGAAACCATTTAAAAAAACGTGAATGTGTCCGTCCGAAGTAGCCAGCAAAATGTTAAGAAATGCAGTAAGAAATGCAGGCACTACAGAAGTCGAAAAGGTAAGTCACCGAGGAACATCTGTGTCCCACGAATCCGTGTTACCCAAGACGCTGGTGTGCAAACGACTGGCAACTTTCTGCTGGCGCATAACAAGAATTCTCACAGACATTTATTCTTAACGCATACGGATTTTCGACACTGCATTTATATTCAAGGTAATCTGATTTTGTGAACAAGTCATAGAGATTGTTTATCAAGCTTTGGCTGAGGAAGTGTGTGTTGGAAAAGTGTGAATGTTATTAATCTTGTAATTAAAAAAACGGAATACTAAAAATTACACATTCTGTTTCGAAATGTCCGTGCCAAGTGATCTCTTTATTCTCTCGTATAGATATTGTTGGCTAAGTTGAAGCTATCACTGTGGTGTCTCAAAATACGTTTTTACGGTGGTTTCCAAGAATGATTTGCTGTCGATCACGTGGGCCCCTAACGATATGTACCGAACACGCGACTCCATCGCGACAACACTACTGTGGAGGCACGAATTATGGGTGATGTTGAGTACGTTCCAGGGGAACATAGATTATCGTTTTCGGTCCTGAATAACAAAGAGTGAAAGCGTTGGAATTTGAGTGCCGACAGCCTCGTATGGCGAAATGTAATATTTCGGTTATGTAGTGCGGAAAACTGTTTGAATTTTCTTTGGGACTTCTGATTGCTTATAAGGAGGAGGAGGAGATTACTGTTTAACGTCCCGTCGACAACGAGGTCATTAGAGACAGAGCACAAGCTCGGATTAGGGAAGGATGGGGAAGGAAATCGGCCGTGCCCTTTCTAAGCAACCATCCCGGCATTTGCCTGAAGCGATTTAGGGAAATCGCGGAAAACCTAAATCAGGTTGGCCGGACGCGGGAATGAACCGTCCTCCTCCCGAATGCGAGTCCAGTGTGCTAACCACTGCGTCAGCTCGCTCGGTCTGATTGCTTGTAAATAGGACAGTGAAATTGTGTATAATGTCATGGACTCATCTTCATCAAAATTCGGAAGAAAAATACGGATACTGATTTTTCTTTGTTATTGTACTGTGCCCAATGTCACAAGAGAACGTCTGTGAGAAAGAACACATGGTTTGGCGGTTAAAAGGTATCCATTGGGAAGTGCATCAGTGTAGGTTCTTGTCGGCTAAGACATTATACTCTATATGCGACAGCATCTGAAACTCTGTTGTACGCGAACGCCGTTTCTGACTACGACTGCCGACAGGCCTGTTATGTCACAGTCACTAACGAGGGTGTTCTAGTCGGTGGGCAAAACAGTGTTGTCGGAATAGACGTATCGCTCATACCTACTACGAAAATCAGAGAGGACGACTGTTGAAAAATGAAGTGAAACCTATCTGGGTATTTGGTGGCACTTACAGAGAATCCCGCAAATGCTTTATAGATCTACTTTATTATACTGGAAAGAAAACTTCAGTCTCGCTGATAAGGCAGTTAATATTGCCGCGTTCGAAAGTGATAGGTGACGGCTTCATGTCTTACAATACCTTAAGGAAAAAATGATTTCAACATATATTTTTGAATCATTCCGTTGAAGTTTTGTCATTAGACCATCCATCTGTCTACACTCAGAACATCGAAAGCTTTTGGAAATCTGTCAAATAGTCTGTAAAAAGGGAGGGGTATCTAGGAGATAGGCTCGAACTTGACCTCTTCCGATACCTATATTACCACAACTTGAGGTAGCGTGGAAAAACTGATCCTCCTGATACTCTTCCAATATTTCTGACTGGCATAGGAAGAGTGTACACGGGTTATGGGTAAAAAGGATTGCTGCCGGAGGCTTATACAGCACTAGAAATAGTGCATTAAGAAGACGTGGCTGACGAGTAAAGTAAATAAAGTTGCTACTTTCATTTGTAATTAATTGCAACTTAGTAAACTTCCGCCTTTTGCCGTTGCCCGAGTGAGCGCTGTAAACAGTATCCATAACTCGCGTCCCCTAGAGTTACGAGGGTCACTCCAAAAGAAATGCACACTATTTTTGTAAAAATACAGTTTTCATTCTGCTTGTGTGAAAGTTTTACAGAGTGTAGATACATCCTTCCCGCTTGTTTTCAAGCTTAGTTCAACCTGTTGTCGTGAATGGCGCCGTCACAGCATGTCTTCAAGATGGCTGCTACACTTGGCGTTCGTCAGGAGCAACGTGCTGTCATAGAATTCCTGTGCTGAGAAAACGAGACAGTGGGAAACATCCACAAGAGGTTGGAAAAGGTGCATGGAGATGCTGCTGTCGATCGCAGTACAGTTAGTCGGTGGGCAAGCAGGTTACGTGATGAAAGCGGGCACGGCAATATTGAGGATTGTCCTCGCAGCGACAGCCTCGTAGTGCACACACTCCAGACAATGTGCAGAGAGTTAACGAATTGGTGACTGCTGACAGACGCATCACAGTGAACGAATTGACACGCTACGTTGGGATAGGGGAAGCAGGTGTTAGCAGAATACTGAAAGTGTTGGCATTAAAAAAGGTTTGTGCCAGGAGGGTTCCCAGGATGTTGACAGTGGTTCACAAAGAAACAAGAAAAACGGTATGCTGCGAACTTTTGAGACAGTACGAGAATGGTGGAGATGAATTTATTGGAAGAATTGTAACAGGTGATGAATCATGGCTCCATCATTTTTCACCAGAGACGAAGAGGCAATCAATGGAGTGACATAATGCAAAATATCCCAAGAAAAAAAATCAAAACCACACCTTCTGCTGGAAAAGTTATGGCTACGGTGTCTTTCGATTAATATGGACTCTTGCTTATGGACATCATGCCAAGTGGAACCACCATTAATTCTGATGCATATGTGACGATACTGAAGAAACTTCAAGCTCGACTGAGTCGTATTCGACCACATCGGCAAAAGCAGGATGTTTTGCTGTTGCACGACAATGCACGGCCACATGTCAGTCAAAAAACCATAGATGCGATCTCAAAACTCGGATGGACAACACTGAAACACCCGCCTTACAGTACTGACCTGGTTCCACGTCAGTATCATCTGTTTGGGAAACTGAAAGATTCTCTTCGTGGAACAAGGTTTGAGAATGATGACTCCCTTATGCACGCTGCCAAACAGTGGCTCCAACAGGTTGGTCCAGAATTTTACCGTGCGTGTATACAGGCGCTGGTTCCAAGACGGCGTAAGGCAGTTAAGAGGGATGGAAATTACTTGGAGGAATGAAATATTGTTCCTAAAGGATGTATCTACACACTGTAAGACTTTCAGACATGTAGAATAAAAGATGGATTTAAAACAAAATAGTGTTTTTTTTTTTTTTTTTTTTTTTTTTTTTTTTTTTTTTTTTTTTTTGAGAGAGACCCTTGTACATGGATAGCGGACCGCACGTTCGATAGACAATCATTACTGGAAATTATTGATATCCTAAGAAAGAATCCGCTTTCATTAATACTTGTAACTACTATGGACGAATTTCAGACGTTGAGGTGTATTTTTGTCAGAAAACTAATTTTCGTTTTAATTATAGGTCTTTTATGAAGGAACTACATTTCTCCTTAATAGTATATAGTAGTGCCACACTCTGGGAGTGAGCCTAGGGGGAGTTGATGCAGGAACTTTGCATCGCCGATGATGGCAAAGCCCTTCTGCAGTCGATTTGGGGCTGCCTTCCCCTGAACCGTTATGAAATGTCAAGTATGTGTCTGTGTCGGGCGTATGAGTGTGAATAGGTCTTGTACAGTGCAATGTTAGCTTTGTGTTAGCATGGATGAAGGGAAATGAGAGTGTGCAACTCGGTACTCGGACGTAGCCTACTTGTCTAGCAAAGCACTAAGGGAGCCGCTCAGCTTAACGTCCCTATATGACAGACGGATCACCATCAGCAGGGTCAAACACCCTCACTTTTTGAGGCTCTGGGGAGGGGTTTGGGATTTAACGCAGCACATTGGTTCAGACTGGTGATCAGAAACCTTACGCCACCACCTCTCCTCACCTTGCCGGCCAAATTCTGGCAGCGAAAAGTTCATCAACCACCAGGATTCGAGCCGGCTTACGTCAGAGTCGAGTGCCACCACACAGGCGTGCGTTAGCGAACTCGGCCACGGAGGTGAGTCCCGTTTCTGCTCCGTATGATTAAATAAAGTAGGTCACATTTCGTCTTCGCACCAGTACACCTCATATCCCCAAACCTAGTACAGTACGCTGTATATTCTGGGCTTCCCGTTGCCCTAGTACTGAACTAACAGAAGCCCATGGAATTCGTGTTGATAATATGTTGACTCCTCTCGCTCCAACTGTGGCTGTCAAGTGATAGTGTTCTCAACAGCCCTGAAACCGTGGTCGTTATCGTTTATCGCTGCGTTTCATTTCGGTTGCTTCACGCTAGTAACGCCCCTCTGTTTGACAGATCGTGGTTCAGAGCCGTTCTGAAAATTATGTGTAATGATAAGATTCGTAATGAGGTTCTCCACAGAATCAACCCGGAAATGTGCATCTTAAGAACATCGGCTGAAAGAAAGGACATGACGTCAGAGCATGTGGCGAAACGTCAAGGAATAGCTTACATTGGATTAAAGGGAACCACGAAAGGGAAAATTTGTGGAGGGAGGCGGCGACTGAAATACATCCATAAATAATTAGGTCCGGCCGCGGTGGCCGAGCGGTTCTAGGGGCTTCAGTCCGGAACCGCGCGACTGCTACGGTCGCAGGTTAGAGTCCTGCCTCGGACATGGATGTATCTGATGTTCTTAGGTTAGTTAGGTTTAAGTAGTTCTAAATTCTAGGTGACTGATGACCTTCGATGTTAAGTCCCATAATGCTCAGCACCATTTGAGTAATTAGGATTGCTGTGTGTAACTGTTATTATAAGATGGAGTGGTTGGCACAGGTGAAAAAATCGGGGTGACCCGAATCATTAGAGTCAGGCAACTGAAAGAAAAGCGAGAAACTAAATTCAGTTTTGCTCGATAAACTAGAAAATATACAGGGCAGTCAGAAAGAGTCTGAAAACATTGTAAGGATGTTGCACGGAAGTTTGTGATGAAAAATAATTGTTAAGAAAAAGATTCGATTCATTGCGCCGTATCACGGCTCAAAAGCACTGAAGTTAACCGCTGTGACCGTTGCACGTGCAAATTGAAGCTGCCGGCCAGAGATGGTTTCGCCAAACGTTTTCTTCGTTTGGTTTCCTAAATCCGAACAAGAGAGCGATACAAAAATTGGGAATGGCACGCTGGTAAGGATATAACCCGGTGCAAAGCCTTAGTAGTTTTGTGCACTATCATCTACTTTATGAGAACAACTGACACTAAATGTATGTGGCGGGCCACTTGAATTTGCGCTCGCACGGCCTGATTCGCAAAGTTCAATGCGAATTAACTCGCAAACGGTACCACATATCGAATTTTTTTCTAAAGAATTATTTCTCATCACAGCCTCTTCTGTAACACTCTTACAAGCGTTTCAGGCTATTTATGACCATCCTGTCTACTGACAGTCTGAAACTTTTGAGTCGTATCTTCAGCCAGATCTAGACAGTTCATTCGGTAAGAACTTTACTTGGGAGGAGGGCAAGACGGGACTCAATTCGGGAGGAGGAAAATACCGTTCTCGACTCCCAGTCGAGTTTCCAGTTTCCATCTGCCAGAAAATTTCAAAACAGTGAGTACATGTCACACATATGGTCTACGCTGCGATCCGAAGTCGAGACCCATTGTCGAAAGGCTACTTCGTTTCCGTACATATTTAGAGTCCCAAGGTACATCTAGCGCTACGTGCACGTCTGTACATATTGTGCTGCTTTGCTGATTCCAGCACCGCCTCCGAATGCAACGGCGGAAAGATCCCCCACACTATAGTGCTGATGACATACTACTCACTACAAGCCATATTTTAATATAGTGCATTACGTTTTCGGGCAGAGACCAGCGGCAATTTTAAGAGGGACCTGCCTTCTTTTTAGTTAAAGGTGCAACTAGTGTCACTAAGCTTATAAAATACTGTACACTGCCCACAATCGAACGTAACGCATGGTTTGGAGGTGTCATTGTGTCACAGAGTGCCTCTCTTATAATTTTTTGTCTCGTGGTCAGCCAGCCACATACAGACTGAGTCAGAGCCCCATCTAAAAAATTTCAGATGTGGTAGTATGAACTAAAACAACGACAGCGATCTAGTAAACATGGGCTCTAAAGTGAATAACTGAAAAATCTTTCAGCACTTGTTGATATTCGTTACCGTGAGACGCTTCTCTTATACTCAAATGTCTTTGCTTTCCATATTTTGAGAGGTGGTAGTATGGATGGAAACAGAAAAAAATTGTCGAGTAAACATAGGCTCTGAAGTGCATTTCTTAACCTTGAGCACTTGTTCATGTTTGCTACTGTGAAACACACATCTCTTCGACTGAACAAGTGCTCCAAGCTCATGAAGTACGCATTGTAAAACCTGCGTTTACAGAACCTTTTTTTCTTGTTTTACTTCATGCTGCCACCTCTCAAAACATAGGAAGCAAAGAGCTTTCAGAAACATACAAGTGTTTCACTGTATGAAGATAAACAAGTGCTCGCAGCAGTTAACGTATGATTTTAGAGCTTATGTTTAATAGGCAGTTTTTCTTGTTTCGGTCCATACTATCTCCTCTGAAAGATTTTCGGTAGGTTTCTGACACACCATATGTATATATATCTCACAGAGCCACATAACCAATGATTTATTATATCTGTCTATATTTTAAACCAAACTGTTACGAAATTCATAAAAACTATATTTACTTTGTGTGTGAGAGAGAGAGAGAAAGAGAGAGAGAGATTTTTTTCGGGTGAGTGTGTGTGTGTAAATGTGCACAAAAGAACTTTAAATAAACATTTTTTATTACAGTATAGAATTTATTTTAATGTTAAGTCATCTTAACTCCACGCTTCACATTTTAGTACGGGTGCCTAAGACATCGAGATACCGTACATTCAAACAATCATGTCATCATCATTATCATCAGTATCGTGCTTACAGCTGAAATCATGTTCTTGAATATGAGTGGGTCTTGTCTTATATCACTGTGTTAGAGGAAACTTCGGGGCGGTCTGAACAGGGTGGTCCACAATAATATTCAGTACCGGCGATCGTTAGATTACTCGATGGATTGCAAAGCGCATGTAAATGCGAGCGAACAAACACTGAAGTAACTAGTATAAAATGAGAATCAAAGTTCTGTAAGAACAATAACTCTATCCTGATGTCTGCAGTCTGCAGTGCGCTGCTGGAAAGCAGTAAGATTGCTTCTGCCTCCACTGTCAACTCTACGAGACTGAAATTACATCTGATGGCAGAGTTCCCTCCCAACAGGAAAAAATAGCGTGGGCGCAACGCAAATATCAGCACTTTTAGAATGAAGAGAGCCTTTTAAATTAATCTGAGGGCTCGAAAGGGAGAGGGTCGCAGAGGCAGAATAAGACGCGAAATATTTTCTTACATCGATTGGCGCTATTTGCTTTTCTGGCGCATTTTATGCGATACTAAATTATATGACGAAGGGCAAAATACAGCACAAAATAAATTAGCAGAATCGGACAATGGGTCACAAATACGAAACACAAAAAAGTTTAGCCTACATCCCTCTTTTCTTCTACCACAAAGCACACAGTTTATTTTAAAAAAAGGTCACATATATATATCGACGAGGTTTCTCAGGTGTCCTTTCACAGAAGATAACAGAATAGACACTCTTACGAAGATGTCTGGATTATCTCACGACGAAATTTTTTAAAAAAAGCTAAATTAAATATAAAAGTAACATAATTGTTTCTTTTATCTTACTGATATCATAATTAGTGTTCTGCTGAAAGGCAAGTTTTCTAATGGTAACTCTCCATGTGGTTCTGTCTTCTGCCAACCTCTTCAGGTCGGTGTAATTTCTGTTTCCCTTGAAGTTGTCAATCATCTTGTATCTCTTCCTCCTTCGCAATCTCCTCCCACAAACTAGTCCTCCCAGAACCTCCGTTATCAAGCATTCACGTCTCAACGAGTGCCCCATCCAGTTCTTTTTCCTTTCTCTTATAACCTGCAGCTTTCTTCCCCTCTCATCGAGCTTTTCCAACACTGTTTGGTTACTCCAACCAATACTCCACAGCTGAAATGCCTCTCATCTTTTTTCATCATCTCATCTCAGTGTCCATGTTTCTGCCTCATAGAGTACAACACTCTAGATAAAACACTTACCAAACATTTTCCTCGAAAGTTTATTTAGTGTACAACATAACAATCGTTGCTACTGAATGCCTCATTTGCAATAGCAACGCGAGTTTTCACCTCCTGATGAAACGTCAAGATTTCAGTGATCATACGTCCAAGCTGTTTACATGCTGTTACTTGGCTGAAAACAACTTGTGCTATCTTAATATTTGTCGGTTTCCTTCACGTGCCGATAACTGTACTCTTTGTTTTTACAGCAATGATTCTCATCCCTCATTCCACACAAGCTTCATTCAGATCTTTTACCATTCTTTTACAGTTCATTCACTTTCTGCTACTAATACCATGTCATTCGCAAATCTTAAACGTTCTGTTCTCTTCCCACCAATACATACTTCTCTTTTCCATCCCAGCATTCAAAATGGCTTTGAGCACTATGGGACTTAACATCTGTGGTCATCAGTCCCCTAGAACTTAGAACTACTTAAACCTAACTAACCTAAGGACGTCACACACCTCCATGCCCGAGGCAGGTTTCGAACCTGCGACTGTAGCAGTCGCGCGGTTCCGGACTGAAGCGCCTAGAACGTCACAGCCACACCGGCCGGCCATCTCAGCATTACGTTATTATTTCCTCCAGGTATAAATTGGTCAACAAAGGGGAGAGCAATAACCATGTCTAACGCGCTTTCTAATGATATTTCCTTTCACTTCACTTCCAAACCTTATTCTTACCCTTTGTTCTAAAAATTAATTCTGTGGCAGTTGTCTCTCCTTCCAACCTACATCTTTACTCTTCAAAATATCAGTCAGCTTGTTCCACTGCATCGAAAGTTTTTCCAGATTAATAAAACAGCATAGATTTCTCTATTTTTCCCAACGTATGATGCTCAACAAGCCTGTACATTCCTTTTCCTCTTCTAAATCCAAATTGTTCATTCCAAATCTATCTATCCAACTTACCATATAGCCTTTTCATGAGCAATCTCAGCACACACACACACACACACACACACACACACACACACACACACACACACACACACACACACACACACACACACACACATATATATATATATATATATATATATATATATATATATATATATATATATATATATATATATATGTGTGTGTGTGTGTGTGTGTGTGTGTGTGTGTGGTGTGTGTGTGACACAAAGTCACGTAGGTGGTTAGTAATCATTCTATTAAATATGTGTAGATCTGTAGTCAAGCTGGGTAGGTTGCATAAAATGTCATACAGCAGGTGAAATGAAATGTCGTGTGGCGAGGGACGCCTAGCGTTTAGACCTGACCTCCTGGTGCAAGTCTTTTGAGGTGACGCCATTTCAGCGACTTGATGAAACGATGATGATGAAGACAACACAAACACTCAGCCGCTGAGTGGAGAAAATCTCCAACGCAGAAGGGAATCGAAGCAAGGCCCCGAGTATGAGAACCTGGCACGCTAACCATTTTTTAAAAAAAATTTTAAATTGAGTTGATGCAACTTTTTTTTTTTCTTTTGGAAGTATAAAAATGTGTGTAGAGTAGAGTGGTCAGCTATTAGCTGGTCGAGACAGGGTGGGCAGGGGTCAAAAACACGAGGCCTGGCCACAATGCCTCCCCCGTCCCACCATCTGAATCACTCCCCTCTAGTTTTTTTTCTGTTTTTCCTTTTTTTTACCGAGAACAGGGTAAGAAAACAAATATCTTTATTTGTACAAGCATAAATGCAACAGAAATGCCGTCCTTCCAGCGGAATCGACAAGAGACGTTACACGCGAACAAGGCGCCTAAAAGTCTTTATTAACAAGGTGTCGGAAAACAATAATAACAAATAATATCTAAGTAAGCTAAGAGGTATGAGGCAGTAGACAACAAGGGGAGAAGGTGCGAGGATATGATAAGACTTGCAGGCAACTGCCAGGCAGAAGGAACGTGGAGGCAAGAGTGGGCAGGGGCCAACCTGCGAGGCCTGGCCATTGTGTCCTCGGTACCAGTACCGGGCAGAAGTGCCAGAAAGGAGGGTGGAAACCAACGAGGAGGGGACACTAGAGTTGGTGGAATGCCAGCGAGCTATGGTATGGTGCATAAAAGAAAGGAAAGAAAGTAGGCGCGTGTCCATGCGATTACTCCACTGTAGGTTACTATATAGAAAGCCGTGCGGAGTGTCTCAGATGCCAGAAGGGGGTGGGGAGCCGGAATGTAGTCCACCATCCAGCTGACGTGGGACGACGCAAGAATTGCGTGTAGGTGATTGGTGAAGAAGGCGTGGTAGCGCGGTCGGTGCTCGACCTCACTGTGGGCGCTTTGTACGTATTGCCAGAAGTCAAGTCGTGATTTGTCGTCATCATTATACATGTGAGTAATCGTCCACCTCTTGGCCCATACAATCGCATGATTGGTGGTGGGGAAATAAGTATCCTCAGGACTGGTAATGTAAGTAGGCTGTTTAGATTTTTATATTGGTAACGCCACGTAGCGGTCTGTATGAAAATCACTGGCTGTGCTCTGAGCAGTCTGTGGCTGGGTGGCATTGTTGTAATATTCGCTATTGTAGTGTTGGGCTGTTAGCTATTAACAGCGCGTAGCGTTGCGCAGTGGGACGTGAGCCGCCAGCAGAGGTGGGTGTGGGGAAGTGAGATGGCGGATTTTTGAGAGCGGATGGTCTGGACGTGTGTCCATTAGAAACAGTACATTTGTAAGGATGGATGTCATGAACTGCTGTATATATTATGATTTTTGAACACTATTAAGGTAAATACATTGTTTGTTCTCTATCAAAATCTTTCATTTGCTAACTATGCCTATCAGTAGTTAGTGCCTTCAGTAGTTTGAATCTTTTATTTAGCTGGCAGTAGTGGCGCTCGCTGTATTGCAGTGGTTCGAGTAGCGAAGATTTTTGTGAGGTAAGTGATTTGTGAAAGGTATAGGTTAATGTTAGACAGGGCCATTCTTTTGTAGGGGTTATTGAAAGTCAGATTGCGTTGCGCTAAAAATATTATGTGTCAGTTTAGTGTTAATCAGAATAGGTAAAGAGCGAAATGTCTGAGTACGTTCAGTTTTGCTCAGCTGTTTGAAAATCATATAACGTAAGGGATTTACCAGCACAGTAATTCAATAATTTTTCCAAGGGGACGTTTCAGTAAGAGTCCATGGGTCAATCGAATCCGGCGGAACCCGGAGGTAACAAGGAACGAACTGTCGCCGAAGTTTCCAGACGTCGCTGGTGGCAGCACTAGTCAGCTGGTGGACATGGTCATTCATGAGGGGGCAAACTGAACAAAGTGGAGGGTCCGTTAGTCCGATGGCGTGAAGACGTTGATTGGTGGCGAATTTTCCACATGCGACGTGGTACCGTGTTGCCCGGACGTTGGGGGGAAGGAAAAGCCTGTGTATATGACGCCAAACTGTGGACCACCGCGTCGATGGATGTTTGAGTTCGATGTTGTTGCTGGATATGTAACGAAGCAGTGGTGTGTCAAAATCTTTAGGTCGAGGAGAACGCGTGTTCGGTAAGTGTGTGTGACCATAACAGAAGTCGACGATGAAATCCGAAATGTGCATCAGACGGTGCTTGATGTGCCCGACTGGTACTGGTGGCGTTATGGTAGCGAGTATAAGAATCTCCAGCAGGCTGGGCCTAAGGGAGGGGCCCCTTTCCATTGCCTGTGCATGGTGGACATGTACAAGGACGCTGCTCGGAGTAGTATATTGACAAAACCGGGGCTTTCCGCTCGCAAGGGGAGGGTGAGCGTTTCGTAACGGACCTGAAACAGCGTACCGGCCGCAAGAAAGTACCCAAAAGCAGCCAGGAGGCTGCGTTCAATATTTGATGGCAGCGGGAGTACCTGTGTGATGTGGACCATCCTGGACGCCACATGTTGATTGAGGTATTGGACCCGTTGTAAGGAATTGAGTAGGCAGAGGAGATTTTGTCGCACAGCCATGCGGATAATTTGGAGTATACGCCGAAAATTGATGGCAGCAGAGTGGCGCTAGGTGGAAGTGAAAATGATACCAAGGTATCGTAGTTGCTGTACACACATGAGAGATGCTAAGTCGTCGCGTGAGACGCCGCGTCCAATAGACATCGCCGTGGATTTAGCCACATTCATGTTGGTGCCGGCTGCAGTTCCGTACGTTGATATTAAATCAAGCACCGTTTGTGTTTCATTATGTGAGCGGACCAAGAGGAGGAGGTCGAGCCGGCCGCGGTGGTCTCGCGGTTCTAGGCGCGCAGTCCGGAACCGTGCGACTGCTACGGTCGCAGGTTCGAATCCTGCCTCGGGCATGGATGTGTGTGATGTCCTTAGGTTAGTTAGGTTTAAGTAGTTCTAAGTTCTAGGGGACTAATGACCACAGCAGTTGAGTCCCATAGTGCTCAGAGCCATTTGAAGAAGGAGGTCGTCCGCATGCGCACGGCACCGAAAACTGTTCTGTCGCAAAGTGAGACCAGGAAGGTGACTTGTCAGACTGCCTACGAGTGGCTCCAGGTTTAAGGCATTGAGTAGGGTCGAAAGTGGGCAACCGTGCCTTAGTGAATACAGGACCATCACTGGTCCCGCCACACGGCCATTGATCTGAATCAGCGATTGGGCGGTGCCGTACGGGAGCCAGATGACATCGATGAAGGCTGGTGGAAAATCCATTCGGCTCAATACTGAGAACAGAAAACGATGTCGCACCTGATCGAAAGCGCTCTCAAAATCAACGGCAACCACCGCGGCGCGCAGTCTGCACGCCGCTGCCAGTGCAATTAAATCGCGACATTCTGCTGTGGCCATTTGTATATTAACTGAAGCATGCTAGACAAGACTTGTGGCATCGCGTCGCCAGGAGTCATGTAAAAATTTTAGAGTCTGCATTAAACAGAGTCAGGAGACGGTAATGTGCTGTCGTCATTGCCGGTGTCGGTTTGTGGATGGGTATAATAATTCCCGTTACAAAGAACGGCGGTACTGCGTTCCCCAGTTCATGAAACATCGTCGTCGACCATGACACCATTAGCGCGAGGAAAGCACGATAAAATTCTATCGGCAATCCGTGAACACCAGGTGACTTATTCAGAGCACCTTTGTTTATTGCATCTTGGATTCTGTCGCTCGTAACTGGCTCCATCAGCTCGCCCGCTTCGTCGCAGTCAAGGGTGCGAGTTACGTGTGGTAACACGAACTCCTCAGCGCGATTGTTGGTAGTCTCCTCCTGGTACATTGTGCAGTAGTGGCCTACAACGGCATTGACGATTTCGGCCTGCCAAGTGACTTGCTGGGTGGAAAGGGTGTAGATCTCGGTGATGAGTCGCTGTCTTGGGTGTTTCCTATCGGAGGTGATATGATGCATGGTGGGATGTTCTTGTTCCACCGAATCTTGACGTCAGGTCCACACCATCTCCCCCTGCAGTCGAACGCGTGTCAACGTTACAATTTGTGCCTTAATGCTGCTGCAGCCCTCCGTGTTTCTGGGGTTGGTGGCTGGGCGTCCAGGCCGCGGAGAACAGTGTAGAAGTAGTCTGTAGTGTGCCGGGGCCACGCAGCTACTTCCTTGCCATACTGAATCGAGGTACGTCGAATGGCAGGTTTGGCACATTCCAGCCACCAAGTCAAGATTGTGCAGTACTTAGGTAAGCGGCGTACATAGGTGGCAGGTGGCCCATGTCTTGGAAACACGTTGAAGACATTCGGGATCATGAAGATAGTATGTGTTTAGCTTCCACGGTGTGCGACTGCGACAGACCACTCGTAGCGGGAGGAGAATGTTGCGGATGTAGGGACAGTGGTTAAAAAATTCTGCGCTTTGGACTGCAGGTATGAGTTCCCGAGGGACGTAAATCCTATAATGGTGGCTCGAGGAGTAACTTGTCTGGTAAGTATGTCCAGGTACGTAGTCGTGCCGAACCGCCCAAGTGTCGCGGAGCAACTGATCACGGGCGACAGAGCGCAGCTCTTGACAGGTGTTGTAGTGGGGCTTTTTGATCCTTAGGGTGCAGGACACATTTAAGATCACCCCCAAGCAAGTAATGGTCACAGCGTCCAAGAAACAAACGGGCGAATTCTTCTGAATAGAAGTATGCCCTGTCGCGTCTGCGGGTGGTGCCTGACGGAGCGTAAATGTTGACAATACGCGTCCCCAAGACAGTGACGGCTATCTCTTTGGCGGATGGACGGTATGTGATATTAGCCACCGGAATGCCTTCTCGGACGTAGATGGCTACGCCACGTCCGTGGTGGCCACCAGGAGAAGGATAAGTGTTATATCCCGCAACGTCTGGAAGTGTGGCCAAGTTTACTTCCTGTAGTAGTGCGGTGTCTACATCCGATGCCCATATCATCTCTCCCAGCAGTTGGATTTTCACGGGGGAGCTAATGGTGTTAGTGTTGATCGTCGCTACTCGGTAGGTTTGGAGTTGTACCCCACCTTTTGAGGGGAACTCCAGTAGTGGAGGGTGAAGAGCGGCGAGGAAACGGCGAGTCATGCCGTACGCCTCCTGGTGGCGTTATCGGCGGCATAACTAGGCATCCGTCTGGGGTAGCTCCGTCCCCAGCGTGTGGTTCGGGCCTTCGTCGACGTCGTCACTCAGCACCATTAAAGGCGCAGTCGTTGTAATGTTCTTACGTTCAACTTCGTTCGTAGGAGCGGAGGACGCCTCGGCGGCAGTCATAGCGATGGAGCCCATTGGTCCAGGTGCACCCGAACGAGCCAGCAGAGCAGGCAGCGGTACAGCCACAGCCGGCGTCTGGTCGTCGTCATTCGTGTCGTCGTGCAGGTTCTCCAGCGCTTCTTCGGGCCGGATGGCCTCCGGAACCTGAGGGGCAGGTGATCTGTCTCATTTCGAGACCGTAAGGCGCCTCCTCTGGCGCCTTTTAGGTGAACGTTGTTTGCGTGTTTGTCCCTCTGTGTCGGGAGACTGGAGGGAGTTGCGGCTACCTGGGAGGAAGGCCGCCGCGGGAACAATAAGTGAAGGGGCGTCCATATCATCGCCGGGTGGGGTCCGAAAGTCGTCGCTGTTGGTATGTTGGTAGACGCCCCGGAGTAGTGTCTGGTTGTGAGCTCGATTTGTCGACCCCGGCAGTATCCGTACCAGCAGGAAGGGTCACCTGTACTTGGTCCGACGGACGGCGGCTTCTGGGAAGAAAAGAGAGCGCCGATGTGTAGGCGATTGGTAAAACAGTTGTCGGAGTCGGAGGCGCCACGGTAGCGGCTGGCAGTTGGGTGATTCGTCGCTGAAGCAGCCTTCTTCGGCGCACTCGGAACAAGTCTTCCGTTGGCCGTCGTATATGACGACTGCGCAGCACGCCCTGATTTGCAGCTAAGATGGCACGTGGCGTTGGAGATCGATGGTGATCTGTCGTACATCGTTAAGAACGGGATACGTTTGAAATTGCGCATAGCCTTCGGCACTGTGGCCATGTACAGTTCCATAAGGGAGGAAAGCCGCGATAGCGTCTTCCGCCGGGAGTTCGAACGAAAGTTCGAAAACTCGTATGGTGCGCATTCCCAAGCCTGCGTGGTCGACAGTGACCGCACCGACATTTCCGCCCTCGTGGCAAAAGCGTAGTCCGTGTTTGGTGTCACGAAGAATTCTTTCGCACACCGCGTCATTGACGACTTTGACGTACATCCTGCTGATTAATATGGACAAATGGATGACCAAGCTGTCGGAAGCTATGATCTTAGCAACGTCGCGTAGGATTCGTTCCACTTCCAAGGCCTTTGGTCGTGTGTAGTCTTTGCAGAAGCTGAATCGTTGTGTTGATATTCTTAAACGTTTGGCCATGGTTCTACTACATGTAAGCGAAACGGAAGTGACGGCCGCTGAAAAGTAAACAACAACAGCGAGCGCGCGAGCTCCGCATGCTGAAACAACAGCACGTCCACACTGCACAGCGGTGAAAGCCGGACTGATCAGCTACGGTGGCGGTAATACAGCGGGTGAAGAATGACTTTATTGATAACAAAATATGTACGACGCATTTCGAAATTATTTCCATTTTCAGAAATTTTGTGCAAAGGTACTACATGGGCAAGAGTGCTACCAGTTGTGCACGTGAAACGAAATGCCAGATTACTTTAGCCACATACGAAATTAGACCGATAGGTCCATTCTGTTCACATTTTGTGTTATTTATCTTTTTACAGATGGTATCATTACCGTTGCAAGGAATGCATGACCGCTGAAAGAAAGCTATCAGTCTATTTGCCTTAGTCGTATACTTTACAAAGGTACATTATCCCCTTCCTTCCCCTCTTTAACTTTTCTACTGGCAAGTTATCGAATAAACGTGCCTTCTCACCACCTTCTTCAGGACCTTTTCTAGTTCTGCTTCCAAAATACTGTACCGCTTCCCTCTTTGAAGCATGTATTCCTCCTCTTCAGCCTTATTTCATGTGTTATTTGATCCATCTTTCACAGGCATTCCACATAATTATACTTGCCACCTACTCATAACGCCCTGTGTTTCTTCGGTTATGTGCCGTCTAGTCTCTCTACTTCCATGTCAGACTTTGTACTACTCACAAAAATACTAGCATATCTGCACATAATTTCACGCTCTCCCTCATTCTCCATTTTGTCTATTTCTTCGCATTTTTCTTTCACCCATCTTTCTCTTCCTTCCTCAGTTCTTCTTCTTAGTTCATTATTCAGTAAATCTTTTTGTCTTTTTCAATTTCTTTTTTTCCGCACTTTCTCTTTGCTTCCATTATTTCTACATGTTTTTAGTTATCCGATCTTCTCTGATACTTTTGGGCTCTCTAATTCCTAGTGTTTCTTCCGCAGCGTCTATGAGTCCTTCCGTTTTTGTAATCGATTTCTCATTTACAAATTGTTCAGCTCTATCGCTTTCTCATCTTTCCAAAAACCTATATTCCAACTCTGAAGTCTTACCTCCCACCTCGAGTGTCTGCACGTTTAATTTTTCTTCTGATTTACCTCTCCACACTTTCTTCAACGTCATTTGCATTTCTCCTACTAAGAGGTTGTGACCTGAATTTATGTCTGCTCTTGGGTAAAGTTTGACAGTCTTCAGACAGTTCCTAAACCACTTATGTGCGCCAACTGAGGCCTTTTTCTATTCAGATATTAGATCTCCTTCCGTGATTTTCAAATAATTTGTTACACACAACTAGTGAGTTTTCTTTGCGAAAGCTATTACCCATTCAGCTCTCTCATTTCTTATCCGTAATTCTAATTTTCGTACTGTATCTTCGTCTCTTCCTTCATCCACCACTGCAGCACTGCAGTTTAGTCTCCTATAATGACAATACACTCTATTTCCTTTCTCGATATGTTCTTGAATCTTCTCAGAATATTCTTCCGTTTCCTCATCTCTAAGCTGCCTATTTAACATGTATATCTGTATTAATGCCACATCCTTCGAACTGCCCTGCAGGTGTATAATCATGAGTAGTTCGTCAACATATCGCACCTTCATTACTTTACTTTTTTGATTTCAGTGCTATCAATATTCCTACTCCGTTTCCAACGCTCCAGATTTCCCATAAGTAGAAAAGCTTATAATCTTCAGCTTCTACCTCCCTGTTCTTACCCCATCTCATTTCACACATGCCAAGTGCATCGAATCTATTCCTTTTCATCTCCAGTTTCGCATTTTTTAGCTTCACTCCTTGCAGGATGAGTGAACATTCCCTGTTCCAACTCTTATCTTTTCTTTCTTCATTCTCCCCTTCTTTTCAAGTATGTTTCCCCTCAGTGTGTTCCTGTTCCTCTTCCAGAGATCGGAGTGTGGTGAAGTTTATAGAAATTAATGTGGTAGTATCCCATTATTTCCACTTGAAATAGGAACAACTAAGTTTTTCTCTTTGATCTGAATCTCCTGCAGATTTATATCTCATTTTGTTGTAATCAGGAGCAAAACTGTCATCTTTCGTAGGTAATCGACTCTATATGGAAACATTTGCTGATATAATTCACAGTTCTTGTACCTGCAGGGTCTGGTTACAAATTCTGTCTGATTTTCATTTCATGGACCCTTACAGAGATCAGTGTGAAATTACACACAAGTCATCGAAGTCGTTTAGTGCAGTAGGGGTGTCGGTGTACCCATGGAACCACTCTGTTGGTACAAGAGATGTTGGCACCTTCAACTGTAGGAAGGTCGTCTGAGAACAGAGTGTGCACGAAGTTGTGAGCACTACCAGTTCCTCAGCACCTTTTAACAACAGTGTTCTTTCTTCAATCAGGCCAGTGTTTTTTTTATTTTCTTTTTTTAAGACAGGGCACCACTCTTTCTCGAATAGACCACAAAAATACCACAACTTTGACACTGGAATGGGGTGATCCAGGTCACAATGTCATGGTACTGGTACAGTTTTCCAGCTCGTGTATCATGATTACATGGGTAGATAAGTAGCCCACTTTGCCTCTAATTATCGCAACAATCCCCCCCCCCCTTTCAGAAGATTTCGTCTAATGAATCCCAGTCTGCTGGTAATTGTGTGAATCATAAAAATAACATAATACTAGTTACATTTTTTTGTTCAGTTATACACTTATTATCACAGAATCGGTTTTTCCTCACATGCCAGCCCAACTCATAGTGTATGGAGACAGGTGGCTTTGTTACTGTTTAAAACATAGGGGCGGCCCCTCAGTCGGTATGTCTTAGATATGCGTCTCGGAAAGGTAGATGATGATTGGTTGGTTGATTCGGGGCAGGGAACCAAACAATGAGGTCTTTAGTCCTGTCGGACGAGGGAAGAATAAGGAAAGAAATCGGCCATGCCCTTTCAAAGGAACTATGCCAGCATATACCCAAAGCGATTTCTGGAAATCTCAGAAAACCTAAATCAGGATGGCCAGATGCAGTTGGATGGATGTCCTTCGCCATAGGTATGCAGGTGAGAACCAGGTTAAGATGGTACACGAAGTTGAGGTTCTTGTTAACCATGACTGTGTGCTGGTATGTTTTGCAATATGACTGAATGTGGAACACCTGTTACGAACTAATGCGCCCCTTTGTGTGTTCGTAATCTCGTCCGAAATGGTGATTAAGGCGGGATCCGAGGCATTGTTCAGAATGGTCGGGTTCCTAGCTGTAAATATGTCCAAACGAGCAGCGACGAAGTGCAGTAGTGGACACTGTAGGTTCAATGCTGTAACCCCTCTTACTGTTGCTAGAATCCGAAAAATTTACTCCAGAATATCACACTTTGTACTGTTTGGTAGTTCTTGCTGTGTTGTAGCTCTAAGCATTCTATACTCGTGGATCGTCTTGGTCAATAACAAGTGGCCTTGACTTTCTGCTGTAAAAAGAGCGAGGCGCAAAGCATACAACCACTAACATCGTCATAACTTAGCAAAAGATCTTGCTGAAAACACAAGGAAATTCTGCTCTTACGTAAAATCGGTAAGCTGGTCGAAGGCTTCCATTCAGTCACTCAGTGATCAGTCTGGCCTGGTAACGGAAGACAGCAAAAAGAAAGCTGAAATTTTAAATTTAGCAGTTGAAAAATCTTTCAAGCACGAGGATCGTACAAACATACCGCCATTTGAGTCTCGTACAGATTCCCACATGGAGAACGTAGCGAACGTAGCGTATGGAGAACGTAGCGGGGTTGTGAAGCAGCTTAATGGGTTGAAAATAAATAAAGCGCCAGATCCTGATGGGATTCTAATTCGGTTTTACAGAGAGTACTCTACTGCATTGGCTCCTTACTTAGATTGCATTTATCGCGAATCTCTTGCCCAACGTAAAGTCCCGAACGACTGGAAAATAGCGCAGGTGACGCCTGTATATAAGAAGGGTAGAGGGACGGAGTCTCAGAATTACAGATCAATATCCTTTACATGGCTTTGTTGCAGGATTCTCGATCATATTCACAGTTCGAATACAATGAATTTCCTTGAGACAGAGAAGTTGCTGTCTATGCATCAGCACGGCTTTAGAAAGCATCGCTCCTGCGAAACGCAACTCGCCCTTTTTCACATGATATCTTTCGAACCATGGATGAAGGGTATCAGACGGCTGCCATATTCCTTTTGACTCGGTGCCCCACTGCAGACTCCTAATTAAGGTACGAGCATATGGGATTGGTTCCCAAATATGTGAGTGGCTCGCAGACTTCTTAAGTAATGGAACCCAGTACGTTGTCCCCGATGGTGAGTGTTCATCGGAGGTGAGGGTATCATCTGGAGTGCCATAGGAAAGTGTGGTAGGTCCGTTGTTGTTTTCTATCTACATAAATGATCTTTTGGATAGGATGGATAGCAATAGCGGCTGTTTGCTGATGACGCTGTGGTGTACGAGAAGGTATCGTCGTTGAGCGACTGTAGGAGGATAGAAGATGACTTGGACATGATTTGTGATGGGTGTAAAGAATGGTAGCTAACTCTAAATATAGATAAATCTAAATTACTGCAGATGAATAGGAAAAAGAATCCCGTAATGTCTGAATAATCCATTAGTAGTGTAACGCTTGACACAGTCATGTAGATTAAATATTTGGGCGTAACATTGCAGAGCGATACGAAGTGGGACAAGCATGTAATGGCAGTTGTGGAGAAGGAGGATAATCGTCTTCGGTTCAGTGGTAGAATTTTTGGAAGATGTGGTTCATCTGTAAAGGAGACCGCTTATAAAACACTAATACGACCTATTCTTGAGTACCGCTCGAGCGTTTGGGATCCCTATCAAGTCGGATTGAGGGAGGACGTAGAAGCAATTCAGATCCCAAAGAAAGATAAGAGAGATTAGGGCTCGTACAGAGGCATATAGGCAGTCATTTTTCACTCGTTCTGTTTGGGAGCGGAACAGGGAGCAAAGATTCTAGTTGTGGTACCCGGTACCCTCCACCACGCACTGTATGGTGGATTGCGGAGTATGTATGTAGATGCAGATGTAGACTTCTACTGGATCATATACTCAGGACATCGACTGAGGTTCTGTCTTCTGTAAATTAGGTTGTGGAGCTAGGATATCCCGTGGACACCTTGCACTCTTCTTCATATGCCATCCCAAGCAAAAACTCTGTCTCATACGTCTTTCTCCTATGGTTCACTCTGGCGACCATACCGTGATTTGTTATTATTGTCATCACTGCAGTTCATCTGCTGGCATTAATACACATCTCGTCCCATCTCGTGTTACTAGCTAACTTTCCCTTGTTTTAAGTTCCAGAAACTATCCGAAGGTCTCCCATTTTACTGGATACAGATGTACCGCATAAAACTCTTATCTGGCGTTGTCTGCACACTGTGGAAAATGTAATAGGTCTTGAGAGAAGTGCGGTAAGCTCTGGACTCTACTGACGTGCGATTGTAGTACACCAATAATGTATCCTCTTCCAAAGACATAATGCATATCTGCATGCATGGAAGCTCAGCCTATGACTCATATATTTGGCTGCCTAGCAACTGGATCTATGTTAGCTTTCCATGCAGCACATGGTGTATGCCTTCCTGTAACTCTGCCAGTTCTGTGGGAGCCTCCCATACACTATTGTCAAGAGCCCATAAAAGCCTTTCCATGGCCAATTTGGTATCTTCTACGTTTAGCTTGGCCTGAATTACTTGTATGTTCAGATCTCGATTCATTAAACTGGTCGTCATCCATATGTAACTGTTCAGCTCCGCTGCTAACCCCACAACAACTTGATGTTGTTACACCTCCAGTGATCCAAGTTAGTCAGCAGAGCAGTATGTTCTTCCACCAGGTTACTGGTACTCTCAGCTTCCCTCAGTGCTTGGACAAGTGTATCACACACCTGCCTTATTTCTCCAGCGAATGCTGCCCAAACACAGCTTTTAACATTATGCCTACTGCATCAGTAGACTCCTGTTTCCATTTCTTCAGAGTGTGTGACACGAAGTCCAGTTTCAACTGTTCCTATGGATGATCATAAGAAACGCACAGTACCGGGTAGTCACCTTGTATTTCAATTAATAAAACCGCCTCTCTGGCTTCTTGATGTAAACCAATGTAAGCTTCATACAACCTCCGAACAACATTTCTCAACCAACATGCAGTGTTTGTCAGTTTCGACATCCAACAGTCGTCTGTCAAGACAATGTCGCGAGAATCACCTCACCATCTAGTGGTTGTCCAGTCAGGCACATAGTCTTCTACGGCTGTATGTGTGCAGCAGTGCCAATAATGCAATGCTCTTCATAGCCATCCTCACTGGTCATGTCACCTGCAAAGCTTAATGACTCGTCCCTCTTCATCCTTCACGCTCTGTAGGGGTGTATGGATTAGTTAACATTACCCACTGTCTTACACCTTACCCAGGTAGTTTTTCATATCAGTACTGAATCTGTTTCTGATGTTAGAGGCGTTTGTACTGGATTTCCATGCCCTCTTCCATACTCCCTACATGGTTCTTGTGAGATTTCTCGCTGCCTCTCCATTCTTCCCTACTTTATTCTTGATTATTTTGAATGGTGATTTCCAGATATATACTACTTCGTATGGTAATAGGCCCGTACTCCTGCGGGCCTTAGAATTGTATGCTACAACAATCCGTTGTAACTATGCATCCTAATCGTTATGTTGGCTATTCATTTAAAGACTTAATAGCTTTCCTATTCTCAGATGTTCTTTCTCTGTTCTTCCAGTCACCTCCAGATGTAATGCCCTTGTCCTTAACTTCTAAATACACATAGATGACATAGATGTTTAATTATGACTTAATTATGACGTTTCTGGTACAACAAACTTCAACAACCAATTGCACTTTGCCATCACCTGAACCACCATGTCAACTTGCTAATTTGGGATAGGCACTTTCCCTTGTAACAAATAAAGTGATCGGTTCTGCTCAGTATATGGCCAATGTTCGCACGAAAGGTCCTAAGATTAACATTCCATACCAATCATTTAAAATGGCTTACTAGCCTCCTCTTTAAAGTGGAACACACTGGTGTCTTAACTCAGTCCACTGTGCATATAATACACAGTTCTTCATATACTGCTCAGCATTATGTTAATATTTACACCACCAGTAAACAACGGCTACCGACTGTTTCGTGGTTCTTCGACCCCTGAGCCCAATAACACGTGGTAACGTGCCTGTTTCAGTAGGTCATGTGGGGTGTGGATCAAATGTCACTAGTTGTAACAAGATAAAATCTTCTTGGGTTGACAGCGGAGTCAATGAGTTGTTCTTGGGCAACATTTTAGCAAGTTTCTAACTTGCCATCTTCAGGTGAAATGTCGAGTTCCTCCTCCTGCTCACTGTAAATGACAGCCTCCCAGAGGTTGCCTGAAAAAGAGGAGTCTTTGTCCTGTGAAATTTACTCCAAGATAATGGGTCGGAGGTTATAACTGGGACAAGGGAAAGACTGGACTTTCCCAAGGAAGGCAGGATAAAATAACTTGTATGTGCTAGTAGATCTAACGATGTTTCTTTTTTGTACTGGCTCTTGGCAAACATCTATGATGCATTGCCAATGCCGGGGCGTGAAGATTAGATGGGAACTAATCAGAGCTAGGTATTTTTTAGAGCTGGTGATGTGCAGGTTTGCAGCTGCCCAACCAAAGTCATATGGTTGATGGGGAAGAGGGGGTATGGGAACATTGGGAGGGGTAAAAGGGTATGGATGGTAAAGGTATGGATTTGTACCATCTTGCAGTAACTCCGCTAGCATGTCCATCACCAGCTTAGCTGCTCGTGGGTAATTTGGCAGGTGGTCGTGTTTGCCATGTTTGGCAGCCTGCTCTTGGACTATAGCAGTGACAGCAGTGACTTGTGCTACCTCTTTGTCGTCCTCCTCTTCCGGCTGCTGTACCACCTCCTCCATTTCCTCGACAACCGCTCCAGCTACCTCCATTTCTCCGTCGGCTAGAGAGGTGGTCCTCTGAGTTCCTTCATCTGGCCCCTTCCTAACGGAAGTTTTCTTGTTACCCTTCTGCTTGCTCCAATTCTTTATGTAGCTGCAACGACGATGGTTTGCAGCGTGTGCGCCACCACAGTTAACGCACTTTGGATCAGCGTCTCGTGGCTTATTACAGTAGCGAGAATCATGTGCCTTCGCACACTTCATGCAAGCGACTGCATTGCTGCAGGACTTTGCTAAATTGCCAAGCTGTTGACATATGCAGCACTGCTGCGTCTTCATCTTCTTCTCGCTCTACTGGTGTTAGTTCTTGCTTTTCTGGGGTCTTTCTTTAAATTACTATTTACACAGTCATTGACCTTATCAGTGATGCACTTTCATATTATGGTTTGCAATCACCTTTGCCAAGGCTTATGTTTGTGATTGCAGCCTTTCATTCACTTATCAAATGTTTATATGTTCGATTCGATAGGTGATTCATTGTGGTTGATGTCTAAAGGAAATAAACATAACTGTTACAGTGGCCACTAGTTTCCTTTTGTAGCCAGATGAGTTCCTCCGGTAATATAGCAATGTGAGGCGGAGTTCCCATACATTCATGCATAATGGGCCGCCACTAGTAATTTCAATTTAATAAGGTGTTATCTATTGTGCCATATTGTTTCTCTTATACTTGCAAGATCTTATGGTGAGGTTCCTATCTGTTTAGGTCATGAGGATTGTGTTTGTAACATCTTAGGAGTATGCTAAATAGTGCAACCCGATACTGCACAATTTTCTGGGGCTTTACTTCACAGACCACTATTTTTTAACATTCAGCCACAGAAGAATAAAGTGGGGCATCTTGGGTCACTTCTCCCACTAACTGCTGGCCTTTCAAAACCTCTGCTTACACAGGCAAAAAACTAAATCATTGCATGAACAGAAACCCAATTAAAATATAGAGACGAAAATTAATAATCGCTTCACCCATACAATATCTGTTACTAAATCCTTAACTCATATAAGGACAGGGTCAGTATGGACATTACTTTAGTCGATGATTAATTCAATTAGATTATCAAAAATGAGACATGTTAGTTAGATAATGGCTGAGTAACGAACCATAAGTTTAAATAAGATATACAGGGTGATTCAAAAAGAATACCACAACTTCAGGAATTTAAAACTCTGCAACGACAAAAGGTAGAGCTAGGCACTATCTGTCGGCGAATTAAGGGAGCTATAAAGTTTCATTTAGTTGTCCATTTGTTCGCTTGAGGCGCTGTTGACTAGGCGTCAGCGTCAGTTGATACTAAGATGGCAACCGCTCTACAGAAAGCTTTGTGTGTTATTGAGTACGGCAGAAGTGAATCGACGACAGTTGTTCAGCGTGCATTTCGAACGAAGTATGGTGTTAAACCTCCTGATAGGTGGTGTATTAAACGTTGGTATAAACAATTTACAGAGAATGGTTGTTTGTGCAAAGGGAAAAGTTCTGGACGGCCAAGAACGAGTGATGAAAATGTAGCACGCATCCAGCAAGCATTTGTTCGCAGCCCAGGAAAATCGACTCGCAGAGCTAGCAGAGAGCTGCAAATTCCACAATCAACTGTATGGAGAGTCCTACGAAAAAGGTTAGTTATGAAACCTTATCGTCTGAAATTGGTTCAAGCACTGTCTGCAGCCCGTGACAGAGCACTTCATCACTGGTCTCCAAGAAGCCCTGATCTTACCCCCTGCGATTTTTTCTTATGGGGGTATGTTAAGGATATGGTGTTTTTCGTCCACCTCTCCCAGCCACCATTGATGATTTGAAACGAGAAATAACATCAGCTATCCAAACTGTTACGCCTAATATGCTACAGAGAGTGTGGAACGAGTTGGAATGTCGGGTTGATATTGCTCGAGTGTCTCGAGGGGACCATATTGAACATCTCTGAATTTGTTTTTGAGTGAAAAAAAACCGTTTTAAATACTCTTTCTAATGATGTATAACAGAAGGTTATATTATGTTTCTTTCATTAAATACACATTTTTAAAGTTGTGGTATTCTTTTTGAATCACCCTGTATTAGGATATGGACACTATGTTAATTTACCAACACATAAATCTTAAAAATCTTTCAACCACACTTGTGGGAGCCACCCAAACTCATTCATTATCTTTGCTGCTAATTTCACTGAAGACTTATTCATTATGTTGTTTTCTTTACAATGTCACTGACAAATTTCATTTCTAATTCAAAAGGCTTATGATATAAGTTAGTTTTAATTTCCATTCATTCTCTTGAAGTTTTGTAGTTCTTTTAATCTATATTCCTCTCCCACTCATTCTTTCATTCAATTGATTGTTCACTGGATATGGTCATTCATTCCATATGTCAATAATGAATATAAAGTCCACTCATACTTAATACAAACATTGTGGAGCACTTACTGCTCACAACCATCGACAGGTGTAGTCACTTATGGTTGTAAACATACATTCAATTCTAAAATTGGGCTCAAGTAATCATAGTAGATAATACAAATACAACGATTTATTTTCAAATGGAGAAACAGATGATGGTGGTTTACAGAAAAAGAAAATATTTCAATATACATATGACAAGATACCTCCTTAATATGTTACTGGAAGTTAACTTCATTATTAAACAATCATAAAAAGTGCATTTACTATTACAATAATAATATAAGAAAAATGGAGTCTAATACTATGTAAGAAAAGACATATTTGTGTAAATAATATTGTTGAATTATGCATGTAAAATTGTCTCATGTGATGCCAACAACTATTGAAGGTGAAATGGGCAAATTTGATTTGTACTTTCTGAAGAAACTGGAAGACATAAAGACCTGAGTCTTGTAAGAATGCAGACGAAAAACTGTTCTCCAAATCGCATATAAATTGGTGATTATATGTTATGAGTAATGCTTTTCCATTCAAAAAGAAAAAATATAACTTTCTAAAGAACCTTGGAACTTGTAAAGTTATTGTAGGTATCACTGCAGGTCTTTTTTATCTGATTAAGCAAGAGGTAGTGAACGTTTGATGTCTTTATCAGTCTTAGTTTGTGAGAAAGTGTATCAGAACATCTAAAATTGTGGTTTTGAGCAAAACTATATTAAAGTTTTACATATAAGAAACTAATTTACATTACCATATAGACACACTTTTAAAATATTCCAGGAGTACACTGTGGCGTCTTTTCTTTGGTCTTCTGCCTAGCTTGGCCTTCTTGGTAGCATTTCCTACTCAAATTTAAGCGCAAAGCATGCAGTCCATGTCGACGCTTTTCAGTCCCCTTGCGATATTGATACCGTTGTTTATTCCCAAGAGCCTTAACACATCACTCGTTTTTGACACACCAATACTGAACCACATCTTTCCACCAAGAGTTCCAAACTTCAGTGTTTATGTACTAACATAAACAGTTTTTGGTAGTATAGCCCAATGACAAAATACTAATTCTCTTCCAGTTTCAGTTTTTACGATTAAGACACTTACTCAAGGGGTCATGTTGCCTAAGAGCACTGAAGAAAGGTTTGAAGGTATACAGGATAGTTCCTTGAATTCAATGTCTATGGTTTTAAGTGGAATCTGTAGCTAGATTTTTGAATTTTCTCCTAATATTGGGTCCCCATACACAAATGTGATATTGTAATTTCTCATCCACTGAAATTTTATGAAAGAATGTATGCCAGATAGCTCTCCTTGTTGCTTCTACGCTGTTGCAGTTTTTCCTAATTGTCGTAACATAATAGTTCCAGACTCCATCTATTTAAACTTTTCTCAGGCCCCATTTAGCACCTTATTTCTAATATCCATACCATAATAATTCTAGAGTCTGTTTATTTCAATCTTCATCAGACCCCTTTACCAACACTTTTTTTTCATTACAAATCTTCAGAAGTTGTGATCCCATTCTGCTCTGTACATCTAGTATACGCTCCTGTCTATTAATATTGACTATATGCACATGCCTTCCCGTTTCTTTCCCCCCAGATAACTGTCTGTATGTGGTACATTTCTTTACTGCTTAGACCTTCATGGATAACACGAAGCATCTAGAAGCTTTTCACCTGAACACAGACACTCTAGCTGACTTCAGATTCAATGTTACTTTCTTCCCTCTGTCCACAATTAGCAGTTTCGCTGTTTACTTTTGTAAATTGATTTCCACGAAATCTGGGCTTCCACTCAAACTTTCTTTTTTGCTCATTCTACCTATAACTTTTCACGTAAGCACTACCACAAAACTCGTATACTGCTTTCCTTGCAATGACAAGAATGAAACTACAGACTACGACCCCTCTGGACATTTGACATTTACGATTAGATAACTTTTAACCTGCCGTTCCTAATTTTCAACAGTACTGCATTTCAGTGTAGTAAACACATTTTATGCGTCACAATCGGAAATACCGTTTAGTATCCTTTTTTGTAGGTAAGAAGTAACAAGAACACATCACAGTGCCAATAATTTTACATATGCTTGATTACGCAGAAACCTGAGATTAAACGACACAACCTAATAAAAATATCATCAAGACACAGTAAATAATTAGATAATCATATTTTTAAAGCTGGGAATCCCAGAATAACATCGCTATCATGTTACGTACATAAATGTGTTCTAGGGTAAAGGGAAAGAAATCAAGGTTTTGCTTGTAACTTCTCAACTTCAGTGGATTATCTTATTGCATTTTAAGAGATACACTCCTGTAAATTGAAATAAGAACACCGTGAATTCATTGTCCCAGGAAAGGGAAACTTTATTGACACATTCCTGGGGTCAGATACATCACATGATCACACTGACAGAACCACAGGCACATAGACACAGGCAACAGAGCATGCACAATGTCGGCACTAGTACAGTGTATATCCACCTTTCGTAGCAATGCAGGCTGCTTATCTCCCATGGAGACGATCGTAGAATGCTGGATGTAGTCCTGTGGAACGGCTTGCAATGCCATTTCCACCTGGCGCCTCAGTTGGACCAGCGTTCGTGCTGGACGTGCAGACCGCGTGAGACGACGCTTCATCCAGTCCCAAACATGCTCAATGGGGGACAGATTCGGAGATCTTGCTGGCCAGGGTAGTTGACTTACACCTTCTAGAGCACGTTGGGTGGCACGGGATACATGTCGACGTGCATTGTCCTGCTGGAACAGCAAGTTCCCTTGCCGGTCTAGGAATGGTAGAACGATGGGTTCGATGACGGTTTGGATGTACCGTGCACTATTCAGTGTCCCCTCGACGATCACCAGAGGTGTACGGCCAGTGTAGGAGATCGCTCCCCACACCATGATGCCGGGTGTTGGCCCTGTGTGCCTCGGTCGTATGCAGTGCTGATTGTGGCGCTCACCTGCACGGCGCCAAACACGCATACGACCATCATTGGCACCAAGGCAGAAGCGACTCTCATCGCTGAAGACGACAGGTGTCCATTCGTCCGTCCATTCACGCCTGTCGCGACACCACTGGAGGCGGGCTGCACGATGTTGGGGCGTGAGCGGAAGACGGCCTAACGGTGTGCGGGACCGTAGCCCAGCTTCATGGAGACTGTCCTCGCCGATACCCCAGGTGCAACAGTGTTCCTAATTTGCTGGGAAGTGGCGGTGCGGTCCCCTACGGCACTGCGTAGGATCCTACGGTCTTGGCGTGCATCCGTGCGTCGCTGCGGTCCGGTCCCAGGTCGGCGGGCACGTGCACCTTCCGCCGACCACTGGCGACAACATCGATGTACTGTGGAGACCTCACGCCCCACGTGTTGAGCAATTCGGCGGTATGTCCACCCAGCCTCCCGCATGCCCACTATACCGCCCTCGCTCAAAGTCCGTCAACTGCACATACGGTTCACGTCCACGCTGTCGCGGCATGCTACCATTGTTAAAGACTGCGATGGAGCTCCGTATGCCACGGCAAACTGGCTGTCACTGACGGCGGCGGTGCACAAATGCTGCGCAGCTAGCGCCATTCGACGGCCAACACCGCGGTTCCTGGTGTGTCCGCTGTGCCGTGCGTGTGATCATTGCTTGTACAGCCCTCTTGCAGTGTCCGGAGCATGTATGGTGGGTCTGACACACCGGTGTCAATGTGTTCTTTTTTCCATTTCCAGGAGTGTATTTAATTCCTGTTTCTGTAAAGACTTTTAGTAAACTCTGCTGTAGCTTAAGCATTAGCGTAGCACTGTGTCGAGAGTGAGGGCCGTGTGCTTTGCTTCAATACTTTCTCCTACAGTCGCAGCGAATACAGCGCGATGAGTGCATGTATGTGTGTTTCATGAGATGTTATTCCATTCCTTCGTTGGCTGGAGGATGGAACAGTGGCACGAGTGTCTTGAATAAGGCGCAATGTAGGCACTGCCGTCTGCTTTAAGGTCTTAGTTTGAGAAAATTTCAACAATTCGGTTTGTAGGTCTCATAAATAATCTTTCTAATGTTAATGCCATCGCTTCTTCCACAGACCTGAAACTGCTGATCACTCGTTTCCAAATCTTTGGTAAGACTATGATTAATTTTCTTGTTGAAGTTTTTAAACAGCCGCAGCCCGGATCTTCGTTATTACTGACAAATGGAATTAACAAGCTTCATAGAAAATAAAAATTTAGAGCAACTACTCAAAACTTTTTTCAACATGTAACACTGCTTGCGAAGTGAGGAGAATGGAGAAAAGGCTCGGTTGTGTCCATAAACATTGGATCCCTACAGGTGCAACTGTTAACTAGAGACCCCTTCTCCAATTACCTCTTCATATATCTCTTTGACACGTACAGTTGTAAGGGCCATGGAGCGAATATCTACCACCTAATACATTATGTTACAAATACTTTAGAATGCAGGCTTTCTCGGTGAATTTCGATGATAAATTTTCTTAGGTTGACAGACGAGTCAATGTGTGCTCTCCAGCAACGTTTCAGCAAATTTCTTACTTGCTACCATCAGGTGAAATGTCAAGTTTCTCCTCCTGCTCACTCTAAATGCCAGCCTCCCAGAGGTTGCCTGAGAAAGTCTTTGTCCTATGAAATTTACTTCAAAAAATGGGTTGGAGGTTATAATTGGGACAAGGGAAAAACTAAACTTTCCTGAGCAAGGTAGGAGAAAATAACTTGTATGATCTAGTAGATCTAGCGATGATTCTTCTTGGTCCAGGCTCTTGGCAAACATCTATGGTGCATCGCCAATCCCGGGGCGTGAAGATCGGATGGGAATTACACAGAGCTAGGTATTTTTTAGAGATGACATTTTGCAGGTTTGCAGCTGCCCAACCAAAGTCATATGGTTGATGGGAACATCGTGAGGGGTAAAAGGGTATGGATGGTAAAGGTATGAATACGTACCATCTTGCAGCGACTCCGCAAGCATGTCCGTCACCAGCTTTGCCGCTCGCGGGTTGTCCGGCAGCGTCAGGTGGTCGTGTTTGCCATATTTGGCAGCCTGCTCTTGGACCATAGCAGTGACAGCAATCAGTTGTGTTGCCTCTTCGTCGTCCTCTTCTTCCGGCTGCTGTACCACCTCCTCCATTTCCTCGACAACCTCTTCAGCTACATGCTTTTCCGCTTCGGCCAGAGAGGCGGTCGTCTGAGTTTCTTCATCTACCCCCTTGCTAAGGGGGTTCGGTGCCTCTTCTTTGTGAGTTATAAGAGTTAAGGCCTGTGTCAGTTGCGACACCTGATAGCGCGCCTCTCCCAATTCTGCCATCGAGGGCGCCCACTCCTCCACGATGGCGGATTTAAGGGCGGCAACGGCTTCGTCCGTGGCTTTCTGTAGCGACTCGCGAAAACTATCGTACTCGACTTCTTCGCGGTGGCGTGGCGCGCTTCCCCTTCTTGGATAGGGGGGCGGGGCGGCCACCTTGTCTTGATGGGCCACTTCTCCGGGTTTAGCGGGCTCAATTTTCTTATTACGCTGCTACTTGCTCCAATTCTTTATATAGCTGCAACGACGACGGCTTGCAGCGTTTACGCCACCACTGTTAACGCACTTTGGAGCAGCGTCTCGTGCCTTATTACAGTCGCGTGAATCATGTGCCTTTGCTCACTTCATGTAAGTGACTATATTGCTGCAGGACTTAGCTACATGGCCAAGCTGTCGGCATTTGCAGCTCTGCTGCGTCTTCATCTTCTTCTCGCTCTTCTATCCGGTTCGCACTTCATCCGCCAGGTGCTCCAGCAGGACTGCGAGAAAGCGAGATCTTGACTTCTCCTTCCCTTGCCATGTCCAGCTATTTCTGCGAAGAACAACGGCGACAGCGACGAAGTTAACTGCAACGAGCCCAGCAGCAGTCTCGAGTGTTGGGTTCATGTCTCGTCCGGATCTTTATAGCCGCTGGACCACAGACTTCTCTGCATCCTCGGCACTGGTCGGGCTAATCAGACACGAGTGGAATATGCGTGGCGGCCTCTTTGTTCCATCCGCCGCCACCGACCTGCTTCCATCGCTGCACTCTCGTCTCATTCTTGATAATGTTGTGTTGCAAGCGTTGCTGATTGGAAGCCACTATCCTGACTGACCAGGATGTCACTGACCAGTATCTACATTGCCTCTTCAATAATGGAGTCCTAGAAATCATACCATTAGAGCGTTCTCGCCGTGCGGCGAGGCCGCGAAACAATCGTCCACGTGCCGATAAAAGACCTTGGATTTAATGCGTGCTGTTTCCAAGACAATATCCTCGAAGTATTTCATGTTCAGATTTTCGATACATTGTGCCAGTGGGGATTCCATAGCGACTCCATCCACCTGTTGGTAAAACTTGCCCCCACACTAGAAATATGTGGCCGTGAGCGCATGGTGGAATAATTCCACTGTGTGGAAACCAAGTGAGAGCGAAAGGTTTCTGGGGACCTATTATTAAGGAGGCAGTGGAGATACAGGTCAATGATAACCTGGTCAATCAGGATAAGGGCTTCCAACTCAGCAGCGTGTGGAACACAACATTATCAAAAGTTAGACGAGAGAGCACCGATGTAGGCAGGTCGGTGGCAGCGGATGGAATAAACAGGCCGCAGCGAGACGAGACACCAGGACTCAGCGGCTACGGAAGTAAGAATTAACACCAGTAGATTCGCCAAAGTACATGATGTGTGCAACTAGTTGGCAGCAGATGTTGCAACTGAGCTATTAAACACTCAAGCAAATTAACTAGCTTTGTGTCCCATTCGCTTTGGTGACTGCATTTATGCCTGATGCTTACCAATCTTAAACGGTGCGTGTATGAAAGATGGCTGCAGTAGTGTCTGGAAATTCTGAGTCAAGCTGAACCTCTCTATTCTACCCTAAGTTGGAAACAACTCTCTCTGCATCTGCCTAAAGTAAAGTGCATCCTTGATGGCACCCCTGTAGCAAGTGTGTACTACGATCTCGGTACAGCAGGTACGTTCCGACATTGCTCTCGGAAACTTAGCTGTTTCTGACAGCATAGGACTCTCACCAGCTAATAACAACAGAGCTTAAGAGTTCTGACGATTAATAAATTTATAAACAAGTTTTTACCAATTCCTACTCTCTCACGGATTTTGTTACAGTTAACCAACAGTGGCAGACAGTAGGAAGGAAGGAACTACACTACATATCAGATTTACGGCCCTAGCCATCCAAAAACCTTGAGTGTAAACATGTGCAGTAAAATGAACCTTCTACAGAAATAATTACTGTGCGAGTCAGTCACAGGCCTTCTTACCTGGATTTAAGAAAAACGTTCATGTGTGGCAAGGCTGCAGTCAACGGCCACCCTGCTTTCTGATCTTATCTTGTCGAAGGGATTCCTTAATGCAGACCACCACAAACTTCGGTGCCCTATACCTGGTTGGGAGGAGGGGGGGGGGGGCAATTCCAGTCCCAAACAAGTTTATGCCGTCACTAGGGAGCCAAACGAGGCTCCGAAGGTTGCAGAAAATAACAGGTCTCCCTTATAGTAATAACAGGAAAGAAGAAAAAATGTAATTTGCAGTCAAATCACTGCCACTTGTGAATGTTATCTGCAGTTCTCAGGCAACGTTAAAGAATGAACTACCCTGACTACTGGGATGTGCGCGGTACATTATAAAATAGGTTACATGGCAATTTCGGCGTATACCGCCACTTCATAAAACAAATGGCTATTTACGGTTCGGCCTTTCCGTCAAAGTGCTTTCAGCAGAGGATAGTGTACATTGCCTAGGAAATTCCCTGAATACTGGTTGAAAGGACATCCATTTCAACAGATCGCTGTCTTCCTGCATGTTCCAAAAGCAGTCATACACTTTGGACTGTGCGTTTATTAATCGCTACGTGAAAGTGCATTGTAACAAACAGACGCCAAGGTCCAGACCGGTGGGAGATTATTTCCACCCATAGGCAAGAGTGAAACATGTTTGGTGTTCAAAAGAACAACCAGAGTGCAAGGCCAGGGGTAGTCTTCTGAATTTTTGTACATGAAAAGACAGTGGATTGGTAGAATGAAAAAGTGAGAGGATGATGTATGCTCGCACGTCCGAAATTCTCGGAAGAGTGTGGGTGAAAAAGCAGACAATTGAAGAATGATTTTCTCACAGCTTTTAGTGGGAGAAAAAAAACAGTAGCATAGCAACTACACCACTAGCTGCAGCTGGACGAGCTTTTTTCTTATTGATGGGCAATCTCTAGAGGTGACTCAGTGCAAAGCAGGTACAGGCGACACCGTACACAGATGAAAGGTTTCTCTCTTTCCACTACTGGAGAACACTTTTTGCCTTCGCGGGGGAGACCTGATAACGACAGTTCAGAGCAGAGAGACAGAGATGACATGCTCAGACTTCTCGCTGCTTGTGAGGCAACCAGAATTGGCAGTCAGGTTCGAATATTGTCCATTTCTACCATTCGCAGTCCATTCGTAACACACAATAATTATAATGAAAATATCTTGCGATGTCGGCTGGCAGGCCGGGGTGGCTCAGCGGTTCTAAGCGCTATAGTCTGGAACCGCGCGACCGCTACTGTCGCAATTTCGAATCCTGCCTCGGGCATGGATGTGTGTGATCTCCTTAGGTTAGGTAGGTTTACGTAGTTCTAAGTTATAGGGGACTGACGACCTCAGAAGTTAAGTCCCATAGTGCTCTGAGCCATTTGAACCTTTTTTTGATATCGGCTGGTTAGAATGGAACTAAGACAGGATTTTCCAACATTTCAATAAATTCGCATAGGTGTGACCAGGTCGACGGGTACACAGGTATGGCTGCACCGCTAATTTCATTTTCTTTTTGACATGATCACAAAATCACTGTTGCCTAATAATTACCGAGATGGAATGTCCCATGTGTCTAGCTCCAACTACCATCCAGCGTTCAGAGTCTGTTAATTCCTGTCTTGAGTCAATAACCACATCGGAAACTTTTCACATGAATCAACTGTGTACAAATGACACTCCGCCAATGCAGTGCAATTTAACACCTTGTATATGCGGTACTACCACCATATGTATGCGTGCATAACGCTATGCTACTTCTTTTGTCATCTCGTTGTGCTAAACTAAAAGTTTTCTGAGCAGGCCTGAGAAGGCTCGACGGTCCTCCAGCTGATAGGCGTCACTGGATGCGGATGTGAAGGGTTATATGGCGAGGACAGTGTTCTCCCGGCCGTTTGCAGCTTTCATTACCAGAGCCACTGCTGCCCAATCAAGTAGCTCCTCAGCTGGCCTTTCAAGGGCTGAATGCACCTACTTGCCAACAGAACTCGTCAGATCTGGACAGTCACCCATCGAAGTGCTAGCCAAGCCTGACATGCCTTAAATACGGTGAACTGACGGGAACCGATGTTAACGCTCCAGTAAGACCTGTGGTTTACGTATGTATACTGCCAGCCATTAAACCAGAAACAGCATAAAACAAAACGAATAACAAAATTTTAATTATTGTGAAAATAGGGCACTGATAGAATAGGAAGAAAATATAATCAAACTGCATCTTATTTGCAGTGCAACATATAGGGCTACGATCTCTGGCAACAGCACCAGCCCTAACCCGACTGGAAATAAAGTCGAACGGAGATTGTATGACAAATGTGGGTACTCCATTCCATGCTGGTTTAATTTTGTGCCAGAGTTCACCAGGCATAGCGGCTGGTGAGTGGTGGCGTGCCTTATCTAAGCAACCCATGAACATACGTCGTCAATGCATGGGAGTTCTGGAGATCATGAAGGTGAGGGTAAAAGTGTAACATTCTCTGTATGGAGGTATATCAGAGCAGATATGGCAATATATGTTCTTTGCCCTGTTTTCTTTAATGATAAAGTCACAGAGACTTCAAGATAGGGAAGAGCTACCAGCGTAACATGTCAGAAATGTAGCGCCTCGTCCACAGAATCCCGGCTACGTGAATCAGTGATGGCAATGTGTACCCAATGGCACTACTTAACCAGTACGCCAGTCGGTGGCCCAGTATCAGGTTGAGCAACGCAGTCTGATAACGTTCTTTGTCCTTATAGCCTCCACACAAAACAAGCCCTCCGTTGCGGTGTATGCCGATGTGGGACTTGTCTGAACAGACAGCGTTGTGTCACTGTTATGTCCAGCACCAGGTTATGTGCACCACTGTCCGCATTCCTTCTGCTGCTGCGTCAAGCTAACCTGCAGCAGTGGTAGCTGTGTTGGCAGTCCTTAACTCCCCAGACTTCATTAGACTTCATCAAGGATTCTTGTGTTTCTCCAAACACACCGAATCCCTGACTCAAGGTACGTCAAACAGTTGTACGATCCTATGTGGCTGACTGCACAATATGTCCATCCTCTTGAGTGCTAGTTGCGTAGGGCATTCAGTGTGACCCATGTGAACCTATGCATTCCATATGTGAACGACAGTCATGTAATCGCGATCAGTATCATCACCAATGTCGCTGCAGATATGTCTCTACAGGTCACAAAGTTACCCCTGTCAAATTGAAACACGTGCTGGTAAACATTTCGAGACTTACACGGGGCATGACTCGAACATCCCTCAATCAAACTACACAAATGTAATTTCTGAAAAAGAAATGCACAGCGTATTGTTCTCTTATATACAGAACGACATACATTGTGCACTTGTGCTGAACGGTTTATCGCCTGCATCTCGTGGTCGTGCGGTAGCGTTCTCGCTTCCCACGCCCGGGTACCCGGGTTCGATTCCCGGCGGGGTCAGGGATTTTCTCTGCCTCGTGATGGCTGGGTCTTTGTGATGTACTTAGGTTAGTTAGGTTTAAGTAGTTCTAAGTTCTGGGGGACTGATGACCATTGATGTTAAGTGCCATAGTGCTCAGAGCCATTTGAATCATTTTTGAAGGGCTTATCGTTTATGTTGCATTCCCCAAATACACTAGGGATTAAAATGTACATGTGGGAGGAAGAAAATCCTTTATCATTAAAAGCAGTTGCTGTTATGAGGTGCTTGTCTGTATACAGTAACTATACAGATCGTCACAGGGCCAAAAAGATTTAGGTAACAGCTGCCGCAAATTGATTGCAACACAGATTAACAACACTGGCAAGTGTTGAAATGGTTTTTTGCAGCAGAGGATCCCTACTTGTTCCCATATTGACCCAACAACATCATCATTTACGATTACAGTAGCTACGGGATCATCGTCCATGGATTACTAATATCATAAATTGCTACACCGCGAAGATCACGTGCTACAGACGCGAAATTTAACCGACAGGAAGAACATGCTGTGATAAGCAAATGATTAGCTTTTCAGAGAATTCACACAAGGTTGAAGCCGTCGTGACACCAACCGATTTCTCATACACAAACAGCAGTTGACCGGCGTTGCCTGGTGAAACGTTGCTGTGATGCCTCGTGTAAGGAGGAGAAATGCATACCAGCACGTTTCCGACTTTGAAAAAGGTCGGATTGTAGCCTAACGCGATTGCGGTTTATCATATCGCGACATTGCTGCTCGCGTTGGTTGAGATCCAATGACTGTTAGCAGCATATGGAATCTTTGGGTTCAGCAGGGTAATTCGGAACGCCGTGCTGGATCCCAACGGCCTCGTATCACTAGCAGTCGAGATGAGAGGCATCATATCCGCATGGCTGTAACGGATCGTGCAGCCACGTCTCGATCCCTGAGTCAACAGGTGGGGACTTTTGCAAGACAACAACCATCTGCACGAACAGTTCGACAACTTTTGCAGCAGCATGGGCTATCATCTCGGAGACCATGGCTGCGCTTACCCTTGAGGCTGCATCACAGACAGGAGCGCCAGTGATGGTGTCCTCAATGACGAATCTGGGTGCACGAATGGCAAAACGCCATTTTTCGGATGAATCCAGGTTCTGTTTACAGCACCGTGGTGGTCGCATCCGTGTTTGGCGACATCGCGGTGAGAAACCTTTGGAAGCGTGTATTCGTCATCGCCATACTGGCGTATCGCCCGGCGCGATGGCATGGGGTGCCATTGGTTACAAGTCTCGGTCACCTCTTGTTCGCATTGACAGCACTTTGAACAGTGGACATTACATTTCAGATCTGTTACGACCCGTGGCTCTACCCTTCATTCGATCCCTGCGAAACCCTACATTTCTGCAGGATAATGCACGACCGCATGTTGCAGGTCCTGTACGGGCCTTTCTGGATACAGAAAATGTTCGACTGCTGCCCTGGCCAGCACTTTGTCCAGATCTCTCAACAACTGAAAACGTCTGGTCAATGGTGTCCGAACAACTGGCTCGTCACAATACGGCAGTCACTACTCTTGATTAATTGTGGTATCGTGTTGAAGCTGCATGGGCAGCTGTACCTGTACACGACATCCAAGATCTGTTTGACTCTTTTTAGAGGATGGGGCCCCTCCACGCCCACACCAACGTGGTGACCAAACCAAAAAAAGTTCTACTGCCATCTCCGTAAACATGTTAGTTTTTGAATCAGGCGTCACAGGATACGGGCTGTGATGTTGTCCATGCGTCTGGGTAAGTCATTAACATGGTTCATCAGGAGATAGAAGTGGTCGAAAACGATTGAAGGGTAGCGGTTGTAAGGGCAGACGAAAAAAAGTGCCAAGTCAAGAGTTAAGGGAAAAAAACCTCTGCGACAGAAGGACGGGTAGTAAGGGCAGTAGCGGCTTGCTATCTGCGACAGTGCATGCAAGGGTGTGGTTGTGTTAGTTCGAGGTATCGTGCATCCTTACCTTTGTCGTTGTTGGAGCTTGTTGCGGCGCTTGCTGCAGTTGCTGCGTTCCTGCAACAGTTCAAGGTCGTTGTAGATTAGTGGGCAATCGGTCATAGATCGGCTCACAGACGGTGTAGGGGGTGTGTGTGGCTGGTTTGCTTGCTGTGTACAGTACGGTTTCCCTGCGGTTGCCCGTTTTTCGGCTGGTCGCACATCTGGGTTTCCAGTTATAACTGTGTTGCAGGGGCTCGCCTGTACTGTAGTGTTAGCGTTCTATGGACCATAGATGTTTAGTTCCTAGCCAGTAATGTCTTTGGTCTGTTGTGCTTCCATCCATGGTTGTGGTCGTAGTTACCCAGAGAAAGCATAAACGGGTTGCGCGAGTGTCTCGTGTTATTGTACAGTCGTGTGGAGAGTTTTTGGAATACCTGCAAGATGGTATCTTGCCGGTATTCCCAGTGAAGGTCCGCGATACGTGAGTAGTGCGGAGCGTTGCTTATGATTTTGAATACTTTGTCCTGTATGAGCTGCAGACGGCGCAGTCGAGTTGGCGCAGCGTATCCCCAGACAGGGGCTACGTACGTCATCAGGGGTCTAATAAGTGTCTTGTACATGGACCTATACACTCTCCTGTTCAGTGTGTTACGCCTGTTAAGCATAGGGTAGAGTTGTTTGAGCCTCGCGTTAGCTTTGTAGGTCACGTGTTGAATGTGGTTCCCCCAGATTAGTTTCCTGTCCAGCCAGACACCGAGGTATTTGACCTTCTGGCGGAAACATATTGGGTGTGTGAGTAGTGTTATTGGGTTGCAGTGCTGATGTTTGCGCAGTATTTTCGGTCTTCTAGTGAACAGAACGGCCTCGCACTTGTCGGCGTTTACTCTAACACGCCATTTCACCAGCCAATGCTCCGCCGTTCTGAGTGCAGTCTGTAGTCGTGAGTTAATGTTAGACAGCTTCCAATCTTCCGCGAGGATGGACGTGTCATCCGCGTAGATTGCTACCGTCGTGTTATGTGTAGCTGGGAGGTCGTTAATGTACAGGTTAAACAGTAAGGGCCCTAGGATACTTCCTTGGGGTACTGGTGCCTGTATACCATGTCGTGTCGATTGTTTGCCCTGCACGTCGGTGTTGAAATTCCTGTCCGTGAGATATGAGTGTATGAGACGTACGAGCCCGTCGGGGAATCCTGCGTCGCTAAGTTTGCGTATTAGGCCGTTGTGCGATAGACGATCGAAAGCCTTTTCGATGTCCAGGAACACGGCCCCAGTTGCCTTGTTTGTGTTGTATCCGTGTGTTATGTATTCAACGACGTGGAGGAGTTGTTGTGTTGTTGAGTGGTGATTCCTGAAACCGAATTGCTCCGGTCTCAGGGTGTCGTTTGTGATGCAGTGCTTGGTGAGTCGTTTTAATATTACCTTCTCAACGATCTTGCTGAGCGCGCTCAGCAGACTGATGGGTCGGTAATTTTGTGGGAGGGAGTGGTCTTTCCCCGGCTTCCTGAACATCAGGACCTTGGCCGTCTTCCAAAAGGCGGGGAAGTGTTGTTGAGTATGACATTCGTGATGTGTGTTAGGTAGTCTACAGCTTTGTCCGTGAACTCCTGGAGGACACGGTTTTGAATGCCATCGTGACCAGGGGCCTTCCTAGCGGTGGTATGCATGATGGCCCATTTGACTTCTGCTGTACTAGCTAGTCGGATGTTGTTGCCCGCTGGTTGGGCCAAGATGCGTGTGACCTCCTGGTCCGTAACAAGTGTGAACGCTGGGTCTGAGGGATCCAGGTTCGGTGTGAATGACGCTGCGAGTGTGAGGGCAATCAGTTCCGCTTTTTCTTCCGCAGAATATGCTGGTCCGTCGGGCCCTTGTAGCGTGGGGGTGTACAGTTTCTCCCTGATGAAGTGTCGGGCCAGCTGCCACACGCCAGGTCGCGTGGTGTCCAGCCCTTCGAATTTCTGGTCCCACTGTTGTGTCTTGAATGTTTGTATTTCTTCCCGGATTATACCCTGGAGCCTGTTCATGTGCTGTTTGAAGTGCTGGCGCCCGGTTCGCTGCCAATTTCTCCTAAGGGGGTTCCTCATTGAGATTATGCCCAGGATCTCCTGGGGCAGCGCAGAACTGTGTTGTTGTGGCGTGTGGATTGTTATGGTGTCGGCTATTGGTTCCTGGACGGCCCCGGTGAGGGTTTCAACTGCCTCGTCAATTTGGGCTGTCTCGTTAATCGCGTGGGTGGGTGGGATGCGACTGTCAAGCGTTTCCTTGAACTGGGTCCAATTCGCGCGCCTGTAGTCTAACATCCTGCGTTGTCCATGTGCTGCAGTGTTTCTTCAATGTATAGTATAACGGGTTGCTGATTTGAGGGCAGATCGTTTTCAACGGCAACGTTGAGTGTCGTTGTTAAGCCCTTGATGAGGGCCATGTCTAACACGTCTGGCCTGTGTCCCCTCCGGTAGGGAATGTGCGTCATTTCGGTCGGCGCTAGTGTGATGTAGTTTCGTCCTAGTGCGTGTTCGTATAGTTTCTTGCCGTTAGAGTTTCGTATTCGTGAGTTCCAGTCCGGGTGTTTTGCGTTAAGATCTCCAGCGGCTATTACGCGCAGTGATATGTTGAGTATTGTGCTGATGTCGCGTGTTATAATTTTTTAGGGCTGTTGTATACTGACACCAGTGTCGTGTAGGATCCGTTGAATTTGATCCTGACGGCGGTTGCCTCTAGTTTTTCAAGTTCAGGGAGCACTATGTTTGTGTTCTATGTCTTCGTGTATGCTGATGGCTGCTCCGCGTGACCGGAACCGTCCGGTCGGTCGGTGCGATAGACGCAGTAGCCGGTGAAGTTTAATTGGTTGCGTGGTTTGAGCTTAGTTTCGCTCAATAGTGCGATAAGGATACCATTACGCTCCATGAGCGCGGCAAATTCCGCCCTTTTGTTGTTGATCCAGAACAGGATCCGTGTTAGTGTCCGGTTGTTTGCGATGGGGGCGGGGTGTGGCGTGTTACTCATGTATGGGTGTAAACAGTGTGGTGAAAGCTGTTGGTATGGCGGCCCAGTACTACCCAGGTTGAGCAGTCAAGAGCTGTGTGAAGAGTGTGGCGACGGCCGCCATGATCTTGTTAACGATCTGAGCGGTCGTGTGATGGGGGAATATTGTTTCCAATAAACCCTCAAATGTTGTGTTGGTGTTGTGTGTGTCGGCCTGTGGTTCGGTTGTGGTGTCAGCCGCCGCTGGTGCGGGTGTTGGCGTTTTGTGTGGGCTGGCGCTTGTGTTATTGTTATGTGGAACATTTTGAGGTGCCTGTGTGTCGGGCATGGTGAGGGGTGGAGTAGTGTGTGCTGGTGTCGCTGGCTTGCTGACTGTGTGACTGTGTGTCATTGTTTTGTTTTCGCTGGGTATTTTGTTGTGGTGCACTTGTGTTCCCGCTCCTCTTTCCGCGTGTACGCCTACGCCTTCTCTGGGTTTTTGGTTCTGGGGTTCCTTGTGTCAGTGTGTTTTCCTGTGTGTCGTTTGTAGGTTCGCAGGCAGTGGCTTCAGGGGGTGGGGTTGTGTTGTTTTGGGGGGTTGGTGTTGGTATCGGTGTGGTTACAGTGTCGTATGTTGGCTGCGACGACTGTGTTGTGGTCGCAGCGGTTGTTTTAGGTGCGTGTGCTGGGCGCAGAGATTCCGCGGCCTGCTCTGCTCCTCCAGGGCGTGTGGCCATGGCGAACGACTCTCCGTTCCTGACAGGGTTAGGTGCGGGCCTTGGACGTGTTATGACGTTGGGTGGCTTCGACTGTTGATTTTTGCGCCTCTCTGTATACGTCGCAGGCCCTGTAGTTGGCCGCATGGCCTTGGCCACAGTTAGCGCAACGGCGTACGTTTTCGTGTGTTAGTGTACATGCGTTGGATGCGTGTTTGCCAGCGCATACGCGGCAACGGGGTGCCAGGCCACAGCGGAGGGCCGAATGACCGAACCGCTGGCAGTTGTTACATTGTTGCGTATATCTCTACCCTTACGTCCATCCGCAGAAGGCTTGTCCGCATCTCGTGGTCGTGCGGTAGCGTTCTCGCTTCCCGCGCCCGGGTTCCCGGGTTCGATTCCCGGCGGGGTCAGGGATATTCTCTGCCTCGTGGTGGCTGGGTGTTGTGTGTTGTCCTTAGGTTAGTTAGGTTTAAGTAGTTCTAAGTTCTGGGGGACTGATGACCATAGCTGTTGAGTCCCATAGTGCTCAAAGCCATAGACGGTGGTGGGAGCGGAAGCCTGTCATCCTGGAAGCACTTTTGCAGTCGAATCCGACTCAGTGCCCAGGCGAATCAAGGGCGTTATTACGGCCAGAGGTGGTTGTTCTGGGTACTGATGTCTCAGGATCTACGCACCCAAATTGCGTGAAAATGTAATCACATGTCAATTCTAGTATAATATATTTGTCCAATGAATACCCGTTTATTACCTGCATTTCTTCTTGGTGTAGCAATTTTAATGGGCAGTAGTGAAATAGAAGATACTACGACAGCAATCGACTACGTAAACATTATTAGTGACCAAGCGTAACCCCTTGTGATTGATTTCTTCCTCAACAGCAGTTGCATCTTCCAGCAGGATAATTATCTGTATCACAAGGCAAGAATCGTGCTGCAATGGTTTGAGTAGCAAGATAGTGAACTCACGATGATGTCTTGGCCATCAGATTCGTTTTATCTTTAACCATCTAAACCTAACTGGGACACTAAAAGGGGTCAGCTCCACACCCACAAATCAACCGCCCATAAATTAGGGGAAGCTGTTACCTGTTCGTAGGCATCTGGTGCCACAAGCCTCTGAAAACCTATCAAGTACTTGTCAAATCCATGGCACACAAAATCACTGTTGAATAACGTTCCAGATGTGGACCAGTACTCTTTTAAGTAGGTGGTTATAATGTTTTGGCTCATCAGTGTACAAGCGGACACACGGCTTCTCTCAGCCACTATCATCGCACAGCAGCAGCAGATTATCAGCTGTATCTCAGGGCAGCATTCAGAACGTTTCTACAGTCGCCACCAAGAACAGCCACGCTCGACATTCTACAAGTGATTATAGTTATTGTTCACTGGTTTCAGGGGCAGCCTTCAGTTAAAGACAGATCATGGCAAGTGGACAATGCACCAGTACCGCCCACGATATTAACCTAAATTGACGTTTCTGTGAGTAAATTAATGTCAGGTGTTGTTAATCTGCGTTGCAATCAATTTTCGGCAGCCCTTGCGTAAATCTGTTTGGCCCTGTGTCGAGCTGTATAGTTACTGTATACAGACAAAGACCTCATAATAGCAAATGCTTTTACTCGTAAAGAGTTTTCGTCCTCCTAAATGTACATGTTTAACTCGTAGTGTGTTTAGTAAAAACAGCATAAACGACACAACGTTCAACCCAACTGCACAAAGTAGGTCGTTATATATTAAGGGAACATTATGCTGCGTGTTTCTCATTCAGAAAGTACATTGCAGCGTTGTTTGTTTGAGAGCTGATTGTGTCATGCCCTTGTAAGTCTCAAAACATTTACCAGCACGTGTATGAATTTGACAGCGGAAGGATCGTGGTCCACAGAGACTGACTTGTGCAACGATATTGCTGCTGGTACTGACCGCCATCACACCACTGTCATGCAAATATATGGAATCGGTGGGTTCATATGGGCCACACGGAAGGTCCGACGCAAGTAGCACTCGAGAGGATAGACATATTGTGCAATTAGCCACGTAGGTCGGTACAACTGCGTAACGTACCTTGAGTCAGGGATTCGGTGTGTTTAAAGGAACACAAGAATCGTTAGTGAAGACTAATGAAGTCAGGAGAGTCAAGGCTTGTCAACACGGCTACCACTGTTGCAGTTTCGCTTGATGCAGCAGTAGAGAGGGATACGGACAGTGATTCGCCCAAAGAACACACTGGAGACAGCAGTGACACAACGCCGTCTATTCAGATAACTCCCACATGGGTATACACCGCCATGAAGTGCTTGTTTTGTGTGGAGGCTCTGCAGACCGCATTCCTCAACGTTATACTGACCCACCACCTGGCGTACTCGTTATTTGCTGCCATTGGGTACACAACATGACCGTCTCTGACTCACGTAGTCGGTATTCAGTGCAATATGCGCAACATTTCTGACATTTTTCGCTGGTACCTCTTCTCTGTCTTAAGTGTTTGTGACTTTTCCTTTAAAGAAAATAGTGTGAAGTACATATAACGCCATATCTGCATTGATATACCTCCATCCAGAGCGTGTTAGACATTTTCTCTCACCTGTTTGTTCTCCAGACCTCTACATCTACATCTAAATCTACATCCATACTCCGCAAGTCACCTGACGGTGTGTGGCGGAGGGTACCCTGAGTACCTCTATCGGTTCTCCCTTCTATTCCAGTCTCGTATTGTTCATGGAACGAAGGATTGTCGGTATGCTTCTGTGTGGGCTCTAGACTCTCTGATTTTATCCTCATGGTCTCTTCGCGAGGTATACGTAGGAGGGAGCAATATACTGCTTGACTCTTCGGTGAAGGTATGTTCTCGAAACTTCAACAAAAGCCCGTACCGAGCTAGTGAGCGTCTCTCCAGCAGAGTCTTCCACTGGAGTTCATCTGTCATCTCCGTAACGCTTTCGCGATTACTAAATGATCCTGTAACGAAGCGCGCTGCTCTCTGTTGGATCTTCTCTATCTCTTCTATCAACCCTATCTGGTACGGATCCCACACTGCTGAGCAGTATTCAAGCAGTGGGCGAACAAGCGTACTGTAACCTACTTCCTTTGTTTTCGGATTGCATTTCCTTAGTATTCTTCCAATGAATCTCAGTCTGGCATCTGCTTTACCAACGATCAACTTTATACGATCATTCCGTTTTAAATCACTCCTAATGCGTACTCCCAGATAATGTATGGAATTAACTGCTTCCATTTGCTGACCTGCCATTTTGTAGCTAAATGATAAGGGATCTTTCTCTCTATGTATTCGCAGCACATTACACTTGTCTACATTGAGATTCAATTGCCATTCCCTGCACCATGCGTCAATTCGCTGCAGATCCTCCTGCATTTCAGTACAGTTTTCCATTGTTACATCCTCTCGATACACCACAGCATCATCTGCAAAAAGCCTCAGTGAATTTCCGATGTCATCCACCAGGTCATTTATGTAGATTTTGAGTAGCAACGGTCCTATGACAGTCCCTTCCGGTACACCTGAAATCACTCTTACTTCGGAAGACTTCTCTCCACCCATCGACGACATAAGTTCATGGGTTGCTGAGATACAGGCATGCCACGCTCGTCAGCCATTATGACTGAGCGATGTGGTCCGAAATAGTTGTGCATGCACCAGCACTGTACTCCGTCGTCAGATCTGCCACATCTAGAGATGGTGATGACATATGGACGTGCAACTTCTTGCCATGTACTGTGGTTTCAACACTCTTGAACTACCTTCCGTAGATGCTCACGACAGAAGCACGCGAACAGCCGATCGACTTCACCGTTTCCCAGATGCTCGCTCCAAGGCACTGGGCATTACAATCTGACATTTGTCAAAGTCGCTTCCGTATTTGCGTCACTCATCGTCGCTAGAATGATTCCCCACTACTCCCTGCTCCGCATACATTTCTCTTACTGCATCATGCGACCTCCACAGCGCCGGCAGCATACAACATCGCGGTGGACAGTACCTTATGTTTTCGCTCATAAGTGTATACGCTTTGGGAACTATTTGGGTGGCGTATAGCACAAACATAAAATTGCCGCAATCCCGCACCCACATCTGGTTGATTCAACTATAACAACGTCTTCAGGGTGTTACAATTTTATTCGCTACCCTTGTAGTTAAATGTTCTGTCATTTCCTTTTAGTAGCGATACAGAAAAAACGTTAAATTGCATAGTAGCACGCTAGATTTTGGTTTATACATTGCTGCGTCTGAAGATGAAGCATGGCCCCTTTACGGATGTAACATAGAAATAATGACGGTTAATATGCTTATATGCGAGCTTTAATAATGCTACGGAAGCGATATGAAAAACATCACACACACAGCTATTAAAATCAGAGTGGTCAGAGTGGCTCCATCATCGTCATCTTTCTCGCCCACTTCAGTTAACCCGCATGGGAACGTAAATGAGTGGGTGAGAAAGGGCAGACAGCGCACGGCGACTGCTAAATCGTTTAAGGGTGTTTAGTGGCGGCGCGGATTCCCTGGGGAGGCCGGCGCCCTCATCAAACATTCAGGCCGCGGCGGCAGGAGCTGTCGCCACAAGTTGGGCCGTCGCCCGCGGAGCGCTCGGCGCAGCCAGCACCAAGTTGCTCCGGAGCCATGACAACCAGGAAATAGAAACCTTGGGCCATCACACTGAAGGTCTCATTACTAGTCCTGTCGCTGTCGTAAGCGGCGACAACTGTAGAGTGTAAGATTTCGCTGGAAGACGACTTATTGGCTATCAATATCTCAGAATCTGTTCACGAAGTCCCGCTAAAATTTCAAACAAATTGTAACTTAGAAAACTAGAAGAGATAGATCGTTTTTTTTCTGCTACCCCAGAATTTCAGTGTGTGGTCCACTATTCGCTCATACAACATGAGAGCTACACTAGAAGAAAAAATCGCTACACCAAAAATAATTGATGTAGAGTAGAGAAATTTAAGGAACACATTTTTATAGGTAACATTTTTCACTGATTAAAATTGCAAGAAGACGAGATATACCACTGAAAGTGTGAAATATTAGTACATTAACAACGAGCGTTACGGCCACAATGTAGATTGCAAGAGTGCAAATGTTCATGTATTGTGCTCTATGGACGCGGTTGTCAGTTTGTGGGGTGGAGTTCCAATGCTTGTTACACTTAGTCAGGTCATCTGGTATGGCCGAGCGGTTCTAGACGTAGGTTTAAGTAGTTCTAAGTTCTGGGGGGCTGATGACCTCAGATGTTAAATCCTATAGTGCTCAGAGCCATTTGAACCTTTTGCACTTAATAAGGCAGTACAAGAACGGTTTAGGCTGTTTGTGGATGACGCTGGAGTTGTCGTCCATGCGATGTCCTATTGAGGTCAGATGTGATGATCGAAAAGGCTAAGGCAATATGTCGACAATCTGTAGAGCGTGTGGGGCTACAACAGTGGTATGTGAGCGACCGTTATCCAGTTTCAAAACAGTCCTTGGAATGCTGTTCATGAATGGCACTGTAAAGGTAAAATACACCAGACTGATGTAAAATTTTGCAGCCAGGGTACATGCAATAACCAGTAGAGTGCGCCTGCTGTCACAAGAAATCGCACCCCAGACCGTAACTCCAGGTGAAGGTACAATGTGTCTAGCATACCAGACAGGTTTGCTGCAGACCCTCAAGTGGTCTCCTTCTCACCAACTGCCACATGGTCGCGTATACAAACAGTGACGATGAAATTATGGGCTTATCACTCTAGGACATAGTGTAAAAAAGATCTGTGGATGGTCATTACGGATTGAAACCAGTCATCGTCTAAGGAATTGATATTGTGAGCAAAGACTGGAATAAAAAACATTTGGTCTCTTTCTACCCAACATGTGGCCATCACTGGCAACGAGTCGGGACTAGCTTGCATCAGAAAAAACAAAAAAGCTCCACCCTGCCCTCCATTGAGTTATCGCTTGACACCACTGAAGTCGCAAATGGTGGTGGTTTGGGATCAGTGTAATGGACGCTACAGACGTCTGGATCGGAGCTGTCCATGAAGTAATAGATCTGTAACAGTTCGATGTATCACTGTGGTGCCAGCTGCTGCTCGGATCCCTGGTGCACATGCAGTACGATGCGCCAGAGCTATACGCTGAACATGGTGCTCTTCCATCTTGGTAATGCCGTGTTGCGGTCCAGAGCCCGATTTTCTTGCGACCGTACGTTCTCGTGACGACCACTGCCAGCATTCATGTACAGTTGTTACATTCCTGACAAATATTTTTGCAGTGTCACGGAAGGGACATTCATTTTCTCGTAGCCCCATTACATGACCTCATTCAGACTCAGTTAGGTGATGAAAACTGCTCCTTTGTAGCCTTAAAGGCATCCCTCACTAACATCAACTCATCACGTCCAGTCTGAAGGTACAGATCGCTCATGACTGTTACAGTGTGTACATGACTTGCGTCGTCATATTCGCGTCACTAGCGCCATTATTTTCCGAAATTTTAATGGACAACATCTTCCGGATATAGACAAACGCCTACCAACTTCCGTTTATGTCGCACAACTCTTTACTGGTATTGCCATTTTTTCCGTCAGTTTATATTCGAGTTCTCCTCACGTAAGGGTTAGCATTATAGGAGCAATATTTCTGATTGTTTCCATGATTAGTGCACGAAGGGTAGCAGGGTCGTTCACTAGTGTTGTGAGCTTGGGCAGCTTTCGATGGGGCCATCACAACTCATCCAGCCCTTAGGAAATGTGTCATTTTGATTACATCGAGCACGTTGAAACTCCAATCTGGCACCGAGTGACGTAGCACAGTGGTTAACACACTGGATCCGTATTTGGGAGGACAATGGTTCAAATCCGTTCCCAACCATCCTGATTTAGGGTGATATTCCTAAATTCACTCGAGGCAAATCCTCAGACGGTTCCTTGAAATGGTCGCGCGATTTTCCTTCCCCGCTCTTGAAACAGTCCGAACTTTTGCTCCGTTTCTACCGACCACGACGTCGCCCGGACGTTAAACCATAATCTCGTTTCCTTGTTCCACTATGAGGACCCACTATCATTCTATAAGCTGATGGTTGCACCTCCTCGATCTGTGGTAGCAGCAAGTATTCGCCCGTAGCCAGGTGAACATTTCCGTTAATGGTTTTCTTTTTCTCCTTCTCAACGATTATCTATGGCTCGCGCCGCTTCTCTGCTCCCCCCCCCCCCCCCCCTGCCGGCCGCGGTAGCCGAGCGGTTCTAGGCGCTGAGTCCGGAACCGCGCGACTGCTACGGTCGCAGGTTCGAATCCTGCCTCGGGCATGGGTGTGTGTGATGTCCTTAGGTTAGTTAGGTTTAAGTAGTTCTAAGTTCTAGGGGACTGATGACCATACAAGTTAAGTCCCATAGCGCTCAGAGCCATTTTTCTGCTCCCCTGTCGCCAACTCTATCTGTCATGAGTTTTCTCAACGTTCATACTGCTTCCTTCCATTGCTCCTTCCACATCATGTTGCCAGCTGCATCATGGGCGACTCTTTATCTCACGTGGGATTGTGTCCGTCGTAGTATCCTATTTGATATATTGTCCACGGCCGGAGTGGCCGAGTGGTTCTAGACGCTACAGTCTGGAACCGCGCGACCGCTACGGTCGCAGGTTCGAATCCTCCCTCGGGCATGGATGTGTGTGATGTCCTTAAGTTAGTTAAGTTTAAGTAGTTCTAAGTTCTAGGGGACTGATGACCTCAGAACTTAAGTCCCATAGAGCTTACAACCATTTTGATGTAATGTCTTCATTCATCTTATTCACACTGCCAAACCACCTAAGTCATTTTTGTTGGAAGTCGTCACAGATATCCCTATCAGCTTCATTCCTTATCGAATTATGTCATTTCTTATCATCCATCGTAGTACAAGTTAACCTTCGTCCTTAGTAATCCATCTCATGCCGAGAAGTTTTTTTTTAATGTCCCAGGAGTCTGCTCCATTCAGAACTACACCCTGAACTACAGTCTTACATACGAGGGGCGTTTGAAAAGTCCATGCAAAGTCCAAGAGATGGCACCACTGGTGCGTATCAAGGTCACGTTTAGTTAGTAGCATCTTTGGAAAGAACGCACACCAAGTTTCAGCCATGTTGGTCAATTTCTTTTGGCGTTCGTGTGAATCCAGGAAGTCGAGTGCTTGTCAAAAAATGGTCGAAGAAGAATTTAGTGTGGTGATTAAACATTAATTTATGAATCGCAAAACGCCTAAAGAGACTAAAGAGAAGCTTTATAAACATTACAGTGACTCTACACCTTGGATTACAATAGTTTATAAGTGGTTCCAAATTTTCGGAGTGGCCATATAGGCACAAGTAATGCTGAACGTTCCGGATGCCCTGTAGAGTTTACGACTTCAGAAATCATTGAGAAAATCCATGATATGATGATGGATGACAGAAGAGTTAACATGTGTGACATTGCTAGTGCTGTGGGCATCACGAATGAATGGGTACATAATATTTTGCATAAACATTTGGACATGAGAAAGCTATTGGCAAGATGGGTTTCTCGATTACTAACGCTTGTCCAAAAACGGAATCGTGTGAAATGTTGCAAGGATGGTTTGTAGCTGTTCTGGAAGAATCCACAGGACTTTTAAGTATCGTTTCGTCACTGAGGATGAAACATGGATACATTACTATACTCCTGAGACCAAACAACAATCTAAACAATAGGTTACCAAGGGAGAATCTGCACCAAAAAAGGTTAAACCAGTCCTTCGACCGGAAAGGTTATGGCGACTGTCTTTGAGGATTCGCAAGGGATAATCCTCATCGACTATCTGGAAAAGGGTAAAACTTTTACAGGTGCATATTATTCAACGTTATTGGACCGTTTCAAAACCGAACTGCAAGTAAAACCCTGGCGAATGTACCGCAAAAAAGTCCTTTTCCATCACGACAATGCACCAGCACACACATTAAGCGGTGTGGTGGCAAAATTAATGGAAATAGGATTCCAACTCGTTTCACGTCCTCCGTATTCTCCAGACTTGGCTCCCTCGTACTGCTATTTGAAGAAATGGCTGCCGCGACAAAGATTTTATTCAAACAAGGAGGTGATTGCAGCAACTAATAGCTATTTCGCTGATTTGGACAATTTCTATTTTTCAGAAGGGATCAGTAAATTAGAACTGCATTGGACGAAGTGTGTAAGTCCAAAAGGACACTATGTCGAAAAATAAAAAAGGGTTAACCGCAAACATGTAAGTAGTTTTTTTTTTTTATTTTTGCATGGACTTTTCTAACGCTTCTCGTAATCTCTTCTTCGTTGTTTTTCTTATCTCTTTGTTTCACTGGACAGAGATCATTTAACTTGTTAATCTTAGTAGTGGTTTCATCATTAGACCCTGTTTATTAAAAAATACCCCAAGATATTTTGCCTTTTCTGTACCTGTGATTACCTCTCCATCTACCTTCAAATTATTTAACTTTTCCGTTCCAATTACCAAGTACTCACACTTCTTGATGATCATCTTCAGGCCAACATTATTGTATTCTTCTTCAAGCTTCCTTGTCCTACAGCTCATATCATCTTCTTCTGCTAGTACAATCTGGTAATTTGCAAAACACAGGCTGAATGTCTGCTGCCCTCTACTGTCACTCCCATAACCTGCCATTTTTTACGCGAAATCTGCAGGACTGCTCACACATACAGCTTAATAAGGGTCAGCGACAGCCCACATTCCTGCCGCAGACCCTTACTCACCTCCAATTCTTCTGTCAACTATTGCCAATCCTTACTGTCGCTATGTTTATTTTCAAATCATTTCATAACAGCCTTTAGCAACGTTCGATCCAACTCTGTGTCTCTTAGCTTTTACCGTAGTTTGTTGGTAGGTACATTATAATACGTTTTCCATAGTTTTCTCTGCAAGAAAAATAGACCTATCACTCTATTGAGCATTATACCAAGCCAACCGTTAAGATTATGACTATCACAGATGTGTTCATGTGTGCTGTGTACGTTTTCGAAGCCACGAATCCTGTGGTTATGTCGATTCACGTGTCGAGAAATATGGAACTTTCACTCATGTGGAAGCTGGTACATCTTCGGCTAGTCATTGTCAGCATCTTTTGAGGCAGTCATGGATTACACGACTGTATATCGCAGAGGACGATCGTTTGGTTTCAATGCTTGAATCATTTTCCCTTTGTTTGGTAATTGACGTAACCGCTAACGTAACTCTTTATGGATAGTCAATCTTGCTTCATCAAATTCGCGTGTGACATAATTCACGTCGCAGGTCTAAGATGAAATGCAGTTAGTTCTCTATAAACACGTGTTTGAGACGCACGAGGACGTCCAGTTCGCGAAAGATCTTTGTGATTCCCTGTGCTTTAAAGTTTCTGAACCACCTCGTTATGCTTGTTTTTAGCGGTGGTGCCCTCCCACACTACCGTCGAAATTCCACGGTACCATAGTCGCAGATTTGGATTCTTCATATCAGATGACAGAGTGTGTGTTTTCATAGTCTGTTGCCATTTTGATGCAACCAAGCTGAATGTAAAACAAAGGAAAAAATTCAGAAGCTGCTAAACATTTTGCCACAAACCACGAGTAATCTGTAGTAGTTTCCAAATTACAATTTTTTTGAATGATAGCAGGACTTTGTGGCACTCTGAATTTTATTTATTTTTATTTCTTTTGGTTTCACATTCTAGTAAAGACGATCGTGGATAGCATTCTGCTAGACCGTATGAAAAAATTATGGGTTTCGTTAGTTATGAACGTGTATCTAACGTTTAAGGTTCAAAGTTGCGATGTTCTCGCTGCAAGTATTGTGTGCGCGTAACAATGAACGCGCTCTGCCCAAATCGGCGGTGGAAAATCGCTGGAAAGGAAAGAACCTTCCCTAATTTCAGTTAGAGCTAGAGTTGTGTTAATTCTTTAGAAACGGGTGAGATGTTTCGTCTAGGCAACGGCTTATCTGGAAAACAAATCAACTGCCTGAAAAACCTTTTATTTCGGTGATTAGCTCTGTTGACGACAGATCCTTCCAGAGTTGCGTATTGCATGGCTTTTGGTGGCGCCTAGATATTGTCTTCGGAGATCGTTGTCTTTCTGCAATTTTTCGATGTTTACTTCGCAAGTTCATGAAAAAATTTCTTTTTTGTTATTTAATATTCCAAGCCTTCAACAAAATTGACGTTAAAAGTCAGAAACTCACGGATGGGTATCTGTAGTGTCTCGTATATATCAGTCTGTCAACTATTTTCATCGAATATCATATAACACTCTGTATACTCGTTGGCTGCCGTATAGTAGACTTACTTTAGTGTGTGTATTCTTCTTCTTTTTAACAATTCACGTATTCAGAGAGTTGCTATGTCGTTATGCTTAATTGTTTTTCAATTTGTCTGTTATATTTGCGAGACGTACATGCTTTTATAAGACGTCCACGGAAATCTCATACGAAATGCAAAAAAAATGTGCAAAGTGTTCTATTCCCAACTACGTGAAGAAGTAAATCAAAGCGCTTCTCCCAAGAAGACATTTGCGTGAGTTGATAATTGGCTTACTACAAAATTATCATGTTTTCACCTAACAGATATTTTTTTAATATATTGTGTAATGCTGTTACAAACTCATGTGCGTGCCTGAAATGCATACACAACAGCACTCAGTATACCAATGAAAAGTTATACAACGTCATAGAAGAGTGTCCTCTGAAAAGAATTGTTTACTTTCATCAATAAATTACATAAAATTATTATCACGATCCACACTCATAATTTCCCTGATTGATATAATTTTCTGTCGTCAAAGCTTTTATATTTTACAAACTACACAACTTAAGCCATCAACAATACCTGTTAAACAGGAAATGAACAATTCCATAATTTTACGTACATGTAAATAAAATGAAGTAAAACAAAACTTACTATACGAAGAAGTTTTACCTGTTCTGTTCGAAATTTAATGTGGAAAGCGTATTTCACTAACGCCACCTGACAGCCAGTTTCTTTTAATACAGACTGCCCCACATAGCAGCACTAGTCCATGCTTTGGTTATAAATAGGTATTATAACGAGATACTGTCAGTGTCTCCTCAATGTGGGATGTTTCTTTTTATTTAATATACGGATTGGTTGACAGTCTTTACACCAAACATCTAGGAATGATGAAATACGTTATGGGGAACAACATTTGCTAGAGCCACAATAATTTACGACGGTATCAGGGCGTATGCACTCTGCTCATGCATATGAAATATAAATTGCCTATATAATTCAGTCATCTGTTCCACTTGATAACCCGCACCTGCTCCGGAGCGTGGTATAACAGCAGCAGAAACTGAAGTTGGCGCCATGTGCTGTCTATAGTTGTTACTGGCTGTCCCACTACATAGCTGAGTCGTTGCCACTGCCTGACTTGCAACAGTTGGCTGTCGATGACCACTGCGCGTCGTTCACCAGACCTGCCACAAACAATTATTCCACTGCAGAACTGGTGAATGTACATTCCCTATACAGTGAAGGTAGAGGCTGTGGACTCCTAGCAGTACAAACCTATCAACAAGCAAATCAGCGATCAGAAGAAATGTCGGCGCTACTCACATGTCCGTTTAGAGAATACTTCACCAGCACTTGTTACAGACATTCTTCTTGCAAGATCTACAGTCCCATGGACCAATTGACTCTACTCCTGTATGTGGTATTCACAGTGTTTGTGTAGCATTGGATTGCTGATTCAGAGTATGAGACACAAGTGTTATTTACACACAAAGCACGTTGTGTGAGAGGTGGCTACGGAACCACCCACAAGAGCCTGGTATGGGCAGAAGAAAACACACGTATTGTCGTGCTCACACATCATCATCAACAGATTTCGGTAGATTTGTGGACTGGTCTACTCAGCAAACACGTTATTTCACCCTTTATTCTTCCAGCTCAACCAGACAGCCAGATGAATCAGTTTTCTGGAAAATGCCTTACTCGAGGGGCTTGAAGATGTTCTGCTAAACGCACGTCTGAAAATAGAAAATATGGTTTCAATATGATGGCTCACCATCACACTCTTGGTGGTGGGAGTTGGGTAGGCAAAGCTGTTCTATGGCGTGGCAACCATGGTCAACCGACCCGACGTCCCTGGAAGTCAGATCAAAAGTAAAGTGTATGCTATGCCTGTAGAACACTGCAGCACCCTCATCGAACAAATATGGGCAGCAAGTAATACTGTACAGTCCATTCCTGGAATGTCGGGTGCTGCCACAGTCTGTAATCAGATGGGAAGTAATCACTTTGGGCACATTCTTTGGGTTCATGTTTGGACTTCTTAAATATAACAAGCGCGAAATGAACTACATTTATAGCATTAGACTGGACTAAATGTCTTGTATGCGAATGTGACATTTCCTTTCTCTTACTTGTATTAAGTTATATATGTGTTTATTTCTTTAAATGTACTACAGCAAGAAATCTGGCATTACAGTAGTTGCTGCAAACTTCGAATTACCTTTCTTTTTGCTCTTGTCACTAACTTTTTTCGTCATAGAGCGTCGATTATTTTAGAGATACGCTTTTCCATGTCTTGTCTAGGTAGCCATAGCGGAAAAACGCGGAGATGGTCAAACAAGAAGGGGATGGTTGTGGTGCAATTGTACTGCCTTTCAGTGTTTCAGATATAGGAGGCGCCTCTGCATCGTTTATAATTTAGTCTGTTGGTTTAACTGTCAAGAAATTATCCCCATATTCTCGGTAGATTTACCTTAAATTTTCGCAAAAGCTCCTTTCCTTTTACACAGAATTTTTCCTTCTGTCTGCCTAGCACTTACCTCTCAGTGATGTGGAGATTTGGCAGAAACTAAACGTGGTTCGGATTTCACGTTAAACTTTAGGTCGCCTTTTCCTGGTTGGATAAGAGGCTAGGGATACCAGAGACGCTGACGTAACATTCAAATGAAAGACCTGCAACACTGAGCCACATGAATTTATGCAGGGATTTTGATATTCTTATGACTAACAGACATATTGGTTGACGAGGAAGGTAAGTAAGTGTATGTATATTATTTAATAATTTTTTGTGCAAATTTGCTGAACAGTGATGAATTTAATTCACTCACAGCGTTTTTCTGTCAATATTTGAAGGATACTTTCAGGTACTACTGTAGGGATTTTTCTCCTCGTGGGGGTCTGGTGCTGGAGTCAGCAAGTTATCAGCAGGCCCCATTGTTAATTGTTTAATATTTAAGTGGCATTTGGAGAAGGAGAGCCCAAAGGATTAGATCTGAGTAGGGTGTTTTCTCGTACAAGCGATTTAAAAAACTTTGATGACATTGTTGTCTATAATGTAACACCTTTTCTGAAGCCTCAGTAATCAACTTCTGCCATGTGGACCACTGCAATACGCGCAGAAAGAGATTTAATAACATTCTGGAAGGTACCGACAGTGATGAGGAACCATACCGACACCAGTGCGGTCGCTAGCTACGCTAGGTTTCTTCATTGGGCATCCATGACAAGTACAGTCCAGTCAATATCGACTATTAGGTTCTCGATTGCGTATCCAGAGAGTTTGACGGCTAGGGGAATATGACGCTCTTCAAACCGTGCATATACACTGCAAGCAGTGCGAAACGTTATATTCCTCTGCCGGTAAATATAATCTTGCACAGGAAAAAACAAATTGCATATAGGGGTGGAGCTAGCGCCCAAGGTTAGATGCAGACATTTGTTAATCTATTGCGCATTCCAGAATGATGAAATCACCCATGCAACTCCACGGAAACATGTCCCAGACCACAATGCTCCTCTCCAGCCTGTTTCCTTGCGGGGTGTTTGCTTTCAGATGTTTCACGCCTTACACCCCATGGCCATTTGTGATTCATTTGAAGAGGCCACCTGTCGCCACGCAGTGGACATAGAGTTGTTGTGGTACTGGCGTCCAAATTTCAGCCCTCGCGCCGAAAAACTGCAGTCAGAAAAGGTGTGTGAACCAGGTGACTGCTGCAGGAGTTCATACACAGCAACATTCGCTGAATGGCTATTGAGGAGGCAATGCTCGTAGCTCCTTGGTTCATCTGGATGATCATTTGCTGACCCACTGCACGCCTATTCACCCATAGAGATCTGAGCAGCTGTTGTTCAGCGCTGTCATGTATGGCCCATTGTGCACCATTCTTGTCTCGACGTCGGTATTGGATAGCGCGATTTAGGCAAGATCGGTACAGTAAAGCCACAGTGGCATGTGGAGTAGCTTCTAAAATGCTTCTACCCTTGGATGGAAAGCCAATTATCATGTCCTTTTGGGCGACAGATAAATCGCTGCATTTCCAAATTACAACTACGACTGCACTTCTTCCCTTGTTCCCATGATTCCCATGACAAGCTTTACATACTCTACGCTGCTAGTACTGCCACCTGCCGCCTGTAAGTGGCTTTTGCACAATAGGGTTAAAACGTCAATGGGTGAGAGCCTATTCATCAGAGTGGTTGTGAGTCGTGACACTCGCTCACATACAATGGGATGACTGCAGTCAAGCACAATGCCACACCCAAGTGACTGAAACACAAAGAAAAGAAAAAGTTTGCTTTAAAATGAGACCAAAAGAAATAAATCACAAAGCAAGATGACTTAAGAGCTGCATAGGGATGTTTCAACTTACAATTCCAAGGATTTGAGTGTTCAAGCAGAACTTCGTCTATGTGACATGTAATTCCAACTGATTGAGAAACTTAATCTTCATACTGCAGGAGAGGATAAACTGTTTAAATTTCAATATCACCAACTAAAGTAATGAATAAGAGGTTAAATTATGAGCTTATAAAGAATTATACAATAGAGACCTAATTGCAACAACTTCACTGTGCCGCTACTATATGACGAGACACTTGCTCACAGATTAATCTCCACTAAATAGTCCCAAACTAAGCTCGCCACGATAACTGAATACCACAGCATACAAACTGTAAAGATCTCGCTCAATTTCCTATGCCTTGTAGTACCTGCGTAGCAGTATTGACGTCTGTCATAGGAAAGCAGCTTTCCTTTCCATATTCAAACACATTACAAAACCTTTAAAATTTTTTTATCCATACCGGCGGACAGAACGAATACGAAAACGGAACAGAGCAGACAAAATAGCACAATCCCTTAAAACAAGGAAGCCCACATGTCTAGCAGTTCATGACCGAATTCTATTGAACGGGAGCAAACCGACTCTCCAAGCATTTAAAACTGTATCACAGACGAAGCAAAGAGACTGCTACAAAACCTGTATCGAATGATTGAAGCTTGTTAGAACATATTTGTATAAAGTATAACAAATATATGTATCATACCCACAGAAAACAAGAGATAATCCAAGGAAACTGAAAGTGCTGAATATATTGTCCTGTGTAATACTTCTTCTCTTTCCACCAAACAGGATAGATCCATTTACACAGAACTTCCAAATTTTCCCAGTCACCCTTGTTGTGAGACTGTGGTTAATGATACAATCACAAACGACATTGATATTCCTTTAAGCTTCTCAGATCAACATTAAATGCTTCTAAACTTTCATTTGTTAGACCTGTCCCAATAAAACTACCAATTGCTAGACGTTCAATACTGATATTGCCCAGCACAGGATTTATTTCACGTTTCAAAGCAACTATCCGTCAGTGCCAACAATGCCTCAAAAATATTCTTGAACTTTCCCCTCGTAGTTTCCAAAACTTATCGATCTTGGATAACCAGAATTTTACTGCCTACTTCAGCATATACATTATTCCTTTTAGGTTTCTCTATTGGATACTTCTTCTTAAAACAGAAATACACTTTATCTGTTTCTCAGTTAAATATTACGTCTCACTTTCTCTTTCTGCTAACTTAGTTCCAAAAATTCTCTCTGTATCCGAACTCTTAAGACCTCTTCACTACTAGCTTCATCCGTTTTATATTTTGATGCTTTGACGCTCTACAAATAGTCACCATCCTGCTGCAAACTAACAGTGTAATATGCCGCAAAGATCTTGTGTTTTGTGGAATTCTTCCTTCTCCAAGTGCGTAACTGAAGAACTTAAATATGATACGTTCTTTCAGGTTTAGGTTATCCATCTCATGTGGTTTATTTCATTTATATACGCTATTGTCACAAAAGCTTTTGCAGAAAGCTTTATCGTTTAAAAAGGTATTGACATAACACAAATCTACAATCCTGTTGTAGATCATGCCCCAGACTGATATTGGATTATACATATTTTCTGTGCTGATATCCCTGGCCTATATCATTCCCATGTATTGGCCCAGCAGTGTTGCATTAATTACTTTCCCATATTGTTTTTTATTGGTCTAACATATTATTTGTTTTCAAGGTTCGGTCTCTAATTCCATAGAATTTGCCGCCATTAAAAGATCTGCTTCCTTATCTGTCTCCGAAATTTGCTCTGAAACTCTGTGTTAGACTCTGCCAGAATGATAATTTCTAGAATTATTACTACCTGTCCCAGTTTCTGTGGGGTTCCTGCTGCCAGTTCCTTGTGGTTTGGAAGTGCCTGTGTGTATGTTCTGAAACAACAGCCATGTTCTCATTGTAATCTAGAAACTACTCCATTGAACAACCAGGTGCATTTAATAACCGCTAACGCAAGATCTTTTGCTGACATCTTTTCAGAATAAAAATTTCAATCAACACTCCAAGAGATTTCTCCATGTGCACAAGGTTCCGCCATTAATTTTTACACAAGCCCTTCATTCTACCTCTTCCTTCTCAATCACGTGGCCAATTCGATAATTTACTCTACATCTTAAACTATTTGCCACAGACCAGAAAGTGCCAAGAAAACTTTTCAACTCCTCTTACACTAAATTTTGTAGACTACTTCTGGTTTCGTCTTATTGCAGTTATTTCCTCTAACAGTTTTTGACAAATTTAATTTTTTGGTGAATGTCATGTCAGGTATAAAATTATTGAGAAAAATAAAAAATGTCTACTGTTGGTACTTTCCTTTCCCAGAAAAACATTCCACTGGTTTAATTTGCCATTTAATATTACTGTAAAAATATCGCGAAAAGCAAAATTCCTTCAAACTTTTACTTGAATATCAAAATCTGACAGTTGTTGATTGGTTACGGATTCTGGTCTGTTTAATGTACATATATTACATATCATAGAGTATCTCATGGCCTCAACTACATTAAGTAGCGTACTCATTTGGGCCTGTGAACTACCAGTGACACGTGAGAGCTCTGATTTTAATTTGCAGGCTTATGATTTAATCGGATTGTAAACTTTTTCACATTCTAAAGGTCTACGGCATGACATACGGAGCGTTTAAAAAAGTGCCGAAATTTTGAAAGGTGATAGTAACCACCAAACAAGGAAAAATTTCCAATAAATACGAGTTCGCAATAGCAAACTTCGTACACTTTTTCATAGGAGAAGTGCAACTTGGCGTCCATTCGTGACACTTATCATAGGAGTTCCTGAACGTGACGTCCGTCCATGGAAACTTACTGTACAAAGTTCACAATAACAGTAATCATAACAATGAAGCCATTTGTGGATTTAGATACGACACTACGATACGTACCCAACGTTGCAAGTGATCTACAGTACAATAATACATACTAACAAGACTGAAACTACATTACCTATAACACAACGCGAACAACACAAACACTAGGGTATGACGATGCAGAGAGAGACACGTCCAGTAGTAAACCCTGTTGTCGGATCACCCAGGTAATGACCGCACAGTGTTTGTTTGTCATAGAGGCGGACATATTCTCAACCAGATGTTTTCAACCACTATGGACACGTTTACAGATCTAAGAAAATATGCGTTTTCGCAACCATGCTTATCAGACTTCTTTCTTGTTTCGGTAGGTACTACTATCTCTCAAAATATTTGACGCTTTCGTTAACACCCCGTAATGTTTGAAGTATTTTTAAACGGTCAAAATACTGAACCTTTTCGTAATGTTTGTTTATTATCATTTAGCACGAAGCAAAGACATATTTTCCACTTCAACATAGCATGTTCCATCTTACCACCAGACTATGTACTAGAATTATAGTATCTGTTGTTCTCGTCACTCTGCCAGTTACGGGTGTAGCTCACTGGAAACTCTGCAAGGCGGCACACAAACGCTCGTCTTCAGCTTTGGTGGCATCTTTCTGTTGTGATGCATTGTGACGTCATTCTTATAGCGTCAGACAAGGTCTACGTCAGAGTTACGATCATCTGTACCGTTTCCCATACATTAAAGGCTAGTTTCCCAAAAATTGAGTCCTGGTAGCCTCACAGACTACCGCTTCTGTTCTCAAGCAAATTTTATTTCTAATAATCTTATTAAGCATGGCTGACAGGTGGATAGAAGGGCTAAAATCACACAAAAACGAAAAACAGTAGAAATATTAATTCAGTATATTATATAGTATACGATATGCTAATTTAATATTAGAAAAAGATCGTCTTTTGGATGAAACAGATTACTTGTATTCAAGTATTTCGACCATGTGCATGGAGTTTGGTATTTCAGTTACCTTAGAATGATTCATGAAGATAGTGTCGAAGAGTAGGCTGAGCATTGCTCCCATGTCTGTGTTTGTGGGACTAAATGGTTCAAATGGGTCTGAGCACTATGGGACTTAACTGCTGAGGTCATCAGTCTCCTAGAACTTAGAACTACTTAAACCTAACTAACCTAAGGACATCACACACATCAATGCCCGAGGCAGGATTCGAACCTGCGACCGTAGCGATAGCGCGGTTCCAGACTACAGCGCCCAGAACCGGTTTGTGAGACTAGATCACGGAAGCAAACCTTCCAAAAAACCTGTTATGTCACTCCAGATATGAGGTGGTTCTCACATCCCACAGTGCTAGTTGAAACGGCAGGGAGCCTTGTCATGAATCGTGGAATCTGTTGATTCCAAACATGGACAAACAACAAATCAAGTTTTTGCAGGAAAAAAATCATAAAATTTAAACTTCGTTGAAATAAACAAATTAAAATCAGTCAACACACAAACAAAGTAAGCTGTACAGCTTCAGAAAAATACACTGTCTCATTCTAGGCGACAACGAGACCAGTAACACATTCAATTTGCCAACATCTTGCAGGTCAGTTCCGTTGGCAACCACAACTCGACAACTGACATTCACTATAGCGTCTAGCCGCCGCTTCCGCACATATAGCCTAACCGAAAGGTACATGCACATTCCGCCCTCCAATCGCTAAATGCGCCAGCTGTCTGCCAAAAACTTTCCGAGCCCGGACCTCCGCCGTTCTTTTCCAGCGGCAGACTCACTGCACTCGCTCGCAGCAACCGCACCCACCCACTTTCTTGTTCACCAAAGAGTTCTCAGCCAAAAAACAGTTGCACCGACACTTCCTTGGAATCAGACCCCAAAGTCATTCCTCGAACCGCTTACTAGTAGGGCTGGGGATAATTTCTAAAGTGGGAATCATTTTTTACCGAGGAGACACCGCCTTAAAGTAACAGTGTCTATGCACGCTAGAGGGTTTGCTTGTTTCAGCGAAGCAGAGGGCTGTACCGGTGGTAGTGTAGTTACTGACAGTGTCTTCCCTGCTGGGCAAACCCTTTGTAGATGAGTCAGACAAAGAGTGCCTCACAACGTCGCATCTATTACTTTATCCGATCCTGAGCAGCCCATTCTTGACATCGAAACATAGGGTAGGGGGGTAGCGGGGATTTTTAGCCACAGTGAAGGCCGCCTCTGTAGGGGAGTAAATCCTGAGAAAAAACCACAATCTTTCGTGTTTGGGGTTTGGCGGAGAATTCGCATCCCACCCCAGTTAAAACAAGTTTTGATATGTTTCACAAACATAATAAAATACCCACATAGATCAAGAGGCATCGACTCAGGTCAACAATAAGGCTTTAATTTGTGGAACATGGAATGTACAGGGACTAGCAAGAATAATTGAAAATACAATGAAAAATGGTAGTACTGAATATGAATATCCTGATAGTGACAGAAACAATAAAAGAAACAGTGTGGACAAGGGGACGAGACGTTGTTTTGTGAGATAATGACCTGTTGTTCTAACAGCATTACACTATATTTCAGATCACCACAAGTACTTCATCTCTTTAAGGTTGTTAAAAGCGATTCAACAGCCAAGATCGCATTAGATTTTTTTTTATTTAGGACAATAGGTTTCAACAGACTTTACTGTCATGTTCAGATCTTAAAATCTTTTGTTGTCAAACATGTTAATTTAATGCCGACCTCACGAATGTTTTACAACAAACGATTTAAAACCTGAAGAGACAGGACAGTGTGTTGAAACATGTTCATTATATGCTGCCCTCACACATGTTTTAAACAAAGGATTGTAAGACCTGAAGACGACAGCACAGTCTGTTGAAACCGGTTTTCCTATAAAAAATATTTTATGGGGTCCTGGATGTTCAATGGCTTTTTAACAACCAAACAGATCGCCGTGCAGTTCAACAAAAGGAGAAATGTCAATTCTAAAGGTTGGTGCGCTGCTGAAGCTATAATCGTAAACCACCACCAACTTCTCAGCGGACTGCAATAATTTACTCATTCCCACAAGTGGAATAACAACTACTCAAGTTTTCGATATGGATGCGAAGAGAGTTAATCCGATTCTTCTAAGGTGCTCAAACGAGAGGACAACCACAAACTGTTACTGAAACACCGGTGGTCCACTGCTTTTCTACAAGTACAGCTATGCCGCCCTGACGTTATAGTTAACGCCTTATTTTAGTTTCAGATATGAGAGCCATTCATATTTACGATAGAGGTCTGGCAAAATACAGTTTTTCGCATTTCGCCTTAAAATTGCATTTCTCCTTAAACCAATTATTCCGACTTAGTGAGGTTTATGGCGCACACGATGAGTACTACGGACGGTGCGTGATTCTCAAACATTATCAGAACACCCTGCTAATGTGTATCCATAGAATATGATTTTCTCTTTGCGTTTTCCTCCTTCTCCCTAATAATGGGGTAAATGGGCCATAGATGGCGTGGTCGGCACTAGGATGTCGGGCTTCTGTCGAGTAGTTCTCTTGATGTGTATTCCGAGACTTAACAAACATTAAAGTGCTAGACGTCTCATCATATTACATTCTTTATGCTTCAATATGTGGTTACAGCTATGTAGACGAGATCCATTAAAAGACATTGTTACTTGTAATAAGGTCTAAACACTATATACTGAGATTCAGCGAACAAAAACCTGTCCCGAGCCATCGAAACAGTAAGTAGTAACATAGTGTAACACGTTCCACTACGCACCTTGCAGTGCGTTGACCAGAATGCGAACTCATTTTCCGTTTCAGAAATTTCACTTGTTAGCATGATATACCACCATTCATTTCGATATTGGAAAAGAGAGGTACTGCAAAAATGATAGACCCATAAAAGAATCTATCTTGAATCGATTTCGAGTTAACGGGATATTGTACGTGAAATTCGTTGAAATTTGACCTTTTCTATTCTATACTCCATTATGTATTTTGGACTGTACTGAGCATTTTTATGTATAATACGTTCAAATCAGACAATTGTGAGACCTTCAAATAATATTTTGAATGTTGACGTGTAACTGTCAAATTTCACGGCTGTGCATATACTGCCACAGTTGAGCAGTCATATCTTGGAAACTACACAGTCTAGGGGATTGTGAATTGCTTTGTTTTGTGCCTACTGCTGCGTCTCAGAAGTTAGCATTACGAATAGACAAATCAGTCCTTTGTTGCTGATACTTGTATTCGTTGAAAGTAGTGTGGTTATTGGCTATTTTTGTAGTAAGCGAAAGGACAAAGTAATTGATGAATTACATGACTATTACGTGAAGGCCATTAGAAGTAATTCTGACAATTTAGAGAAGATGAAAAGAGTTGTGTGAAGCACTTTCTTTCATTTAATATCAACTGATGAAAAGCCATGTCATGCTTTGTGTCCACCTACACCAAACACTTGTTGTAAATGTAGGCAAGCTGACTTTCTGGCACCCTGCATGAATTTACTCATTAACATACTCTTCCTTTGGCAGTAATGGAGGCAATCAAACCCATTTACAGAAATTTGGCAAATCCTGAGCTATGAAAGAAGTGTTTACATGGGAAGACCCAGAATGTGAATGACTCCTTCAATATTGTTGTGTAGTGCCATGTGGCTAAAAATGTATTTGTTGACCTTATGACTCTAAAGTTAGCAGTGTCTGATGCTGTAATAACTTTTAGTGGTTATGAAAGACTTAAGGTTCTGGAGAAGTTAGGGGTAACATTTGGAAAGAACACAGCTAAAGGACTGCGGGAACTGGATGAGCTTTGTGTATGTGAAGCTGAGCAAATGACAAAAGAAGCAAGAAAGAAAAGGAAAAGGCAAGCGCTGGGCTGTTGTGACACTGTTGAAGACACAGACTATGGACCAGGGAAATTCTAGTGCACAAAAAGTGGAGAAATGTAAGTCTGTACAAAAATTTGTAATGAAAAATGTCTTAAACCTCAATATCTCTGAACTACATTTTTGCAATAAATGGCCAATTTTTGAAAAAAAGTACTGATGGTAGAGATATGAAATTTTGACAGCATGCCACGTGTGAGATTCAACACGTATGTAGCTAGAATCATTAAAATATCGTGAGCTGTTTTCTTTTTATGTTCATTTATTTACAAAATTCTGTCAAAAAATTGAGTGTCTGGAAAAAAAAGGATCATACCCCACATTATAATTTTGATTATAATTCTAGTTCAGTATATCTAGAAAGGTGCATTCATTAATTATGGTAAATTGTAAGTTGGTGTCTTTCCCAGGTCATAGGTCATAAACTCAATAATGTGACATTGGCAGCATTGGACATACAGTGTCTACAAATCGCGATTCTTTGCATAACAGTACAACACTGCCTGCTGGAAAACTTAGTCCCTATCATATTTTCGGTAGAAAATGAACTTCAGCGGAAGGCGATTTGGCAACACTGAAAACAGAGATACGACAAGTTGTTCATTCATCTTGACTATGATGTACATTTGGCAGAGTTTAGAGTTTTCCGTGACAATAACTGAGTTCCCCAGATCGATTTCAAGTGTAGGGGTACTTTTTTTAATTTCCTAATTTTACACTGTATACCCATTACACCGTCCCCAGTGAAATACGAAGAAAATACTTAAAAATAGTATTTATAAAGAAGAGACATTTAAAAATTGTAATAAATTCTCTGTGTAAGTTTCGAGGGCAAAGAAATACACACAACACTCGAAACAAAATGATCTAAGGAGCCGACAAGATACGCTCTTTTGTTAATTTTATAGCCGTCTTCGCTTCTTCTCTTGTCTTGGTTGCGTGTAGACGGACATCTTGTGACTGCTGGCATATGTAAGCATATTTGTACTAATTAAGCGGGTAATATATTGATTTAATATTATTGTTCACTTTTAATTTGTAAGAGATGATACCGATTTCACGTCCTTCTTCCTTGAATTAACGTGCATTCGAGTAACCTGCAACAATCGCAGTGGCCGACGCAACCAACGACGCCATTACGTGACAAAATTAACTTATAAAAATTAGCGGAAGCAAAACTCGCCCGCTTTTAACATAATATACGTTTTTCGCCACAGCCGCCCGACGCTGCAGATGATACGTACCTTTATGATAATTATTTGTAGTACTACAGCCGAGAGCCAAAACCAGGACTCCGACTACAATGCAATGGTTACCGGAGGTAAGAAAAAATACTCTCGCTCGTGTGGGCTGCAATTGTAATTAATAACTAATGATTTTTTGCTTTAAAGCGAACTGACTAGCCGAGGAAATTAATATGAAAAGCATATTCCATTGTTTAATTTCCAGTGAAGATAAATATTGTTAAAGAAAGAGACAACTACACAAAAGCTTTTAATTGTAAATGCAAATTGAATGAAATATCATTTTCATTAAGGCCCATCAAGTCGACAACTATCACCATTACCAATCAAATTCTGTAGTAAATAATAAATTAAATTACGACGGCCGACGGACGCGAGACCATCTAAATCTTTATTCTGTAATTATAGCTGATCTGACTCGAAGGGTGAACAATTATTTAGTACTAAAATAGGAATGAGCGTACAACAGTTTTCATTATTTCGTTTTGAAACGCAGAGTTCAGAGAAAAATTGTACAGCCAGTAACTGAATGTTAGGTGATGCAGGGAGTACGGCGGAGGGGGGATGAGAATCTGCTTTGAGTGCTATGTACAGGGTGACAATTATTGAACTATATGAAATAAAATCGTCATAACTGCTGAGAGGTTGGCCTTAGGGCGTACAAACTTCTCGGTCGGCCGCGAGGCATGATGGGAATCAGTATGCACATGCGCATACGCCTTGTTGCTGTCGGCCATTTGCACGTGATAATATCACGGTACATCGTGCCTAAGCGTATAGCGCTTGTGAAGGAGTACTATATGAGCAGTAACAGCCCAACTGCGGCTCAAAGAAAGACTGCGACCTATTTCAAGCTGAAGGCAACCGGTCCAGATGTGCTAACTAACCATCAAGAATTTGATTCGCATATTTGAGAGAACGGGCAGTGTTCGCTATGACAGTGTTGGCAATGTCGGTCGTCCAAAAAGGGTGAAAACGCCTCAAAACATTAAGAAGACAGGCGCTGTGTTTCAAACCATCCCCAGGAGATAGATCAGACGAGCTGCACAACAGGTGGGAATCAACAAGGAGACACTGCGATAAATTGTTATTGAAGACCTGCATATCTCCCATACCCCATCCCCAGGAGATAGATCAGACGAGCTGCACAACAGGTGGGAATCAACAAGGAGACACTGCGATAAATTGTTATTGAAGACCTGCATATCTCCCATACAAAATTCAAGCCCATCAGCCATTAAGCCACATGGCTATGGAACAGTGGTTGTGTTTCGCCAACACTATTGTTCACAGAATTGATGAACAGGACTTTACTGTGAATATGGTTTGGTTTCGCGATGAAGCCTACTTCCATTTGGATGGGTTCATAAAAAAGCCAAATTAGCAGATTTGGGGGTCTGAGAATCCGCATTTCGCGATCGAGAAGTCTCTTCAGCCTCAAGGTGTGGTGTGCAATGTTCAGACATGGAATAATTGGTGCCATATTCCTTGATGGCATGGTGACTACCCGTCGGTATGTGAAATTCTGGAAGATGATTTCATCCGTATTATACAAAGTGACCCTGAATTTCGACAAGACGTGGTTCACGCAAGACAGAGCTCGATTATGTGTAAGCAGCAGAGTCTTTTACGTCGTGGAGGAGAACTTTGGACACCACATTCTAGCTGCAGGGTACCCAGAGGCCACTGGCATGGGCCTCGATGGCTGCCATATTCTCCGGATCGCAACACATACGTCTCCTTTTTGTGGAGCTATATTAAAGACAAGGTGTACAGCAATAAGCGCAAAACAATTGATTAGCTAAAAGCAGCCATTCAGAAAGACATCGACAGCTTCGATGTCTCACGATTTCAGCGGGTCATGCAGAATTTCGCTACGCGTCTGCGGCACACCATCGCCAATGGTGGCAGGCATATCGAACATCCGAATACCTGAAGTGACGTTTACATGTTGAATAGAGTGTATGCGCGCCGTAGTTTGTAACTAATTTAGGTTTGTTTTCATATGGTTCAATAATTGTCACCTTGTATGTTTTGTGAAAGACATTCTGTCACTGATAATGTATTTAAAATATTAAAATTTGTCACTCTAATGTATTTAAAATATTAAAATTTGTCGCTCTAACTATATGTGTAAGGGACGATCAAAAAGTTTCCCTTCGAAGGCTGTACAGCCATCGGTATACAAAACAGGCAAAAACCGTCCTTACTATTGAGGCAATCATCGTACCGACGCACCTTGTTGAAGATACCTCTTTGGTAAAACACCGTTTCCTGGTGTGTGAATAAGTATGCCACTCCCTGCTGTACATCCACGTCCGACAGAAATCGTCACATTTCAAGGCTTTTTTTCTAGCACGACAACCACATAGGGACTGACCAGGACTGTCGTAGGACAGCTAGGCTGCTTGCCATTTAAGCTTCCTCAGGCCTCCCAAATCGATCGGCGTCTTGTGTCGAAAGATGACCAGCATGGAACTGGGCGCACCATTCCGCAGAAGTCGTTTCCGACAGACATGTTGCCCCATACACATTCTTCAGTCTACGATGGACGTCTTCCGGTGTTTGTTCTTTGGTCGCCAAGAAAATAATAACAGCACATTGGCTATGTCTGGAGGCATTTGATAATAGCACCACTATAGTTCACGTTTCTGCACTTATTGCACACACCTTGGAAAGACACAGTTGCAACACTGATCCCTTGCCTACATGTTCGTACCTATGTAGCTACATTTTAGACGCGCTACGTTCCATACACGATGCAACAAAGTCTTCAAACAGAAACTCATTGATCGCCCCTTACAGTAAATACGTTTAATATCTCCACAGTGATACGTTTTTAATTATTTCTGTGCTATGAGAAGTAATTTATTTCGAACTGATTATTGCTTTTCATGAATATTTCTGACTTGTTTGATCAGTGATCATTAATTTTGTTTTTTTGGTATATGCTTGTTGTATGATAAACAGTGTTAAGTTACAACATTACTGAGTAGATCAAAATTATAAAACAAAAAAGAACACCTACAGGAATCGAACTCATTAATATAATCCAACCACATTAATGTGACAACTTCTCGAAAACCTGACTATCCATCTCTTGCAGTCCAGACCGCTCTAAGACGTGCAGGAAGAGACTCAATGAGGTTGTACAAGGTATGGACAGGCTCGTGGAGCCATGCCATGGCCAGGTGGGCGAGGTAACTCGGTTGAGGACCCATCACACGAACAGTCCGATCAAAGTAATCGCACAGATACTCAACTGGGTTTAATTGTGGAAAGGTTGGTCGCCAGAGGACTATGGTAAACTCACGCTGGTACTCTTGGAACTGCTGTAGGCTGTGCGACACATAGTATTGTTCTGATGGTAGATGCCATTGTGCCGAGGAAAAACAAACTGCATGTAGGGATGGACATGGTCACTCAGGAAAGATGCATAATTGTGTTGATCTATCTACATCTATATCTACATGGGTACTCTGCAAATCACATGTAAGTGCCTGTCATTGGGTTCATCGGACCACCTTCACAGTTCTCTACTATTCCAATCTCATATAGCGCACGGAAAGAATGAACACCTACATCATTCCTCACGAGCTTTGTTTTGCCTTATTTTATCATGGTGATCGTTCCTCCCTATGTACGTCGGTGTCAACAAAATATTTTCGCATTTTGGAATTTCGTGAGAAGATACCAAAAATGTTCAAATGTTTGTGAAATCTTATGAGACTCAACTGCTAAGGTCATCAGTCCCTAAGCTTACACACTATTTAACCTAAATTATCCTACGGACAAACACACACACTCATGCCCGAGGGAGGACTCGAACCTCCGCCGGGAGCAGCAGCACAGTCCATGACTGCAGCGCCTTGGACTGCTCGGCTAATCCCGCGCAGAGAGAAGATTCCGTCGCAACGAAAAACGCCTTTCTTTTAATGATGTACAGCCCAAATCCTGTATCATTTCTGTGAGACTCTATCCCATATTTCGCGATAATACAAAACGTGCTGCCTGTCTTTGAACTTTTTCGATGTTCTAAGGATCCCACACCGCGCAGCAGTATTCTAAAAGAGAACGGACAAGCGTAGTGTAGGCAGTCTCCTTAGTAGGTCTGTTACATTTTGTAAGTGTTCTGCCAATAAAACGCAGACTTTGATTAGCCTTCCCCACAACATTTTCTATGTGTTTCTTCCAATTTAAGTTGTTCGTAATTGTAATAGCTAGGTATTTAGTTGAATTTAATGCTTTTAGATTACATTCACTTATCGTGTAACCGAAGTTTAACGAGTTCCTTTTACCACTCATCTGAATGACCTCACACTTTTCGTTATTTAGAGTCAACTGCCACTTACCACACCTTTCAGATATCTTTTCTAAATCGTTTTGCAATTTGTTTTGATCTTCTGGCGACATTATTAGTCGATTAGCGACAGTGTAATTCTCAAACAACCGAAGACTGCTGCTCAGATTGTCTCCGAAATCGTTTATATAGATAAGGAACAGCAAAGGACCTACAACACTGTCCTGAGGAACTTCAGACATCACTTTCCGTGAATTACTACGAACTGTGATCTCTCTGAAAGGAAATCACAAACCCAGTCATAGAACTGACACGATATTCCATAAGAACGCAATTTCCCTATGAGCTGCTTGTGTGGTACTGTGTCAAAAGCCTTCTGGAAGTTCAGAAATACGGATCGATCTGAAATCCCCTGTCAATAGCGCTCAGCACTTCATGTGAATAAAGAGCTATGTGTGTTTCACAGGAACGATGTTTTCTAAATCCATCTTGACTGTGCGGCAATAGACCGTTTTCTTCGGGGTAGTTCATAATGTTCGAACACAATGTATGTTCTAAAATCCTGCTACATATCGGCGTTAACGATATGGGCCTGTAATTTAGTGGATTACAATTACTCCTACTGCCTTCCTTGAATATTGGTGTGACCTGTGCAACTTTCGAGTCTTTGGGTACGGATCTTTCGTCGAGCGAACGGTTGTATATGATTGTTAAGTATGGAGCTAATGCATCAGCATACTCCGAAAGGAACCTAGTTGATATACAGTCTGGACCAGAAGACTTGCTTTTATTAAGTGATTTAAGTTGCTTCACTACTCCGAGGATATTTACTTCTACGTTATTCATGTAGGCAATTGTTCTCGTTTCAAATTCTGGAATATTTACTTCGTCTTCTTTTTTGAAGGCATTTCGAAAGGCTGTGTTTAGCAACTCTGCTTTGGCAGCACTGTCTTCGATGGTATCTCCATTGGTTGTTTCTTATCGCTAACATACTTCACATACGACCAGTATCTCTTTGGATTTTCTGCCACGTTTCGAGACAAAGTTTCGTTGTGGAAACTGTTACAAGCATCTTTCACTGAAGTCCGCGCTAAATTTCGAGCTTCTGTAAAAGATCGCCAATCTTGGGGATTTTGTCTCTCTTTAAATCTGGCATGTTTGTTTCGTTGTTTCTGCAACAGTGTTATAACCCGTCCTGTGTACCAAGGAGGATCAGCTCCGTCGTTTGTTAATTTATTTCGTATAAATCTCTCAATTGCTGCCGATATTATTTCTTTGAATTTAAGCCACATCTGGTTTACAATTATGTCATTAATTTGGAATGAGTGGAGATTGTCTCTCAGGAAGGCGTCAAATGAATTTTTATCTGCTTTTTTGAATAGGTATATTTGTCGAGGACTTGATTGCAATATTCAATCTCGCTACGACAGCGCTGTGTTCACTAATCCCTGAATCAGTTTTGATGCTCGTTATTAATTGAGGATTATTTGTTGCTAAGAGGTCAAGTGTGTTTTCACAACCGTTTACTATTCGCGTGGGTTCATGAAATAGCTGCTCGAAATAATTTTCAGAAAATGCTTTTAGCACAATTTCAGATGATATTTTATGCATACCTCAGGAACTGAACATGTATTTTCGCCAACATGTTGAGGGTAAATGAAAATCACCACCAACTATTATCGCATGAGTCAGGTACGTGTTTGAAATCATACTCAAGTTATCTTTGAACATTTTCGCAACTATAGCATCTGAATTGGGAGGTCGGTAAAAGGATCCAATTATTATTTTATTCCCGTTGCCAATTATGACCTATGCCCATACTAACTCACAGTTTCGATACAAGTTAAACTATTTCTGACAGTAACAAACATGCCACCACCATCCGTGTTTAGCCTAACCGAGTTTAGCCTGTACTATCTATTGTGCCTTCCAGAATGACGAGATCGCCCACGGAATGCCAGTAAAAGATTTCCCAGACCATAACGTTCCTCCTTTCGGTCTGTATTCTTGTAGAATGTTTCCTTCCAGACGTTTCGCGCTATAGCAGTAAACACCATCTGTCTGATGGAGAATAAAACCTGATTCATCTGGAAAGGCCAACTGTCACCACTCAGTGGACGTTCAGCAGTGTGTCAATATAGAAATATTTGTTGATTCTAGATTCATTGAACCACTTACATTCAAACATTTGGACTGAACAGTTCCCAGTAATATTATCAAGATGATTGCCACATGTTTCAGAGCTAAACTTTGACGGTGCAGGCTTTAGAGAACAGGCAGTTGCAGGGATGAGAATGAATGCAGGAGAGTATAAGAGCTACTAGTTGAAACTCGCATTCCTCACTGAGTAGTGGCCTCAAGCGAAGCAGTATTAAGTCAGATTAGAAGTAGTAATGATGGAGCATTACACAGAATCGAGACTGCAGGATCCAACACAATATTCCAAGGAGTTGGGGTACAGAAATCAATTCTTAGATATTCTGTATGAGTGATTAGAATGAATTCGTGTTTGACGAATCTAATGTAACAGATACTGAGGGAAATAATAATAGCAGCAAGAAACATGCAAGATGTGGGAGGATTCCAATATTTATTGTTAGAATTAGCATATAATCAGGGCCAAGAAGCAAGAGATCCTGTGTGCTTCATACAGACACATTTTCCACCAGAAAACTAGCAAATGAACACTCAAAATTGGTGAGCAAGGCATCCACTATAAATAAATAGAAGGTATTTATAAAGGCAGAATGGTCGTAGATGACATGGACCACAGTAATGAACAGGTAATACGAATAACAATTGGAGACAAATCTATCACTGAGAACAGAGAGTCCAAATTGCAGAAGTATGTTGGCCTGATCTTATAATTATAGGAAAGAGGGGCAAAGGAATCATTCATGGAATCGAATAGTCAAATCCACTCCTGGAAGAACTATTCAACATACTAGGACATAAGGAGCATTATACATGGATTTCACAGAACTTGATGGCACACTGTTAAGACAGGGTGATGAAACTGATCATTGTGGATATTCTGTCTTTAACACAAGTCTAAATTAAAGAACAGTTCAGTGTAAAGTAGACCTAGCTAACCAGGTATCAGTTTTAGATAAGTTTATTTGCGAGCACCGGTATTAACAGAACCAAATATAAAGATATGTAATGCCATGAGTAGCAAGAGCTCTGATGTTAAGGAAAAGGGTAGACATTACATGTCAAAGTGTAGCTTCTATATGATCGTTATCATCATACAAGGGTTACCAGTAGAAGCGATATTAGGATTTGATCTTCTGAATATGTATGAGATGATTATGAACCTGATGGAAAATTTTTTTATGACAGAAGCAAATGAACTTACACTTAGACAATCACACAGCGACAGATAGTAGTCAGTGTTTTGTGTGGGGGGGGGGGGGGATATAAAGTGAAGGAACATCAAATTTTTTTAAGTCCCACCAATTGCTGCTCATCTTTAAAAAGTTGGTATTGAACGAAATAAAAGCAATTTTGAGAGAAGGCATGATAGAAGAAGCAGTTAAGTCATGCAGTAACCTATTGTGGTCTGTCACCAAGAAATATGGGTCTATCAGACTGGTACTGGAATCATGACAAATCAAGACCGTAATCGAGACCGAGACTGATTGCCCACAGACACTTGAAGAATTGTTACAGTGATTTCATGGAGATTGTATTCTCACATCACTCGATTTATGTGATAGCTGTTGGCAATCACCATTTTCCCCAGTGTAGAGCAGTTTTGTGCTGCAAACAATGTGTTCAGTTCAAGAAATTATCTTGGGGATTAAAAACTTCGTCAGCTACTCTCCTGGAAATGGAAAAAAGAACACATTGACACCGTTGTGTCAGACCCACCATACTTGCTCCGGACACTGCGAGAGGGCTGTACAAGCAATGATCACACGCACGGCACAGCGGACACACCAGGAACCGCGGTGTTGGCCGTCGAATGGCGCTAGCTGCGCAGCATTTGTGCACCGCCGCCGTCAGTGTCAGCCAGTTTGCCGTGGCATACGGAGCTCCAACGCAGTCTTTAACACTGGTAGCATCCCACGACAGCGTGGACGTGAACCGTATGTGCAGTTGACGGACTTTGAGCGAGGGCGTATAGTGGGCATGCGGGAGGCCGGGTGGACGTACCGCCGAATTGCTCAACACGTGGGGCGTGAGGTCTCCACAGTACATCGATGTTGTCGCCATTGGTCGGCGGTAGGTGCACGTGCCCGTCGACCTGGGACCGGACCGCAGCGACGCACGGATGCACGCCAAGACCGTAGGATCCTACACAGTGCCGTAGGGGACCGCACCGCCACTTCCCAGCAAATTAGGGACACTGTTGCTCCTGGGGTATCGGCGAGGACCATTCGCAACCGTCTCCATGAAGCTGGGCTACGGTCCCACACACCGTTAGGCCGTCTTCCGCTCACGCCCCAACATCGTGCAGCCCGCCTCCAGTGGTGTCGCGACAGGCGTGAATGGAGGGACGAATGGAGACGTGTCGTCTTCAGCGATGAGAGTCGCTTCTACTTTGGTGCCAATGATGGTCGTATGCGTGTTTGGCGCCATGCAGGTGAGCGCCACAATCAGGACTGCATACGACCGAGGCACACAGTGCCAACACCTGGCATCATGGTGTGGGGAGCGATCTCCTACACTGGCCGTACACCTCTGGTGATCGTCGAGGGGACACTGAATAGTGCACGGTACATCCAAACCGTCATCGAACCCATCGTTCTACCATTCCTAGACCGGCAAGGGAACTTTCTGTTCCAACAGGACAATGCACGTCCGCATGTATCCCGTGCCAACCAACGTGCTCTAGAAGGTGTAAGTCAACTACCCTGGCCAGCAAGATCTCCGAATCTGTCCCCCATTGAGCATGTTTGGGACTGGATGAAGCGTCGTCTCACGCGGTCTGCACGTCCAGCACGAACGCTGGTCCAACTGAGGCGCCAGGTGGAAATGGCATCGCAAGCCGTTCCACAGGACTACATCCAGCATCTCTACGATCGTCTCCATGGGAGAATAGCAGCCTGCATTGCTGCGAAAGGTGGATATACACTGTACTAGTGCCGACATTGTGCATGCTCTGTTACCTGTGTCTATGTGCCTGTGGTTCTGTCAGTGTGATCATGTGATGTATCTGACCCCAGGAATGTGTCAATAAAGTTTCCCCTTCCTGGGACAATGAATTCACGGTGTTCTTATTTCAATTTCCAGGAGTGTATTTTTAGTAAAAGATTAGGATCCATGATGCCAGAAGTGTTAAGAAATAAAATTTCACAGTACGCTGACAACATACTTATGGTATGGGAAGAACATCAATGAGTTTGAGTAAGAAGGGGTTGTTATTAACTTGGAAAAGTCAGAATTTGAATTCAATCAATCGAGATCCTTAGGACAAGTGATGTCTGCCGATGGAATCCAGCCAGACAGAGGAAAGTTAGAATCACTAAAAAATACTCAATACCGATCAATAAGCGATAATGTTGAGCCTTTTTAACATTAGCAAATTTCTATAAACTGTTTATAAAAGAAACAGTTATCACATGAAATTTGTGTTGTTTGAAATGCAAAAGATTTACATAGCAATAGACAGAGACAGAACAACGTGAATTTCAAGATTTGAAAGGAGCACTATTAAGATAATCACTTTTGTTTCTCCTATATCGAAGCAAAATATTCTTTCTGTGTATAGAAGCAACAAGGACCAGTCTCAGTATTCACTTATTCCAAGAAATTGAACAGAATGGAGAAATAATGAAGGAAACAGTCTCCTCTGACAGTAAGTATCGAGGAAAGTGGAGAACAGTTATTCACTTACAGAAATGGAAGTGTTCACTGTTGTATGGGGGTTCTGCAAATTTAGCTTCTTCTTGACTGGATTAATAACGAAGGTATACAGGAGCCATAAAGCCTTAGAGCTTTTCATGATTGCAAAACTGACATACAACTTTCACGTTGGGCAGCTTATCTTCAACAGTTTAAATTTTATGTGGTACACATCTCAGGAAAAGAAAACATCATCATGGATACATTATCACAATCAGCTATAGGATTGATGTTCGAATATCACAACGAAATCAAAGGTGCCAATTTTGAAGTATTATATATGAAGAAAGTAACATTTGAAAATTTTGTGCATACAATGCTTACTAACATTTGCAGAGAGCAAGACAAGAACTCAGTCTTAATGGACGTTTAGGAGAAATGGCAAGACAGGACAGCAGCTAATAGTAGGCCATATTACTTTATTAGGAGTGGCATTTCTTAGATGTACACACAGCTGAGAGCATTGAGCTCCTGTGTATCTCAGAGGAATTTATTAACAATATAATTTGGTGTACGTATCTCAGTCATGCTCATTTTGGACACTGAAAGTGCTACATCAAGTTGAGAGAATCAATATACTTCAATAATATGGGTTTGAGGATAAGGGAAGTACTGAATAACTGTGCAACATGTCAAAAGGAAAAACCTACATCGGCCACACATCAAGATTTCATGTGCCTCATCTTATCAAAAGGACTAAGAGGCATTACAGCCACATATATTTTCAGGCCAGTGCCGATCTCATGTAGAGGGTATGACTACATACTAGTGATCACTGAACTCCCCTCCATATGCATAATGTTTACACCACTGAAGAACACCACTTGTAAGTCAGTAACAAGAGCTTTCAGAAACTACTTTCTTAACGCAGTAGGAAAGGGAAGAAGATCCTATCAGACGATGATCCACAATTTAGATCAAAGTGTTGGAAGAACATTAGGAATCAAGAGAAGATATTGACAGTTTATGCATCATGATGCTATAACCTCTCAAACCTTATGGGGGAGGATAATGAGAGAGATTTCTAAGATGTGTCATTTGTACTGCCACAATAAACATTGGTCAGGGACATGTATGTATCAGGTTTACAAATTCCAACAAACAACTTGCTACATGAGGCTACTGGAATGGCATCTAGCTTAGTTCTGACAAACCAACCACCAACATATCGAATAAGGGAGATTGTGGATTACCCACCTGTTAGACATAAAAACTACCAAGAAACGACAAAAGTAGCGCTGGAGAGGCTAAACAGAGAAGTTAATGTGAGGAAATAAATGGTCAAAGGACCAATAAGGGAGTGTATGCTAACTGTGAGTAACAAAGAATAGCTACAATCTCGAAGATGACCTAAGAAGAGCAGATATGTGAGCGGCAAGTTCTTTAGTGTAATTTTTGGATCTTACCACTTGCAGAAAATAGAACATCACAACATATTGGAGTTAGAAACGATACAGAGCCATAATTCAACTGAAGAACACTACTTTTCGCATGTTGAGTTGTTCAAAGAATGAGAAGCTTTGGAGGAGCGAGTAGAGAGACTAATACAATGTCAGGTATGTTGCAAGAAGAAATCCTTATCATATGTAACAGAGTCATGAAGTCGTTAAAGAGAGTTATCACATGGAACAAGTCCAGTTGTCTAACAACAGGAAGAAAACTTGTTGAAATTTAAGAGAGTTATGAAGTCGTTAAAGAGTGTTGTTATGTGGAACAAGTCCTATTGTCATCAGAAGTGAGAAAAAGACAGGAAGATGCTGTAAGAGACACTGAGAAAATAAACGTTACATGGATCATTGGCTGTAGTCGCCCATTGATGGAGATGTGTGTATTTGCTGTAGGTTCTTTTTTTATGTATATGTTCGTAAGATGAGAAGGGTCTCTGAGCAAGAAGCCATAAAACCTCATGACTAAGGTTTGTGTAGATGTTATGTAGATTCCGAGGACAGCATACGCAATGGAAAGCTGTGCTGAGGGGTTATAGCTGATGAGTCAAACAATATGCCGATTTACATGAGTATTTGGTAGTTTGATGAGAGTTATTTGCTTCAACTTTTTTGTATGTACATGTATTGTTGTCAGGGTTAATATGTGAACTTTTGGAGAAAGATTGTGATGGAAGGAAATAAATTGAAGGTTATAAAAAAAGTGATCCAGACATGATGTAGAAAGAAAGCAAGGGTAAGGTAATAATAGATCATAAATCAAAGGAGGACAGACCACAAACTCTTGTGAAATATTAAACAGTATACCCAATAGTAAGGGTAAAAGAAAGGAGAAGTTAAGAGTGAATTGCCAAAACAAATAATATATAATGCAAGAGAATTTGGTGCTGCAATTTTCTGATATGAGTGGAAAACCACATTATAGATGTGCATATGTTTGAGATAAACGATTACCAAAAATTATAGAACCTATAGCAAGATAGAGAAAGGCTTTCACAAGCTGGAAGGCGAAGAAAGAACACAAAATTTAATTCATCAGATGAAAGGTAGAAAGTGAGGCTAAACCAAGAATGGTAAGATGTTAAAGCTGTAGAATGTGTAGGGTAGCTGCAATAGATGCGGGTTTCCAGGTACAAGGTATTACCAAGTATACAGGATATTAGCAGACTTCTCAGGAATAACCAATTTGGATATAAGAAGCCACATGAAAATAACAAACCAATGACTCTGAAACTATATAAATATCACCTGAGCTCCCAACAAAATTAAAAAAGAAAACCAAAATGAAGCATTCATGCCACTGTCAATATGTAAATTCACAAATGAAATTATGAGTGTGAAAAATTTTAGGCAATGGAGATGTAGTGCTGATTTAACTGTATTTATGTAATGATATGTATTATTTATTATTTAATTACAGTACTTTTGAAGCGGTATTTACGTATGTGTAGACATATTGATGCACAGTGACACAAGGGTGAATTCTGAATTTAAAAGTTGAATTTTGGTACTATGTGTGTCTTTTCTTAAATATGTTTTTGTGCTATGAGTGTTATTGTGTAACTATGTACTATCATGTATGTTTTGCTATATTTACCATTCCTTAAAATATGTATTTATAAAAAGGATGAACGACTTAAATTTTAAACAACTTATTTTGAATTGAGAGTGAATGTTAATTGATTTTTCAAAAAGGAATGAAGAAACATTATTGAGCCTAAGCCATTAGTGAATGAATGAGTAATAAAATAAATAATAAATTTTTTGGTAAGTTCAGAAAGAGTGAATGAATGTTAAGACAAGAATAGCAATTGTAATACTAGTATAAAGGAAGAATAATTGTGTTCATAAGCCATTAGTGAATGAATCAGTAATAAAATAAATAATAAATTTTTTGGTAAGGTCAGAAAGAGTGAATGAAAGGTAAGACAAGAATAGCACTTATAGTACTAATTTGAAGGAAGAATGATTGTGTTCATAAGCTAGAACCTGAACTGTATATCACATTGTTCAGTAATTGTAGTTCCACTTTTACACCAGCAAGACAATGAGCGAGTGTGTGATGGCTTATTAGATAAATGAGGTATTTAATAAATGATATGTACCCCTGCCAAAAATCCTATTCCTAAACAAATAACCAGTGCCAAAGATGAGCACCCAAGCCAAATAGAATGTTAGGAAAAATTTCTTACATGCAATTACGCTGTAACAGCATTTGAGCACAACAATATCTGTAAAATTTGAGAAAAGGAAGGAGGTATAACGTTATGGGATCGTTTTAAATAAACTCTCCCACAACTTGTGTGAAACCTGTGAGAAAAAGACAAATTAACTTGGAATAAATTGGACCCCATCAAATGGTTAAATGCGAAATATTATTAGAGACTGCCAACACCTAATTGCTTAGTTTTGGATTTCTTATGATAAACCGCATAGCTAAATGAGACGCCACTCAGGAAGCGGGCTGAACGCCGAAGAGAACGTTGGATGGGCTGTTTAGATAATATTCTAGAAACTGGAATGTGAACAGGAAGTTGGGACTTCTCAGTAGTGTATGAGACGCAGACACCTGACTGGGACAATTTTTAGAGAAACATGAAGACTACTGCCATTGGTGCATTTGAATAATGTCGGTGTGGAAGAGTAGAGAGTGTGATTGTGCTTACAGAGGCACAGTCATATGGGCCATTGCACAAAGATCAGTAAGAGAGCGAGTAAATCATACATATTTAGGAGTACCAAGACTAACAAATTTTTTAACTGGTCAACCACGTAGAATTCCAGTGAAGACGTGAGGACGGAGTCTTGTAAGATAACATCTTACTGGTCAACACGCACAAGAATTAGTATTCTACCAAACAAAATTATGAAACGCCGAAAAACCCAGAGCTCAAAGATTTTCTTGTTGGTAACGACCTACAGATATGTTCTTCACTTCTCTTCTTCCAGGCTCCATCTTCCCTTAGGCACCACATTCAGGCTTCTTCGAAATTTCTGCTCATCGTGTATAGGAGGCTGTCGTCTGGCTGAGTTGAACTAAGACACTGGTAGAGACGAGTCGTTGATACCGATCGAATGACTGATTTCGCAGCCACTTCAGCTGTCATTGTCAGATTCTAAGTATGGTAATATGCAACCGAAACAGCAAAGCAAACTCACGGGAAAGGAGAATTTTTCCGGTAACGATATTAAGTAATTACAGTTTTCAATTTGAAGACTTACTTGCAGTTAGTAGTTCAATACACTTTGAACTCCGGCAAGAAATGTACATGTATATCCTTCTGTAATATTTTCTGTCCCTGTGCGCTAACCTACAGCAATCACGGTATGTAAATGAGAATGCATATCTTTTGTTATTATGTACAGTAACTTTGAATTACCGTCCAAGTACCTTAACCAAGTTTTCTAGGACGTAATGAGTGTAGTGACTTTAGTCACTGTTAAATTAATTTCTGGTGAAATTTGATACTGTAGGAGTAATAAGCGGAGTACATTCAGACATTGTTTGATTTAGTAGTCAGATGCAGTTCATGTGCATTGTTTTGATGAATGCTGATTTATTGGTATGAAATGTAACAGGGCTAAACTGATTTATTTAATTAAAGCGTCCAATTTAATACTCTACCCATTCAATAGGCAAGGGCTACACACGGTGAATGTTTGCAAAGACCGATTCTTGTACAGCATGCATCGACATTTGGAAACATAGTCAAAGGAAATGTTCCTCGGATGTTTTTGTTCGATGTGGCGGAAAGGCCACTTTTCCAATTCATGGAGACAGACAATTTCCCTATCTCTTCTCATACCACGAAAGGACTGAACCTGTCCTAGAAGTTACCTAGAGCTGCCTCAAATACCTGTGTAGGAAAGGCGCTAGAGTGAATACTTAAGCATCGACTTGTCTGAATTTTAGAGACAACGCAATCGTTTAGCCGCCCTGAGTGTGGTTTTCAGAGATACCGATCCGCTGCCCACAGTCTGACCGTGCTGGAGATGGCTATCCATCTGGTTTTCCTACGTAACCGTCAATGTATCGACGTATTCTTTGACATCTGTAAGACGTGTGATACTACTTGGAGACACAAGGGTCTTGGTGAAGGCCACCAGTGGGGCCTCCGTGATCACCTCTCCATCTCCACATGGTTCTTCCCTCACAAACGTTTTGTTAGGGGTAGAATTTGTGATGTGCTGTCGGATCGTTTTGCACAGGAGTATAGTGTTCCTCACGACACTGTTTTACGTGTTACCATCTTTACCACAGTCATAAACAATATCACGTCTACGTTACAGAGTACTGAACAGCGCGCCTTATTTGTGGGCGATTTTGCAGCTCTCTGTTCCTCCTCCAGTACTGCAACAGTGATTCATCAGTTGCAGTTAACGGCGCTGAGGTTACAGGAGTGGTCTGTAAAGATTGGTTTCCAGTTTTATGCAGGCATGTGTGTTCATTGTAATTGTTATCGTCGTATTTTTTATTTACATTACTTGCCTATGAGAGACACAATTCTACATTTTAAAGGCACATTGAGGTTTGTGAGAATCGATTTTTACTCCACACGGTCGTATCTGAGGGATCTGAAAGATAAGACCCAGAAGGCACTGAATATTTTTAAGTGCCTTAGCGACAGGTCGTGGCGACCAGGCAGGGCGCGTCTGTTGTATTTTTATAGGGCTTTCGTGTAATCGTGGCTAGACCACAGGCTCTGAGTGTATGGATCATATCTTAAGATCATTGACGTTATCCATTGAGAGGGATTAGACTAACCACGTGTTCTTAGATTTCGAACCTCATGCCCAGTCTCAGTGATGACGCCACTCACTATCCTGTGACAATTCATCGTGTGTCAGGCTGATCCAAATTCAGGAGCCTGCTTAAATGATTCAAATGGCTCTGAGCACTAGGGGACTTAACTTTTGAGGTCATCAGTCCCCTAGAACTTAGCACTACTTAAACCTCACCAACCTAAGGACATTACACCCATGCCCGAGGCAGGATTCCAACCTGCGACCGTAATGGTCGCGCGGTTCCAGACTGTAGCGCCTAGAACCGCTCGGCCACTCCGGCCGGCCAGGAGCCTGTCATATTTTTTCTCGTCCATCAGTGTAACGTCTTTTTACTAATCATCCACGAGCAACAAAGCCATTTGGGATCCGTGTTCATCGTGTGCTGTAGTCACTTATTTGTGAAGTGTGTACAACGCCAAATTTAGAACATTAACCTCCTGCCACACTGGTTACAGCAGAGACCCAGAGTAATTTTAGACGTAGTGCACGCGTTTTTCATACACTATTTTATGGCACGTTAACTGTAGCTGTGTTTACGGATGCGTCTAAACAAAGGGACTCCGTCGGTTGATTTGGTGTTTTCTTTGGTCATGTCGTAAGGATCCGACTACCTCAAGTGTTTAATGTTTTCAGCGTAACTTAAATACGAATTATAAACGACCTCGCGGGCACTAGAGCAGATGAAATCTGTTTAGAGTGCTAAATTCCTTGTCTATTAAATTCCCTGCGCATCTTTCACTGACTCCAACGTATGACTCCTGGGTTTCTCGCCAACTAACAGAATACCATAAAGGAAAACGAAGGACCGTGTTCTCGAAATTGCTCAATGAAGGATGCAATCCGCGGGAACCAGTACATGGGTGATGTGGCGGTTATTGATGCAGAAAAACGTTGACTCAGACGGTGAGAGGTGCGGTGGTACCATGCGGGTATACCGGCACTCCCCGTCAGGTGACGTAACGTCGTCACATTGAACGAAGATTATGCTGAAAAAGAGGGTCTTGTAGACAAAGGAGTGCAGAATAATATGGTGTACAGGTATCTTGAATAAAATTAGACTTCTGTCAACAAAAAATTTGTTCCATAACTTATTGAACGCTCCTCGTAGTATATTTTAAGCCAGTTTGACGTTTGTTGTATGTCGCCTTCACACTGCAGCAGTTCTAATAGGAGTTTTGAGTTCATTCGTGTATAAACAGAGGAGGGTTACGAGAAAAGAACGCGTCCGCAGCGGGCCGTGGCGCTGCCACCGCCCCTCGCCGGCAGAACTGTACCAGCAGAGGGGAGGCCTGGCGGTGTTTGCCGAGGGTGGCGGGCGATGCTATCAGGCGCCCTGTTAGCGCCGGCGCTCAAACAGCGGCGCCGGCCCGCAGCCATTACGTCGACAGCTGCCTGCGGCCGGCTGTAGCGACCGCACGTTTCCGTCACCTCCACGCTCCCACGTGGCCCACTTCAGGCACACTATGTCATCATGACCTCAATCCATTTCTGAGTAGACGGCCGACGTTCACCTTTGACGATTCACACTTCCTGATCTACACGACACAATTAAAGGATCACTTTTTAGAAACGTCCCAGTCGACGGACAAATTTGAAATTGGGCTCAAAGGTGCCTCTGTAATGGTTAAAAATCGTGGGGCACTGCAAGGCTATCCTCGAGCTCAGCTATGCTTCAAACAGCATGGTGTCGACAGATGGAAAAATAAGGAAGAGCTCAGAAGTTCATGCGAGGTGTAAGGTCGGTTAATGATGTCAAATGGTTCAAATGGCTGCACTATGGAACTTAACATCTGAGGTAATCAGTACCCTAGAACTTAGAACTACTTAAATCTAAATAACCTAAGGACATCACACACATCCATGTCCGAAGGAGGTTCGCGCGGTTCCAGACTGTAGCGCCTAGAACCGCTCGGGCACACCGGCCGTCTCGAGATGTCACGTTGGCACCAAATTTCACCAGAGGTCTGCCCAATGCCACTGTGGCCATATCACACGATGGGAAGGTGGAATCACCCCCTATCACAAGCACTTCACCATTTCTTTTGACGCCACCGTGGATGAAGTGAGAACTGCGACGTCCATTGTTGAAATCCCTTGACAGATCTCCAATTCCGCCTGCCTGATAGCAGCCGCAACAACAGTTGCTTAGACTGACTGCAAGTACCTATTTTTGAGAAGTCGTTAGATCACTAGCACCTCGCAGCACTGTTGCCAGCTTTCAACAGCGAAGCGCTAATGCCTGCAGGCGAAAACAGTATCTACCGAGCAGTGACAACACTGAGGAGTTGGATTAGAGACGTCTTGTTTCGTTTTTTGGTTGAGGTAAGTTCCCTAACCTGCCACGTGCAGCATACTGTCGCTGTCAAGGATCAGCTTACATTGACTCAACTAGACGAGTGGCGTCACAGTTGTCTTTCTACATGTAATTTTTAAAGTGCACAACAAAGGTGAACGAGTGGCGCCGAAGATGTTGCCTAACTGGATGATCTTAGAGGGACCCATTGCCGTTTGATTCAGGCATGTGTGGATGTCGATAAAGCATAAGCAACCCTTGCTGCTTTGAATAACATTCAGATTTCGTCTAACAGTTCTGAACGGTCTCTAGTGGTTCCACCCTGTACATCAGAGCCAAAATTGGGGTCGCACTGCAGTTCATAGGAATGCGATCTTGTTCAGTAGGGCTGCTCACCAACGATGTCCTCACAAAACGGTTGAATTGCTCCGGCGGAGGTGGGGGTGGGGGAAAGGCAGTGTCAGCAGTGTCATAAGTTGTGAAGAATGGCGTCCTATTGCTTGTTGCGATGTGGACTGTCGTTTTCGGTCACGAACTGAGAGGGAATCAAAGCCTCAAGGAAAAGGGTGCTTACACTGACGACCTTTATTCCACCCCTTCAGGACTTTTCATGTCGATTCTAAAGGGTGGTGTATGTGAAACGTTTTTCTCTGTCACCCATGAGAAAGTGGCGTGATATCAAAGCTGGGCGTCGTGGTTGTAACCTCCATCGCACAGGGCGTCAAAAGATGAGGCCAAATGTGTGTAAGGTAGTGCGATGGAAACCCATCGTATGTCACGTCCATGGAGGCGCTGGGGAGATTTGTGGTGAAATTTGGTGCCAATTGGAAATCATTACCTCACCTTACGTTTCATATGAACTTCTGAGCTCTGGCCTTCTTCTCGCTTGTGTCGACACCTAGCTATCTGAAGTGTCGTTGAAACCAAAGGTAACTTCCCAGCGTGCCACATTTTTGCGTCATGACAGAGGAAATTTGTAGGCAACTTTGAACCAGATTTCAAACTACTACGTCACCAAGCTAGACAGTTACAGCATTTCGGAAAATTTATTCTTTAATTCCGTTGCGCAGTGTGCAATACTGTTCCCTTAGGCGTGGTGCTTTTGTGTTCAATGCATGTAAGGTATTTCTTTTCTGTTTCTGTCAACAGGAAATGTGTGTTCTTTAATTGTTCCTTAATTTTACTTTGAAATTGTTTGGTTGGGTCTTTTTCAATGTGCACAGCCAAAAAATACACAAAAATAGAAACCCGATACATCTCCCATGGTCAACTTTATGAATAGCACAGCATACAAACTGCCACAAAAACTGAATAAAAAACCGATGAAAAATTATACATATGAAACAACGTATTCCATGAAACAAACAGCATGATTCTAGCTGAAGAACTAAGAACCAGAAAGCTCCTCCAAGATGCACACTTTATATCAATTGAAATCACCAACCTTTATTCAAGCATACCCATAAAAGAAGCTCTAACAGTAATACAAAAGAACCTTATGCAACACAAGAAACTTTCATATACAGAGATCGTTGAATTTATGGAACTGCTTCAGCTAACCCTAAGTTACAACTACTTTACCTTTAATGATAACATTTATAAACAAACAGATGGCGTAGCAATGGAATCATGTATATCTGGTACCATAGCTGACATATATAAATCACTTAGGACAAAAATTATTTGACAATCAAGCACCTTGCCTAAAGAAAATAGAATTTAATAGGAGATGTGTAGATGACGCACTACTGTTAGTGAAAGGAGATACCAAAGACATCACACATATTCTAAATCATTTCAGTAATCTAAATGAGAAACTCAAATTTACAGTGGAACATGCGCAAAATAAAAGCACCAACTTTCTACACCTAAATATTACAAGACACAACAACACATGCATATTCAAAATTTATAGGAAAAACACAATGACTGACACCGCAATTCCTGCAACCTCATGCCATCCAAATATCCTTAAACAGGCAGCATACAGGTCAATGCTGCACAGGGAAACAAAAATACCATCGAACCAAGAAAATATGCCACAAGCAATAAACACAGTGAAAAAGATTGAAGTTTCCAATGGTTACAATGCTTCCATGGTTGACACAATCTTAGACAAAGTGAAGAAAAACCCAGGTACAAGCTGCACCACAGAAGAAAAAGAGAAAACCAACGTATATCTAGTATTCCATACATAGGCAATGTTTCACAGAAGATTGCAAATATTTTCAAAAATCATGGAGTAAAAACGGGGGTTTCTACATCTAATAAGCCACAGAAAAAACTAATATGTAATGTAAAGTGAGATCATGATCCATATTGAGACTCTGGAATATACAAGGTAACATGCCAGGAATGTTCCTAGTTCTACCTAGGACAAACAGGCCGAAATTTCAACACAAGGTATACAGAGCACATTAGAGGATACACACACAACAAACACACTACATCATCAATAGCAACACACATACAAAATATGGGACACCCATTTGGAAAAAATAGAGGAAAATGTCAAAGTACTCCACAGACTAAATAAAGGACATAAAAATGGATTTGCTTCAAGAACTGGAGATACATTCACATTAAAGAAAATATGAAGATAAAATATCAAATGAAACACTTAAAAGTGAGTCAGTGAATTTCTTCAGATGTTTTGATAATATACTTAAATAAAAATAGTAAAACATAGAAATAAGCACAATTGTAAAAGCAATATAAGTAATTTTACAGCCAAATTGTTAAGACAAATAACCTCTGTACCAAAGCATATCATTATCTATTGAAGACCTATAATGTTACCTCTGTGGACTACCTGTAAGAAGATCTTTGTAACCGTTTTGTTTATATAAGATATTTTCGATATGTAAGGTGTACAACAAGTTGTGTGTGATGTTTAGTGTGTGTGAGAGACTGCACAAATGGACCATTAGAAAACTCTAAGTACAAATTTCTTCTAAATTTCGCCACTAACTTCACAAAAAGAATTGTTACCCAACTAAAATTGGCGTGTTTCTTATGTATTGCAGTAAAAGCAAACGAAATGAAGCAGACTCACACACACTGACAACATCAAAAGAAAAGCATTTGAAAATTGGAATTATTTTTCCAAACGTGTCGTGCGGAAAGTAAAATAAAAAAATCGTGACTGGTAGCAGAAGATTTATTTATTTATAAACAAATCTATTGTTTCTACAGTCTCAGGCTTTCAAAATCCATTTACAATGGATCAAATCAGATTATCAGCAACACTTTCACTGTTATAGATGGCTATAGTCACAGAGTGGGTCATTATTGGTGCAAGGGACCAAAGACTTATTGAGTTCCAGCCTGTCGAGTTGCTGCTCTATGTCGGGCAAAAAGAGGTCCGACACAATATTAGGAGGTGGCCCATGAGTTTTATCACTTATGGTAGCACGGAAGTATGCTTTAAAGAAGTTGAGGATTGTATAACCATTGTGTTTATTATGTAGAATTGAATTGGTAGAACAAATCCATCAATAAAAGCATTTTCACAATTACGATAAAGTTCAAACGTCAAAGAAGAAATAGCCTTTTCAAATAGTATATACGTGGTGGCCAGAACATCAAGAAACGGTTGTAACTCTGTTCAAAGGTAGTTTTGCTGTGAAATAATTGTTATGAAAAAATACGATACGTTGCTCTATTTACGAGTTAATTAGCATTGAAGTTAACCAATCAGGCCTCTGCACACACAAATATAAAAGGTCTGCCTGATGAAATCAGTATCAGTTGTTCTCATGATGATAGTGTATGATACTGCTCAGCCGTTTTCTCGGGTTCCATCCTTACTACAGTCCTATGTCCTATTTTAATATCGCTTTCTTGTTTGGTTTTAGGAAACCATACAAAAAAATTCGTTTGGCGACACTGTCTCTGGCGGGCCGCTTGAATTTGTGCACTCGACTGCCCGACTGGCTACCTGCAGAGCTAATTAACTAGGAATCGGCATAAAGTACCGAATTTTGTTTCTACAATTATTTCCCAGCACAATCTACCCAGCGACACCCTGACAAGCTTTTCCTACCGTTGCTGACCAGCCTGCACAGTTCCCTAATTCTTGTAAAACTCTACAAATCAATAAATATCATGTACTACACATTTTCAAAATTAGCCTCTGTTCTTCCTCGGCGTCCAAGATATCACCATACCAAATTTCATCCAAACAGATTCAGGAGTTTAGTCGTAAAGAGATAAGATATAAACATATTTTCACATCTACAAAACTTTGAGTGACAATAACTCATTTTTCATTATATCAGTTTGATAAAATAAAGCCTATATGTTGACCTTAAAAGGTACGCTCGCAGTACCTTTGAAAAATCCATGAAAGTTCGTCCCATGGTTTTGGAAAGATTCCTTTTCATTCTAACAGACAAACACATCCGTTTATGCTAAAAATTTAAATTGCAAATATCTTTTTTGCACGGTACAATTTTGAGGAAATGCAGCATATATGTGGCCCCAAGCTAAGTTCGAGTCATCTGCGATAAGTCCATGAAAATTCGTCCAATAGTTCTGGAGGTAATCTATTTCAAAAACAAACAGAAACACACAATTGCTTTACAGTTTTCTTCTTATTGCGTTTCAGCCTATTTTGAGCTGTCTAAATCAATTAATTTTTAATGTTCTTTGCTTTTTTTGACTCAGCATTATTTTATTCTTTCTGATGTTAGTTTTCTTTCTTATTCAGAGACTTTGATTGTTCGTTTGGTTTCTATTTTGTCTTGAAACCCCGCTTTTCCTTGTATTTTATTATTCTTTTTTATTTATGAGCATATTTCGTTTAATCCTGAGGATGTTTCCATAAAAATCGATTCTTCTTCTCCTCTTTGTTTTTGAGAGTTTTACGGTAGTTTGGCAAAGGTCTCATTTCCAATGTAAATTAGTTTGTTGTTATGGAATCTGCGATCAAGAATTTTTTTCATACTTTCTTTCTTTGATCTCCGTTCTTTCAAATGAGCCTCTCATCTTGATGTACAATGTTTCAGCTGGATATAGTGCCACCGGTTTGATTACTGTGCTGTAATGTCTAATTTTTATAGCTTTATTATTAGTAAGGCAATAGGTAAAAGTATTATTGACGAGAGTGGAGAAACTACTAAATGAAACGTTAACAAATTTTTTGGTAATACCAATGATTTCTAGACATTTACAAATATTTACAATTGCTTTTTGGCCGCTGTCGTTTTAATATGCATCCGTGTTGATAAGAATTTTTCTGTGTAATTGAATCTAACGTCTCTGATAAGTTAAATCTTAACCTGTGATCCGTATTAGGTGGATAGATCTCTGACATGTTTGCCTGTTCAGTTGTCAGCCAACAGAGACAAATGAAGCAACTGTTTTATATAATTTTCAGAATGAAATTCAGTGGCAGTTGGAGATATATTTTTTATACTTTTTAACTTAAAATACATAATGGCTAAAAGCGGATACAAGGTAACCCTCACACAAAAACTTCGTAATTATAAAACTGACAAGAATAAAAATCCCTCTACACTCCATTAAGTGGCCTTACTTTTAAGAAATACACTACAATACCATTTCTACATGACATTTTATATCGTATAGTGAATTTACTTAAAAATAATGACATCACTTGTCTTTTACAACCCACAATGCCATATGTTGCCCTTTTTACATAACGAGAAACCTCCAACTGAGAAATTTCGCAAATATTCAGTGTATAAGGTACAATTTAATTCATGTTCAAGTTTTTATACAGGAGAGACACGGACGGAGTGCAACAGCTGCTTTTGCGAAAACTTGCTCAACAAAGACGGTAAGAATTCATCTAAGTTAACTTTTGCAGAACTTCTCAAAATAGAGAAAGACATCTTCCTCCTCTATCCTTAACTAACATAGAAATTTTTCATGTGGTTGACAAGGGCTACAAAACGAACCTTTTATTATAATTTGAAATATATGAACATTCCCAACTAAATTCTAAAGATTTGTTAAATGGTCAACTTACATTAACAACAACCACTATCTTGGTTCCATATCGTCTCGTATAAAATGTGAAAATTAACCCAGTCCTTTTGTGTATCAAAACTATGTGCCACATTTTTCAAATTTATTATATATAACTTCTTTGTATACCTTGGTTGCACTTTTTATATGCTTTAATATACGATATTTGCTTCTAGCACAAGAGCTTGGCATTTACATAGATGTGATTCAGTTAATGTAAATTGTCAGTCTGTTTTTACAATAATCATACATATCCTACGTGTACATTTCTGGACGGATCATGGACACACACAGACACAGACACACACACACACACACACACACACACACACACACACACACACACACACACACACAGATATATATATATATATATATATATATATATATATATATACTCCTGGAAATGGAAAAAAGAACACATTGACACCGGTGTGTCAGACCCACCATACTTGCTCCGGACACTGCGAGAGGGCTGTACAAGCAATGATCACACGCACGGCACAGCGGACACACCAGCAACCGCGGTGTTGGCCGTCGAATGGCGCTAGCTGCGCAGCATTTGTGCACCGCCGCCGTCAGTGTCAGCTAGTTTGCCGTGGCATACGGAGCTCCATCGCAGTCTTTAACACTGGTAGCATGCCGCGACAGCGTGGACGTGAAACGTATGTGCAGTTGACGGACTTTGAGCGAGGGCGTATGGTGGGTATGCGAGAAGCCGGGTGGACGTACCGCCGAATTGCTCAACACGTGGGGCGTGAGGTCTCCACAATACATCGATGTTGTCGCCAGTGGTCGGCGGAAGGTGCACGTGCCCGTCGACCTGGGACCGGACCGCAGCGACGCACGGATGCACACCAAGACCGTAGGATCCTACGCAGTGCCGTAGGGGACCGCACCGCCACTTCCCAGGAAATTAGGGACACTGTTGCTCCTGGGGTATCGGCGAGGACCATTCGCAACCGTCTCCATGAAGCTGGGCTACGGTCCCGCACACCGTTAGGCCGTCTTCTGCTCACGCCCCAACATCGTGCAGCCCGCCTCCAGTGGTGTCGCGACAGGGGTGAATGGAGGGACGAATGGAGACGTGTCGTCTTCAGCGATGAGAGTCGCTTCTGCCTTGGTGCCAATGATGGTCGTATGCGTGTTTGGCGCCGTGCAGGTGAGCGCCACAATCAGGACTGCATACGACCGAGGCACACAGGGCCAACACCCGGCATCATGGTGTGGGGAGCGATCTCCTACATTGGCCGTACACCTCTGGTGATCGTCGAGGGGACACTGAATAGTGCACGGTACATCCAAACCGTCATCGAACCCATCGTTCTACCATTCCTAGACCGGCAAGGGAACTTGCTGTTCCAACAGGACAATGCACGTCCGCATGTATCCCGTGCCACCCAACGTGCTCTAGAAGGTGTAAGTCAGCTACCCTGGCCAGCAAGATCTCCGGATCTGTCCCCCATTGAGCATGTTTGGGACTGGATGAAGCGTCGTCTCACGCGGTCTGCACGTCCAGCACGAAAGCTGGTCCAACTGAGGCGCCAGGTGGAAATGGCATGGCAAGCCATTCCACAGGACTACATCCAGCATCTCTACGATCGTCTCCATGGGATAATAGCAGCCTGCATTGCTGCATATATATATAAATAATTTTGTTGGCATCTGAAGATGACACATTAATTTATTGAAACCAGTAAACCATATTATAAATATATTGCAACAGACAACTGAATCTCATTCTGAAAAATGATTGCATGTATCAGAAGAATAAGGAGCAGCGTTTGACTACAACGCTATGTTACACAAGTATCCATGTCTTTGCACTGCATTGAATCCATCTCATTCCACAACCAAATTAATTTGTCCTTAATGCCTTGCCATATATCCCTATACCCTCCCATAAAATTTTAAAAACCTGCCATTTCTTCGTTCCACAGTTTATTTGCCTGTATATTCAGCAACAGTATCAATTAAATGCTCTCATACTACAGTTTACAAGTACCTATTGTTCTGCTCCAAGTAAAGCTTACTTGTTGTGATTATCTTTTGTAGAACCAACAAACTGGGTGCTTTGGTCATAATATTCCGACTACGGACTGTGTCCACGTGTCCATATATTTTGTCTTTTACCTCCCATCACTAGGATGCAGAACTAGTAAAACCATGAAATATATAAGAAAATGAGTTCTCCTTTTTCTGAGCGTTAACTTTATTTCCTTTATCACATAAACTTCAAGAGTAGATCAATAATTTTCGTTCCATATCTCTTTTCGTTTACGTATTTATGGTAATACGTTACCATGAAGTTGATTAAAAAATGACTAGAACAAATCACCTTTTGTTATATGTATTTTATTCATTTTTCTGTAAACTTAAGAGAGTTTTGTGAACATGTGGCCAGTCAGCTTTTGACATACGTTTTGTGTTCATTTTTAACGCACTTGGGACAGTTTTCTGAACACTTGAGATTCATCAGTTTAATATTAAACTTATTCAGTGATTTAGATTCAGAAGCATTGAGAAACAGTAATAATTTAAATGTACTCATAATAATGTTATGTATGGTAATAATTCGATTTTCTGTGTAACAGTACGCTCAGGACAGACACATTTAATTTAAACTGTATTTATTGCGCTCGAAACGCTGTCGTTAATTAACTAATTAATTAATTCTCACTTTTATGTACCTCCAAATAACGTTTCAGAGCATATTTGATTCCGAAGTTATTGCTGCTATGGGCGAAGTCCAGGTGATAAAGATCACCATTACAACTATAAATATTTTTCAATAACTGTAACATTAACCCTACAGTGTCCAGCAAATGAACTTGTTGCATATGACAAACAGAAATATGCCATTACACTACTGAGTAAAGTGAGGAATATTTTTTCTTTCATCAATCTGAAGTCGTCCTCTTCTAGAAGTAAGCGGTTGAATTGAGTGTTAAGAATCATACAGGTCTAAAGAAAACTGCTCAATTGTAGTGTAGGACTGCCAACGTAATTTAGTGTTCACATCATGCACATCGTAGTAGTACTTCGAAATCGGAGGCATATCAGCAGCTTTCTCTGAACCTCGAGTCACAGAACATGTTCACTGTAATGAAAACGAGGACCACTGACTGTTGGAATAGCTCATCATTGTGACTATAGTGCGTTTAGTACTTGTTTTGATTCTAGTTTCACATTAAGTACGAATTTCACAACTGTCGAAAGACTCTGTTGTCACTAGGCTGCATATGTGAATTTTGTCAGTTAAGGATAATAAATATAACAGTAAATTAAGGTTAATGTTCCATGATATAAAATGAAATACATTATTTTTCATGGTAAATGTGGAATGCTGAGACATGGTTAAAACACAGTTCAGTCATGTGAGACTGTTATGTCTGTAAATTTGATTTTCGCAAACATCAAATTTTCTCTAAACTTGGTGTCAGTGCAATGGCCCTTATGGTTATCACCTTACTTGCTCTCCTAGTGCACCGCTGGAGAACAACAGGGCAAGGGAAAGGCTGTTTCCATACTTGATAGCGGGTCACGTGATCACATTGGGAAGTGTTTACCATTTGCTTTTGAGGCAACGAAAAATGAATCACTGGTACAGTATACAGAATTCAAATTCCCTCGGTCTGAATAAAGTCCGAGTTACGTTTGGTGACACAGAAGTGTCAGTTCTACTGACCTTCGTGACCTATGAAAACACACAAAGGTCAGGCCAGCAGAGCGCCGCGTGTTTTCGGACGAGGAATTACGAGCAGCGTAGGCGGTCCCATAGGATACACTTTCTAATAGTGTCAATTGGAAAATACTGGGCGATATTTACCTACCAGACAAATGACTCTCATCGTTGCATTGGCAGAGCGATCCGCAAAACGAATGACTAAATCTGAACCGTAATTCGATTCGAATGGCCCCTTTTAATTGGGAGCAGATCGGTCGTTTCTCCAGAGCTCTTCCACACAAATTCGTCGTTGTCAGCATAGATTCGTTGAGCAGATATAGTGTTGAAACCACGCGATATCCGAGATCCATAGTTCTCAACGAATTCAGTTGGATGTATAAACGGTTTGTAACTCTTATATCTTGTAAGATAGATAGTCATTATGGGATTCAGATGTATTGCAAGATCTAGGAGCGACTATACAAGATCGTTGGAAAATTTTCCATTGGTGTATTAATATCATTCCATCGATAGCTTTTCGGAAGCTATGTCACCTTGTTTAAAGAATCTAATACTCTATTGGAACATATCATTCGCATCAAGAGCTCCATCGCATTGCTCGTATCGAATGTGACTTTGGCATATCAACTTCTTCGTCTCAAATTGTGACGTTTAACAAATTCTTGAATGAAAGAAATACAATACACCTCTCTGTTGTACTTCATCACTGAAACTTTATTGGAATGACTAAAATAAATGAAGATTTTATTATAACGGTAAGAAACCTTGTCCTTCTAACATGGTAACATTGTTGTAATTTTCTTATATTTTCGAAGAAAATTGCTTTTCATTATTTACCTTCTTTACTCTCTTCTCACTGGTCATGTTTTCCTCATAAGCACTGATTAAAAGTATCCGGATACCTATTAGCGGAAATTACTATGGAGTGTGTCCACTTTTCGCTTTTATAATGGCTTGAAATCTGTTCGGGACAATTTCATAACGGAGGATGAATGTCTGTGCAGGATTAGGAGTCCATTAATCCTCAGTAGATGAAGCTAGAGAAGGGGATGACGCTGGAGGCTTTGGTCTGGAGTGATGTCCACTTTCTAACTCGTCCTGAAGGTGATCCATCCTCTTCAGGAGGGGATTCTGGGCAAGCCTGTGCACTCAGGAACGTTATTGTACACAAACTGTTGCCCCGTCGTACTGATACAAACAATCGTTGTCTCCGAACTATTTCTTTTTTGTACCCACAACACAGTGCTGGTAATTGCGTAGACATCCTCTTGTCTTCAGCGTGTTCTTAAGTGCAATGAGCAGGCCTCACCCTAGCCGCGAGAAACACCCCCAAAACCTAACACCATGTCTTCTGTACTTCGCTGTTGGCACTACACACGATTGCAGGTATCATTTTCCAGGCATTCGCCGAACTCAACACCTTCCATCGAAATATCACACGGATATCATCACTCCAAATCAATCATTTCCTCTAGCGTCGCTTAGCACTGAATACAGAAATGTGAGCTCGTCACGAGCTGCTCTATGTTCTACCCCATTCTGTTTAACATCCTACACAGTCTCCATGCTGGGATGATTGCTGTTAGCACTTTGGAACTCACGAGGAAAGAAATACAGTTCATGGGGTCTGCCAGCCAGGGTGACCGAGCGGTTCTAGGGGCTACAGTCTGGAATCGCGCGACCGCTACCGTCGAAGGTTCGAATCCTGCCTCGGGCATGAATGTGTGTGATGTCCTTAGGTTAGTTAGGTTTAAGTAGCTCTCAGTTCTAGGGGACTGATGACATCTCAAGTTAAGTCCCATAGTGCTCAGAGCCATTTGAACAACTTTTTTTCATGCGGTCTACCATTACAAATAAATGAAAGAAGGAATTCTCAAGCTAATTAACTACTCTTGACCATAATCTTGCAACTTCGTCTGCACCAACTGTAGCAAGCAGAGGATCTGTGCAAGATGCACAGCATTGTTGACAGTCTGGTAGGCGCTCGACAATCTTTCGTTCTCCGCAGGCACAGTTGTTGGTATCCGTCGTTTCTGGAGGTTGCTTCTGGGTCTCTCAATTCCAACAGTTAAGTGATGTCCGCACTATTCATTTCCGTTCATGATCAGAAGGTACGGTTTCTGTCGGAAGAGGAGAGAAATGTCGAGAGATACACACTAGTTTTATTACTTTAGCTGCTGTTGTTTGCAAAACTGAACTGCTCTTAGCAAACTTCTGAATATTAACACTGGGGGCTGCTGGATCGTGCACCTGCAATGGATGGTTTTCCTGCTGGGCCTGATTTGTTCTCTCCGCATTGGCAACTACTTCACGACGAACATCTGGTGGCGTCACGCCAGATTGTTAAAAATGTTGTAGGTTTAGAACAACATGTAATAAGCCCACGCGTTTCGTTTAGCGCCTTGTCTACTACTTTTACGTGGGTTGATTTGAACAAGATTGGACACGCCTACTTTGCAACGCTGTAACCCGTTACTGGTGCCGTCGTTCGGAGGGTTTATGGTCGAGAGCCGCATGTGATATCAGTAGTCTTGCGAAGGATATCACTTACACCTTCAACCGACATTCTCGTATTCTTGCAGTGCTGCTTGTAGGCCAGAATACGATCTAGGTGACTCCCACGTATTTTCTATGCCGCGCATTTACTAATTCTGCCCCTTGTAATGTAATGTCAAGTTTGAGTCGTGCCTAATTATGCTTAAGGTGAAACGCAAGTAGTCGTGTTTTAGCTGGCTTCGGACGAAGTTGATTGTTAGAGTAATAGACATTCAGTCCCCTTAATACGACTGTCAGATTGACACGTATGTTGTAAAAGATCTATTATTTTATTAATTTAACCTTATTGTTTGAAAGCAGAAAGACTGATCGCTTATCACTTCGTCTCGGGTAAGTATTGCATTCTTAGAATGTCGTACCTGCAGATTTATTTCTACGAAGTTTTCTGCAGTACTTATTACCACTCTTCACGTAAAAGGCAACGTATCATCTTCACGATCAACGAGCTTTCAAACCATGTTGATGTACAACAGCCTAGAGGGATACGCGCTAGCCTGAAGGTATGATGAAGGTGATTCAGTAATTTTAAAAAACCTTTTTGCCTCTTGATCTGTATTATAGTATTAACCACTTCTTCCCATAGCTTTTATGACGTTTCTTTCCGAAGGCAAACCTTTATTCATGCATTGTATAATTGTTCGCCAGTGCCTGATGGATTTCGTGCTCATGTGACATCCAGCAACTAGTTCATGTTTGAAATCGCTGAGTTCTCTTCCCGAGACACACATTGCTGTCACTACTTCTCTGCTGAGAACACAGCACTCCGCATCTCCTTGTATGCTGGCTACTGCGCTTCACGCGACAGCGGTAAATTCTGCATTACGTGGTGTCCGAACGATTTGGATAGGACAGTGTATCAATCACACTCAATCGACGAATAAAACATACTGAATACACTTACTACTTCTGTTCATTAGCTCCATCACGTGCTTCGAAAGATATGCTGCCTTACTTTCAACTATTCAAAATCGTTACATTACGAGAGTGGTAAGTTTTACATCTTTTCTGGAAGTGTTTCTTATTGTCACTAAAAATATCACACAGGTTAGTTCTGGTGACATATTATCCTGGACTTAAAAGGCATTGTGCTATCTGCAGTAGGAAATGGGTACCACCTCCTCTTCATAACTGAATTAATAAAGAGATTAGAGAACGTTAACAACAAATGCATCAAGCGTATCGTGTATAAGCGTCTATTTTTCATGATTATCATATTTTTCACATCTCACAAAAAACGGTTCATGTACCTAAATCATAAGACACACAAAAAATTTTTTGCACTTATTATAAAGTGTATGATCGATTAACTCATAACATTAACGCAAACAAAGATAAACTCCGAAAATGTGATACATGTAAGGCTGCTAGCTCAGAATTTGATATAGGTGAAACTGCAATCGCCTTTCGTACAAAGTATAACGAAAATATTAACACACATTTGCGATACACCTGAGAGATCTGTTGTAGCACATCACCTGAAGGGTGTACGACACACTTTCGGCAATATGAGTAAGAAAATTAACGTGCTCCACCTTCTGAACGAAAGAAATTACTGAATTTGTATGAAAAACTGGAAATATTAATACATAACAAAAATTTTCAGCAAACTTTACTAAATGGCAAAATACACTCTAACTCACTAAATACTTACAAAAGCATATCCAGTTTGCTACAGAAAGTACAATAAGGCAATAGGAATATAACGCTCGAAGTTCTACACATTGTATTAAAACACGTCAGCATCAACACCCAGATCAATACTACGAAGCCACATTACCATATACACTCCTGGAAATTGAAATAAGAACACCGTGAATTCATTGTCACAGGAAGGGGAAACTTTATTGACACATTCCTAGGGTCAGATACATCACATGATCACACTGACAGAACCACAGGCACATAGACACAGGCAACAGAGCATGCACAATGTCGGCACTAGTACAGTGTATATCCACCTTTCGCAGCAATGCAGGCTGCTATTCTCCCATGGAGACGATCGTAGAGATGCTGGATGTAGTCCTGCGGAACGGCTTGCCATGCCATTTCCACCTGGCGCCTCAGTTGGACCAGCGTTCGTGCTGGACGTGCAGACCGCGTGAGACGACGCTTCATCCAGTCCCAAACATGCTCAATGGGGGACACATCCGGAGATCTTGCTGGCCAGGGTAGTTGACTTACATCTTCTAGAGCACGTTGGGTGGCACGGGATACATGCGGACGTGCATTGTCCTGTTGGAACAGCAAGTTCCCTTGCCGGTCTAGGAATGGTAGAACGATGGGTTCGATGACGGTTTGGACGTACCGTGCACTATTCAGTGTCCCCTCGACGATCACCAGAGATGTATGGCCAGTGTAGGAGATCGCTCCCCACACCATGATGCCGGGTGTTGGCCCTGTGTGCCTCGGTCGTATGCAGTCCTGATTGTGGTGCTCACCTGCACGGCGCCAAACACGCTTATGACCATCATTGGCACCAAGGCAGAAGCGACTCTCATCGCTGAAGACGACACGTCTCAATTCGTCCCTCCATTCACGCCTGTCGCGACACCACTGGAGGCGGGCTGCACGATGTTGGGGCGTGAGTGGAAGACGGCCTAACGGTGTGCGGGACCGTAGCCCAGCTTCATGGAGACGGTTGCGAATGGTCCTCGCCGATACCCAAGGAGCAACACTGTCCCTAATTTGCTGGGAAGTGGCGGTGCGGTCCCCTACGGCACTGCGTAGGATCCTACGGTCTTGGCGTGCATCCGTGCGTCGCTGCGGTCCGGTCCCAGGTCGACGGGCACGTGCACCTTCCGCCGACCGCTGGCGACAACATCGATGTACTGTGGAGACCTCACGCCCCACGTGTTGAGCAATTCGGCGGTACGTCCACCCGACCTCCCGCATGCCCACAATACGCCCTCGCTCAAAGTCCGTCAACTGCACATACGGTTCACGTACACGCTGTCGCGGCATGCTACCAGTGTTAAAGACTGCGATGGAGCTCCGTATGCCACGGCAAACTGGCTGACACTGACGGCGGCGGTGCACAAATGCTGCGCAGCTAGCGCCATTCGACGGCCAACACCGCGGTTCCTGGTGTGTCCGCTGTGCCGTGTGTGTGATCATTGCTTGTACAGCCCTCTCGCAGTGTCCGGAGCAAGTATGGTGGGTCTGACACACCGGTGTCAATGTGTTCTTTTTTCCATTTCCAGGAGTGTATGAAGAAGAGCAGATAGAATAGTTTGACAGTCTTAAATTCCAGGGATTACAACTTGTTAATAAATTCAGTTGGGAGGAACACACCACAGAACTGCCGAAACGCCTTAACAAATTTGTATTTGCAATTCGAGTTTTAGCTGAAATAGGCGACATAAAAATGAAAAAGCTTGCACACTTTGCCTACTTTCATTCCATAATGTCATATGGTATAATATTTTGGGGTAACTCTTCAAGTCAAACAAAAGTATTCACAGTCCAAAAGCGTGTAATACGTATTATTTGTGGAGTAAATTCATGGACATCATGTAGAAACCTCTTCAAAGAACTGGGTGTACTAACTATTGTCTCTCAGTATATTTACTCCTTAATGAAATTTGTCCTAAATGATATATCTCTTTTTCCAACAAACAGCTCAGTTTATACACACAACAACAGGAACAAAAATGATTTGCACATGGACTTAAAAGCACTTACTTTAGTTCAAAAAGGGGTCCACTACTCAGGAACATTCATCTTCAATAATTTGCCAGCAAAGATAAAAAATTCAGTTACAAATAAAGATCAGTTTAAAAGGAGTCTGAAAGACTTACTAGTGGCCAACTCCTTCTAACCCATTGACGAATTTTTTAATAGAAACAAATGAGGTATTGTATATTTTCATACTATTAGTATTGTTATTTCAGCTTTTTATTTTAAAAAAAATTTACATGTTCAACATCCACGAGGATCTCCTCAGAACGGATCTATGGAACGAAAAACTAATCTAATCTAATCTAATCTAACCTCATTCCCGTGCTCACGAAAGCAGTTCTGGACGACGCGAACTGTGTGAACACGGACCCTGTCTTCTTGGAACACAGCATTACCATTGAGGAACAAATATTGCACAATGGGATGCATCTGATAATCCAAACCGACCACATAATCCTTGGCAGTAATGCGATTATACCACGGTATGGCAACCCATATCGTCACCGAACCCTCGCCATGTTTCATTCTTGAGAGGTAAACTCGACCGAACATAGAAACAGCGCGAAACAGACTCATTCCACTTACTTCCATTGCTCCATAGTTAAGGTTTGATGAGTTCGACAGCACGTTTGTTTGTTACGGGCATTTGCGTCAGTGACACACAGTTTTTGGAATTCCAGCTCGCCCTTCAGTTCCCCACTTATGGAGTTCCTTTCGTGTTGTTTCGATGTTGACAGGGTTCACGAATGCGACACTCACTTCCGCAGTGACTTTTTCAGCCGTTCGTCGTCTTATTTTTCATACCATCCTTTTCAGTGACTGTATTCACGATCACTAAATACACAGTTTAGTCCGTGTTTCGAATCAGTTGACAATGTCTTTCCGCATTCTTTATACGCGGTATAAATCTTCGATATGGTGTCTCTTTAAACAAATACTTCGTCTGTCTTAGTTATGGAAGGACCTACCATACGAGCAACAACATTTTACCGACGTCTGAAGCCGTTTAGCAGCGATATATGCACTCACACCTATACAGAACACTGTTCTGACTACGGTGCACCATGCAACCTATTGAGGACACTTTACAAGTGCCGTTAGAGGTCAAACTCAACAGCGCACCCTGCAGGCTTCGCCAGCAGCTCCGTTTATGGTTAAGAATGCATTTTTCGTCGTGTTTCCATATTTTTGACCAATCGCTGTAGGGCGGGACAGCACGGCAACATGTAGTCTTGCGTCATATTAAAAGTTAATGTTAACGAAACCTCGAACAAAGGGTACCAATCAGAAACATACAGATGCAATCCCGACCATTAACTGCTTAAAGGCGTTGATAAATTTCAACGCGGCAGTTGAAAATGTGTGCCCCGACCGGTCCAGATTGCATACCAGTCAGGTTCCTCTTAGAGTATGCTGATACAGTAGCTCCATGTTTAACAATTATAAACAACCGCTCGCTCACAGGAAGATACATTCCTAAGGACTGGAAAATTGCTCAAGTCACACCAAAACCCAAAAAGGAAAGTAGGAATAATCCGCTTAATTATAGGTCCATGTCACTAACATCGATTTTCAGTAAGCCGGCCGCGGTGGTCTCGCGGTTCTAGGCGCGCAGTCCGGAACCGTGCGACTGCTACGGTCGCAGGTTTGAATCCTGCCTCGGGCATGGATGTGTGTGATGTCCTTAGGTTAGTTAGGTTTAAGTAGTTCTAAGTTCTAGGGGACTGATGACCACAGCAGTTGAGTCCCATAGTGCTCAGAGCCATTTGAACCATTTTTTGATTTTCAGTAGGGTTTTGGAACATGTACTGCCTTCGAACAGCCGGCCGAAGTGGCCGAGCGGTTCTAGGCGCTACAGTCTGGAACCGCGCAACTGCTACGGTTGCAGGTTCGAATCCTGCCTCGGGCATGGATGTGTGTGATGTCCTTAAGTCAGTTAGGTTTAAGTAGTTCTAAGTTCTAGGCAACTGATGACCTCAGAAATTAAGTCCCGTAGTGCTCAGAGCCATTTGAACCATTTGTATTTGAACATTATAAAGTACCTCGAAGAAAACGGTTTATTGACACGTAGTCAGCACGGATTCAGAAAATATCGTTCTTGTGAAACACAACTAGCTCTTTATATTAATGAAATAATGAGTGCCTTTCAGAAGGCTTTCAACACCGTTCCTCACAAGCGTCTTCTAACCAAACTGCGTGCCTATGGAATATCGCCTCAGTTGTGCGACTGGTTTCGTGATTTTCTGCCAGAAAGGTCACCGTTCGTAGTAATAGAGGGAAAGTCATCGAGTAAAAGAATAATAATATCCGGCGGTTCCCAAGGAAGTGTATAGGTCCTCTATTGCTCCTGATCTATATTAACGACATAGGAGACAATCTCAGTAGCCCTCTTGGATTGTTTGCAGATGGTGTTGTCATTTACCGTCTTGTGAAGTCATCAGAAGACCAAAACGATTTGCAAAATGATTTATATAAAATATCTGTGTGGTAAGAAAAGTGGCAATTAACCCTGAATAAAGAAAAGTGTGAAGTTATTCACATGCGTACTAAAGGAAATCCGTTAAATTTCGATTACGCGATAAGTCACGCAAATCTTGATGCTGTGAATTCAACTAAATACTTAGGGATTACAATTACAAATACCCTAAATTGGAACGATCACACAGATAATGTTGTGGGTGGAGCCAGCCAAAGACTGTAATTCATTGGCAGAACACTTAGAAGGTGCAACAGGACTACTAAAGGGACTGCTTATACCACGCTTGTCCATCCTGTTCTAGAGTATTGGTGTGTGATGTGGGATCCGCATCAGGTGGGACTCACGGATGACATCGGAAAAGTACAAAGAAGGGCAGCTCGAAATAGGGGAGATGGTGTCACAGACTTGATACGTGAATTGGAGTGGTAATAATTAAAACAAAGGTGTTTTTCTTTGCTACTGGATTTTCTCATGTAATCACCAGTTTTCTCCTCCGATTGCGAAAACATTCTGTTGGTACCCGCCTACATAGGGAGAAATGATCATCAGGTTACAATAAGAGAAATCATGGTTTACACAGAAAAATTTACGTGCTCGTTTTCCCCGTGTGCCGTTCGAGAGTGCAACGGTGGAGAGACAGCTCTTCCAGGCAGTTTATTGTCAATAGCACGTGGATGTAGATGTAGAACCCAGGATCTCCTGCTTATTGGCAGACGCTCTCTCGGACTGAGCCGTCGAGAACACAGAGAATAGTGTGACTGCAGGGAGCTATCTCTGACATGCTCCCCGTGGGACCTACATTTCGAACTTACTGTCCACACACTTAATTTTGTAGTGCCCTGCCTACAGGGCTAGGCAGTAGTGAAAGGTGTCCTGATGAACACTCACTAGTCGACGTGTAGGCAGGGAAATCAGGACGCGCTCAGTGTAAAGACACTTCAGCTATCAGGATATTAGCAGTAAATTTTCAGAGTGTTCGAAATAAAGTTACTGAATTTACTGCCCTCCAGGAAGCGTGTGGCACGAAAATTATTCTCGGGACTGAGACCTGGCTGAACCCTGAGACTGTAAGTTCTGAAATATTTAGTGAGTGTTGGAACGTGTAGCGGAAAGACAGATTAGACACCGTAGGAGGTGGTGTCTTCATTGTAGTTGACAAAAATATTGTGTCTACTGAGGTCGAAGTAGAGTGTGATTGTGAAGTTATCTGGACACGCTTAACAGCGCTAGGACAAATAAAGATAATTGTTGGGTGTAATTAGCGGCCACCAGGTTCCACCGTGACAGTTATAGAATCATTCAAAGGGAGTCTGCACTCTGTATCGCTGAAGAACCCGGATCATGGTATATTAGTCGGAGGCGACTTCAAACTATCTAGTATAGACTGGGATGTCTATGGATTCATTACAGGTGGTACAGACAAGCCGTCGTGTGAAATACTTTTGAACACATTATCCGAAAACTGTCTTGAGCAGCTAAATCGACAGCCAACGCGTAATAGAAATATTTTAGGTCTGGTAGCCACGAATAGCCCAGACCTCATCGACGGTGTCAGTGTGGAGACAGGGATCATGACGTTGCCATTACGACTATGGTTACGAAAGTTAAAAAGTCGGTCAAGAAGGCTAGGAGAGTATTCTTACTAGAAAGAGCAGATAAGCAGTTGTTAGCATCCCACTTAGTAAATGAATCAACTTCTTTTACTTCCGGTACGATGGACGTGGAGAATTATGGGCAAATTTTAAACACATTGTAAATCACGCATTGGAGAAGTATGTGCCGAAAAAGTGGGTTACGGACTGAAAAGACCCACCGTGGTTTTACAGCGCAATTCGGAGAATGTTCAGGAAGCAAAGACAGTTGCACTCGCGGTACAAGAAAGATCGGGAGAATGAGCACAGGCAAAAGTTAGTAGAGAATCGTGCTGCTGTAAAAAGAGCGATGCGCGAAGCATACAACCACTACCACCGTCATACCTTAGCAAAAGGTCTTGCTGAAAACCCAAAGAAATTCTGGTCTTACGTAAAATCGGTAAGCGGGTCGAAGGCTTCCATCCAGTCACTCACAGATCTGTCTGGCCTGGCAACCGAAGACAGCAATACGAAAGCTGAATTTTAAATTTAGTACTTGAGAAATCTTTCATGCAGGAGGCTCGTACAAACATACTGCCTTTTGAGTCTCGTGCAGATTCCCGTATGCGGGACATAGTGATAGACATCCCTGGGGTTGTGAAGCAGCTGAACGTGTTGAAAATAAATAAATCGCCAGGTCGTGATGGAATTCCATTTCGGTTTTACAGAGAGTACTCTACTGCATTTGCTCCTTACTTAGCTTGCATTTATCGCGAATCTCTTGCCCAACATAAAGCCCCGAGCGACTGGAAAAAAGCGCAGTTAACGCCTGTATATAAGAGGGGTAGAAGGACGGATCCTCAAAATTACAGACCAATATCCTTAACATCGGTTTGTTGCAGGATTCTTGAACATATTCTCAGTTCAAATATAATGAATTTCCTTGAGACAGAGAAGTTGCTGTCCATGCATCAGCACCGCTTTAGAAAGCATCGCTCCCGCGAAACGCAACTCACCCTCTTTTCACATGATAAAATGCGCACTATGGATGAAGGGTATCAGACGGATGCCATATTCCTTGACTTCCGCCGGCCGCGGTGGTCTTGCGGTTCTCGGCGCTCAGTCCGGAACCGCGCAACTGCTACGGTCGAAGGTTCGAATCCTGCCTCGGGCATGGGTGTGTGTGATGTCCTTAGGTTAGTTAGGTTTAAGTAGTTCTAAGTGCTAGGGGACTGATGACCACAGATGTTAAGTCCCATAGTGCTCAGAGCCATTTGAACCATTTGAACCTTGTCTTCTGGAAAGCGTTTGACTCGGTGTCCCACTGGAGACTCCTAACTAAGGTACGAGCATATGGGATTGGTTCCCAAATATGTGAGTGGCTCGAATACTTCTTAAGTAATGGAACCCAGTACGTTGTCCTCGATGGTGAGTGTTCATCGGAGGTGAGGGTATCATCTGGAGTGCCCCAGGGAAGTGTGGTAGGTCCGCTATTGTTTTCTATCTACATAAATGATCTTTTGGATAGGATGGATAGCAATCTGCGGCTGTTTGCTGGTGATGCTGTGGTGTACGGGAAGGTGTCGTCGTTGAGTCACTGTAGGAGGATACAAGGTGACTTGGACAGGATTTGTGATTGGTGTAAAGAATGGCAGCTAGCTCTAAATATAGATAAATGTAAATTAATGCAGATGATAGGAGAAAGAATCCCATAATGTTTAAATACTCCATTAGTAGTGTAGCGCTTGACACAGTCAAGTCGATTAAATATTTGGGCGTAACATTGCAGAGAGATATGAAGTGGTACAAGCATGTAATGGCATTTTCATGGAAGGCGGATAGTCGTCTTCGGTTCATTGGTAGAATTTTGGGAAGATGTGGTTCATCTGTGAAGGAGACCGCTTATAAAACACTAATACGACCTAATCTTGAGTACTACTCGAACGTTTGGGGTCCCTATCAGGTCGGATTGAGGGAGGCTGCTAGATATGTTACTGGTAGGTTTGATCATCACGCGAGTGTTAGGGAAATGCTTCAGCAACTCGGATGGGAGTCTCTGGAGGAAAGGAGGCGTTCTTTTCGTGAATCGCTACTGAGGAAATTTAGAGAACCAGCATTTGAGGCTGACTGCAGTACAATTTTGCTGCCGCCAACTTATATTTCGCGGAAAGACCACAAAGATAAGATAGATTAGGGCTCGTACAGAGGCATGTAGGTAGTCATTTTTCATTCGTTCTCTTTGGGAATGGAACAGGGAGAGAAGATGCGGTTGTGGTACGAAGTACCCTCCGCCACGCACCATATGGTGGATTGCGCAGTATGTATGTAGATGTAGATACTCATAACTCTTGGCAGTCAATCTAGAACAGATCCGTTGGCGATCTTGAAGCTCTCGAAGAATGAAATTACAATGAAATCCAGACCATTAGCTGCTTACGGGCGTTGATAAGTATGTGAACAGGAGATCCTGAAATCGAGACCCGGAAGGGGCACACATTTTCAGCTGTCCCCGTTGATATTTATCAACACCTGTAAGCCGCTAATGGCCTGGATTTCATTGTAATTTCATTCTTCGAGAGCTGCAAGATCATCAACGGTATCTGTTCTTTCGGACATGTCCGAAGCGCAGATACCATCTTCATATAGATAAGGCTTACTGGCCAATAATCTACTTCAGTGCGGACACACTCACAGTGCTCAAACTGTTACGGGAATTGGTGGACTGACTACCGCGAGTAATGAGCATAGTGTGCAGGGTAACTACAAATGTGTGTGGACAGTCACTTGGAAATGTCGGTCCCACGTGGAACAGGTCAGAGATAACTCCCACTCACACTATTCTCTGTGTTCTCGATGACTCAGTCGGATAGAGTGTCTGCCATGTAAAAAGGACATCCCAGTTTCGAGTCAGGTCGGGCATGTATTTTCAAGCCCGTAAGCAGCTAATGATGTGGATTTCATTGTAATTTCATTCTTCGAGGTCTGCAAGAAAGAGCTGTCAGAAAGAACAGATGCCATTTTCATATATACAGATGCTGTGCAAACGTGTAACAGAGGTGATCGTGTTTGAAGACCCTGTGTCAACCCATACCATCACTTCAGTTGCTTGGTAGCCATGTCGAAGACGACTGCAATCCGGCGAAATTGCTTTTCCTCAGAGCTCCAGGCACGGTTACATCCATCGTGATGTAGTTATCAAAACCGGAACTCGCGTGTAAATACGACACGGTGCCATTACTGTGTCCATTATTCTTATTGAGTGCGTCACTGTCGGCTCGCCTCTCTCTGCTGCCTCGTCAACAGAAGCGACAGGAACGGTAGCCGTGCTAAAAACGTCAGCACACTGTACGCGTGAATAATTCTCTTGCTGCGAAGGAAGCCCATTTTCTAATAAAAGCAGTTCAGTTTGCTGCATAGTTCTGTGCGTCCGAGCAAACACTGTGTCGGACACTATTCTCAGAGGTCTTGTATGGTGTTGAGCATGAGCCTCCTGAACCCATATTAGCTTGACAGTAGTGGGATCTGCAGCAAAGCGAACCGTAAGACCGTGGAAAGGTAGCCGCCGTCCAACAGGTCATCACCCAGCTGCAGTCTCCATCATACGTGAGGATTAGCATGATCTTCTCATAAACAAACTAAATTTGGTTGCCATTTTTGAATGACAAATAAGCTGCCTAATCTCTTCTTACGAAAACTATATACAGGGAATTAGTCCTGTGCAACTTTTGTGATTGTGCTGAAGTTTTAACCATTTGAACATTCAAGGGCGTAACATTCTAACGGCAGTTGAACGCCGTCTTCGTGGTACTGCAATTTGTAATGGCCAATAGTACAATAGTGTGCACAACTTCAGGATGAAAGCAATTTTCGCATGATGTACCACTGTCAGGTAACTTAGCTCGACGAAACTTGGACCATACGCGGAACGAATTACTACATTATAGTACAGAAAGTAACTGAAGGAAGTATGCAATGAGAGAAACAGAAATAACACTTTTGTTCAAAGACTGTAATTTGACTGCAGGACCTCGATTTATGGTGGTCCTCTGGAAATTACAAAAGGAGGGACATGGTTTTTAATAGGACGTGTAATTGTCATCGACGGCAATGCTTGCTCTACAACGTGCTCCCATACTGGCCACGAGGTTGGCAAGAAGTTCTTGTGGTAGGAGTTCTATAACTCCATCTGCGTGACTAGCAACTTATGGTTGGTCGTTGATGCATGTCTGCATTCGACGATAATCCTCCCGTTGCAAGAGCTTCTCTATCTACACTGTTCGTCGCTGCAGCGGATTGTCATTAAAAAAAAATGAAGTCAAAGCCTTAGTACCCGTGAAAAGACGCACGTGAAGGAGGAGTGCAGCGTAACAACAACACGGACTGGTGACAGTTACATGTTCAAAAATCTGGAGGTCAGTACGCCCGTCCAACAATTTGTCTCGCCACGCCGGAACACCTGCCCCCAAAAAACGATCATTTTACACAACGTTCCTTGATGCGTTACGTGTTCCCCCTTCTCGCCTTCTGACGGTACTCTGAGAACCACTACTTAGACTGAATCCTCTCTCATCTGAGAAGAATGCACGACCATACTCCATGTTGGTCTTGTCCATATGCTCTTGGCACGATCGGAAAAGTTGCCGCCGATGAACGGATGTGAATGAAACGCAGCCTACTGTACTCCGTGCAAAAATGCTGTTCCTATGTAGTGGTTGAACCTCTGTGGATCGTAAGTTGCGTGCTTTACAATCCTATTAAATGTGGTTGCAATTACTTGCGCGGTTTGTCACGGACCTATAGCTGGCTCTATTAGACTTAACGTTTGGTAATTTTGGTACAGTGCGTAAATAACGTAGTAAATGGTAGGATTACCGATAGTAGTGGTGGCATTGGTAGAGAAAGAAAGATCCATAAATGTGTGAGAGAAACTGGGACCCGACGACCTGTCTTTGTTTTCTGTTTGTCTCTTTTGCACATAATTAATACCAAATGTCGTACAGTGTTAGTCAGTTGCGTATTTTATATCCTTAAAAACTATAAATTCCATTTTATAAGTAAGAAAAATTAGATAATGGTGTAACTTCTTCGCTTTTATCTGACCAAAGGTGTTGCTTTTGCTGCAAGAACAGTTCAGACGCACAAGAATAAAATATCTATATAATTCTATTTGATATTTTGTACTCAGTAGAATATCTTCATCATGATCAAAGACAAGAGTTCCCTGTTATTATTTAGAAATGCGGAAGCTGCTTATGAATAACAAAGACATGCTTCATGTAAGGTAGACGAAGTATTAAACCGAAGTTTGATATGGTTTTGTTTGCGGTGTTTTTTTAAAATTAATTTTGTTTGGTGGTCAATGGAGGAGAATAGTGTTTTCTAGCCCTATATGATGGATATTGTTTTTTATTTTTCTACAACGTTCTCTGTTGCACCTTACAAATCAACAGTTTTCGAATAAAACCTGAATTAAACACTGAAATTTTTTAAAAAAGAGAGCTGGAGCCCCTCCTCTCCCACACCGGTATAATGGCCAACTCAATAGGTCTTTCTCCATCTCTGAAAAAGGGTTAGTTTTACACTAAAGTGCGGTGTGGCAGAAGGTGGGTACTGCGATGTTTGCGAAGGTCTGGTTGAGGTTAACCATTAGTATGCGCTCATCTGGAGACAGATTGGGTCGAAAGTCGAACGAAGGGTAGCGGTCTGAAGCGCAGAGGGAAAAAACCTCTGCGATAGCTAGGTCGCGTAGTAATAGCAGTAACCGATGTCAGGCTGCCTGCGATAGGTGATACAAGGGTAGGCTTTTTTAGTAGTGGGTATCGTGTATGTCGATACCTTTGACGTTGAGCGGTGCTGTTACTCGGCGGCTGTCACTGGGAGATGGTGTTAATCTCTCGGTCAGCGTCAGCATACTTGTAACAGGTACATCAACGGTTTGTGTGCGATTGGGCCGGCCGGGGTGGTCGAGCGGTTCTAGGCGCTACAATCTGGATCCGTACGACCGCTACGGTCGCAGGTTCGAATCGTGCCTCGGGCATGGATATGTGTGATGTCCTTAGGTTAGATAGGTTTAAGTAGTTCTAAGTTCTAAGGGACTGATGACCTTAGAAGTTAAGTTCCATAGTGCTCAGAGCCACTTTCTCCAATTTGTCATATATCAGATGAGCAGTGTACGGCAATGTTGGCGATTTGTTTGTGCGTCGGTTTCCCTGCTGTAGCCCGTTGGTCGGCTTAAATAGCAGCTGGTATATCCAGCCAACGTTGCTGATATGCAGGGGCTTGTCTACGTTGGTCTCTTGTTGGTATATGTCAGCTTGCCATAGATGGTTATGCTCTAGTTATTAGAGTCTTTGGCTGCTTATGCTTTCACCTATGGTCGTGATCACAGTTTCTCAGAGTAAGGATGCAAAGATTACTCTAATGTCTCAAGTTCCTGGATAGTCGTGTGGCGTGTATTTTCAATACTTCCTTGAGGATTTCAAGGCGGTATTCATTGTGAAGATCCACAGTGTGTGTGTAGCATGGAGCGCTGTTAATGATTCGTAGCACTTTGTTCTGTATGATCTACAGGCGGCGCAGGCTTGTAGGAGCTGCATATCCCCAGACGGGAACTGCGTACGTCATCAGAGGTCTCATCAGTGTCATGTATGCGGACCTCGACACTCCACTGACTATTTCAATTTTGCTTTAAATACGGTTTAAATTTAACTAGAACAAAAATGCTCCGTAGATTACGCGCCCCTTTACACACCCTCACTTGGTTTCTAGGCGGTTAACAGTTTCCGGTTTCTAGTGAACTCTATTAAGACACTGCTCACACACGTAAATAACGCTGGTAGGTACGTAATAGACGTAGTGTACGGGTAACGCGGATACCGTCTGAACTGACCAAGGCTACTGGGAGAACAACCGTAGTATACGCTTACTTATTATAGTTTACGGTAGTTTTAGAAACTGTATGTTGGTTCTTTCTTGCCTGTTGCACAATGTAGCGGTCATCTCTTGCGGCAGTTGACTGTGATCGCCCACTTCGTCTCCTTCGGCAGCGGTGTCGGTGATTCTGAACGCTCCCCCCGCACGTGAAACAATGTTGTGAGCGACACCAGACTCCAGGTCTAAGCTCATCAAGCTTCGTACTTTGTCCAGTTTCCCTATAATTCTTCCGTGTGCGAAGTCGTCGAAATGTTGTCCCTGGGCCATTTTGTAATGAACACCACCAAGTGCTCGCTGAATGATACACGCTGTCTTTACCCGTTCCTTCAACTGACTCGTGTTAAGGGGCCATTCCGAGCTACAGCCACGCTGACCTCACGCCATGCGACGTCCAGCTTCCTGTGGACGACTGGTAGAACTCTGAGTACATATTCCAGCGCTTTCATTCGTATCCATCCAATTGTTTATTGTTGTTGTTGTTGTCTTCAGTCCTGAGACTGGTTTGATGCAGCTCTCCATGCTACTCTATCCTGTGCAAGCTGCTTCATCTCCCAGTACCTACTGCAACCCACATCCTTCTGAATCTGCTTAGTGTACTCATCTCTCGGTCTCCCTCTACGATTTTTACCCTCCACGCTGCCCTCCAATGCTAAATTTGTGATCCCTTGATGCCTCAAAACATGTCCTACCAACCGATCCCTTCTTCTAGTCAAGTTGTGCCACAAACTTCTCTTCTCTCCAATCCTATTCAATACCTCCTCATTAGTTATGTGATCTACCCACTTAATCTTCAGCATTCTTCTGTAGCACCACATTTCAAAAGCTTCTATTCTCTTCTTGTCCAAACTAGTTATCGTCCATGTTTCACTTCCATACATAGCTACACTCCAAACAAATACGTTCAGAAACGACTTCCTGATACATAAATCTATATTCGATGTTAACAAATTTCTCTTCTTCAGAAACGCTTTCCTTGCCATTGCCAGTCTACATTTTATATCCTCCCTACTTCGACCATCATCAGTTATTTTACTTCCTAAATAGCAAAACTCCTTCACTACTTTAAGTGTCTCATTTCCTAATCTAATTCCCTCAGCATCACCCGACTTAATTTGACTACATTCCATTATCCTAGTTTTGCTTTTCTTGATGTTCATCTTATATCCTCTTTTCAAGACACTATCCATTCCGTTCAACTGCTCTTCCAAATCCTTTGCCGTCTCTGACAGAATTACAATGTCATCGGCGAACCTCAAAGTTTTTACTTCTTCTCCAAATTTTTCTTTTGTTTCCTTTACTGCTTGCTCAATATACAGATTGAACAACATCGGGGAGAGGCTACAACCCTGTCTCACTCCTTTCCCAACCACTGCTTCCCTTTCATGCCCCTCGACTTTAATAACTGCCACCTGGTTTCTGTACAAATTGTAAATAGCCTTTCGCTCCCTGTATTTTACCCCTGCCACCTTTAGAATTTGAAAGAGAGTATTCCAGTCAACATTGTCAAAAGCTTTCTCTAAGTCTACAAATGCTAGAAACGTAGGTTTGCCTTTTCTTAATCTTTCTTCTAAGATAAGTCGTAAGGTCAGTATTGCCTCACGTGTTGCAACATTTCGACGGAATCCAAACTGATCCTCCCCGAGGTCTGCATCTACCAGTTTTTCCATTCGTCTGTAAAGAATTCGCGTTAGTATTTTGCAGCCGTGGCTTATTAAACTGATAGTTCGGTAATTTTCACATCTGTCAGCACCTGCTTTTTTTGGGATTGGAATTATTATATTCTTCTTGAAGTCTGAGGGTATTTCGCCTGTCTCATACATCTTGCTCACTAGCTGGTAGAGTTTTGTCAGGACTGGTTCTCCCAAGGCCGTCAGTAGTTCTAATGGAATGTTGTCTACTCCGGGGGCCTTGTTTCGACTCAGGTCTTTCAGTGCTCTGTCAAACTCTTCACGCAGTATCGTATCTCCCATTTCGTCTTCATCTACATCTTCTTCCATTTCCATAATATTGTCCTCAAGTACATCGCCCTTGTATAAACCTTCTATATACTCCTTCCACCTTTCTGCCTTCCCTTCTTTGCTTAGAACTGGGCTGCCATCTGAGCTCTTGATATTCATACACATGGTTCTCTTCTCTCCAAAGGTCTCTCTAATTTTCCTGTAGGCAGTATCTATCTTACCCCTAGTGAGATAAGCTTCTACATCCTTACATTTGTCCTCTAGCCATCCCTGTTTAGCCATTTTGCACTTCCTGTCGATCTCATTTTTGAGACGTTTGTATTCCTTTTTGCCTGCTTCCTTTACTGCATTTTTATATTTTCTTCTTTCATCAATTAAATTCAATATTTCTTCTGTTACCCAAGGATTTCTAGCAGCCCTCGTCTTTGTACCTACTTTATCCTCTGCTGCCTTCACTACTTCATCCCTCAGAGCTACCCATTCTTCTTCTACTGTATTTCTTTCCCCTATTCCTGTCAATTGTTCCCTTATGCTCTCCCTGAAACTCTGTACAACCTCTGGTTCTTTCAGTTTATCCAGGTCCCATCTCCTTAATTTCCCACATTTTTGCAGTTTCTTCAGTTTTAATCTACAGGTCATAACCAATAGATTGTGGTCAGAGTCCACATCTGCCCCTGGAAATGTCTTACAACTTAAAACCTGGTTCCTAAATCTCTATCTTACCATTATATAATCTATCTGATACCTTTTAGTATCTCCAGGGTTCTTCCACGTATACAACCTTCTTTCACGATTCTTAAACCAAGTGTTAGCTATGATTAAGTTGTGCTCTGTGCAAAATTCTACTAGGCGGCTTCCTCTTTCATTTCTTAGCCCCAATCCATACTCACCTACTATGTTTCCTTCTCTCCCTTTTCCTACACTCGAATTCCAGTCACCCATTACTATTAAATTTTCGTCTCCCTTCACAATCTGAATAATTTCTTTTATTTCATCGTACATTTCTTCAATTTCTTCATCATCTGCAGAGCTAGTTGGCATATAAACTTGTACTACTGTAGTAGGTGTGGGCTTCGTATCTATCTTGGCCACAACAATGCGTTCACTATGCTGTTTGTAGTAGCTTACCCGCATTCCTATTTTCCTATTCATTATTAAACCTACTCCTGCATTACCCCTATTTGATCTTGTGTTTATAACCCTGCAGTTACCTGACCAGAAGTCCTGTTCCTCCTGCCACCGAACTTCACTAATTCCCACTATATCTAACTTCAAGCTATCCATTTCCCTTTTTAAATTTTCTAACCTACCTGCCCGATTAAGGGATCTGACATTCCACGCTCCGATCCGTAGAACGCCAGTTTTCTTTCTCAATTGTTTATATGGTCCGTAATTTCATATATGTCTTTCTTAACTTTTGCAGAGCAGTGTAATTTTGACAGCTTATGAGAGATGACGCTGTAGTATCCAGAGAAGTTGCAGCATTAAAAAAGTGCAGCGAAATGCAGGAAGATCTGCAGCGGATAGGCGCTTGGTGCACGGCAACTGACCCTTAACATAGACAAATGTATTGCAAAAACATAGAAAGAAGGATCCTTTATTGTATGATTATTGATAGCGAACAAACACTGGTAGCAGTAACTTCTGTAAAATGTCTGGGAGTATGCGTGAGGAACGATTTGAAGTGGCATGATCATATAAAATTAATTGTTGGTAAGGCGGGTGCCAGGTTGAGATTCATTGGGAGAGTCCTTAGAAAACGTAGTACATCAACAAAGGAGGTGACTTACAAAACACTCGTTCGACCTATACTTGAGTATTGCTTATCAGTGTGGGATCCGTACCTGGTCGGGTTGACAGAGAAGATAGTGAAGATACAAAGAAGAGCGACGCGTTTCGTCACAGGGTTATTTGGTAAGCGTGATAGCGCTACGGAGATGTTTAGCAAACTGAAGTCGCAGACTCTGCAAGAGAGGCGCTATGCATCGCGGTGTAGCTTGCTGCCCAGGTTTCGAGAGGGTGCGTATCTGGATGAGGTATCGAATATATTGCTTCACCCTACTTATACCTCCAGAGGAGATCACGAATGTAAAATTAGAGAGATTCGAGCGCGCACGGAGGCTTCCAGGCAATTGTTCTTCCCGCGAACCATACTCGACTGGAACGGGAAATGGAGGTGACAGTGGCACGTAGGGTCCCCTCCACCACACTCCGTTGGGTGGCTTGCGGAGTATGGATGTAGATGTAGATGTAGATGAAGAGATAGTGATATCAACGCTGGCGAATGACAACGATGTCCTGGTTCCAGATACGAGTGTGCATCAGGAGTACAACACTGGAATTCGTACCACGCGTGGATGGTGCTGCGTGGGCGTGGGGCAGGTCGCGAGCCGCCCCCTGGAGGCGCCGGCGGCAGCGCAGACAGGGTTACCGGCTGTTGACAGCAGGACGAGCTGAGCCGTTGACAGGGACCAGCTGCGGCGCTGCGCGGAGCGGCGCTGCGCGCGGCTGCGCGGTGCGGCGCGCTGGCGCGGACAAACACAATTTCGCAAATTGTCCCATCGATTCTGCGTAATTGCTATTCACGTCGGCCTCCGCCGCCAGCAAAACAGGGCCATCCGCGCGCAGAGCCGCCGCCTGGCGCCCCCGTTCCCGTTTGAGGGCCATCCGCCTCACCCGAGTACAAGAATCTCGCTTCAGCGGCGGCGACTGTGCATTGTCTGCGCCGCGACAGAAGCCCAGCCCGGAGGTCGCTCCGCTGACGACTCCACTGAGAAGGAAGAAATTTTCGCCACTACTGCAGGCCAACAGAGAAACGGGAAATTCTGGACCACCCAACAGAAATAGAATAGGTCCAACAAAAACATTTTTTATTGACAGCAATTATCCACTACAGCTTGCCGTTTAAGGGGAGTCGTTCATGTAACTGAACGAAAATGTCTATTTTCAGTTTATTTTTCATTTATTGGTAGAACTAATGGACAATAAGTTCCCAAAGTCTCAATGAACTATTACATCGGAAGTCCTGAAAAGTAATTAATTGTGCGTCACTGTAATATCTCTTTATATACCACTAATTATCCTTGCACAGTTCTATGAGTGAACTACGTTTCCTACCTGACTATCTATATACACGCAGAATCGATGCACAAAGTAGTACAGTACTATTACTATACCATGAGCGAATAATTACTCTTTGTGATATTCTCTCTGGTTTGTTGAGAGGACTTCTAGGATCTTCTCCGTGCCCAATAGCCGCATTGAATAATTGTAATTTTGCTATTGAGATTACTGGAAGAAAAACATTGAAAATATTTTGTATGCTACTCAAGAAAATATATACTGAGCATTTACATCAAAAGTGTGTAAGGAAATATGTATTCTCTAATTGGAAATCTGCACGAAGTTGCCATTTCGTTGGTAATCAGAAATGAACGTCCCATGAATTGGAAACGAACCTGCAATTATTAGATCCAAGAGCTCCATTATTTCATCGGACAATTAAACTCTATCAAAGCAAATTTTACGCTTCATCTGAGGTATCCCCACTGACTAGGGCTACGCAATGCAAGAAAACCAAGACATTTTATTTGCACAGGATTGCAGGTCGCTTCGAATCATCGAGACTGCAAACAAAGAGAGTAATCGTCCTATTCTGATGAAACAAATAAAGCGTAATTATAACTTGCTCGAGCGAATGTGATGACTTTGATATGTCTGCTTATGAATGAGATCATTAATGAAATACTAATAACAAACTTTTCTCCTCACCAGCACCACTATAAACACAGTATTAATTGAAATTATATCGCGACCTTCGTGACACACCCAATTTTTGAGGCAACACTTCAGTACCATTTTGGTGAACAACGATTCTGTGAATACCTTTGAAGTAAATTTTCCCGGAACATTTATAGAATGATGTGATATATACCCTCTGATTTTATGGATAATCTATGATTCTGTTCCTTACCTTAGAGGAAATAAGAAACCAGCTACTTTGTTTATGATGAAGCAATTCTAGTTTCAACTTGCGCCACTGACGGAGATCTACGGAAGTTTTCGATTCTTGTAGTGATGGTAACGTAGGAAATGATGAAGGCTTTATAGAGAATGGGCTTTAAGATAGGGAATTTCACGCAAGACATCTTGAGAAAATGGATTTACAGCATCTATCTGCAGCTGAAAGGTCAGCTGAAGACCTAATACAGGAAAGCAGGCAGAAAAGAAGAAACCAGGAGAGAAGCCTTGAAGGGAAAGAGGATCTTGATTACAAACCTGGGGCGTTTCGAAGAGATGAAATAAGACAAAACGTTAGGTCGAACCTTAAATCGCATTTCCTGAAATCAAGGCTTTATGTACCTTTGTCTCAGAATCTATGAATGCTAGAATTATTAAATTTTGTATACTTATTTATATAGAGCCAGTTACTGTTCTCTCTAAAATAAATTTTTAAATTGTGAATGTAAGCGGAGACATGGGGCCAAGTGCTTGGGATTTTGCCAGAATTTTATATTATACTTACAGAATTGCAACTAAAAGTTAATGAAATTCTCCTGCTCGATATATTCAAAAAATACTTAATGGGAGAAATTCACTGTAAACAGAGAGCATTTTGTAAAAATCTCTTCAATAGTTTCTGACAGAAAGGTACATATTCAATTCTTTGAAAATATAACTTTGAATTCCAAAAAAAAAAGGAAAATACGTGTAATCCAAGGAATCTGACAGTAAATTTGTTAATTTCACGTAAAGCACGGGGCAAAGTTATGTTGCCGCATCTTGAAAATTGTGGATTTGGTGCATCTTTTGAATACGGTGTGTTTTTCATGAGCGTTCCCCATGAAGAGACAGTAATCGCAATAATCAGTGTTTAAAAATTATTACGTCCTGTAGATGAAGTTCTCTTGTACCTATTTGTTCTTCCAATCCGCTCATGAGGTTCATGTCAGCTATGATGCCACGAATTTCTTCTTCAGTTCTTTGTTTCATTTCATCCATTGTTCACCACGTTGTGTAGGCCCGACTCTTAAGGTATCCCCATAAGAAACAAAAGTGAGATAGACACATCCGGTGATCTGCTGGGACCAAGGAAAGTCACCGAATCTTCAGGTGACACGTTTACTGAACAGTTCTCACAGGGCTGCCGTTGAATGTCTTACAGTGTGTGATATCGCACCACCCTGTTAAAACCAGGTTTCATATAGTTAAGGTGTTCTGTTCAGTGTAGGTGGAACAAGAGATTGTAACATCTCAGTATACCGATCAGAAGTGACAATCAGTGTGATCTGCTCTTCATTTTCGAAGACGTACTATATGATTAACCCCACGTGACAAATCTGCACGCCATATTGTCATCTGTATGATGTGTAAAGAGCTGTCGTGAAATTCATTAGGGCTTCTGTTTGTCCAGCAAACGTAGTTCTGCTTATTCACGTAACCTGTGAGATGAAAACTGGCCTCAGCTGACAACCATAGCGTGTCCTGAAACCTATATTCCTCGGCTTATGTTTGTCACCATTTGCTGAGAGAACCATAATCGGAAATGGTAATCGTTATCCTGTTGTTGTTGAACGATCTGCATTTTGCACGGGTGAAGTTTTAAACTGAAATGGAGGCTTCGGCAAACACTCTCTCGGGATACTCTGCTTGCAGCTGCTTGTAAAATTTAAACACATCTATCATGGTCGCTGTTGTAATGTGTGAAATTGGCGACTCACACATGACGCCGTACCGTGTGTATGAAGCACCTTACCTCCTTTGATACTCTGAAGGTGAGTTTACTCCAAATCCGTAAGTTGCTGAAAACCAAGTGACCAACAACATTTCCTCCAGCGACCATTATAACACTATTTAAAATTTATAGTTCTATAAAGTAGTTCAAATGGCTCTGAGCACTATGGAACTTAACTTCTGAGGTCATCAGTCCCCTAGAACTTAGAACTACTTAAAGCTAACTAACCTAAGGACATCACACACATCCATGCCCGAGGCATGGTTCGAACCTGCGACTGTAGCGGTCACGCGGTTCCACACTGTAACGCCTAGAACCGCTCGGCCACCCAGACTGGCTGTAAAGTGGTCACACACCCCTTGCGTGACTACATCTCACGCCTTAAACAAATAAACGCAGCTGTCTGCTTGCGAACCGAACGCCGTGAGCTCCGTAAGACTGAAATGCGAATACCTTCGATAGTCTCTGGGGTATGAATACTTCTCAGTGACCCTGTTAGTTTCTTTGTTAGAGCAGATCCAGCACCTTCATAATTTTTAATGTAAGTTTTTATCGCACATTTCAAGAGAAGCAGATGTTATGGCCGTAAGTGGAAGAAACGTCTGAACTCTCTTAGCACACTTTCGAAACAATCATTGTTTTCGTAAAACATTTCTATGGCAATAGCACACTACTGACCGTTCCTCTGATTCATGATTATTGAAAGGAAGGATGTGCTACAGATTGCCATCATTTTAGTGTTCATATAATTCTAAGTCTCTGTAATTTCATCAATATAGGTACTATTCAATGGCTGAAAATATCGTTCTCCTTTTTTCTTGTGACTTTGACTCGCATCGGTGCAATGATTTCAGGTTTATTAACGGAATTGTCACGGTTAATTTAAGGGGCGGTCGGATGCCCTTCCTGTCACCACCCCTTTACATCTCCAGCACGGAATTTGTGTACCTCAACTGTCTGGTTGTAGTGTTTTTCACGTGAAAGTGAGCTAAGGTTTTCCAAACGTTTGCGAATCGTGTAACTGAGGTGGGACTTGGGTACAAGCCACATACTCACCTAGTGGCAAACTATCTAAAATCCACATCGCTGGGTACAAGCCTCGTGCTCACATAGTGAGAAATTGCCTAAAATTCATATCCTGGTGAGGCGGCACACCTACGCTCGTCGTTAAACTCCGTAGTCCGGACTCGAAGCGCGGCCAACGCAACTCTCCATCTGGGCACGTTAGCTGACATCTTCTTTCGACTCAGAAAAAACTACACAGATCGTTTAAAACTGGAGCGCTTCTTATGGATAATAAATCATCGAGTGGCGGAAACAGTGTAAAGAGCACATTTTAACATGTATTCTGGTAATTTATAACTTTCAGGGAAAAAGTCACAATTGCAGTCAAGATGTCATTCGATGACACATTTCAAGTGACAGCCAACTATATATATGAAAATTTCGATCAAGAAAAACATCCAAGCGCTTATTTGACATAATTGTAACTGTGTTGCTTAACTGATTTTACAGTGGATTAACAACAAATCACAGCATGAAGTTAGAGAATACCATATATATTAGCACTGTATATCTATCAGACACATGTGTCACAGCAATTTAATAAAATTAATTACATTTTAAGTCTTAGATATGACAAAATAAATCTTAGCTATAACTAATATAACTAAGTTAGGTACAAAACAAAAAGCCCCCAATTCTTTAAAGAATCAAAATATCCTGTATAAAACAGTCTCTAACAACTCATTTCTTTTGAGTCGGGGTGTGCGGCTTTGAAGGCGGCACGCTGTAGTAGGTTATAAGATACAGTTTTAGCCTCATGTCTCTGTATTTGGGTTTGAAAGTGTGGAATCTGGAAGCAGAGATGGGGTGTATAGTTGGGTATGAGGAATGAGCGCACAGAATGAGGGACGGTGTGTGGGACAGGGGTTACCTGAGTGGGATGCGCGTGTTATATGAGTCGGAAAGTTTAGTGGATATTTCCGAGACAGATTCCAGGTGGCTGGAATCTACAGGATGAACTCTGTATAACTCGGCGCAGAAGCGCAAGTGTCAGACACAGTAAAAATCAGCGTGCAGTGGCACCCAACACTGAATGATCTGTGTGCAATCTCGCGTAGGACTTAGTAAAATTTTCGCTCAGCATCACCAAACTTCAGCGATTAAGAGTAAACAGACGGAACTCTTAACTATACTGATTAGTTGGAGATAGTCTTCAGCTTAGTTTACTGTGCTGAAATCTACAGAAATATTTGGCTAATGACTGCAGCTTGGATGCGAACGGTAAGCTCACTCTCATGCAGTCCCATGCTGGACAAGATAAGTGTCAACTCTCCGCACCATATCGCCGATACTTACTGCCTTATTCAGTTAATTAAACAGGATATAACACAAATACGTCTACATCATACTCCGCAAGCCACCTAATGGCGTGTGGCGGAGTGTACTTTCGGTACCACTATCTGATCCCTCCAACCCTGTTCCACTAGCGAATAGTGCGTGGGAAGAATGATTGTCGGTAAGCCTCTGTATTGGCTCTAATTTCTCGAATGTTCTCCTTGTGTTCAATATGGGAGAAGTATGTGGGGGGAAGTAATATGGTGCCCGACTCCCCCTAAAAAGCACTGTCCCGAAATTTCAATAGTAAATCTCTCCGTGATGTACAATGTCTCTCTTGTTACGTCTGCCAGTGGAGTTTGTTTAGCAACTCCCTAATGCTCTCTCGCCAGTTAAACGATCCCGTGACGAAAAGCGCCGCTCTTCGTTGGATCTTCTCTATTTCCTCTATCAGTCCTACCTGATAGGGATCCCAGATAGATGAACAATCTCAAGAAGCGGGCGAACAAGCGCCTCAAAAGCCACTTCTTTCGTGGATGAGTTACATTTCCTTAAGATTCTTCCGAAGAATCTGAGTCTGGTGTCTGCTTTTCCCACTATCTGTCTTACATGGTCGTTCTGGATAGTTAGGCCTAGATATTTTAAGGTGGATGCTGCCTCCAGCTGTTTGTCATCAATAGTGTGACTGTACAGTATTGAATTTCTTTTCCGATGAATGCGCAATATGTTACATTTATTTACGTTTAGGGCGAACTGCCAGAGCCTGCAACATTCATCAATTCTGTGCAGGACGATCTGCAAATCTTACTATCTTCTGGCATTGCTACTTTGGTATAAACCACTGCATCATCTGCGAATAGCCTTAAAGAGCATCCGACGCTTTCTACTAAAGCATTTGTATATATTGTGAACAGCAACGGTCCTATCACAATTCCCTGTGGTACTCTGGATATTACCTTTACATCTGTCAATTTAGTTCCGTTAAGAGTGACGTGTTGAGTTTTATCTGCAAGTAAATCTTCAATCCAATCGCAGGTCGGCTCCTGTACTCCGTAAAGTCGTATTTCTTTTTCATTAAACGGCAGTGCTGGACGGTGTCAAAGGTCTTACTGAAATCAAGGAACACGGCATCAGCCTGAGCGCCATTGACCACTGCGCTGTGGATCTCATAGAGAAACAGAGCGCAGGATCTCTGTTTGCGGAATCCATGTTGATTTCTATAGAGGATATGTTCATTTTCCAAAAACGTCACAATTATTGAGCATAAAACATGTTCCATAATTCTGCAACAGACTGACGTCAACGATATTGGTCTACAATTGTGTGGATGTGTCTTACGGGATTTCTTAAAATTGGGAATGGCCTGCGCTTTCTTTCGGTTGCTAGGCTCCTTTCGTTGCTCAAGCTATCTATGATAAATTACAGCTACAAGAGGAGCAAGTTCTTTCGCACAATCTTTATAGAAGCTTATAGGTATCTCATCTGGTCCTGAAGCCTTTCCACTACTAAGCGATAGTAGCTGCTTTGCAGTTCCGCGATTGGTTATCTCAATATCTGCTATTTCGATGTTCGTACGACGATAAAAAGGAGGGACAGTGTTACGATCTTCCGCTGTGAAACAACTTCGGAAGACCGAATTCGGTATTTCGGCCTTCTTTCTATTATATTCCGTTTCGGTGTCGCTGCGGTCTCCGGGACAATGAATAGATGATTGTGAACCAGTTACTGATTTTACATACGACCAAAATCTCCTCCGGTTTTTACTCAGGTCGGCTGAATACGTCTTACTTTCGAAATGGTTGAATGCTTCTCTCATTGCTCTCCTTACGCTCATGTTCACTTCGTTCAGCTATTGTTTGACAGCTAGGTTTTGCTTCTCTTTTATCTGAGACGAAGTTCTCTTTGTCTAGTAGCGCTTTTATGGTTCAAATGGCTCTGAGCACTATGCGACTTAACTTCTGAGGTCATCAGTCGCCTAGAACTCAGAACTAATTAAACCTAACTAACCTAAGGACATCACACGCATCCATGCCCGAGGCAGGATTCGAACCTAAGACTGTAGCCGTCGCTCTGCTCCAGACTGTAGCGCCTAGAACCGCACGGCCACTCCGGCTGGTGTAGCACTTTTATAACACCGCCATTAAACCATGGTGGATCTTTCCCATCCCTGAAAACCTTACTCGGAAAATACTTGTCTAGGGCATTTTGAACGATGCATTTGAATTTTTTCCATTTGTTCTCCACTTCTTCGTCCTCCTCACCGAATATTTAATGCTTACTCTGAATTATTCTGAAATTTGTATCCTGTCATCCTTTCTGAGCAAATATATCTTCCTACCTTTCTTAACATTCCTTGTGTGACCTGTCCTCATAGAAGCTGTCACAGCCTTATGATCACTGATACCTTCCACTACGTTAACAGGTTCGATAAGTTCAGGCGCGTTTGTTGCCAGGCGGGCTAAGACGTAACCCTCTCGAGTTGGTTCTCTAACTATCTGCTCAAGGTAATTTTCGGACAAGACATCCAGAACAATGCCACATGATTCCCCGTCACTGGCACCAGTTTTGATGGCATAACACTCCCAATCTATTTCTGGCATGTTGAAGTCACCCCCTATTACAACTGCATGATCAGGAAAGTTAATAATGATCTTCTGAAACCTCTGTCTGAAGCGCTCTACAACTACAGATCCTGACCCAGGTGGTCTATAAAATCAACCGACTACCATCTTTGATACTCCGTTTCACCCAGATTAATTCACATTCGGAATCTGTGATAACCTCGCTAGATTTTATCGAATATTTACTGCAATAAACACGCCGCCACCATTGGCGATTAACCTATCCTTACGATAAACATTCCAGTCTGAACTTAGGATTTCGTTGTCATTGACGTCTGGCTTCATCCAGCATTTTGTTCCCAGTACTATTTGTGAATTGTAACATTCAATAAGTGATATTAATTCTGGGATGCTCCTGCAGTTTACTAAAATCTTATTAATCTTTTCTATCTCTGATCTGCAAGGACCAAGATTCTTTGAGGTCACTGTTGCTGATTTAACAGGCAAATCGTCTTTGCTACCAAGGGAGGGTCCTCCAACCTAAAATAGCGCCATGTGCACACTACACATACTCCGCTATCCTAGTAGCCGCTTTCTGCGTGTATTGCGCTCCTGACCTATTGAGGGGAACCCTAAAATTCGGCACCCGATAGCGGGGGTTGATAAATTTGCGCCCGATACTGTCGCAGATCCGTCTGAGCTTCTGGTTTGGACCTTCCACTCTGCTTCAACCAGAGGATCGCGATCAACCCTGAGTACCATGCTGCAAATAGACAGCTTAGCCTCCTACCCCTGTGCGTTGCTAGTTGCCTTCAACAAATCAGCCAGCCGCCGAAGGGAGCAGAGGATGGCCTCAGAACCCAAGCGGCAGACGTCATTCTTGCCGACTTGTAACACCATACGCAGCCAATTGCACCCAGTGCGCTCGATAGCCGCCGGCAGGGCTTCCTCCATATATATAACGCGTGCACTCTGGAATTCTTTCTCGCCTTTCCTGCTATCTCTCTGAGGGGCTCCATCACCCGCCTGACAATGGAGCTCTCAATGAATAGCATACCCACCCTCTGTACTGGTCCGGACTGGGAGGAAAATCGACCGCTGTCCTAACAGGAGAGGCATCCCGTACTGGTTGAGGGTTACGATCTCAGAGTTATGATCAACACTGGGAAGCACGTCGTATCTGTTGCTAAGACGTAGGGAGCCAGCCGCACGGCCAGCTCCCTCTTTCGCCTTCCCGCCAGTGACGCGCGAACCTACCGCTGTCTGCCACCCACTCTGGAGTGAGGACGGACAGGTTAGATGCTGCGTATCGGAAGCCGCAGCCCCAGGGGATTCCAGTGACACAAAAGGTGTCGAAGGTCTCGTCACTGGCGCTCCGACGTCACCGAAACTTCTAGCATTAGCTAGAAGCTAGTCGTCGGTAGCCAGAGCAGCAGCCAACTCTCCTTGTGTCCGCTCACAACAATCACAGTCTCTATCCATATCGTACTGTGTATAAATAGATATGAGGTCTCAAATGGCGCTACTGAGTTTGAAAACATACCAAAGGAGAAAAAGTAACACTAAAAGTTGGTGTGCAGATTTCTCACTGAACTCTGAGATTGCAAGTTATTAAACAGAAATAAAATCCTCTACACGGAAAATTTACTCTAGCATCCCTACAGAACAATATTCAGAAGACTTACGCAGAAACAAAAAACTACGAATAATTTTCTAACCACTAGTCTGCACTGTAAAATACACACGTACAGTTCATTTCTTTGCAGAAGCACGTGAATAAAAAACAAAGACTAAATTAATTTACCATTTATCACACAGGTGCTGCTGCTGCTGCTCTGATTCGCGTCCTCTCGGCTCGGCGACTGCCGCAACACTGTTCTCGTGTAATTGGGTACTTCCTTCATATAAATTAATAATCACCGATCTTAGGCGCAAACACTTTGAAATTACGGGATACAGAGTTCGAGGGTGTGTGGTCTCTCATATAGACAGTCAAAATCCAAACAATTTAGCGGCCACACAACGTTAGAGCAGCCGGCTTGGGTGGACGAGCGGTTCTAGGCGCTACAGTCTGGAACCGCGCGACCGCTACGGTCGCAGGTTCGCATCCTGCCTCGGGCATGGATGTGTGTGATGTCCTTAGGTTAGTTAGGTTTAAGTAGTTCTAAGTTCTAGGGGACTGATGACCTCAGATGTTAAGTCCCATAGTGTTCAGAGCCATTGGAGCCATTATTTGAGCAGCCTTGTTCCTGAAAAACAACACACATTACTTGTTAAGTTTCATTATATGTGACACTGTTCACAGCAGTCCTCTGAATTATAAGGACGCTTAGCTTGCCGGCCCTCTTGGTGACAAATGAGGAGATCTAATTTCAACTCCTCCCAACTGTAATCATCATCGACAACACGTCCGCCCCCGGTAGCTGCGTGGTCAGCGCGAAGGACTGTCAATCCTAAGGGCCCGGGTTCGTTTCCAGGCTGGGTCGGAGATTTTCTCTGCTCAGGGACTGGGTGTTGTGTTGTCCTAATCATCATCATTTTATCCCCAATCGACGCGCAAGTCGCCGAAGTGGCGTCAAATCGAAAGACTTGCACCAGGCGAGGGGTCCACCCGACGGGAGGCCCTAGCCACACGACATTTCATTTTATCGACAACACGAACGAGACACGAAACCCTCTCACGCGTTCATCACAGTCTCCCACACTTAACAAATATCGTCAGACAAATATCTAGCACTTCACGAAATAAAAGTTCTCTTACGTGCGGTATATGACAAACAGCTAAACCAGCAACCCCGGAAGTTAGCTAGACAACAACAGCATATGACTCACTTTCCGCTGCATTCTTCCTTTCTGGATACAGCTATGTTCGAAACTCTTACACCATGGTCTATGTATAGCATCTCTGATTAGAAATCGAGACTCCCTGAATCCCTAGTCTTAATCCAGTCATTCTTTACATTTTGAGTAAAGATTATCATGAGTGGTGCCATAAGACTTTCAATATATTAAGGAACCCGTTCCGCTAACTATCTTCTAGCAGAGGGTGCAGATGCAGACAGTGGTTCATAGAAGGTTCTCTACACATACAGTGACAGCATACGTAATTCATTACACATTCAGTGACAGGCTGTATGTCCTAATCATTTGTGTAAGTTACAATATACTTAAAAATTAAAATAGAATACTACGGTGCAACGGGAAATGCTGCAAAATGGTTCAAATCTCATATCTCTGACAGAAAACAAAGGGTGTCATCAGGAGAGAGATGTGTATTAAGCTGTTAAGCATCATTCAACTGGAAACCAGATGGTGTCCGCCGAGATTCATCTTACGACCCTTTCTTTTGTGTACATTACCTTTCTTTAGTAACATTACCATATACCAGGTTTGTTTTGTTTGCAGATGATAGAAACATTTCAATAAAAAGTAAAACAAGTATAGCCTTAGAAAGATCGGCTACTGAAATTTTCATGGCCTTTAAAAATGGTTCCTAACTAATTCTCTGTCACTAAATCTTGAAAAAACATGCTATATGCAATTCAGAACTTGTAAAGTGTTTCCTGCCAGTCAATACCTAAAATATGACAACAAGCAGTTAGAAGAAATTGCAGTGTTAAATTCTTGGGATTACCGCTAGATAATAAATTTAGCTGGGAGGAGCATACCACACAACAGCTGAAGCTCCTAAACAAATCTGTATTTGCAATGCGAATGTTGTCAGGTATCGGTGATATAAAAATAAAAAAGTTTGCGTACTATGCTTACTTTCGTCCCTAATGTCATATGGGATTAGTTTCTCGGGGAACTCATGAAACCAAGCCAAAGATTTCTGATCCCAAAAAAAGGCAATACGAATTATTGCTGGTGTGAAACCAAGATCGTCCTACAGAAGGTCGTTCAAGGAGCTGGACATACTTCTTCTATTTCCCAATATTTTTATTCCGTAATGAAATCTGTCATTAAGAATATATCGTATTTTTCAAACCAATTCCTCATTTCAAGGAATCAATACTGGAAATAAGAATAACTCTCACAGAGTTTCAAAGTAATTTATTTTTGTTCGAAAGGTGTCAACTATTCAGCAGCACACATTTTCAATAACATGCCGGCAGCTACAAAAATGTAACTAATAATAAACTTCAGTTTGAGAAGTGTCTGAAGGATTTATTGGTGGCCGACTCATACTACTTCATTGATGAATTTATTAGCAAAAGCGATTGATGTGTGTATGTTATTAATAATTTTATATAATGTCATATTGTGTACAATATGACTTCTCTACAAATGTTGTGCAGCAATGCGATCATTCTAAATAAGTGCTGCAAAACAATTTTTTTCTTTTATTTATTTGATGATGCGTGGCCACAATAGCCCAAGAATTATCTTATACACCTAAGGGTATTGAAGCTTTAATATGAAGTTTTATGTCCTTTTAATTGTACACTGAAGCGCCGAAGGAACTGGTATAGGCATGCATCTTCAAATACGGAGGTATGTAAATAGGCAGACTGCGGCGCTGCTGTCTAAAACCCCTGTCAAAGGGATCCCCTGAATTACACACAAACACACATGAAGTATATGCATATGACATTTGTCCTGTGACGCAAATAAACAAAGAAACGTCATGATGATCTCAAGTTTGCAGATTTATCTCCATTCTAATTTCTGGGAAGAGACTGCCAAGAAGGAGGTAATCATAACAATGAGATTGAATAACCAGCCAAGGCGGAACTGAATGTGGTAGGGAAGCTATGAGATCTGAAAAGGAAGACTGAAAGCATCAGTCCTGGTAACCAGTTAACTGAAATGGAAAACTGCAGAAATTGCTTTAGCGGAAGTACCATTCGTTATGAATAGGTAGATAGGTGGAAGAGTGAGTTACAGTAAACCTTCTGTCATAGAAATATGTGTAGCAACAATAACTCAGTCACGCCTGCCGACATAACGAGCAGAAGAGACAGTGAATATGTGACTGTACTGAATGGGTAACTGAATGTGTAAAGGGAGAAGACAATACAATAATCATCTAGAATTGGAACACTGTTGATAATATGTGTTTGGTAGTAAGAATGAGAGAAGAGAAAGAATAATTCAGGTCTACATTAAATATTACCTTGTAATAGGAAATACCGAGTTCAGAAATCAAAGAAAAAAAGATATTCTTGGAATAGGGATGGAGACACGGAAGCATACGAGATGGAGTACATCCCGGCGAGACAGAGGTTTCGGGCAGGATATGGAAATATTTATTGGTAACTAGTCAGTTTGAAGTTCTCCTCTTAGTAACAGTTTGATAAATTGTTTGGGCGTCTCATTTTTACTTTGTGGAAGTTTTCTTCAAATTCGTGCATCAGTGTGCTGTGTAATAGCGGTAGTGTGACTTTTACACATTTTTTTTTTTTTTGCCAGTGGTGGCTTGCCTGAGTGGTCTTCTCGTTGGGCCGTTTCTTGCTCGCTCCGCTGAGTCAGGGCATTCCAAGACCCTCTTGACCTTCCATGTTCTGTCCCAGCAGGGTTCCGCTACTGTGTGGTTCCATGTTCTGTCCCAGCAGATTTACTGCCTACTTCGGATACATGAGCCCTCTGTTGGTCTCGCTGTCCTTTCCCTTCTCTTGACGCTTCTGCCTTGTAGGAATCATGTCTTACTAATTACGTCTTTTTCTTTCTTGATACTTCTCACATTGCAACTTGTGGGTCGTTGCATCTGGTCTTTGTTGGAGTTTATACAATGGTCCTTACAAAAAGTTTTACTTATAATCATCTAACATATGTCTAGTACCTACATTGCTTTACGCATTGTTAAAAAGCTTTACAAATTTCAGCACCCTTTCCATGTTACAATTCTAAGATATTTTGAGTCTTAACTTCTACAGAATCCTCGAATTCATGTTTTTATTTTTTGTGTAGTGTCTTGGTTTATAGCATGTTCTATTTCATGCTGTTAGACTATCTACGCTTTATCCCTTCACCTTAACCTATGCTACTATTGGTGTTATTTTTGTTTTTGATTTTATTGAAACTACATTCTTTTTCCCACCTTCCTCTTTCGTCATTCTTCTTTCCCCTGACGGTGTTATCTGCAATATAAACTTGAAATGTTGTGCTAATTATTTACCAGTAATAAAATTAATCTTCAAACTGTTTGATATGGCTCACATGGTGAAGTCCTAAGGTTTTGCCTGTTTCTGGGTTCATTAGTTCCACAGCATTATAATGAACAATTTGGCTAATTATGACAGGTTCTTTGTATGCAGCGTAAAACTTATGTATTTTGTGTTTCTATTTGCTGGAGAGATTGTGTTTTTAGAAATACTTTCTGGCCTTAATTGCTGTTCTATCTCCTCTTTCTTTTCTTTTACTGGCTGCCTTTCTGATGTTGGAGAGTACTGTTGCTATGACTTGCTTGTGCTGTCTACGTGGTACAATAGAAAATCTAACATTTTCTCTGGTTATGTTTGGGGGTTCAATATTTTTAATTACAGTAACTGGAGGTAGTAGTGTAGTGCTATGTGGCATTTCATTTATTACTTCTTGAAAATCTTTAAGGTATATAGCCCAAGTGTTGTGTCTTTTGCCTGCATATAATCGGCATAAAGTGCCTATGTCCTTCATGGATCGTGCTGCTGGATTTATGCTAAGTTTGTACTTAGATATGTTGATGGGTTTTATTCTGTGTTGTTTTAACGTGTTCTGCCATTGCACTGATTTGTATTGTGGGCCATTATCCGAAATTATTCGTTCCACTTGACCTACTTGTCTGACAAAATCTTGTCTCAATGCTTTACTTATAGTAAGACTTGTTGCCCATTTAATGATGTCAAGGTAACATATTAAGAAGTAAGTTCCAAAATGACAAATATGAAAATATATCCATTTTTTGTGCGTGGGAGGGGCCCCATCAAATCTGTTGCAGCTATTTGTTTTAATTTTTTAGGGATTTTTGGAAATATGGGTGGTTTGGTTTGGAAAGTGACGTGTTTAGCCCTCATACATTTTTTGCATTTGACTAATACTGTTATAATTCGTCTTTCCATATTAGGAAAATGGCTTGTTCGATTTATTTTTACAAAGCATTTCTTTGGTACAAAGTGACCATTACTTAAATGTGTATAACATATGTACTTATTAATTAGTTCATCTGGGACATAAATTAACCATTCATTCGTTGCAACATTTCGTCTAAAAAATAAAACATAGTTTTTTACGAGTTAGTGCTGTCAAATGTCTGAAGAATCCTTACTTCTCCACTTGTGTTCGATTCCTAGTATTTCGGGATCCTTGTCCTGTTCTTTGCCTATGTTTTTCAATGCTGTCGTAATGTAGTTTACAAAAGGTACTTGTTTCATATAGTACATTGTAAACCGGTCTTTTCCTCCTTCCAAACCTATGTTATTGGATGAACCCTGTGGACATCGTGATAAAGCATCTGCTAATACATTCGCTGGTCCTGCTATGTGTGTAATAGAGAAGTCAAATTCTAGTAGTATTAACATCCATCAGGCTAACCACCCATGAGTTAGTTTGGCGGATAACAGATATTCTAATGCTTTGTGGCCAGTGTATACTTTTGTTTTTCTTCTGAATAGGAAGTATCGAAAAGGTTGGAAGCCCCATACAATGGCCAATGCTTCCAGCTCCGTGACTGAATAGTTTTTCTCGCATTTTGTGAGTACCCGACTGGCAAATGCAATTGTTCTATATGATCTTAGCCCTGCCTGTTCGTATTCTTGGAATAAAACACCTCCTAAACCTGTTTTCGCGCTATCAGTGGTCATACACAAATTTTGTGTTAGATCAGGATGTGCTAAAATTGGTGTTGTTGTTGGTGCGTTTTTCACTTTTAAAAATTCTTCATTGGCTTGTTTATCCCATACCCATGGCGTGTTTTTTCCAGTCAATGCACATAGGCGTGGTGTTGCGAGAGAGTAGATCCAAATAAATTTTTTATAGAATCCGGTGAGACCTAGAAATCCTCTGAGAGTTTTCTTATTATATGGAGTATAGAATTCTATGATTGCCGTTAGTTTTTCTGGGTAGGGCGTTACCCCTTTCTCTGAAATTATGTGTCCTAGAAATTTGACCTCTCGCCTTCCCAATTTGGATTTTGTTATATTTACTGTGACCCCATGCTCTTTCATGATCTGTAAAAACTGATTTAATGTGTATTTGTGATGTTCCCAAGAGGGTTCTGCTATAATCATATCATCAACATAACAAGTAATTTTTTGTAAAATTTCAGGACCGAGTATAGTATTAAATCCCCTATTAAACGCTGCTGATGATATGTTTAAACCAAATGGCAATCGTTTAAATTAGTAACATCTACCAAATACGATAAATGCTGTAAATTTTCTACATTCTGGGGCTAATTCTATTTGGCAGAAAGTACTACATAATTCAATTGATTAAAGTAACCGTGGAAGTTTTGTATCAATTCCTCTAATTTTTCTGGGCGATCTATGTCAGTGATTATGATTGTGTTGATCTGTCTGGCTAACCTTGCCGCTTCATTGCACGATCCAAACTGTCTTGAAACATACATTTGTGGTTCTGCATGTGTTTGTGGTGCCGTTAGTTCATCAAGAATTTCGAAACGTGTTTGTTGCGGTGCAGGCTGTCTAATTTCACATATGTTATTTTCCGCCTGTGATTGGAATCGAAAATGCATGATATCTTCGTTTATTTGCTTGTTTTTCCGGTTCTGTTACAGATACGGATGTGGTTGCAGGCTCAGTGCTTGTTCCATCCTGTTCACTACGCTCTCAATGGTTTGCAGCAAATCTGTCCTCAATTTCTGAAATTGTTGCTTCGTTTGCGCTTCTATTTTGACTATGCGGTTATCATTTCTTTTCAGCGCTGCTTTTGTGATACGTTTGTGTAGCACACCGTTTTCAACAATTTCACGCGCTGTGCCTGCTGATTGTCTAGTAATTACGTTTATCTGTTTCTCTAGTTTCTTGACTTCTCCCTAGGTGTTGTTACGTAATGTTTTGATCTCGTCCTGAGTGTCATTACGCAATGTTTGTACGTCCGCTTGTACCTTGTCAATGTCTGTTCTCAATTGAATGTGACCTGTTACTAAGTTCCCTATCACTACTCGAGATTTTTTTGCCTCGTCTTCGCTATCACTTAGGTGTAACTGATTTTTTTTTTTTGTTTTGTTCCTTAATCTCACGCATTTGTCTAGTGATTTCTGCAATTTAGTTTGTCGTTTCTGCATTCTGAATTTTAATTAGGTTCGCAATTTCTTTATTTTGTCTTGTCATGGTTCCCATCATTTGTTGTAATAATTCTGCCAGATTGGTGGGTCCTATTGCGTTATCTTCCGACGTCCTATGCTCTGTGTTTTCGCCCAAGAGTTGGTCCGCAACCGATTGCATTGAACTGTGCGGTGACACGTTTCCGCTCGAATTCCTTGTACTCTGTGGTGAGGGAGCTCTGATTACTAGTACTATGGGTTCTACGTATTCAGGACGCAAGTTAGAATCATCATCGGCTGTGTTTCTACTTTCCTGCTCCTCTGTCGTATGCTGACCTAGGTTTTCTATGCCTTGACGTACATTATCCTCGTTATGGTGCGTTGTTGTTGTTGTTGTCTTCAGTCCTGAGACTGGTTTGATGCAGCTCTCCATGCTACTCCATCCTGTGCAAGCTGCTTCATCTCCCAGTACCTACTGCAACCTACATCCTTCTGAATCTGCTTAGTGTACTCATCTCTCGGTCTCCCTCTACGATTTTTACCCTCCACGCTGCCCTCCAATGCTAAATTTGTGATCCCTTGATGCCTCAAAACACGTCCTACCAACCGATCCCTTCTTCTAGTCAAGTTGTGCCACAAACTTCTCTTCTCCCCAATCCTATTCAATACCTCCTCATTAGTTACGTGATCTATCCACCTTATCTTCAGTATTCTTCTGTAGCACCACATTTCGAAAGCTTCTATTCTCTTCTTGTCCAAACTAGTTATCGTCCATGTTTCACTTCCATACATGGCTACACTCCAAACAAATACTTTCAGAAACGACTTCCTGATACATAAATCTATATTCGATGTTAACAAATTTCTCTTCTTCAGAAACGCTTTCCTTGCCATTGCCAGTCTACATTTTATATCCTCTCTACTTCGACCATCATCAGTTATTTTACTTCCTAAATAGCAAAACTCCTTTACTACTTTAAGTGTCTCATTTCCTAATCTAATTCCCTCAGCATCACCCAATTTAATTTGACTACATTCCATTATGTTCATCTTATATCCTCCTTTCAAGACACTGTCCATTCCGTTCAACTGCTCTTCCAAGTCCTTTGCCGTCTCTGACAGAATTACCATGTCATCGGCGAACCTCAAAGTTTTTACTTCGTCTCTATGAATTTTAATACCTACTCCAAATTTTTCTTTTGTTTCCTTTACTGCTTGCTCAATATACAGATTGAATAACATCGGGGAGAGGCTACAACCCTGTCTCACTCCTTTCCCTACCACTGCTTCCCTTTCATGCCCCTCGACTCTTATGACTGCCATCTGGTTTCTGTACAAATTATAAATAGCCTTTCGCTCCCTGTATTTTACCCCTGCTACCTTTAGAATTTGAATTTCCAGTCAACATTGTCAAAAGCTTTCTCTAAGTCTACAAATGCTAGAAACGTAGGTTTGCCTTTTCTTAATCTTTCTTCTAAGATAAGTCGTAAGGTCAGTATTGTCTCACGTGTTCCAACATTTAGACGGAATCCAAACTGATCCTCCCCGAGGTCTGCATCTACCAGTTTTTCCATTCGTCTGTAAAGAATTCGCGTTAGTATTTTGCAGCCGTGGCTTATTAAACTGATAGTTCGGTAACTTTCACATCTGTCAGCACCTGCTTTCTTTGGGATTGGAATTATTATATTCTTCTTGAAGTCTGAGGGTATTTCGCCTGTCTCATACATCTTGCTCACCAGCTGGTAGAGTTTTGTCATGACTGGCTCTCCGAAGGCCGTCAGTAGTTCTAACGGAATGTTGTCTACTCCGGGGGCCTTGTTTCGACTCGGGTCTTTCAGTGCTCTGTCAAACTCTTCACGCAGTATCGTATCTCCCATTTCGTCTTCATCTACATCCTCTTCTATTTCCATAATATTGTCCTCAAGTACATCGCCCTTGTATAATCCTTCTATATACTCCTTCCACCTTTCTGCCTTCCCTTCTTTGCTTAGAACTGGGCTGCCATCTGAGCTCTTGATATTCATACACGTGGTTCTCTTCTCTCCAAAGGTCTCTTTAATTTTCCTGTAGGCAGTATCTATCTTACCCCTAGTGAGATAAGCTTCTACATCCTTACATTTGTCCTCTAGCCATCCCTGTTTAGCCATTTTGCACTTCCTGTCGATCTCATTTTTGAGACGTTTGTATTCCTTTTTGCCTGCTTCATTTACTGCATTTTTATATTTTCTCCTTTCATCAATTAAATTCAGTATTTCTTTTGTTACCCAAGGATTTCTAGCAGCCCTCGTCTTTGTACCTACTTTATCCTCTGCTGCCTTCACTACTACATCCCTCAGAGCTACCCATTCTTCTTCTACTGTATTTCTTTCCCCTATTCCTGTCAATTGTTTCCTTATGCTCTCTCTGAAACTCTGTACAACCTCTCGTTCTTTCAGTTTATCCAGGTCCCATCTCCTTAATTTCTCACATTTTTGCAGTTTATTCAGTTTTAATCTACAGGTCATAACCAATAGATTGTGGTCAGAGTCCACATCTGCCCCTGGAAATGTCTTACAACTTAAAACCTGGTTCCTAAATCTCTGTCTTACCATTATATAATCTATCTGATACCTTTTAGTATCTCCAGGGTTCTTCCACGTATACAACCTTCTTTCATGTTTCTTAAACCAAGTGTTAGCTATGATTAAGTTGTGCTCTGTGCAAAATTCTACTAGGCGGCTTCCTCTTTCATTTCTTAGCCCCAATCCATATTCACCTACTATGTTTCCTTCTCTCCCTTTTCCTACACTCGAATTCCAGTCACCCATTACTATTAAATTTTCGTCTCCCTTCACTATCTGAATAATTTCTTTTATTTCATCGTACATTTCTTCAATTTCTTCATCATCTGCAGAGCTAGTTGGCATATAAACTTGTACTACTGTAGTAGGTGTGGGCTTCGTATCTATCTATGGTGCGTTATCTGTCCTATTTCTCGCGATACTCCATCGTGTTTTGTTTTTTTTTGGTTCATCAGTCTACTGACTGGTTTGATGCGGCCCGCCACGAATTCCTTTCCTGTGCTAACCTCTTCATCTCAGAGTAGCACTTGCAACCTACGTTCCCAATTATTTGCTTCACGTATTCCAATCTCTGTCTTCCTCTACAGTTTTTTTCCTCTACAGCTCCATCTAGTACCAAGGAAGTCATTCCCTCATGTCTTAGCAGATTTCCTATCATCCTGTCCCTTCTCCTTATCAGTGTTTTCCACATATTCCTTTCCTCTCCGATTCTGCGTAGAACCTCCTCATTCCTTACCTTATCAGTCCACCTAATTTTCAACATTCGTCTATAGCACCACATCTCAAATGCTTCGATTCTCTTCTGTTCCGGTTTTCCCACAGTCCATGTTTCACTACCATAAAATTCTGTACTCCAGACGTACATCCTCAGAAATTTCTTCCTCAAATTAAGGCCGGTATTTGATATTAGTAGATTAGCAGATTTCTGGCCAAGAGAAGTCATGAAGGAAGAACGTGGAAAGAAGTGGGACATCGTGGAACAAAGGAATGATGATATGTGCTTGAAGTTCTCTGAGAATAAAGATACACTGATAATGAATGTCGCAGTAGTCAGTTCAGTTCAGTTGAAATGGAATGGGCATAATTAAATAAGAAAATGCAGTAGTTGGACAGACAAAGGTAGGTTGAAGGAAGGACACTGCGCATAAGCTTTGAGTAATAGAACAAATACACCGGTTGATTGACAAATGAATAAAGTAAAAATGTACATAAATAAAAAATAAAGTACAGGACCACGGCAACATGAAGGGTGAAGAAGCAAATAGAAATGTTCGTTGGAAAGGAAGATACAGTACATAAAAATGCGAAACCACATGGCTGGAATTAAAAAGCAAAACTTCTTACATTAGGAGTGCAGCAGGAATACTACTTTTAAACGCATTGGAGAAAGTGGGTGCTTGGAAAGAATATATTAAAGGCCTCTGAGAGGATGGAAGTAAAAGTCTACTGAAGCGACAGATGAGTAGATGAAGAAACGGAAGTTGATTTTGAAGACACAGGGAGTCCACTATTATAGGGTCAGAGTTTTGAAAGACTTGTGATTAAATAAGGTAGATCACATATATAACACTCCTTCGGAATTTCTGAAATCACTGGGGAAAGTGGCGATCAAACGATTATTCTGATAGGCGTGTAGCACTAAGAAACTGTGAGTTATGTAATCAGACGTTTGGAGAAACACCATCTGCGCAGTTTCGAGCACAATTAGGGCAGATAAGTAAAAGAATTACAGCACAATCAGGTTAGTTAGCTCATGCATTCAAGTTGATCACAAGAATATAAGTAAAAGAAAATTAATGACCTTTTAGATGAGGAGCAGTTTCATATTAGGAAATTTAGGGGCTCCCGAGAGGCAAGCCCGACGTCGTGAATGGCAATGGAATCAAAACCTAAGAAAAGCTAAGATACGTTCATAGAATTTGTTGACGCAGATAAAGCGTTTGAAGATATTAAGTGGTGCAACGTGTTCAAAATTCTGAGAAACATAGGAGCATTTTAAAGAGAATGGCGGATAATATACAATATGTACAAGAAGCAACAGTGAAAGTTAAGAATGTAAGACAAAGAAAGACGTGCTCAGAAGTGTGTAACAAGGAAATGCAGTTTCTCACCCTTGCTGTTCAGTCTGCTCATTGGATAAGAAGTGGTGGAAATAACAGAAATTTTCAGGAGTGGAATTAAAGTACAGACAGAAATGATATCAATTATAAGGTCTGCTGATGACTTTCAGCTACACTCAATGAGAGTGAAGAAGTAGTACAGGATCTGTCGAATGGAATGAACAGTCCAACGCGTACTGAATATGGATTAATGGTAAACTGAAGAAAGAGACCAAATGAATGAGTAGTAGGAGAAATGAGGGTAGATAGAATAAAGGAATTCTTCTACCTGGGAAGAACAATAATACAAGACAGACAAAGCAAAGCGGAGAGAAAAATCAAACTAGCACAGGCGAAGGTTCTATTCGTGTCCAAAAGTACTCTACTAGTATCAAACTTAGGCCTTAACTTCTGGAAGAAATTTAAATAGACGATTGGAGCTCAGAATTGTGTGGTAGTGAGTCAAGGGCGTGGAAAAACCGGAAAAGAAGAGAAATGAAAGGTTTTAGATATGCTGATTGTGGGGCGGCGAATGGAATTTATTGTTAATGAAAAATGATGTGTAATGTAGAAAAGCAGCACTTCCTGGCACATGCAACCATATGTGGGGCGGCGGGTGGAATTATTGTTATTAAAATGTTCCTATGATTTATTTAATGCTGTTGTTTGCTGTTCTCAACAATGGCTCTCTAACGACAATATTGGCAATCAGAAAGTGATTAGCAAAACGTGAAGCCTGTAATTAGAATTCCTAGTGCCCACTTCAACTGAGAAATACACTTATAGCTACAGCTTATAGCTCTGGGGAATAAGGAGATTGTCTGGGATTCATAATCAAAAACGTTTCACTCTAAAAGGTTCACTATATTCTGAAAGTCACAAACCAAAAAAGAATCCACACAATCCAGCTACCAGAGTAGTTCAGAGTCTAATACGCTGATGCAACTGTAACTGTTCGAATTAAATGCTTAAGTGAATGGTCGCTACAATTTGATGATAATGTTCATCAAACGCCACGCTAAATAATGGTAGAATGTCTGTCCCGCGGCGGCACGTGGAAATACGACATACGCTAACTGAAGATAGATCATTAAAGTTATCCCAGAATTAACGCTTCACTCGAAAATGATTTCATGATTACGCGTATCCTGAGTAACTTATTACGACATCCGAGGCTGTTTATAGCAATGATACCGACACGACGCGACTCCCGGCACAGGTGGTGCGCTGATCAGCGTCTGGAGAGAACTGGAGCCTTTCTTTCTCGCGCAGCTTTCTTATATATAAGGCCGCGGTGCGGAGGGCTAAGGGAACACCTGATTAAATCCGCTGTCCCGACTAGCCGCTGGGTTAGTAATGCACCACTTTAAGGTATTAAATAAATCATTGCTTCCTTTTCTGATGGCCAATGAAGCTCTCAATTTAAATGTGCACTCAGCACACAGGTAAGTAATCATAATAAAAGTCTGACGTGGCTAAGTCCAATATTTTGGGCGAGAGAATTAATTTAATTACACTAGACGCAGTAGACAAGCTCTGAACTTGCCCTTTGGAGATACGCTATCGCTATAGTTTTATAGTTATTCAGTTGAAACTTCTCATGTCTTTATGATTATAGCGGATCTCAATTCTACGTAAATTTAAACATCCTAGCTTTATTTATCACCTACTTAATCTATCTTGCTTTCTTAATTTTAAAGACAAAAACCAGAAAATAATGAATTTCAACTAAAATTTTACTTTATGAGATCCAGAATACTGTTTCTACTACATTATTATGCAAAAGGAATCTAAATATAAATTTTTAAGCTTCTAACTCTTTTCTGTTGCGCCAATGATTTTTACAGAAGAACGTCCAAATCTCGAAAATGGTTAAAGCTATTGAACTGATATTCAACACATAATGATATACACACCTGGAAATTGAAATAAGAACACCGTGAATTCATTGTCCCAGGAAGGGGAAACTTTATTGACACATTCCTGGGGTCAGATACATCACATGATCACACTGACAGAACCACAGGCACATAGACACAGGCAACAGAGCATGCACAAAGTCGGCACTAGTACATTGTATATCCACCTTTCGCAGCAATGCAGGCTGCTATTCTCCCATGGAGACGATCGTAGAGATGCTGGATGTAGTCCTGTGGAATGGCTTGCCATGCCATTTCCACCTGGAGCCTCAGTTAGACCAGCGTTCGTGCTGGACGTGCAGACCGCGTGAGACGACGCTTCATCCAGTCCCAAACATGCTCAATGGGGGACTGATCCGGAGATCTAGCTGGCCAGGGTAGTTGACATACACGTTCTAGAGCACGTTGGGTGGCATGGGATACATGAGGACGTGCATTGTCCTGTTGGAACAGCAAGTTCCCTTGCCGGTCTAGGAATGGTAGAACGATGGGTTCGATGACGGTTTGGATGTACCGTGCACTATTCAGTGTCCCCTCGACGATCACCAGAGGTGTACGGCCAGTGTAGGAGATCGCTTCCCACACCATGATGCCGGGTGTTGGCCCTGTGTGCCTCGGTCGTATGCAGTCCTGATTGTGGCGCTCACCTGCACGGCGCCAAACACGCATACGACCATCATTGGCACCAAGGCAGAAGCAAGTCTCATCGCTGAAGACGACACGTCTCCATTCGTCCCTCCATTCACGCCTGTCGCGACACCACTGGAGGCGGGCTGCACGATGTTAGGGCGTGAGCGGAAGACGGCCTAACGGTGTGCGGGACCGTAGCGCAGCTTCATGGAGACGGTTGCGAATTGTCCTCGCCGATACCCCTGGAGCAACAGTGTCCCTAACTTGCTATGAAGTGGCGGTGCGGTCCCCTACGGCACTGCGTAGGATCCTATGGTCTTGGCGTGCATCCGTGCGTCGCTGCGGTCCGGTCCCAGGTCGACGGGCACGTGCACCTTCCGCCGACGACTGGCGACAACATCGATGTACTGTGGAGACCTCACGCCCCACGTGTTGAGCAATTCGGCGGTACGTCCACCCGGCCTCCCGCATGCCCACTATACACCCTCGCTCAAAGTCCGTCAACTGCACATATGGTTCACGTCCACGCTGTCGCGGCATGCTACCAGTGTTAAAGACTGCGATGGAGCTCCCTATGCCACGGCAAACTGGCTGACACTGACGGCGGCGGTGCACAAATGTTGCGCAGCTAGCGCCATTCGACGGCCAACACCGCGGTTCCTGGTGTGTCCGCTGTGCCATGCGTGTGATTATTGCTTGTACAGCCCTCTCGCAGTGTCCGGAGCAAGTATGGTGGGTCTGACACACCGGTGTCAATGTGTTCTTTTTTCCATTTCCAGGAGTGTAGTATTACTCCTGAAATGCTAGAACCGTTTCAGGTTATTTACTTGATTTTTAAAGTATTGCGCAACATTTACGACGTCAGAGCTAGTTACAGCGGACTGGTTGGCACACAATGGAAAGACTAATGTGAATTTTATACGGCGTGAATAGGCTGCTTCCCTACATGGTGACGAATGTTGAAAATTAGGTGGACTGTAGGTAAGGACTGAGGAGGTTCTCTGCTGAATTGGCTAAGAAAAGCGCACATGGAAAACAACGACAAGAAGACGAGACATGGCGACAGAACATATGTTAAGACATGAGAGACAATTCCCATGGTACTACAGGGAGATGCAGAAAAAACTGTAGTGGCAGAGGTTGGTATAAATTCAATAAATAACTGAGGACATAGGGCGTAAGTGCTACTCGGAGATGAAGAAGTTGACACAAGAGCGGAATTCGTAGTGGGCCACATCGAACCAGTCACAAGACTAAATACTGGATGCGGTATGTCGTCAAAATTATTTGTATCTATTGGTTTCGAAGATGAGAAATATTTAATTAACTGGATATCTGTCGTCGGTTTAGTTCTAATGTATTGTATATGCTCTGATACATGGAAAACAGAATTTATTTCTATACATCCCCTAGAGTTGTTCATATCAATAATATTGGTTAAGATGACTCTAAGCACTATGGGACTTAACATCTGAGGTCATCAGTCCCATAGACTTAGAACTACTTAAACCTAACTAACCTAAGGACATCACGCACATGCATGCCCGAGGCAGGGTTCGAACCTGCGACCTTAGCAACAGCGTGGTGTCAACAATATTCAGTTAGGCTATGGTCGGAGCTCTTAACAAGTTATTAATTGAGAATCTCATAATTTTCCTCACGTGAGAATACGATTGACCTGAATGTTCGTATAGGAATGTTAGCATACTGCACAGCTCCCTGTCAATAGGTTGCTAAAGTGTGTAGAGGGATCTGTTCTCAGTTTTCATAAACATCAGCGTTCATTTAGGAAATTCTACAGGTCTTAGCCTGAGACAGGTTAAATAGCTCAAAACTTCACACAGCTCCCACAGGAGTTCTCTGTCACAAAGACACAGCCAAATAAATGCAGCTGACCAGATATCTACCAGAGCAACAGACACCCATGAAAGCATCAATGAAGGGAACCTCCATTAGTCGTTCGTCTGCTGCTCCGCTACCTAATAATGGTGTTGTTTGTAGAACAATAACCCCCATACTAGACACCCCACGAATAAATAAACGCACGTCGAGAAGATCGCAGTAGGGTTTCATAAGTGGCATGCAAACTGATCAGTAGGTGTGTCTTGCCACCCGATTAAATTACACTCTCTTTAGCAAATGAGGTTACTGAAGCCTCCAATTTTTATTTATCAATAAATCTATTCGAAACTACAAGTTGAAGTAATTCATTCATCAGGAGAATGTCAATTTTTGACGGATTTATGCGTTTGACAAAAAGTCACTATTTCTGTAAATTCGCCACTTCTTCGACCATCCTTCATTAGACATCGGATTAAACGTACGGAGTAGTTGCAATACTTACTCCAGTTTCTGTAACTGAGATAGCAGGGCACAAAGCTGAAAGATAACGTTTTCCCTGAATTAAAATTTTCGTAATTTGTCCTTTTCTAACTCCAAGCAACTTTTAATTGTTCCAGGCAGAATAACGTCACTCACACTCTTGACAAAATTCTCACGAAGTCGACATCAGCAACAAACTTGGTACTCAAAGTTCGGTTGTAATATTGAGAAGACATAAAGAATTTGTGATTACATTCGTTGTTACAATAGTAGAACCATCAGGTTCATGTACGATATAACTTAAAGTGCTATGCATAGAACTACGATGTGCGGTCACGTAGGGGACACTTCAGTCAGGCGACCTGTCAGTCTGTAATTTATGATCCACTTTCTATCACTTCGATCTCCGAAGTGTGCCACCGCATCGACGTAGTGCCCTCAGGAGCCTAAACAAACACAATAAAGGCCTGACGGTACTTTTACAGGTGCCCAAAATAAAGGCAATATACGTTACCAGGCTGCAAGAAAATAAACTGTCTTTTCACGCAGTGCTCGTACAGACATAGTACGTCACTGACGTAAGGCAGTGCATGAATGAATGTGAGACGTATTTACGTGTTGCACTTTAAAAATATATGTATATATAATATAACGATCAACCGAGAATAAGTTCAAACTTCTTGTTCAGCCAGCAATTACGGTAAGGATTTCACCAACGTAGAACTTCCAACGCTAGACTCGGATAAACTACGCGACGAAACGCTTTCAAATTGGATATTTAACGCGAACAGTTTGTCATTAACAGGAACAGTTTCGACAGACGGACGCCAGCATCTATCAGCAAAGGTATAAAGATCCGCGAGAGACCGTTGGTATTCTCGTATCGATTTTGCCTTCTCTTATACAAAAAGACAGAAAAACGAAGTACAATTACTTAACACGTTTTAGACCGAATCTTTCTGTTTCTTCTGCTCTGTTTGTCTACACTTCCTACATCTTTGTGTCCCAAAACTGTTAAGGACAGCGATATTTTTATATCTCAGAACTCTAGCTTTTCATTTCGGATCTCCTCTTTTAGAACAACTTATCTAGGTGGCCACACCTTTAACCTTTCTTGAATGATACATTGCTGTAACCGCAGTCGTGCTGTTAGCGTTCAACATAACTGAACTCAGTACTATTTTTAAATTAAATCGTTAGAGATGGAGCAAAACTTGAAATTGGGGAAGGACGGGGGAGGGAAATCAATCGTTTTCTTTTCAAAGCAACGTTACCTTACGTTATTTTGTGAAACCAAGGCAAACACGAGGCTCATCTGAATGATAACTGAACTACAGTCCTCCTGAAATCAGTGCATCTACTACTGGCCCACGCCATTTACCCTTAAGAGCCAAGATGAGAGCAGGGGCAGCAGACAATGTAACCGAAATTAGTTGGCTTACTACACAGCTACATATGTTGCTCTTTCCCAGTCCTTTAATTATATTATACTAGCTGGGCTCAGGGAGTTGACACGTGATTGTGTGACAGTTGGAACAAAAGCTACAATGAAATAATAAGTTGGATATAAGAAATTGAATTTATTGACAGGTTACGGGAACTTAGTGCTCTTCTTCAGAAGGCTGTGCCTATCGCATCATTTGGCAGTCAAGAAATTAACTTTCTTATATGCAACTGGTGGCTTATTATATCACTATATAATACTACAGTTGCTGGTGATGGGTAAGATACTAAAATGGAATAAAAGGATAAATTTTAAAGTATAAGAGGGAAAAAAGGATTTAAAAACAAATTCTAATTATTTACAATACTTATTGAAGTATAACTGGTAACCAATTTTATTGGAAATATGTTCTATTTACAATACTTGTTTATAAGTAAAATTTTTCATTTCGATATCCGGAGTACGTATGTAAAAATTTTTCGAAATTCGCACTCGAGAGTATAGTGGACCGTCAGATAATCAGGAGTCCTTGAGGTTGATGTCGCAATATTTTAAAGCTTATCGTTGCGCTTTGTTAATTGTAGAAATGTACGCTAATTTGATTGGAAGTATCAGTCTTTTAAATTGGAATGGGAATTGAGTAGAGAGCAGTAGTACTCTGCGGATAAACAGTGGGTGTCGTTTGTACTTACCAGTCATTAGCTCGGCTTCGATGATGTTATTCGATAGCTGTTATACGATCATCATACAATTTTAAGTCGAAGGCTGTGTAATGGCATTTCTGGTACTTACGAAGAGTTTAAAAATTCTGTAGGGGAGTTCACGTTTTCTGCAACGTTTACCATCGTGTCGATCGATTTCTATATTCTCTCTTCACTGGGAATAATCTTTTGAAAATTAAAGTTGATACAATTGACAGTGATATTTTTAGTTGCCAAAATTGTCCTTTAAATAGCCTGTCCAGACTGGTGTAGTTGTGAACAATGTTCGGATTAATTTGGTCGATGAGTTCCTTTTCAGCAGTGGCTGTGTTGCAGAAATAACTGTTGAGTTTAATGAGACCGGTCGTCTGGTCAGTTGCTTAAGTGCCTTCGCCTATTTGTAAAAGTTGTCCAGCAAAATGTGCTGTTGTTTCGTCTTTCGAAAGTTCAACTGTCATATTTCTTGTTAGTCGCAGTATTATTATGAGTGGACAAAGATGTGTTTTTTTTTTCAAAACATGCACTGATCTCGTCTGTTGGTGCTGACTTGAGAGTAACTGGAAGTGTTTGTTGAAACTCTCCTGAGAGTATCAGTAGAGCTCCTCCCACCACTTCAGAATTTCCCCGCAAGTCTCGTTCTGCTCTGTCAATGACTTCGAGTGATTTTTATGTGCCATTGCGCATTCGTCCTAGAAGATAATTTTAGCTTGCTTTGGAAGTTCGCCCCGTCCAGATGCTCTTGCGATTTTGCAAACCGGGAATTATTGTTCGGCTGTATTCATCGGTAGTTGTAGCGTGGAATGGGCAGTTCGTCTTCCTTCCATAAGTGAGGCGTTATGTCGGATGATGCCACTGCAAGTGTGATATGTTGTTTAGCACGTATTTCCGCCAGGAGTAGATTTATTAGAAAGGTTTTCCCGGTGCCGCCTGGTGCTTCAAGTAGAATATTCCACCAATGTCGTTGTCGAACCGGTCCATGATAAAGTTGTAAACCTTTTTTGATTGTCATTGAAGAGTAGTTAGTTGTGAGCAACCTATTGAAGTAGTTTGTTGATGATGTAGCGTTTATCCTAAGTAACTTCGAAGTTTAGCACACTATATTCAAGAGTAGCCTCCCAAATTTGTAAAAATAAAGTACTAACAAAATGTCAGTTTGGTTTTCAGAAGGCTTTTCAACTGAAAATGCTATATACGCTTTCACTGATGAAATATTAAATGCTCTGAATAACCGTAGATCACCCATTGGTATTTTTTGTGATCTCTCAAAGGCCTTTGAGTGTGTAAACCATGGAATTCTTTTAGATAAGCTAAATCATTATGGTTTGAGGGGTGCAGTGCACAAATGGTTTAATTCATACTTAACTGGAAGAATGCAGAAAGTTGAAATAAGTGGTTCATGTAATGTTAAAACAACAGCTGATTCCTCAAACTGGGGGGCTATCAAGTATGGGGTCCCACAGGGTTCGGTCTTAGGTCCTTTACTGTTCTTGATATACATTAATGACTTACCATTACATATTGATGAAGATGAAACGTTAGTTCTTTTTGCTGTTGATACACATATAGTAATAACATCCGAAAACCAAGAACTAAGTGATGTAATTGATGTTTTTCACAAAATTATTAAGTGGTTCTCAGCGAACGGACTCTCTTTAAATTTTGATAAAACACAGTATATACAGTTCCGTACAGTAAATGGCACAACTCCAGAAATAAATATAGATTTTGAACAGAAGTCTGTAGGTAATGTAGAATTTTCAAAATTTTTAGTTGTGTCCATTGATGAGAGGTTAAAGTGGAAGCAACACATTGATGGTCTGCTGAAACGTCTGAGTTCAGCTACGTATGCTATTAGGGTTATTGCAAATTTTGGTGATAAGAATCTCAGTAAATTAGCTTACTATGCCTACTTTCATTCACTGCTTTCGTATGGTATCATATTCTTAGGTAATTCATCGTTGAGTAAAAAAGTATTTATTTCTCAAAAACGTGTAATCAGAATAATTGCTGGAGACCACCCACGGTCATCCTGCAGACATCTATTTAAGGATCTAGGGATCCTCACAGTAACCTCACAGTATATATATTCACTTATGAAATTTGTTGTTAATAATCCAACTCAGTTCAAAAGTAATAGCAGTGTGCATAGCTTTAACACCAGGAGAAAGGATGATCTTCACTATGCAGGGTTATATCTGACTTTGGCACAGAAAGGGGTAAATTATGGTGCCACAAAAGTCTTTGGTCACCTACCAAACAGCATCAAAAGCCTGACAGATAGTCAACCAACATTTAAAAATAAATTAAAAGAATTTCTAGATGACAACTCCTTCTACTCATTGGCAGAATTTTTAGTTATAAATTTAGGGAGGGAAAAAAACTAACTTAAACATTAGTGTCATGCAATATTTTGTGTAATGTAATATCTTGTACAGACATCTTTCATTAACCTGACACGTTCCACATCATTACGAAGTGTCGTATGGAACAAGTATTAATCTAATCTAATCTCTAATCTGATAGCATCTTTCCGTGGTACTTGCAACCCAAGTTGGATTAAGATCTGGCTTTCTATTGCTATCTTCTAGACAAATGAGCGTTTCATACAAGATGTCGTCTTTGAATTCGATAGTCAGTTCAGGATGATGTCGAATTTGGCACAGTATGTCATCACTCATACTCTCTCTGAAGGAGTCGCATAGCCATTTTGGATCTGATGGATTACGTGTTGTTAGAATTGTGGCGAATAAGTCTCTCATGTGTTCAAATGATGCTGTGAGTGAGGCTTCTTGTAGTGTTAATTCCCAGTGGTTGTCGCTGTCCAATAGTCCTAAGCGCTGGCAGGCTTCTCTGCACATTTGGCGTAAATAACGGTCAACAGTCTTGATATGTGTGAAACTTGTTAGTTCCCGCATTTCGTGTTGCAACATCCGGACATAAAATCATTCGGATTTGTTCGGATGTACAGTGTATACTCCTACGCCTAGTGCACCAGTTTTACACGATTCCTAGGTGATCTTGTACTGGAATTCCTGGTTTTCGTAGTTGAAGGATTTTTCTTGTGTTCTACGCATAACAGCAACGGACGTCAACATACAGCAACGTTTTCACGAATGGATTCGTTTCGCTCAGTTGTTAATGTTAATGATGCCTCCTGAGGTAGTACACTCGGATTTTTTTCTGGTGGTGTCTTTTTTGAAGTAACCTTTCTGTCAATTCTCCAAATGTACTTCTAGATGTTGCACAGCTGGTTCTCGTTCGTGTATGTGAAAACGCAAAATCCGTCATGGTACTTCGTTACTGTTGATGTACCTTCCCATACATGAGGATCTTGTCGTTTCTGTTTTGTTGTTCACTGTCTTTGGCTATTTGAAGTACTGCCATGTCACTGCCTTTGTTAACATACTTACAGATGTATTTTATGGATTTCACTGAACAGCAGTATTCCACGTTCACATGCGCTTCGGACATTTTGGAAAAATAGTGTGTTATTGATAGTGCATACTGATTGTCTCTCTACTGTTTGTCGCTGCCTCTTATTCTTATTTTCGCTGTGAAGCCACCGGTTTTGGGTGACCGTGTTCTGCATTTGGGATAGCTATCAGCCCCGGCTTGTCTGTCGTCCAAGTACGGCTTTAGGACCTTTTTTTTTTTTTTTTTTTGCTCATTTTCCATCACTCTTACCTCTTACATGTGGAATTGGGATTTAATGGCCCTTATGGTCCTTGAATAATGTTTTTCACTTTTATGTCGTCCAGTTCGGGATCTTCTTGTTGACGAGGAGATTTAGCTTGGATGATTTTGTCGATATCCGCTGCACGAATTCTGTCAGGTAGCCATATGAGATTTTGTGAGCGATCATTTTTGCTGTTTGACTGTGTGCATCCAGCAGCTAGCGGTTCCAACAATGTGGTATTTTGTCATGACTTCAATAAATCTCATTTGTTTTTGTTAGAAAACTCAGGCTATTATGTCATGTCGATGCATGGGGATTTGTCCGTATGCTACTGTGCCTACGCTGTCAGTCTTTCTTTCTTTTATGATTGCATATCGAAGTTGGATGTATTCCTCCGTGTGCAGTTTCTTCTGATTCAGTCTTAGGTAAAGCATCCATTCCTGCATATAAATCCACCAGGAATTTTTGGAATAAACGGCGAGTCTTGAGACTGTGATGTTTCATTGTCTCTAATCACTAAGTGGTAAGCATAAACTTCACGGGAGTTTCTACGCCTGTTTCGGGTTTGATTAAAATGATATCCGTCCTACCTGTGCAGAAATATTAATGTATATTGACGGAATCATTTGTAAGGTGTGTCTCTGCAATGCAATGCAGTCACTCTCTTCTTCGTTGTACAGTTATGTCACAAATTGTGTTTTCATTGTTCTTAATTACGATGGTTACTTCGTCTATCTGAGATGCATTAAATCTACATTCGTGTTTCCCAGGAGATCTATCGGCTCGACTTATAGCCTTGTAGTCATCAGCTTTCATTCGGTCTACTGCTGTTTTGATTATGTGAAACAGTTGGTTCTACTTGTGTAAGATTCTCTGTATGTGTTGCAGGGCTTCTCGTCTCAACCCACTGTTATTTGTGCATCGTTGATCAATTTCTGTTTCTTCATTTCCGACGATATATACTTGTAGAAATGTATGGTCTTCTTTCGGTAGTGGTAGTATTGATCCCATGTTGACAGAGATTTGTCCTCGTACGGACATAAATAATCGATTTCATCTCTGTAAGTGTAGATTGAGTCGACACCGAAAGAAGTCATTTGGAAGCAGGCCTTGTACGCTTTTATATTTTGAGGAAAGTGTTTTGACTCTGGACTTTCCCCGCTCATGTAATGCAAAAATTCCCACGGAGGTGCTTTCAGTGATGACAACTGAATTTTTACATTCATGCAACAGAGTTACACAATCCTGGTATTTCTCCACAAAGTTTATTCGTGTAGCAAATTGGCAGATGTTATTCATTTGTTCGATTACGACGTGTTTATGTTTGTTATAATCTTTCGTCGGATCGTAGAGGAATGCTTCATTTGTTAGATTGTACTGTTTACTTGTCTCCCCGTCCAAGCTTCTCGCAAAGTGATGTTTTCATGACTGGTTTGAGTTCTCAGTCTTTTATTGTAGGATTGTGTCGCAATGTTTGAGTCTTCAGCCTGTTCATTTCGCTGGTCTTCAGTTTCTCTGTTTTTCGCGATACCCATGGTCGTTCGCTGTGGACTTAAACGAGCTTCCCACTTTTCGTCTGTTTCGCTTTTTCGCTGTTCTTTTGTTTTCACTGTTTTAGTTCAGAACTTGCGAGATCTCTTCCTCTTTCACGACTGGGCATTGTCTACAATATAAATCAAATCATCTTTCTACTAACAAATACACTACATACACATCATACACTTTTCACGATTTGTTTTCAATTTATATTCAGTCACTGTATCACTTTGACTACTGACGCTTCACTGTTTGCTGTTATTCATTCACTGCACTACTTTTTCACAATTGTTGGTTCTCCGAGCATTTCATTCCGTTGTTCTTCGGTTTCTCTGCTCTGTTTGGTGCTCATCATCGTTTGTTGCAAACTTAAACATGCTTTGCACTCTTTGTCTGTTTCTTTTCTTCGCTGTTCTTCTGGTTTTCGCAGGTTTGCTTGAGAACTGGGACGATCTCCTCCTCTTTTACGTTTGTCTAAAATATAAATAAAAATCAACTTTTCATCAACAAATTATTAACAATTAAAATTGACAAATTATTTATAAATAAATAACAATTAAAGTAGACTTTAAGCACTTTTCATGAATTAATATTCAGTCTCTGTACGTCTTTTACTACTCACAATTCACTCTTTGCTTTCATTCACCCACTGCATTATTTCTCGGTTCCTTCCTTTGTCACTGAGAGGAAACTGACGTTTCAACCTACAACAGGCTTTTACCAGTGGATAGCCCCATCAGTAGCGAAGTCCCTAACATGCCAAATAGGCTTCGAATGGTCTACAATGCTCCGGAACATTCCACAACATTGGAGTGTTCCACAATGTCCAGGATGTTCAAGAACATTCTGGTATCTTACCGAATGTTACAGACTATTCCCGAACATTCCACAACACCACGCATCATTGTGGAATTTAATGACGGACGCCACAACTTACGAGAAGTACCACATATCCCAACAGAACACGTAAATTTTTCTGATAAAAACAGCGCAAAGAGATGCAAAAGGGCACAGTGCACACCGCTACAAATGAAGCAACAGCTACAGCAAAACAATAAAGAAAAAGGGAGGTAGCAAGTAGTGTTGACTACCGCTAATGATAGAAACGATAATGAGCACATAAGAAAAGAACGATTACTGTTTAAAACGATTTTAGTCTCTAGAAGCGATAGTAAGAGCAAATGATTCGCGTTGCAGCTTATCTGTTCGTAGTCTCTGTATTGTGATGTTGACGGGGGCTCGAGAATTCAGGTGGCGTAATTATCGTAGCTTCATCAGTCGCGAAATTTCCATGTGTGTTGCTGATATATGATTCTCCCCGCAAAAATACGAGTATTTTTATCTATGGCATTCGTTTGTCACTGGCTAGTCGATCTTAGCTGTTATTTTGTAAGTCCATGTTTGCGCATGTATGCTATTACAACGTCTCTTACCCACACAATTCCGATGTGAACATCCGGTACACAGTTTTAAAACAGTAGAAAATTCAGTTTAGTTCGCCTGTTGCGAAGTTACAGTCCATCCGCTTTTAGTGTGAGCACCACAATAACGAATTCATAGTTTCGGCGAAAACACTACCGACGTAATAAACAGGTTAAACGTTTCCATGGCGGCAGTTACTGTTTTAACACTCGATGCGTTTCATTGATTATCAAACAAGAATTTCAGAGTATTTGAGTTTATGCAGCTCTGTTATATGTCAAACAGTTTGGTTCAAACAACGTCAACGACAATCGCTCTCCATACTCGTGTACATTGTCGGTCCCGTTTATAGCGCCCCACCAAGCTCGCACAATTCTAACCGTCAAACATTTTCTTCCAAAACGTCCATGTCGTAATTCATTTGAAAACTTGATCGAAACGTAATAAGGCGAAATTTTCGTGTGTTTGTGTCTAGCACAATTACACAACGTAAACACGATACGGCACGCCACTGCAAGCCCAATGACAGTCGTTGTTCGACTGTAACTATCGATATAATTTTCACATCACAATTCGAATACAGTACATGTTTTACATATTACATTTATTTTTACGCAGCACATTTCAAAAAAGCATTACCAAAAAGATCAAATCGATCTTAAAACTTAAGCATGCTAAATCAATAGGATACTCATGTATCAATATAAAGAAAACAAAACGTAGTCGCATTACATACTACAGAACATAACAAAGAAATATTCTAGACCATCAGTGATATAAGAACGGAGTAAATGAAGAGAAAGAAAAGATAAAAGGAAAATTTGTCTATCGCAATTAGCAATACCTTCACAAAAATACTGAAATGGACCAGACTGAGTATGCTTGGCTCCAGCTGAGACGTCCAGTGCATCGCCTTAGAAACCTCCTCACGCACTGGAAGACTTCAGGAGGGCCACCACAGAAGTGCGTGGCGGCCTTGAGCACGGCGGCTCGACCACTTTGCAGGGCTTGCCTAAGAGGCTAAGAGGGTCCAAGCACGGTAAAATGGATGAGTGGGAGCTACACCATATTGAACACTACCAAACAGCAGATTTTTAAACACATTTTGCTCTTGGATACTGATTTGTTTTTATTTGCTATTAATGTTGGTTTTGTTTGAAAATGCTTTTTACTCTATTTTCATTCACATTCTCTCTTGAAATCAATTCCTCAAAATCTCGTCGATGTGCTTGTGGTGTACAACTTGTTTTGGGCGATTTCTACATCTAAATCGTCATCTACATCTACATGATTTCCTTGCAATTCGCAATTAAGTGCCTGCCAGAGCGATCACCGGAACGTTTCCAAGCTATTTCTCTACTGTTTCACTATCGAACAGCGCGCGGGGAAAACATACACTGAAATCTTTCTCTTATTTTACCATGATGCTCATTCCTCCCTGTTCTCACCAACTGAATATATTCGCAACGGAGGAAAAACTTGGTGATTGAAATTTCATCAGATCTTGCCGAAACGAAAAGTGCATTTGTTTTAATGATTGCTACCCCAATTCACTATCGTGGCCGGGGCACTCTCAAACTTGTTTCGTTATAACACATAATGAGATGCCCTTCTTTGAACTTTTCGATGTCCTGCGTTAGTCCCATCTGATGTGGATCCCACACCGCACAGCAATCCTCCGTAAGGTGCAGACAAATGTGGTGTGTGCAGTAGGCCTGTTCCACATTCTAAGTGTTCTGCTAATAAGTCGCAGTATTTGCTTGCTTTACTCTCAACGTTATCTATGTGATCTTCCCAATTTAAGTTGCTCGTAATTGTAACCCTCCGTACATAGTTGAATTTAGAGATTTTAGATTTGAATCAAGGACCTTGCCGTTGGTGGGGAGGCTTGCGTGTCTCAGCGGTGCAGATAGCCATACGGTTGGTGCAACCACAACGGAGGGGTGAAAGGCCAGACAAACGTGTGGTTTCTGAAGAAGGGCATCAGCCTTTTCAGTAGTTGCGGGGGCAACAGTCTAGGTAATTGACTGATCTTGCCCTGTTACACTAACCAAAACAGCCTTGTTGTTTTGGTACTGCGAACGGCTGAAAGCAAGGGGAAACGACAGCTGCAATTTTTTACGAGGGCATATAGCTTTACTGTATGGTTAAATGATGATGGCGACCTCTTGGGTAAAATATTCCGGAGGTAAAATAGTCCCCCATTCGGAATCCCGGGCGGCGACTATTCAGGAGGACGTCATTATCAGGAGAAATAAATCTGACGTTCTACGAATCTGAGCGTGGAATGTCAGATCCCTTAATCGGGCAGGTAGGTTAGAAAATTAAAAAAGGGAAATAGATAGGATAAAGTTAGATATGGTGGGAATTAGTGAAATTCGGTGGCAGGAGGAACAAGACTTCAGGTCAGGTGAATACAGGGTTATAAGTAAAATATCAAATAGGGAGAATGCAGTAGTAGGTTTAATAATGAATAAAAGAATAGGAGCGCGGGTAAGCTACTACGAACAGCATAGTGAACGCATCCTTCTAGCCAAGATAGACACGAAGCTCATACCTACCACAGTAGTACAAATTTATATGCCAACTACCTCGGCAGATGACGAAGAGATTGAGGAAATGTATGATGAAACAAAAGAAATTATTCAGGCATTGAAGGGAGACGAAAATTTAATAGTCATGGGGGACTGGAATTCCATAATAGGAGAAGTAAGAGAAGGAAAGTAATAGGCGAATATGGAATGGGGGTAAGGAATGATAGAGGAAGTCACCTGATAGAATTTTGTACAGAGCATAACTTAATGACAGCTAACAGCAGATTTAAGAATCATGAACGAAGGTTGTATACGTGAAGAGGCCTGGAGACACTGGAAGCTATCAGATAGATTATTTAACGGTACGACAAAGATGTAGGAACCAGGTTTTAAATTGAAAGACATTTCCAGAGGCAGATGTGAACTCTGACCACAATCTACTGGCTATGAACTGCAGATTAAAAGTGAAGAAACTCCAAAACGTTGGGAATTTAAGAAGATAGGACCAAAGTAAACTGAAAGAACCAGACTTTGTAGAAAGTTTCAGAGAGAGCATTAAGGAACAATTGACAATAACAGGGGAAAGGAATACAGTAGAACAAGAATGGGTAGCTTTGATAGATGAAATAGTGAAGACAGCGGAGGATCGAGTTGGTAAAAAACGAAGTCTAGTGGAAATACTTAGGTAACAGAAGAGATATTGAATTTAACTGATGAAAGGAGAGAAGTAAGTGAAGCATGCAAAAAGGAAACAAACGTCCCAAAAATGAGATCGATAGGAAATGGAAAATGGCTTAGCAGGGATGGCTAGAGGACAAATGTAAGGATGTAGAGGCATATATCACTAAGAGTAAGATAGATACTGCCCACAGGAAAATTAATGAGACCTTTGGAGAAAAGAGAACCACTTATATGAATGTCAAGCGCTCAGACGGAAAACCAGTTCCAAGCAAAGAACGGAAAGCAGAAAGGTGATGGAATAAATAGAGGGTCTCTTCAACGGCGATGTGCTTGAGGACAGTATTATAGAAACAGAAGAGTATGTAGATGAATATGAAATTGGAGATGTGATACTGAGTGAAGAATCGAGCTGAGCACTAAAAGACCTAAGTAGAAACAAGGCCCTGAGAGTAGACAAGACTCCATTTGAACTGCTGACAACCTCGGGAGAGCCAGCCCTGGCAAAAGTCTACCAGCTGGTGTGCAAGATGTGTGACACAGGCGAAATATCCTAACACCGCAAGAAGAATATAATAATTCCAATCCCAAAGAAAGGAAGTGTTAGTAGGTGCGAAAATTACCGAACTTTGAATTTAATAAGTCAAGGCTGGAAAGTACTAACTTCATTTTTTTAGAGACGGATGGAAAAACTGGTACAAGTCGACCTCGTGGAAGATCAATTTGGATTCCGTAGACATGTTGGAACACATGAGGCAATACGGTCAATACGACTGATACTAGAAGATATGTTAAGGAAAGGAAAACCTACGATTCTAGATTATGTAGACTTAGAGAAATCTTTTCACAGTGCTGATTGGAATACTCTTCTTTAAATTCTAGAGAAGGCATGGGTCAAATACAGGGAGCGAAAGGCTATTTACAATTTGTACAGAAAGCAGATGGCAGTTAAAAGAGTCGAGGGGCATGAAAGGGAAACAGTGGTTGGGAAGGGAGTGAGACAGGGTTGTAACCTCTACCTGATGTTATTCTATCTGTATATTGAGCAAGTAGTACAGGAAACAAAAGAAAATTTGAAGTGGGAATTAAAGTCCATGGAGCAAAAATAAAAAGTTTTGAGTTTTCCGATGACACTGCAATTCTGTCAGAGACAGCGAAGCACCTCGAAGAGCAATTGAACGGAATGGACAGTGTCTTTAAAGGAGGAGATAAGATGAACGTCAACAAAAACAAAACGACGTTCGGGTTTGCGTTAAGAGTGCGATTAGGAGAAGAGGCGAAGAGCTGTGGCAGGAGTCATGGGAAGCTGATGACACTGGTCGAAGAACGTTACAACTTTTACCGGACGTGAAAAAACGGTTAGGTATGAAATACTAAGAGCCAAGTCGTGGAATGTTCCATTTTCTCACTGGTCATAGGCCCTATCCGACATATCTATGTCGGTTTGGAAAGAGGGCAACGCCTGCATGTGACTGTAGCGCTGTGGAGGGTACTTCCGACCATATGATTTACGTGTGGACGCTTTACAATGATGTAACAGCCGCGTTACAACATCAATTACCGAACAATGACACGTACATACAACTGAGACGAGAGGATACATTTCGAACATTAAACAACCTAGCAAACGAAGTATCACGAATAGTTCTATCGGAATATCCGATGGAAAATCGTGAGCAGTAACAAATAATAACCGAAAATATCCCAGAACCCCGATGCCATACCGCCTGTGCGTGGATAGGTCGACCACTAAAACAGTTGGAATCCGCCACGCGGAGGACTAGGGGCAGTGGTGTACAACAATACCGAACTAAGTCAGGCACCGGAATTGACGTAGGTTAGAATCTTAGTAAGTAGGACATAGAACTAGAAAACAAAAAATAGGAACCTGCAGCGATGTTCAAGTCATTCTGGACCTGCCAAGTGTCAGGAGCACGCTCATCGGGATTAGCTGGATGGGCAAGGCCGTGCAGTAGGTCTATACACTTCACTGACACACCTGTGACGCTGCAGGCAGTATAGAGGTATAGCCATTAAGTACACCATTAGAGTAAGTGTAGCAATAATAACAGCAAACTAATTGCCCATTGTGACACAACTACATATCACCTGTAAACATTGTAAATTAGCTGCTAATAATATTGTAACATTTAAGGACCCACTAATTATGTGAGGTGGTGCGTTGTACATGCATAATATAAAGATGAAGAATAAAGAATGAACCAATTCCAGCTCATCAGATGTCCTTTTACTTCCCTCCCCATGTTTCCCTATCCCTTTTCGCGTCCTCCTATATTCCTAACCCCCGTTTCCCATCAAATTATAGCCTCACTCACACCCCACCTACAGGCAACATCACTCCCATCTCATAGATACCACGCTTCAGTCCTCCATCCTTATGTCACAACTCTCCTACGTTCCTCAACCTTTCCCTCACAGCGAAGTGTTTCTTTTCAAGATCAGTGTTTCTTCATCATGTTTTATATTCCTTAGATCTACTCTTGTTCATTTGTCACAAATCGTGAATATATTTATTGATTTCACTTTAGTTTTTTTTGTTATTTCAGTTACTTCTACTTGTCATCTGTTAGAAGAGGGGGTTGAACGTACTTCTGACAGCCCTGCCCCCCCTCCCCCTCGCCCATATTGGACGAATGGAGATGAAATAATAATAAAAAAATAGATACCCATATTGTATCACGTGCTACCAATCAGGTTCTTTAAAAGTCAATTATCCTTTCCAAACATATCCTGAAAGCTCACCGGTTTCATTGTTTAATATTTGATTGCGGATGCGTTGAACGTATAATGCTTCCGATTTATAGGTACCTGATAATGGTCTAATACCGAAATTGTACAATTGTACAACCCAAAAAAAGAGAAAAAATACCGCTGCAGTTGGCACTAACTCATTTAAACTATACTATGGATACTTGAATGAAACAGAAAGACATGCATTGATAGGTGAATGAATATCTTTCAGTGGGTTATTACTAAGTGGCGTACAAGAAACATGATGTACTGCATTTCCTGGTTGACAGGCGACATGAAAGTATGCTTTTCTTTTGTGTCTGTAGACAGATATATATCAACGTAGATTTCGACAAAGAAATTTCGTGAGAGTGGTAAACTGACAATGTCAACGTTGTCCAACGGTGCGGTGGGCTGTCTTGCAGCTATTGCAGGGCGTTTGTCACCTAAATGAACAGCACCCGTTCACCAAAGGCTGGGCTACACCGGTGCTCCGCCTTGACCTTATGAGCGTGACCAGCACCTCCGGAGCTGGCGTGAGGAAGGACGTGTTAGGCAGCAGCGCGGTGACCTTTGTGGCGACATTTGGGGCGGCCTAGCCCACGCACACACTTGTCCGCCCCAGGTGACACTAAGTGGCACCGACCTGCTCTTCGGGTGACGGAGAGACCAATCGAGACGAAGGCGTCCGTCCTGAGACAGATCGCATTGTGCGTGGCACGTTCGATGCACCCGAGTCCGCACCTAAGCCATGACGCCTGGTGGTTACTGTGTGGCTTAACACCTCAAGTGACTGAATGCCAATCTTTTGATTACTAAAAGTAATTAAAAGCATATCGGACCAAAAATAAGCGACTCTCAAGGGACATAACACTTACTAATAGCTTTTTTAAAGCATATGGGATCCAAAATAACAGCTCCCAAGGGACATAACACTTATTAATAGCTTTTTTAAAGCATATGGAATCCAAAATAACAACTCCCAAGGGATATAACACTTATCAATAGCTTTTTTAAAGCATATGGGATCCAAAATAACAACTCCCAAGGGACATAACATTCACTAACGGCTTCAAATGCATACATGGACGTCTGGATTTCTCTTATAAATTGTTGACAAACCTCAGTAAGTTGGAACAGATACTGTGAAGATACAGCAGACATTCAGGATGGATAAAATACTACAAAAATATTTGGTACAATGATAGGTGATAGAAAACTAGGAGATGATGGAAACAGAAGGCTTACATCCCGTAGCTGCAGAATAGCTGGAGGAAGCATTAAGAAAACAAAAAGAAAAGCCCTCGGTTAGAAAGGAATTACTGCGGAACTACTGAAATACCGAGGAATGGTACTGAAATAGCCCTTCGTTAATTTGATAAATATATGCCGGCTTGGAAACAGGATATCGGAGCAATGGAGAGGGCAAAATATTCTATCAGTTTCCAGAAAAGGACATAGATCAAGCACAACAATTACAGAGTTGCGAGTATCTAGAACACGGGATACATATATATGTTAAGATATTGCTCGTTTCCAACCCATAGTAGAGGCAAAATTTCTTGAAGATGTAAACTGGTTTACAAAAGGAGCATCTTGCTTAGATAATACACATACAATAATCATAATATTGGAGTCGAGAGAATACAACCTTACAGTATATACTGCGTTCGTCCATTTCAGAAAAGCCTACGACAAGGTGAATAGGAATATGCTATTGGAAATTTTAGAAATACGTGAATGTCCTAAACATCTTATATCAACAATAAAGAACCTGCATTTGAACACTCAGCTGGATCTGCAAAAAGAACAGGGCAGCAGTTGTTAATTATAAAACAAGGAGTAAGACAAGGGTGTAGATTATTCCGCTTAACATACATGGTGTAACGGATATAAGGACGTTATTTCTGGTAGTGGCTGAGAATGAGGAAAATTACATGACTATATACTTTATTTGCAGACTAACAATTACATCTATTAGGAGTAGTATGTCTTAAAGTTGCTTAGTGTCTCGAAATACAAGAGGTAAAGCAAGCAATTAGTGCTTATTTTCCCTTGGAAACAGGTCACGTGTGGAAGTGTGGACGTAAAACAGTTCATTTATACTGACAGGAGTAGTCCACACAGTGATGCAGTTACCACCGATCAAAAACCATCAGGCCGTAAATCTTGTGACGTGTTGTGGGAAGACTGTTCCTCACAGAAAAAAAAAACAACCAGCACACTGATGTGTGTCCCTGTTAAGGTACCAGATATGAAAATGTCTGCACTAACACGCGGTACACCTGTGTATTTAGACGACACCACGGGTATATAGCAAAGGTCACTTCCAACAGAAGTTATTGACCCAGGATAAATCGAATTTATTAAAACGCTGCTATTTGTTGACGAATCCTGCTTATAAATGAAAGAGGAGATGGAGGACGAAGAGCATTACTTAAGCAGCTTTCTTCAACACAATGTAATCGTAAAATTTCCATAAACGCAAGCGAGGTACTGTTTTTCTTAAAACTAATGAGATGCAAAATACTTACCAATGACCGACTAAGTGAACACGTCTGTAAGTCTAGCTATTCAGATACATCTTTTGACGACAACAGAGAGATCGTTATTAAATTAAACAAGTTCCAAGACAGGTGCAGCATCATAAGACAAACATTAAAAAAAAAAAAAAAAACGGAACCTGGAAGGACTCCAAGCTCAGATTCTATAATATAATGGCTGCTATGCTGCTTTATTATTATTAAAGTGCATCTTCGATAATGTGTGTGTGTGTGTGTGTGTGTGTGTGTGTGTGTGTGTGTGTGTATGAGAGACAGAGACAGAGAGAGAGAGAGAGAGAGAGAGAGAGAGAGAGAGAGAGAGGTTGTAAAAGGATATTCTAAACGAGATCGACATAGAAATAAAGAGATTAAAGAAGAGTTCTATATATATAGCCTAAACGGCAAAATACAGCGACATAAAAAAATGGAAAAGGTGAACTATATGCCAAACGATTACCAAAAGCAGCAAGCAGGTGAAAGCAGGCGGAAGAAGAAGTGTAGGAAGACCAAAGAGAAGGTGGGAATAAATTCGATGAAGCCAGAAAATTGGAAATTTGTGGTAAGTTCCTATGGGATCAAACTGCTGAGGTCATCGGTCCCTAGGCGTACCCACTACATAACCTAACTTAAACTAACTTACGCTAAGGACAACACACGCACCCATGCCTGAGGGAGGACTTGAACCTCCAGCGGCGGTAACTGCTCGAAGCGGGCCAAGGTGCCTCAGACCACGAGGAACAGTACACTGAGGCCTAATCCTTGTTGCGAAGAAGAAGAAGAATAAGAGTAAACAGAAGACAGGCCGCAAGTTTCTTCAGGTACACGATAAGCAGCTGCTGCCATTCAGTCCTGATTAAATATCAGTACTGCTCCCAAATTGTGTGGATAGTGACGGCTGCATTTCACCTGCTGATCCTAAGAGACCGCGGCATTCGGTACGGGATTAAGGAAAAGTGAGTTGACGGGCCAGTGAGGTGCAATAAGGTGCCTCAGTTGTCTTCGAACCAAGAACGTATGCTTGCAGGTCTATGAACACGTCCGTCGTCATCCGAAGACTGGAGCGTTCAAAGCATAATCATGATCAAGCGCAATAAAGGGCAACACTTGTTCACCGAGAACGTGGAAATAAACATTATGGTTAATGTTCACGGTAGACTGTGTGGGCCAAAGTCAAGTTGGAAGACACTACCAAAGCATCGAAAAACCACCTCTCATCTTGACCAAACCCTCCACACACTGCAAGCTAAACTCCGCGTTGGGCGATCGGTGCGCTCGGCACTAACACTATTTGAAAAGACAAAACTGTGAGTGGCCGCAGCACAAAATGAGTGTGTATGAAATCTTATGTGACTTAACTGCGAAGGTCATCAGTCCCTAAGCTTACACACTACTAAGACCTAAATTATCCTAAGCACAAACTTACACACCCATCCCCGAGGGAGGATTCGAACCTCCGCCGGGACCAGCCGCACAGCCGCAGGTCACAACACGCCTTTAGTCAGCTCCTGTCCTGTTAAAATTAATGTAATATCGAAACACACATATCGATGCACGACGGGCGAAGCCGTTAGGACAGTGCGGCGAAATTTGACGTGAATGGGGTATGGCAACAGAAGACCGACGCGAGTGGCTTTGCTAAAGCACGACATCGCCTGTAGCACCTCTCCTGGGCTCGTAACTATATCGGTTGTACCCTAGTCGATAGGACAACAGTGCCTTAGTCGGATGAGTCCCGATTCCGATCTTATGGTTGGGTTCAAGTATGACGCAGACCCACGAAGCTCTGCACCCATATTGTCAACAAGGCACTGTGTAAGCTGGTGGTGGCTCCATAATAGTGTGGGTTGTGTTTACATGGAGTGGACTGGGCACTCTGGTCAAACTGAACCGATAATTGACTGGAAATGGCTATGTTCGGCTGCTTGGAGACCACTTGCAGCCATTCATGGATTTCATGTTCCTAAACAAAAATGGAACCTTTTTGAACGGCAGTGAACCTTCTCATTGGGCCACAATTGTTCGCGCTCAGTTTGTAGAACATTCTAACAGTTCGAGCGAATGACTTTGCCTGCCAGATAGTCCGACATCAGTCATACCGAAAATTTATGGGACACAATCGAGAGATTGAGAGGCAGCGGCAACGCTTTCGCAATTATGGGCAGCTATAGTACCGGCATGTCTCGATATTGCTGCAGGAGGGCTTTCCAACTACTTGCACGTCGAGATGCTGCACTACGCCGTGTAAAAGGAGGTCCACCGCGATGATAAGGAAGTATGCTATGACTTTTGCCAACTCAGTGGGTGTGCCGTTGGGATCAATGGCCTTTTTCGATTAAACCAATCCAAATGTCCATGACTTGCTATTGTCTTCGGCATAGTCTCATGGAATCTGTTTGAAATGGACTTGCATTCAATGGCAATAGCATTTTCTGTCAGGTGTGAAGCCAGTTTTCAGTGGCATGACGTGATACCGTGTCAGGTTCTGGTTGGTTAGGATCTTCTTACGGTCACTGTTCTTACGCTGTTTTATATTATGATTTGGAATGATAAATCATTCCTTGTAGACACGTTGGACCACCCGCGTTGTTGCACTAACGAATCGGATAATTCTAACGATTTCTTGAAGGGGACGTCCAAACATGATAGCTCCTTCCTCTCAATATATCACACCTCCATTTCGACTCTCCTTATTGAGCTGATTTCATACAACAGACTAGTACATACACGTTACTTCCTTACATGGAGTTGCGTCAGGGGTCAGGATCACGTGACTGCTTGGCATCTGTTCTGCATCGCTCCAGTATGACCATTATGTCCTCTAAAGGGCTGACTAATGTTTCTTTCCGTGAGTTTAGTAAGTATATAGAGAAAGAGATCCACAACTTGTGAACTACGGACAGCCCCGTCTTAATTATGAGGACGGCGGATAGAGGTAAACTTGGTATATGTAAACTGCGGACACATAGTTATTCAGCGACTTGGCGTTACCCAGGACACACCACGAGGAGGCTCGCTGATTGTCTCCCTTATTCGCTACCGAAATTACGTCTAAAGCATTAACCAACAAACAAATCGCTGACAGGCATCAAATCATCAGTGATAAGTCACCGGTCTCTACTTCTTCAGTTCTTGGGGCAAAAACTTGAAGCTAATTCTTTGCTTTCGTCTTCCTGTGTGACATTTTCGATATCACCATTCTTCATCAGCTCCTGACGTATCTACTTACTCGGTTGTCACCAAATATCTAAGAGTGCTTTTGTTTCCAATGAGTTGCTCAATTTTTGTCGGTTCCACTATTGGCTTGTTGGTTTCTCATGGTTACGATTGACATTGCTGGCTATAGCTTTATAGCCACTCAACAACTTCAAGTAGGTGTTAGAAGTTTTCTTAGTACAGGTATACCTCAGCGTACCATTGTTCAAACCCCTGTGAAACTTAAGCCCGTCCACTACACACAATCAGTGCGATCTCTCACAGTCTATGGATTCTACTATTCTGTGAAAAAAAAGTGAATCACCTACACTAGTGATTTAGTTATAAGTTATTATAAGTTCCTTTTATAACATAAATTATTGTAAGTTATTTAGGTATTTTTACTTGGATGTAGGTGGGGAAGTTGGAAAATAAGTTTCCCCTGTGGACTGTGGTCAGAGCTGTGTGTGAAAGGAAAAAACAAGAGAATGAGACATTATACATAAGATAAACCTTTATTTTTCTGCATAATTTCCAAGTACATCGAGACATTTATCATTCCGCTTTATAAGCTTCAAAAAGCCTTCCAGGGAAAGATCAGGGTGTTGCATACGGAAGGAGCGTTGAACGGCTTGTTTGACGTCAGCATTTCTGCCAAAGCGCCTTCGGCAGAGAGTCTTCTTCGAAGCAGGAAACAGATGGAAGTCAGTTGGTGCGAGATCTGGACTGTAAGGCGGATGGTGGAGGAGCTCCCAGCCAAGAGCTGCAATATGGTTTTGCGTTGGCGTCGCCGCATGTGGTCTCGCATTGTCATCCAACAGCAGAACGCCAGATCTGAGAAGGCCAGGCCTCATTTTCCGAATTATCTCTTTCAAATTCGGCAGCGTAGCGCAGAACCGCGCAGCATTGATGGTTGCGTCCTCCAGAAAGTCCAGCAGCAAAACTCCTTTGGCGTCCCAGAAAACTGTGAGTAGTACTTTACCTGCAGACGGAGTGCTTTTGAACTTCTTTCGGACAGGTGATGACGGATGTTTCCACTCCATGGATGCGGCCTACGATTCTGGCGTATAATGGTGGACCCACGTTTCATCCCCCGTCGCAATCCGAATTATAGAAGGCCATTGCCAGATTCATGGTAACGCACGATCTGTTCCAGGCTGAATTCCATACGTTGTTCCATGTGTGTCGGGGTCAGATGGCGGGGCACCCATCGTGCTGACACCTTCCTGTATAGACGACTGTCGTGGATGATCTTGTGAGCTCCCTCATGTCCGATTCCAAATTCTCCCGCTACTCCATCGATGGTCATACGCCGGTTCGCTTTAATCATTTCATCCACCTTCCTGACATTTGCGCGCCCGTCCAAGTCTCGGTATGTCCTGCACCTGCTGACGTCCATCACTGAATTGCAGGCACCATCTCCGCACCATTTGCCTCGACATCACACCTGACCTACACAGCTCAACAAGGCGGTTGTGAATTTCTCTGCCTGATAATCCACGTGCTCGTTCATAGCGGATAACAGCTCTCACTTCCGCCTTTGAAGCGGACTCCAAAACGCACTTTCTCTCCATAGCTCAGGGAAAAGACTGAGCGGCTGGCCTCCGCTTTGCGCAGGCACTGCGACAGCGCCATCTGATTGGTCGCTGTCGACCCCTACCCAATGGTGTATCGATGTCTTGCACGTGCGCGTTCATCTGCCGTGTCATCTTTCACCCATATCACACAAATCTGCCCACAGTCGACAGGGGAAACTTATTTTCCAACTCCCCCTCGTAAGTTGCAAATTTAATGTTAATATTTTAGCTCTACTTTCCTGCTCTCCACATGATACCTGCACTCCCGATAAACTGTCTCTTGGAGCGCGATCAGTGGCCTCTAACATACTTGGTTTGTGGTTCTGTGGTGCCGCTTCCCACAATGACGTGGTACTACCACGTCTGGCTATCGAGCGGCGCTGTATGCTGTGTCTTCCTCTAGGTGCCGCTGCTGAACTTTTAATTGCCAACTTCTGTGGCTAAATCGATTGCCTCCTTTGTGATGTGGATGTGTGATGATACCTCATATAGCGAGAGACGAGGGTCGATTATCGGATTAGTCGATAAGATGATAAGCTAGCTCGGTCCACAGTTCACTTGGAGACATCATGAGGTGGAACACGGTACACGCAAGTCACCTGAATCCAGGAGTTGGAACACAGCTTACTAACTCCAGTCGGGCCGGCCGGGGTGGCCGAGCGGTTCTAGGTGCTACAGTCTGGAACCGCGCGACCGCTATGGTCGCAGATTCGAATCCTGCCTCGGGCATGGATGTGTGTGATGTCCTTAGGATAGTTAGATTTAAGTAGTTCTAAGTTCTAGGGGACTGATGACCTCAGAAGTTAAGTCCCATAGTGCTCAGAGCCTTTTGAACCATTTGAACTCCAGTCGGGAAGTGTAATGTCTCAAAATGAATTTAAAAATTCTTGTCCACAATATAATATTTATTGACAATGGTAGGTCAAAATGTGCCCACCTTCAGGCCTTGTTACACGATGATGGCAGATGGTGACAATGAATGGAGCAGGTATCGTGGATCCACATACAAATGGTACTAGGGAAGTATTGCAATACAGCTTTATTTATTCAGTTTTTCCTAAGTAATTTTCCCACAAATTGAATACATCTCTCCTTACTCCGATACCAGTCCCTAAACCAGTTACCCCAAGTTCCTGTAGAGAGTAAAGCTCACTCGTTGTGCAAAGCCCTCAGGAGTTTCTCATCACTTGAAAACTGCACTCCTTTCAGCTTCATTTTCACATGCTGGAACAGCGCAGTGTCACATGGAGCAAGGTCTGGACTGTAAGGAGAGTGCTCAAGAAGTTTCAGTCTTGTACACCGCCAATATTCAGTGCATGCTTTGGCACCGTGAATTAGAGCGTTGTTGTGATGAAGGAACCAAGTATCCAATCTTGACTACGTTATCTGTTTCTTCAAAGATTGTATGAGTTTGTGCAGGCACTGCTCAGTGTACCATTTAGCTGTGATTGTCTTCTGTGTGTCCGAAACAATACGCTCCACAGACCCACCCGATTTGAAAAAATTCATCACTTTCTTCTTTACTAATTAGGACTTTCCAACAGCTACGGGTGTGTCATCATCTTTGACTATGTTTTGAGTCTTAGTCTGCACGTCATAATAGTACAGTCAAGGCTTGTCACCTGTCGTGATGTTATTCGCATACTGAGATTGCCACTTAGAAAACTTCTTTAAAATATCTCGGCACCAAGTCACACGCCATGTCATCTGCTCTTCCGTTAGTCTGTGCAGCACCCAGAGACAACAAAGTTTCTTTACTTGCAAATGATCAAGCAGAATCGAACGAAATGCTGGTACATTAGCCCTACGATATACTCTATCTGCTTTACATCTCTCGTCTGTCTTAGTCTAGCACTTTTCCTCACAGTGTCAGTGTTTTCCTCCGTAACTGATGATCGTGGCCTTCTCATTCTCTGAGTGTCCTCCAGAGTGAAATTTTCTCTTAGAAATTCTCTGCACCATCTGAAAATAGTTGTACGATGTGGACACACATCAACGAGTTCAAGAGTAATTTCTTCAAAGCACTGGTCTACATTTGAACCATGCTCGAAGCTCATCCGAGTCTCACGATGCCATAGCAAGTACCTCAAACTAACCTTGTTAGTGAATGAGTGCGCCTACAGACTTGGCACAGCAGCTACAACGCAAGTATGAAGTAGTCTCAGTATACAGCAACAATCAGCCTCCTGCGTCTTATTGTTGCGTCGTGTTGCGAAACCTTCCTAGTTCCCTTCTTACTTGCTGCAATCATTGTATAATATGGTGTAAAAATGGGGCCACATTTTCACAGAAATCGGGTAGCATTGTAACAATAACTTAGTTGCCCTCAAGACTGTTTTAATCCATTTTTAAATATTTATGGACTCCACTGATATTCTACAAATTTTAGTAAGTGTAATGTCGACTCACAGAGCCTCAATAATGTGGAGGGACAAAGACGTCTATCTTTTCAACTTAATGCAGCAGGTAATTGAGGGACAGTGGTATGTAATTTCGTTCAACATTATCTGCATACCAGCGCACAAAAATTAGTAGTACATGGACATCCCACCTAAATAAGCACATTGCAAAGAGCATTTATAAACTGCTGCTTTTAACCATTGCCACCGGCCTTCCAGCAATGGTATCACCGGTTCTCTTCAGATCACCGAAGTTAAGCTCTGCAACGCTTGCCTACCACTTGGAAGGGCGACCATTAGGGGCTGCCGAGTTCTGTTGGGGAGCTGGTTGCACTCAGACATTGTGAAGGCGCTTGAAGAACTACTTGGCTGAGCACTAGTGGGTCAGGTCACCAAAACTGACAACGATCAAGAGAGCAGTGGGCGACCACATGCTCCTCCAGAATGCCATTTGTGACGAGATCATCATGGAGCCAAGCCAAGGACTCTCCTTCTGCGGTGCAAATGGCAATGTTGGCACTGTGACCATAAATCATGCAGATCTGAACGTCAAAACAATAGAGTGTTCGAGCTGTCTTTTGAACTATCTGCCCTCCACACCTGCAGCCTAGTTGTCGATCACAAATCCGAGAAATGGCCAAAGTGTAAGATATACCCGGTCTTGATTGGTGCCTAAGAAGTGCTTATTGATTTTTCTAGAAATGTGACCTCCCACCTCCGCATTTGAGGATGCAGAACAATTATCATGTGTGATGGCCAATCCAGGATGTGCTTGGTATGCAGAAAGGAAGGGCCTCTTCTGTCACAATGTATGCAGCGCTGGATCACACAATTAACGCCTACAATAGTGATGAGTGCAACCAACCTCTACCACTCTGCTGCTGACATATGCAGAGGCACATACTTCGACCATGACTTCATGAAGCCTGCTCCTTAGCCTCCCCAGCCTGCAACAGCCACCACAAAGCAACGGCTTGGATGACATAAAGCATAAGCAGGTCGCCACATGTTTGCTTGTTCCACACATTACAGCGACCAATGTCCACTTGACTCGCCTGTTGAGGCGATGGATGCTTTCAGACCCATGTATCAGGACATGTTGCCATCATCTGATGCACCAACAGGCAGGGAGGTCGCCACACAGCAACCTCCTCCATCCAACACCACGACAGTTGTCGCCACTGTGTCACCACTTGGCTCTCTTGTGGTATCAATGGAAGCTTTCAAACCTGGACGTCAGGAGTCATTGCCATCATCTGATGCAGAAGGCCATGTTCGCAAACACCTTTTGCGTCAGTGATACTAAGATCCGTTGACTATCTCCCAAGTGAGGATGATGACGTCACTCGTGCTGGCGACGCCCATATCCCGATGCCAGCTGATGGAGACAGCGATGGAAATCTTTGTCCAATGATCATTGCAGCACCTGTCGCCGTTTAAGAACTAATGCAGGCACAGAGTGTTGTCTTCCAGCCAAGATCGTACAACCATCCCCTCCCAACGGAAGATAGCATAGACACCAAAAAATCCCCCACCACAGTGGCATAGGGAGACGATTGACAGAAACACATGGGCAAGCCCACTGTGACCTAAGGATAATAATCGTAATATTGTACACATGGATAAAGACTACATGCATCAATGGATTTTACTTTTGTGTTAACACCATCTGCTTTTGATATTAATTACATTGTATTTGTATGGGCATCACAAAAAGTATCTTCTAACACCACAACTCTGTGGATGATCATACATTTTCTACATGTTTTCCGAAGTTTGTTTTATTAGTTGTGCTGAATATTTTTCTTGTATATATGTTGTCAAGTTACAAATGCTATTCTTTAGTCAAGAAAGAGAATAGGCATGGAGTGTTATCATTTTGTAGGTAGAAACGCTGGCCTTGTCTGGGAAATGCTATTGTCGAAGGGTGTAATAAATTTCAAATGTATTATCGATGGACGTACGAGCGTGCCAAAAAAGTAGCAGTTCGAAGTCACAAGGCGACAGCTGGTGCCGTAGGTTGTGTGTGTTCGCTGATGTGGCTGTGCAAAGGTGTAGAAATTAAAAGTCTGTTTCCAAAATGCAGAGCACTGAAAACTGAAATGGTTCTTTTGGTAGATGTTTAATATGAGCAGATTATGTGTATGGCATTTATTGGGCACAGTAGAAAGGCAGCAAGAGTAATTCACATATCATCAAGAATACTGTGGTCCTTGTTATTGGCTATGATAACGCAAGAAGATCATCCTGTGCCCTATTATACCGCTAACGGCTTCGTGAAATGAAGTAGATTCAAATGGCTCTGAGCACTATGGGACTTAATATCTTAGGTCATCAGTCCCCTAGAACTTAGAACTACTTAGACCTAAATAACCTAAGGACATCACAAACATACATGCCCGAGGCAGGATTCGAACCTGCGACCGTAGCTGTCCCGCGGACTGAAGCGCCTCGAACCGCAACGCCAACGCGACCGGCAATGAAGTAGGAACTAGACTTTTTATAACTATAAGTGTAATAGGCTGACGAGCTTGGTTGAAATTTTATTGCTTAAATAACATTTTTTTCATTGCATGTTGTCACGTATATGACTTTACTAAATCGTTATCCAAGTAGTATCCATACTATCCCGCTGCGCAAACCGAGATCATCACAAAATGAACTGAAGAGGAAGTGAAAGTTATTTTATTAGATTATCAAAACATAATCTTTCCTACTTTTGGACAATTTCATAATAATGAAATTTTTGGCTGTGGTATGAATAATGTCAGCAATAAAATGTTGGAAAGCCAGTTTAATCCAGTTGCAAAAAATAGATTACCTTCTGTGATTAAAAATTGGTACTAAACCTTAACATAACTTGAAGACTGAACTTCACTATTAAAGCACAGTTAACAATTTATAGCTTGTGGCAAAATTTAAAATTGTATTACAAAGAAATATCAGAGTAACTGCTCGGTAAATTACAATCCTTACCAATGAGTAAGTTCAAACAATCTTTCTGCTTGCTACAATTACAACACTCAGTATTACTGCGAGTAACCTAACAAAACGTTTCTGTTCACAGCCAGTACACTATCTTACTTTAATTGAATTTTAAAAATTAATATAATAACTTATCATTTAGCTACAAAATAGCAGGTCAGCAACTGGAAGCAGTTAATTTCATAAATTATCTGGGAGTACGCATTAGGAGTGATTTAAAATGGAATGATCATATAAAGTTGATCGTCGGTCAAGCAGATGCCAGACTGAGATTCATTGGAAGAATCCTAAGGAAATGCAATCCGACAACAAAGGATGTAGGTTACAGTACGCTTGTTCGCCCAATGCTTGAATACTGCTCAGCAGTGTGGGATCCGCACCAGGTAGGGTTGATAGAAGAGATAGAGAAGATCCAACGGAGAGCAGCGCTTCGTTACAGGATCATTTAGTAATTGCGAAAGCGTTACGGAGATGATAGATAAACTCCAGTGGAAGACTCTGCAGGAGAGACGCTCAGTAGCTCGGTACGGGCTTTTGTTAAAGTTTTGAGAACATACGTCCACCGAAGAGTCAAGCAGTATATTGCTCCCTCCTACGTATATCTCGCGAAGAGACCATGAGGATAAAATCAGAGAGATTAGAGCCCACAGAGAAGCATACCGACAATCCTTCTTTCCACGTACAATACGAGACTGGAATAGAAGGGAGAACCGATAGAGGTACTCAGGGTACCCTCCGCCACACACCGTCAGGTGGCTTGCGGAGTACGGATGTAGATGTAGATGTAGATGTACTTGTTTGCTATTTGATTGTTACCTGACTAATGTGAAGTGTGTCTCTACTTCGACCATCATCAGTTATTTTGCTCCCCAAATAGCAAAACTCCTTTACTACTTTAAGTGTCTCATTTCCTAATCTAATACCCTCAGTACCTCCTGACTTAATTCGACTACATTCCATTATCCTCGTTTTGCTTTTGTTGATGTTAATCTTACATCCTCCTTTCAAGACGCTATCCATTCCGTTCAACTGCTCTTCCAAGTCCTTTGCTGTCTCTGACAGAATTACAATGTCATCGGCGAACCTCAAGGTTTTTATTTCTTCTCCATCGATTTTAATACCTACTCCGAATTTTTCTTTTGTATCCTTCACTCCTTGCTCAATATACAGATTGAATAACATCGGGGAGAGGCTACAACACTGTCTCACTCCCTTCCCAACCACTGTTTCCCTTTCATGCCCCTCAACTCCTATAACTGCCATTTGGTTTCTGTACAAATTGTAAATAGCCCTTCGTTCCCAGTATTTTACGCCTGGCACCTTCAGAATCTGAAAGAGACTATTCTACTCAACATTGTCAAAAGCTTTCTCTAAGACTACAAATGCTAGAAACATAGTTTGCCTTTCCATAATCTAGCTTCCAAGATAAGTCGTAGGGTCAGTATTGCCTCACGTGTTCCAATATTTTTACGGAATCCAAAGTGATCTTCCCCGAGGTCGGCTTCTTCTAGTTTTTCCATACGTCTGTAAAGAATTCGCGTTGGTATTTTGCACCGTGGCTTATTGGACTGATAGTTCTTTAATTTTCACACCTGTCAACATCTGATTTCTTTGGGATTGGAATTATTATATTCTTCTTGAAGTCTGAGGGTATTCCGCCTGTCTCATACATCTTGTTCACCAGGACTAGCTCTCCCAAGGCTGTCAGTAGTTCTAATGCAATGTTACCTACTCTTGGGGCCTTGTTTCGACTCAAGTCTTTCAGTGCTCTGTCAAACTCTTCACGCAGTATCATATCTCCCATTTCATTTTCCTCTACATCCTCTTCCATTTCCATAATATTGCCCTCAAATACATCGCCCTTATACAGAACCTCTACATACTCCTTCCACCTTACTGCTTTCCCTTGTTTGCTTAGAACTGGGTTTCCATCTTAGCTCTTGATAGTCATACAAGTGGTTCTCTTTTCTCCAAAGGTCTCTTTAATTTTCCTGTAGGCAGTATCTATCTTACCTCTAGTGAGATAAGCCTCTACATCCTACATTTGTTCTCTAGCTATCCCTGCTTAGCCATTTTTCACTTCCTGTCGATCTCATTTTTGAGATGTTTTTATTCCTTTTTGCCTGCTTCATTTACTGCATTTTTATATTTTCTCTTTTCATCAATTAAATTGATCCTCTCCTGTCTTCACTACTTCATCCCTCAGAGCTACCCATACAGTAGAGTATTTCTTTCCCCCATTCCTGTCAGTTGTTCCCTTATGGTCTTCCTGAAACTCTGTACAACCTCTAGTTTAGTCAGTTTATCCAGGTCACATCTCCTTAAATTCCCACCTTTTTTGCAGTTTCTTCACTTTTAATCTACAGTTCATAACCAATGGATAGTGGTCAGAGTCCACATCTGCCCCTGGAAATGTCTTACAATTTAAAACCTGGTTCCTAAATCTCTGTCTTACCATTATATAATCTATCTGATACCTTCTAGTATCTCCTGGATTCTTCCATGTATACAACCTTCTATTATGATTCTTGAACCAAGTGTTAGCTATGATTAAGATGTGCTCTGCGCAAAATTCTACCAGACGGCTTCCTCTTTCATTTCTTAGCCCCAATCCATAATCACCTACTATGTTTCTCTCGCTTTTCCTACTGACGAATTCCAGTCACCCATGACTATTAAATTTTCTTCTCCCTTCACTATCTGAATGATTTCTTTTATTTCATCATACATTTCTTCAATTTCTTCGTTATCTGCAGAGCTAGTTGGCATATTAACTTGTACTACTCTAGTAGGCGTTGGCTTCGTGTCTATCTTGGCCACTATAATACGTTCACTGTGCTGTTGGTAGTAGCTTACCTGCACTCCTATTTTCCTATTCATTATTAAACCTACTCAAGTATTACCCCTAATTGATTTTGTGTTTATAGCCCTGTAGTCACCTGACCAGAAGTCTTGTTCCTCCTGCCACAGAACTTCACTAATTCACACTATATCTAACTTTAACATATCCATTTCCCTTTTTAAATTTTCTATCCTACCTGCCCGATTAAGGGATCTGACATTCCACGCTCCGATCCGTAGAACGCCAGTTTTCTTTCTCCTGATAACGACGTCCTCTTGAGTAGTCCCCGCCCGGAGATCCGAATGGGAGACTACTTTACCTCCGGGATATTTTACCCAAGAGGACGCCATCATCATTAACCATACAGTAGAGCTGCATGCCCTCGCGAAAAGTTACGGCTGTAGTTTCCCCTTGCTTTCAACCGTTCGCAGTACCAGTACAGCAAGGCTGTTTTGATTAGTGTTACAAGGCCAGCTCAGTCAATAATCCAGACTGTTGCTCATGCAACTACTGAAAAGGCTGCTGCCCCTTTTCAGGAACCACACGTTTGTCTGGCCTCTCACCAGATACCCCTCCGTTGTGGTTGCACCTACGGTACGGCTATCTGTATCACAGAGGCACGCGAGCCTCCCCACCAACGGTAAAGTCCATGGTTCATGGGGGGGGGGGGGGGGTTAAAGTACTTGAAAGTGTGGGTTAGGAACTGTTCCTCCATCATGATACAAATACCTATTCTTATGTAAGATTGCTTACGAGTGTAAAGTTTAGTTTCAATTTAATTATTCTTGTTCTGGTGGGGAACTGGCGACCATTGGTTATTTTCATTAATGACAATGACTACTGTTAATTAAAAATTAGTTTACATAATGAAAATATATAAAGTTAATCGAAATTTGTTCTCATCGTCATTACTCAAGTACTGAGCAACGGCAATTCGGTTATAACTTCATCTACTTCTCTCGGTTTTGCATTATTCTTCGGAGTGGTTGCCTGTTCCCCACACATTAGGGACTTTAGGTACACGATCGTATAGAAAGGAGAGGTAGGAGACCTATATGTTGCTCCCAGTGACAGGACAGTATATTATATTTAAAGCTGTCCCGAGCCCTGCAAAAGTAGCAGTGGTTTATTTCGATGAATAATAGTAAGAAAATGGTCGACAATGTTTGAGATATTGTCGGCGAACTAAACAATAATGTAGAAACTAAATGTGTAAATAACGGAAGGCGAAGCACGAAATATTTTATGACAGTAATGATAATTCGGAAATGAATGACACAGGATATAAAAGTTATGCAAACATAACAGAGACGAAAACTGAAACAGGCTGTGGAACAGGGTACAAATTTACTGGTTTTTAGTATGAGTGCTTTAATGCAAATTATTCAGAAAATTTGTTGAGCAAATAAACGGCGAGATTAGCACTGTGAATAGTGAAATTATGAATTCAGTAAGCAGTGACATTAGCTCCATGGCAAAAGCTGTAAGCAGTGAGATAAGTTTTGTACATGAGGAAATAACTGCTGAGAGAGGGAAATAGAAGTTTCAAACAAAACCTTGAGAAAAGAAATAGGTGACTTAGATAGTAAATTTAGTAATGACAGGAAAAATGGGATAAAACTTTTTACACTAAATGCAAAGAATCAAAGATAACATGCAACAACAATTGGGCGACTTAGTAGATGAAAAATGCGGACACGTCGATAATCAGATGGAACACGATATCGGTGTGAGAACGGATGAGGTCAATGAAAATCTCAACAAAAAAGTACATTGCAAAATAGCAACAGTACGTTCTGAGTTTAACAATTCCGTGGCTTCTTCGAACGGCCATATTGTAAGTGTTACGGTCGTAGTGCAGTTGTTGGAAACAGATATTAATGATAAGTGGTCTGAAATAGAAAAACGAAGACATGGGTGAGATAAATGAGCGTATTAAATGTCTGGAGAACGCAATAAATCTAACAGCCCCGTACGTCGTACAAGGGACATGCCAGAGCCAAATAAGCAGTGAAATTGATAAATTTGATTCGAAAGGTGGTAGTTATCCTGTCGTGCTCATGGACAAATGTAAGTCGTTAATTCCGAAAGAATTGCCAGAAAAAATTCGCATGAGCATTGCCAGAACAAGCCCAGACCGGTTCCAAAAACCTGATATGTTATACTGTAACGACAAAAATCGCTAGCACAGTCACCATAACAGCAACTCTAATCAGGAAGGAAACAGTAACTATTTTGATCGACGAGGTCAAAATAATCAAAATCAAATTAAAACGAAAGCTTAAATGGCGATAAAAATGTGAGATCGGCACATGTAGATAGAGGAAGACGCGGCGGAAGAAGTTTTTTCAGTGGTAGGGGAGACTGTAACCACCATGACAATCATGGAGTGGATAAATTGGGTCCTCAACAATGGCGGGTCTTACTGCTGCGAATTGCTTTGTGAGACCCCGCTGGCATTGCCGCCGCAGCATTGACGACGCAAAGGGAAGCAAAACGTGTGTAGAACTTGAATAAGGACAAATGTACGCTGGAAACAGCGAGACTGAAAAATGCTGCAGAGCGTAGTGATTCGGACGTTGGTCAAATCAGATGAATTAGCAACCGAAATTACGAATGTTGTTGGAGTGGCTACTCGTGCGAGTACACACAGTACCACTGCACCGAGTTCCTGCGTTAGCGAATAAGCAAGTTCTCTCGGTAAATGAACTTGTAATAACTGATGATAATGAATGGCTCATGCCATTAAGTAATATGTACGCTGGTTTGGAGGAATGGAAGAAGTAGCGTATATTTTACGGAAAGTAATGAGGAAGTGATGAGCAACGAAGATGAGTATTTTATTTGTGAGACGAAAGGGGCAAGTAATTTGAAACAGATGTTTCGTAAAGCAGATAATGTTGAAAAGATTTGTGAATATAACAAAGAATGTAACGCGCGTGAAGAACGTAAAAATGATGTGTTGTTGATGCCATTCCCGAGCTTGGGAAGTCAGCGGATTAGAAAAGACAGCCAGAAACTGTGTTGTGGGGTAAGAGTATGTGTGTTCTGATAGCTGGGTGAGATTACTGAGCGAAACGGAAGATTCCAATGCGTACCAAGTTACGGCAGATGTGTTGTGTTCAGATGAAATAAGCCAGCTTGAGGAAGCAACGGATACTGTGGAAATAAAACATATTTTGTTTGAAACAGAAGAAGGTAGTAGTAGGAGGCAGAAAAAACCACCGGATAAAATGGTTCAGCCGAGTGGTATTCTGTAGAATGATTTGGAAGTGGAACAGGATTTATCATGGGAAAACATAGGTGATGAATCGAGACGATGTGAACAGATAGTGATCTGGGTAAATGTACATGGTGTGGAAATTAAGACATTAATCGATACAGGTAGTCACATCAGTGTGTGTTCCCAGTCATTTAATGAGTATATTAGGAATGAAAGTGAAATAGTCGAGATGCCATTTGAGGGCGTGAAGATAACAGGTGCTAATGGAAGTTGTAGTAAGCCAATAAAATCTCAGGTGTCGTTACAAATGATTATTAAAAATGTATTGTTTGAACATGATTTCTTAGTGGTTCCTGAACTAAGAACTCAATTAATTACCACTATTGATTGGATGACTAAGCATAAAGTAATGATTGACTGTGATAGGAAGGAAATTATTGTTTCAGTGAGAGATTGGAGGATAAATGTGTATTTTCATGAAGCAGTAGAGAGTGGTGAAAAGAGTGAATTTTGTTTACAAATACTTAAATTACCAATGTGTGTAGGCCTGGGTGAAGGAGCTGAACGTTAGCACGTTAGAAACTTGAATAAATTGTACTCATTTGATGACGAAATGGAAGACATGGTAGAAATGGTTTTGGGAACATCAGTAAAACAGAAAAGGAAATTTTTAGCAAGTAATAAAGAAGTATTTGCAGAGAAGCCTCGTTTAGTACTTGACTTAGAATATGATGGTTCAAATGGCTCTGAGCACTATGGGACCTAAGTGTTCCCCTAGAACTTAGAACTACTTACACCTAACTAACCTAAGGACATCACACACTTTCATGCCCGAGGCAGTATTCGAACCTCCGACAGTAGCGGTCGCGCAGTTCCAGACTGTAGCGCCTAGAACCGCTCGGCCACTCCGGCCGGCTGATTTTGAACATGAAATCGAAACTGTAGAGCATGATCCATTTTTCGCAGCAATCTAACAAATTCCGTCGGTTAGCTAGGAAGGAAGCAATACAGAGAGAAATAAATCGTATGGAGGAATGGGGAATAACTGAAAGATCTAGAAGTAAGTACAATGATCCACTTGTTGTGGTCAATAAGAAAGACAGGAGAGTGAGAATTGTGATGGACGCGGATGATTTAAATAAGATAGTGAAACATGAGACTGATAGATCAGAACGTTTGGGTGATATGCTTCAGAAGTTTTATGGTATGAAATAAATGACAAGTCTTGATTTGGCGGCTGGGAATTGGCAAATTCCGTTAGAAGTCGCAATCGGGAGGACAACGGTTCAATCACGCTTCCGGCCATCCTGATTTAGGTTTTCCTTGATTTCCCTAAATCGCTCCAGGAAAAATCCGGGATGGTTCCTTTGAAAGAGCACGGCCGATTTCCTTCCTCCTCCTTCCCTAATCCGATGAGACCGATGACCTCGCTTTTTGGTCTCCTTCCCCAGAAGCAACACAACCCCAGTCCAAAATCAGGGAAACTGACAGAAATTATTTGTGCAGAAGGTGCTATCAATATGAAGTCATTCCCTTTGGATTAAACACATCAGCATCCGTGTTTATCTGAGCATTGGATGGAGAGTTAGGAAAAGATTTAGCTAGAAGAATAACAATTTACGTTGATGGATTATTGGTGGCAGCATCATTATAGGAAGAGCAATGTAAGCTGTTGAACGAAGGTTTCAAGCATTGAGACGAGGTGGAATGACGTTAAAAATAAAAATAAAATATGAATTTGCAAAAAGGGGTTAGAATTCTTATGTCATATTGTAACGACTATGGGAATAACGAAAGATCCGTGGAAATTAGGAACGTTTAGAGACTGACAACCATCAAAGCCGAAAAAACAGCTTAAGTCTTTTTTGGCTCAAGTAATTTCTTTCGAAAATGTGTAAGTAGACAAGCTTTAAATGATCCAGATTTATGTAATTTTTGGAAGAAAAATAGACGGTGAAGTGTCAGCTTTCGACAAATTAAAACAGGAAGTTATAAAGAGCGAAATTTTACACCATCCTGACTTACCATTACCATGCGATTACCAAGAGATACATGCAATTATTGGATTGCAGTTCATTTTTTTCAGGAAACAGAGGGAAGAGGAAGTAAAGAATGTCGTTCTATATCGTTCGCGAGTGCCACTTTGATGAGAAATGAGCATAATTATACTATTTTAGAGAAAGAGGTGTTGTCTATTGTTTGGGGATTTAAGGCCTTTAAGGTTTTTTTATGGGGGCGCAAGGTGTAGTGCATACAGATAATGAGTCCTTAACAGTTTTTAAGAACTGTCACTCACTGCACGACAGACTAACGAGGTGGGCGATGTGCATACAGATGTTTGATTGTGAAATCTGTTACGTAAGAGGTGTTGACAACTGTGAGGTAGACACTTTGTCATGGTTACCATTGCATCCAAATGGTTCGGGTAACAGTTCAGAAAAGACGTTCAAAATAATGGATTTAAAATTGTTGAAGGGAAGGGGAAGGTGGAAAATATATGTAAGAACATGCGCCCATATCAATCGGAAGATGAGTGCTTAAAATGAGTGAAAACTAAATTCGATGCTAGAAATGAAGAAGGAGAAACGTTAAGGAAGTATCACAAGGTGTATGATGGTGTGCTGTGTTTACTAAAAGATGAAAGTAAGGAAAACTGGCGAGTATGTTGGCCATCTAAATGCTTACTCGAAGTGACTGACTATTTTCATTTGGCATATGGTCATTGTGGGCCAAAAAAGTGTGTAGGTAAGATAGCAGAGTCAGTAACGTTTGTTAATATAACAAGAAAAGTAACCGAAAAAGAACTAACTTGTGAGAAATCTCAGAAAGTAAAAACAACAAATATGACTAGCCATAGTCCAATGCAAAGCATACAACATAAAGACAACCTATAAAAATTCGGCAACAGGCGTGTTTAGGCCTTTACAATAGACCACTAGAAATTTTGCATATATTTTGGTGGTGTTAGATACATTTTCTAAATTTGTAATATTATACCCTTTATGAAGAGCTGCTGATAAGTCAGTATTCAGTAAATTGATTGGTTATTTTGAGCAAATCGGGAATCCGAAAGCAATATTACCTGAGAATGAACCACAATTTGTATCTAAAATATGGAATTAAGGAAAGAAAGAGAAAGGTGTAGAAGTAATTCATATATCGTCATACCATCCCAAAGTAACACTTCGTAACGTTATGTGCATGAAATGGGTAGGTATTTTAGGACATACTGCCATAGTAATCACAGGTTGTGGGGCAAGTATGTTTCGGAAATGGAAGAAATCATGAACTCCGTTTCATATGATAGTACAGCGTTCACTCTAATTGAAAGTATATTATGTAAGAAACCGAATGTATTGTAGAAGTATGTAAGAAACCGAATGTATTGTAGAAGATATGATTAATTTTCCACGATGACAAGACTTAGACATGTCAGAGAAAAAAAAGTTGATGAGAGAGAAAATGATAAAACTTACTGAGGTACAACTTAAAAGACACGAGAGTAAAGTCAGTAAAATTTAAGCTTGGACATTGTTCTCCCGAAAACTCACGAAAAATCCTGTGAGACAGACAATGAAATATCGAGATTTAAATTCATTTTGAAAGGTTCTTTCAAAATTGAGCGTTCCTCAACCTAATACTTTCTATCTATTTTACTCGCTGTCAAATAAAACATTAGGTATGCATAATATAGTAGACTTCAAGTATTACCGAAGCAGAAATGACTGTAGTTTCCAATTAGAAAACAAAATAAAAACATAAATATTATTTGAACTGTCATTATATAATAATTATATAATAATATTGACCAATACCACATAAGCCTACCCATATTATTAGATACAATTTTTACACTGAAAATACGAATAACTGTTCTTGTGAAGAAGTCATGTACATAAAGAGTATGTAGATAACATTTTTATTGATATTGAGAAATTTTGGTGTACATAATAATGATGTGAAATCAAATGAACTAAGACTTGTCATTTACGTTGCATGTAAAAAAATGTGAAACTGTTTAATTTCATGACAAAGGACTCATACTGTAAGTGCGGTGAAAGAGAAACAGAGTGCGAATGGGCGTGCTTTGGCATGTAAGCACCACAAAGAAGACAGAGTGAAGCATAAAGTTGCACTGTTATGTGCACAGGATGTCAGTATACATGTGTTGGAAACGATACCTCCTGGTCTTAGCGCTGTGTTTGGAAATGAAGATTATTACTTTCAGCATGATGAAGCGCTACCTCACTTTCACCTGGATGTGAGGAGGTTTATCAGTCGTAGAATGACTGCCAGATGGATAGGATGAAGAGGGAGTGTGGAGTATCCCACTCGATCTCCAGATTTAACTCCTCTAGACCTCTTTCTGTCAAGTACTCTCAAGAAAACAGTTTATGTTGCTATTCCTTGGAAAACAATGAAGTTGGGATGTCGCTCAGTCGTAAGTCGTTATCGACAATGGGTATTGCGATGGACGGACACCAGTCTGAACATTTACCACCTTACATCAGACCATGAGGCACCTAACACCACTAAAATTGTATTTCTAACCCCTTTCATTAAAGTGGTGTTCATTTTCAAAGAGTGTTTACACTATTTTTGGACACTCTGTAGCAGCAGTTCGGAGTCAGGAGGAGATGGCTGGTGTCGTCGGTTTTAGTGTGTTTGCCAGTATGTCTATGCAAAAGTGGGGAAATAAAAAGTCAGTTTCCAAAGAGTGGAGCAGTGAAAACTTAAATGGTTGTTTTGGTGGATGTTTAATATGGAAGTTAGAGTACGGCGTTTATTGGCCACAGGAAGCAAGAGTAATTCACATAACATCAAGAGTACTGTGGGCCCTTGTTACTGGCTATGGTGTGGAAAGAAGATCAACCTGTGCCCTATTTTACCACTAAATGAAGCCACTCGACAAACCAATGGCATCTTGAACTGAAGTAGGATCTAGAATATTTCTATCAGGAAGTGTAATACGTTGACCTGTGTAGTTGGAATTTTATGGCTTAAATAACATAGTTTCCATGCATATTGTCACGTAAATGATTTTCCTAAATTGTTATCCAAGAAGTATCCATCCTATCCCTTTGTGTGAACCGAGATCATCACAAATTAACTGAAGATGAAGTGAACAATAATTTATTACATTATCGAATCATAGAATTTCCAACTTTAGGACAATTGCAGAATAATGAAATCTTAGGCTGTAGTATGAATAATGTCATTAATAGAAAGTTGCAAAAGCCAGTTTAATTCAGTTGCTATAAACAGAGTACCTTTCATAATAAAAAAAATTGGTAGTAAGCACTTAAGTACTTTGGACACTGGATTGCGCTGTTAAAGCACAGTTTACAATTTGTAACATGTGGCATAATTTATAAGTTTTATTACAAAGAAATATCAGAGTAACTCCTTGGTAAATTACAATCCTTACCAATGAGTAAATTCAAACCATCTTTCTCCTTGCTACAATAGTCAGTATTACAGTGGAGGGGGGGGGGGGGGGAAACATAACAGCCAGTTAAGAATCTTACTTTGATTGATCATTGAAAATTAACATGTGTCTGCTACTTGATAATTATCTGACTTCTGTGACGTATGTGGTGTGAAGTACTTGAAAGAGTGTGTTAGGTACTGTTGCTATGCCAATAGCTGTTCTTATGTAAGGTTGCTTACGATTATAAAGTTCAGTTTCAATTTAATTGGCGACCATTGGTTATTTTTATTAATGACATATGTTGAAAATCTTTTTTCCATATTTTCCACTAAGTACTGTTAATTAAAAATTTGTTTGAGTAATAACAATATATAAAGTTAACCAAACTTTGTTTCTAATCGTCCTTGCTAATGTACTGAGCAGTGACGGTATGATTATAACTTCATCTACTTTTCTCAGTTTTGCATTATTCTTTGGAGTAGGTGCCTTTTTCCCACATTTTAGGGAGTTCAGGTACATAGTCATAGAGAAAAGCATAATTAGCCACAGAGGCAGGAGGGTTATAACCTATTGGATTCAGTGGTTCCACAGCTTTAGGTAATGGTTTTAATTTCTTACGTTTTTTATACATTTCTCAGTTAATCCAATTAAATTCCCCAATTCGACTCAATTATACCCATAATTTCGTATTTCTATACTTCATGTTAATGTCTTATGATGTAAATCATCCATTGATTTTCGATTATTGCTGTTAATCGTTACGATTTTAAAACGTTTTTTTACAACATGACATAAATAGCCATGCAATTTAAAAACAGTATTGGTTTCTGTACCAAAGCCATCTGCTTTAGCTCCAGCTATATTTACTTCACCTGCATTAAGAGAATGTAGGTTTTATTAGTGTTTAAACTATTGAACCAAGCTATAGATTCATTTCTATAATTTTCCTTTCTTCCATTATCCAATACAGCTATTCTCCTATTAGATGAATATATAGATATGTTTGTAGCCATACAAAGTCCAGCAATTGCTAACCAAATGAATCAATCTTTATTAGCTGGTTCTAGGGATGGTTTTCTTAGTGGTGAACAACTGTTTCTCAATATATCTACACCAGAATTACAATATTCATTAATTTCACTCTTCATCTTGAATGCATCATTTTGTTTAGCTTTTTGACTACACCATTTCGGACATATTTCTCTTTCTTGTGGTTTCATAGGGTCAGCACAATAACACTTGATATCAGGAATTCCCCATATCCAATTTTCATTTTCCATAGTGTTGAACAAATGTGGAAAAGATCTTTTCAAGGCTCTTTCTAATCAAATATAATAGGAAAACTACTAAGTGGTCCTAATGCAAAATTATTGCCCAACTGTATTTTTGAAACCGGTTTTATCTCCAGTAACATTAATTTGGTTGCTGTGCAAATAGTACATGGCTGTTTGTATTTTCAACAAAATACTTCCAAATAAATTGTGATTCACGTAATTTAACACAATGACCTCTAAATGTATCGTTATGTTTATTAAATGCTGCCAACCTATATGATTGATAATTTGTTTTAAATTTGTTGATAATAACACCATCAAAACTGTAAATTATTATGAGTTTTGGAATATGTATGCCTCTTTTTTGTTGAGCTCCATCATCAAACCACATATATATTTCAGTACAGGTACAAGAAATTCTCTTTCTAAATCCTTTCCCACAATGCTTGAACCGTTTTCTTGCAACTACATTACTGTACTTTGAACATTCAAAAATATAATGACTGTTTAATTCTCCATTAACATGTCGTCTTTTTCTGCATTTTTGACAAAATTTGATTATACATTCTTCACGAAATTATCTTTAATGTAAGTCATCAATATGTATTTCGTATTGAATGTAACATTTATCGTTTTTAATTTCAACCTTTAGCTTACAATTCTAAATTTTTCAGTCACATATATGTTATTTGGATCTCAAGAAAATCCTTTTAGATCTACTAGGTTTACAAGCTATATCACAAACTTCTTGGTAACTGTTTTAGCAATCTTTTTTATAGAAGTATCTATTACAATTTTCACAATATGTCATATTTTCCACAATACTGAGTTATGTAACATCGCATTTGTTGTTATACGTTTTGTTAAACTTATTACAGAAACATGATGATCCAAGAAAGCATAAGATTATATGAGTATTTCAAGAAAAAATTATGTTATATTGTATCAAATAAAGCAAAATTTTCTGTGAATCTTATTAGAAAGTTAGAATAAGATATCACTACTCAAACTAACTAAAAATTTCAGAAATTTTAAGATAAATTAGATAAGTACTAGAAACTGATGAAACAAATATCGTCCAAATAACTTATAAGGGAATGTCAGAATATAGTAGATTAGAATAATATATCAACATGTTAAGAATTATCCAAAGATTTTATGCAAGTTTTTCAAGATATATTAAGAACAGTATATGCATCAGCTACCAATAATTATTTGAAGGTTTTACATGACAATTTGAAGATAAAATAGATTGTAATGATACAACATACAATGAAAAATTATCTGAAAATTCTATTAGGTAATTTCAGCAATAATTAATTTGTGATGATATATCATATACACAACAATGATCTGAAGATTTTATAATAGAATTTATAGTCAACTGGAGAACTGTTTTAAGACGTCAAAAATTATCTGAAACAATCATACCAAAAATAATATAAACTTATGAAATCTTATGTAAGCTTAACTGATCAAGATTATCAATTTTTAGAAAGTGAATGTAATCATACTTTTTTTAAAAACGGATGAATTTATAAATAATTAGGAGATACTTCTGTTTCTCCATTGTGTGGAAACAATGTTAAAAAACTGTACATGATGAAGGGAGAGTGTTTCATTAACCAATGCCTTTGTCTATAGTTACCCAAAATGTTAGAACAATTGTACCAACAAACAGCTCTTAACGTTAATTTCACTACTTGGTATAACCTTTTTATATTGTACACAAATTGCAACAACTTTGTTGTAAGTGGATATATTGAGCAATGTAGGCATATTTTCAGTACCCAAAATTTCTGAATATTATTGAAATTAATTATAATACATTTATAAAAAATTTCATAAAATATAATATTATAATGTTAATTTAATTAATTTGTGATAAAGATTGTGCATTATAAATGTGTCTAATGTTCTCAATGTACCTACTTAATACTCACCTTGTAAACTTGTCAGGCTAATTAAGGCTATGGAAACACTCTCTTCCCTGAATATGCATCTGACCAAAAAGTGATTCAGGTAGCTTGAGTCCTAGGTTTTCATTAATCATGTCTTTTGTTTTCTGGTGGGGATATTCCCTTAGGAACGTTTGTCTCATAACAAATATTTCTTTGTTTTTAACAAAGAAGTACATCAGCAGTTTTCATAGATTTATCTTTAAATTTTTTCAGTGTAACAAAATATTTCTTAAAAATTTTCATCCCCTATTTCACCCCCTTGGTGTTTGAATTTCTAAAAATGCTCCAACACATATTTTTATTTCTGACTGAGAAATCAAATATCTTTTGTAGTTCTAATTTCAAATCTGCATTGATAGTGTCATACATTCAAGAAGCCTTTGATCTCCTATTTCACCCCTTTAGGACTGGATTTTCAGACAGTCCCTTCTTAAAATAATCTTACAGCATAAGGGCCACACCTTCTCCAAAATTCAAGGTTCCATCCTTAGTGGTTTGCCCAGGCAATGATCTGTCTAGCCTTCGTTTCTAATGGAGAAGCCAACACCAGTTTTCAAAGATTTAGCCTTAAAAGACCTACCACAATGAAATATTTTCATAAAACTGCTCATCACCTATTTCATCCTGTGATGGGATATAGTTCCAAAAGAACTGACATTCCAATTTTTTCTTTTAAAAAAGTAGCCAAATACAAATTTTTATAGATTTAGCTTCAAAATTACTTGCATAATAAAATATTTTCATTAAAACTTTCATCATTTATTTCACTCCCATAGGGACTGAATTTTCAAAAATGGTGAAACACCTATTTATTTCTGAATGAGGAACAAAATATGAATTTATGTAGGTCTATCTTCAAAATTCCCTCAATAGCGACATATTCTGAATATATCCTTTCATCCTCTATTTCATCCCCTTTGGGACGAAATTTAAAATATCCCTTCCTAAATTATGCCCACAGCAGACGATAAACACCCTCTGCAAATTTCAAGTTTCTGCCCTTAGTGGGAGATGATGAGTCAGTGAGCGAGTCACACAGTCACTTAGTCGTAACACTGAGGGGTTTCATATAGAGGAGATGAACCAGAAGTCACCACAAATTTGGAAAGATGGTAGTATAGATGAAGCAAAGCAAATGTTTGTATCAAACACATCTTACGAGAAATGTATATTTGTTCAGTTGAAGAGATGTGTTTCACAGTAGCGTATGTTAACAAAAGCTCATAGCTCTTTTGGTACGCACTTTAGAGACAAAGTTTACTGGACATTTCCTCGTTTGGGTTCACACTAAAACTTCAAAACATGGAAAGCAAGGAGCTTCTGGCAGAAGAGATGTGTCACAATACTGAGCATGAGGAAGTGTTTGTATCTCTTAAGGTAGACCTACTTGAGCGGATGGCCCCATGGCCCCTAGGGGTTTTTTACTTGTGGTCAATAGTACCACCTGCGACAGTTTGTGGATTGAGCTCCGATTCGCACAATATATTGACTTTAATAAGAGTGAATTTGTAGAAAATGCCGATGACGTTGATATCCTCAGTGAAAGGTAGAGAAGGATTACAGAACCTTTTGAGTGGAATGAAAGCCTGTTACCACAATGTTCTTAATAAAGTAAAGAACAATGTTAGTAATATAATGAGATGTATTTCAGTTAATCAAAAAATGTTATGAAGCGTTCCGAACAGTGCCCAAATGTCTTTGACGTCACCTCTAAGCGTATAAAAACATCTTGTGTAACTCTTTTCAAATTGCTTACCAGTCTATGTGTTAGTTTTACTATTTGACTTTGAGCTGAGTCCAGGTATCGCTTACTGTCTTGATGGTACTGCCATTGTTACCCAGGAGAGCATGTCGCATATACTGGTCCATGGTGTGTTATGCACTTGATGTCAGTCCTGGAGGTCTAGTAGTATAGCATGTGACTGGTAACCGAAAGGCTACAGGATCGAATCTCGTTCGGACTATGGAAATTTTCAGTCTGGCTTCTATCTAACCTTCAGCTCTCGGCTGTGTGAGTAGTCACCAGGAACGAAACGTGATTACGGTTCTATGCTAAGCTCTTTCCCCTGTTTCGATAACTGGTGAGGGTCACGTGGATCGTCCATGGTGTTGAATGGAAAGACTTACACTCGTCCATTGAGCCAGATGCAATTATTATTATGCACTGTGCGTGTCTCAACTTCACCAGGCTACTCCCTTACAAAACGACTTATGGTGTTATTTTATGAGTAGTCCCTTTTTCTCACAGTCCCAGTCTGAACTCCGTACAAGATGTGACAACCATGTAGGAAGATTTGGGAGGTGTTTATGACAACAATAAAGACCACGAACACTTACAACGTGTTGTATTATGTCATCTGTGGTTAAGAGACGTTTATCATTGAAAAGGGATAATTCTATAATTTCGAGTATCGATACCGGATTTGTCGCGCGATATGTCGCCCTGATAGTTGATAGCGACTAGTCCAAGTACTATGAATCAGTCAAAACAAGTCCTTGTAGGGGCTTACATTTACATCCACATCTACATATACATCTACATTATGCATACCTCTTTCCTAACTAAAGCAAAAAGCGAAGAACATTTCTTTGAAACTCTACTTCTCACTGTGATGCACTAGAATAATTTGTTGAATTAGCATTGTGGCGTATGTCAGCATCTTTGTATGTTAAGTAAAAGACAGTGTAACAGCCTGCACCTAATCGTCATGACCGTAGCAATGTATCTGTTGAGCTATGGAAGGTAGTACATGCCAGACGGTAAGCAGCTTAAGTACCTGAAGGCCTCCACTTCCTCTGATAAATTAGTTTTATCTCACATACTACAGCTAAAGATCTATGTTTAGTATTAATCCAGCATAATGATCAGAATAAGTTGAAGATGGAGGAAACCTTTGACTGTAGCCTTAGTAAATGATAATATGTCCTACGTTACTTTTGTGTTCTTAGGTGTGAACTCAAACATTTACATCCAAATCTACATTTCTATCTATGCCCCACAAGCTATTTATGATGTATGATGGCGGACACATTAACAAAGTCTATGGGCTGCTCTTGTGTGGTTAGTTGTACCTGTTACTTGAATTTCCATCTTGAACAGCATCAATAAATGGGTTAAGTTTTTCTATACTGCACGATTTCTATGAAGCAATTTTATCTCCAAAGGTAAAGCAGCCATAACCTTTAATTAATTTAGACTGAAGCGGTTAATTAAAAACGAGTTTCTCTTTGAGGTCGAGCACAACTAATCCAATAGCTTTATTAAAAATGTACTCGCTGATGTGCAAATGACATGAATGCGTAAACGTACCACATTACACTCATATAACAACACCTGCTGTAATCTCTAAATTACAAAGTGGAAAATGGTTGACTACTGACAAAGCAGACTCCCTTATATTCGTGAAATAGACCAAACCGTAACAATCCCACCTGTTGCAAACACATACCGAGACCGGATATTTACTGTTTAACTAACCTGTTTATGAATGCATACAATTTAATTATAAATAAATTAAGTCCACGAAATCCATATGATTTATATTTTGATAATACACTGTCCAGTTACTTTAATGTACAGACATGTCAAAAGCCTGAATAAACAATATTTGCAGCACGGACGTGCAGAAAAAGAGTGAATGAGGTTCTGAAATGTATCGGAAGGGATGCAGAGTGATACCAACTTAATCGCCAAGGTCAGCTTGCTGGGTTCCTCGGTTGAGGATCCATAGCATGAACAGCCCGAAGTCCGATCCAGGTAGGGCCACAGATTCTCGATTGGGTTTACATCCGCCGAGTCAGGTGAGTAAGATAAATTAATTTTGGAGCTCATCGAGCCACACATGTACATTGTGTGACATGTTGCATTGTCCTGCTGGTAGATGCCATCGTACCGAGGAGGAAACAAACTATATATAAGGATAGAAATGGTCTCCAAGGACAGATGCATACTTGTGTTGACCCACTGCGTCTTCCAGCGTGACAAGATCACTCAGGGAAGGCCTCGAAAACATTCCCCAAAGCATAACGCGCCGTCCGGCGTCCTGGTCACACCCGGCGATTGTTGCAGCGTCGTTCTCGTCAGCGGTCGTGTATGCGATTTAGTGTAAAACATAATTCATCTGAAAAGGCTACCTGCCGCCACTCAGAGGACGTTCAGTCGCGGTACTCGCATGAACATTCCAACCTCCTTGGCCGATGAATAGCGTGGGAGCATGAAGCAGGCTCCCGCTGCAGAGGCCAATATGCACTAACGTTCGAAGAACAGTCTTTGAGGAGACACTGTCGATAGCCCTTTGGTTGATCTGTCCGATCTGTTGCCCAACCGTTGCATGTCTATTCACCCACAGAACCCCTGCAGCTGTCGTGCACGCCTGCTGTCCATGGGCCATGGTGCACTGTAGTTGCCTCGGCACCAGTTCTGAATGGCGCCATTTTTTCATGTATCGTATGCGTCAACCACATCGGAAAGCGAGCAGTTTAAAACTTAGCCGTTGCTGAAATGCTTTCACCCTTGGCCCCAAAGGAAATGATCATGTCCTTTTGGATTTAAGATGAATTGCTTCTTTTCCACATTATGACATTGACTGGACTTTTTCCTGCATCCACCCGACACCCTTTACGTACCCTCCACTGCTTGTGTTGCCACCTGCCATCGTTGACTGATTATTGAATGTTGGCATTGAACATAGGTAGTGGTCACAATGCTGTTTCGACCAAGCAATCTACAATATCCATCCCTCCACCTCCTAGTGTGACTGTTGTTAGAAGTGCTGCACTCTACAATCTACACAGGCTGTAAAAAAAAGTACTGTGTTCAGGTGCACCAGGGTATAAGATGTGTGTATAGAAGGGTTTTAGTGTTAATGATTCATTTTTCACGGTCATCAGTGATACTCTCAGTTTGGAGGTAAAACGTTTTAGCAGTATTCATTCTAGACTACAGCCATGCCCCACTGCAGCAATTTCCCACTAACGAGCATGTACTTGTGTTGAACAGTTCCAGCCATTAGAACAGGGTTGCATTGTGGTCCAGCGGCAAGCTGGAAGGACGTGTCGACGCAGTGACACACATGTTGGGCACAATGTTTCCCGCTTTTCAACAATGGTCAACGGACTCGTTCCATGACTTTGGAGATTTGCACTTCAATTGCCGATAATTCTTACGCACTTTACGCCACTCGCTTTGATACAGTGTTTTAGTTACAATATGGGTCAACAGATCTTGTAGCTCATGACAGACATGTGCCTTATTATGACATTAGCGATCGAATATGAGTAATTGACTGTCCCTAAAAAGATATTTCATTTATTTCTGCTCTTCTACTTTCTTGAACACGTCTCTCTGTTCCTTGATCTCCAAGGCATCGCCAAGACTTGACGTGCGAAGAACAAGAGCTCCGCTACAGTAGATGGAAAAGTTCATTTGCTGTCACGCTTCGTCCACGTTCAGAGCTGATGCGCCTTCGGATTTATTTGCACAGGCATAAAAACGAGAATCCACAAAGAGGCACGACTTAAGTTTACCAACTGTCTAAGACACGGTTTCAGCTCTCACGAACACCTTCGTCGGCCTAAGAGGATAAGAGTGGAAAATGTTGTGCAAAGGATTCCATCTTTCACTGTCGATCCCTCACTATAACGGAAGATATCGTGAAACTCAACATAGTTAACTAATCACTACATGGCATAACAAAATAATATTATTTAAATAATACTAATTTACTTTTCTTTATTTTCTTGATTTTTCCAAGAACAGATGTTTTTGCAGAAAAACTCATTTTTTATTTATGAAAATGAAACTCCCTCAATTAATCGAATTTGATCCGACAGAGGACTGAGCTATTCCCAATATAGTTCATGTAAATAGAAGATGGATCACTACTGTTATCTGCAGAGGGAATTAAGCGGAATCAGCGGCGACGAGCAAAAAGGTGTACCGGACCTGGAATCGAACCCGGGATGTGGTGCTTACTAGGCAAATACGGTGACCACTGTGCTATCCGCAACACAGCGTGAGCGGAACTGCACAGAGTATCTCCGCACGCCTCACGGCCCATGCATACTGCAACCGAGCGCACCTAACCGCAGTCCCTGCCCATTATACTCCCGTGCTTTACCCAGAGTTTCTCACATGAGGTCGGACGTCTTTCGTGCACTCGCACTGATGAAAGTGGGTCCATTGCCCAGCCAGGTTCATCAGTTAGACGAATGCGTAGCATCTGTTGCTTCGAAACAACAGTCACCACGCAGATCTCGCAGCTGTGAAATACTGCATGTAAGCTGAAGCGGTATCACTGCTATCAGCTGTAGCCTATTAAGCAGGAGATCCCGGGTTCGGATCCCGGTACGGAACACATTTTCACTCGTTGCCGCTGATTCAGCATACTTACAACTAATATACTTCGTCGGGAATACTTGTGCACGTTTCATTGACCATCCCTTTGTTCATGACATGCTGTACACTAGCAAATAATTTCTCCAGTTTGGATACTTTTGCTTTCATTGTATGGGATTTCCATGTACATGATTTCCTTTTTTGTAGCGAACAATACAAAAAAATAATAGGTTTCCTTATCCACACTACATCTTGGGTACTAAGATGTAACAGTCCTGTTTGTGCCTTCACATCATTAATCGTTAGAGCGTTAGTTTCTCAAATTAATTCAGACAAAAGACGATTATTTCCGTCTTTACCATAACACCTTAACGTGCTACTGTTCTATGGTCAAATACTGTACAAATACGTTCCATGCATGTGTCCCTCTCTTCACCTCTCTACATAAAAGAAACGGTAGAGGCTATTCCTTCCTTGGATCACTTGACCTAGGTGTGGGCCTTCAATTTCAGGGGTCTGTTTGCCCACCTACCCAAAACCGGGCACTGTCCGTCTTAAATCTTTAACAGTATGCACACTATCCCCCTATTCCATCTTCACTTTAATAATGAAGTTTCTCTTTAGTATATCGACGCTACTCGGTTTTATTCCAAACGTGTGTTTTCTAACTCCTTGTTTATTACATTCACCTACTTTTCCTTGCAATGTTGGTAATATATAATGCAAGGTTTCTACTCTTACGGTGTTCTTCCCACATTTGTTAATCATTGATAGCATTTCTGCGCTTGTCTAGAGATAACTACAACTGATACAGTTGGCGGACTGCACTAACGCTTTATCTTTATTTGTACGTTAATCCGTCACATCAGTGTTACTGATGGAATAATTTCCGTTTCCGTTCATCTGCTTGTTTTTATGACGAAGCTGACATAAGTATTTTTTCCATATACGTCGCCTGTTTTACTTAACGGTATGCGTTTCCTGTTGCCGTTCGTGTGTTACTGCTCCATGCTACGCTATCGTTGGTACCTCTATGTATACTGCGGAAAAGAAGGTTTTCTATGACAGAAACCTATGAATGTGGGAATAGGGGTGATAAAATAGGTACTCCAGTCGAAGAAGTAAGGAAGAGGAAATTTAGGAAGTGTGTGTTAAAATCTAAGAAAGAAAGAAGATAGAAGCCCCAAAAACTTAATGGCATACCACCTTCTACCACAACGTCCCTTTCGCAATGGGTTCTTCACTCAGACGCTGGAGGATGAAGTGTTTTCGGCAACGTACTTGTCTCTGTTTCACGTGTAGAGGCCCCGAAAAATGATTTTGACATACCCCTATTTCGAGCATGATGGCTTCAAGTGACGACACATCACCATTACAAGTAAATCAGTTGATTGTAATCATTTACAAAACTACTACTGGCTAATGGTGTCTAACTTCCAACATAAAAATTCATAGAAACCCAATTGTAATACATCACACAATATAAAAGTATAAAATTCTCATTATACATCAGTTACGTAGTAAATGGTGATCACTCTGGGACATCATGTGCTATAATTGTAAGATTACGTTCATATCGTAATTTTCATGTCTCTCATTCTCGAGAAATTACGTTAAACCCTCCGTAATAGGGCAGTGGTAATTTTAATGTCATTCTACGGCTAGAATGCGGACAGGGCAGTGAGAAATACATTAAAGTAAAAGATCATAGAGTAGTAAGATTAGAAGAAACTGCTACAGGGAAAACGCACACAGTCCCCAGAGGCTCGTTGCAACTGATAATGTAACTATGATTTATTCAGATAATCGCCGTAATCACACTTACATCTATGAAATTATCTTCAAAATTATCTTCATAACAACGAAAAAAGAATGTTACATGCGGCAACCAAACGTACAACACATAAAACTGATTAGTGCAACATTCCCGAGACGAAACATGTACACTATTATCACAGAGTGCCCATTCTGCTACATCATAGTACATTACATAACATAACGCAAGCATAACTATTGCCGTACAGGTATTGTTCAAAATTTCACCCACCATGATCACGACCGAGTGTGCACTTGCTTAAGGATTCCAGGAATTCGGCATACTGCTTCCATGTCCAGTAAGGTCCGTGTAAATATCGCATGTAGTCTCATACATTAAGCTCATTCACATGTCCACTGTGTCTTGTCCTAGCTCGCGATGGAGCTCAACCACCGTTACTAACCTATTGTCGTCCAAACTGTTCTCCAATGTCATTCTTAACATAAAATGCAGAATTTGCCAGTGTTTCGTCATACTGCAACTACGTAAGACGACAAATTCTCACCGGCACGACTTCTAACAACTGTCGGAGGAAAAGTCGAAGGAATGTTTTGGACACTACTCCGTTCATTATATTACGAGATAGGAAAGGTCAAATCACAGAATAGTTGATTTCAGCTAATACATTCACAGTAAAGTGTTCTAGCTGAAGCGACGAATGAACATTTGTACCAAGGACACGATAGTGCAGAGGTTATCGAATCTGCCTAGTGAGCAGGAAATCCAGCTTCGAAACCGGGTCTTTGTACATATTCTCATTCGTCTCTTGAGCGTGCCTGTATACATCACAGATGTTTGAAGCTTGAATAATCTGTGGAACCTATATCTGGGCTTCAGGCAGTATTCTCCATTTCGTTTGACGCTGAGGTGCTATTCCAATACAGATCGATAGCCTCTGAAATGCTGATCGAACTTAGGAGATATACCAAATAGGCTAAGACGTCAATGGAAATTTGGGTTGAGGAAGGAGACGTGGTAGTTTCAAAAATGGTTCAAATGGCTCTGAGCACGATGGGACTTAACTTCTGAGGTCATCAGTCCCCTAGAACTTAGAGCTACTTAAACCTGACTAAGGACGTCACACATATCCATAGCCGAGGCAGGATTTGAACCTGCGACCGTAGCGGTCGGGCGGTTCCAGACTGTAGCACCTAGAGCCCCTCGACCACTCCAGCCGGCTGTCAGTGAGGTTTCAGAACTAATAGATCCACTACAGATCATATTTTTACCACCAGACACATCCTTGAAATATGTCGACATCCACCAGATGGTCATTGATTTCAAAAAGCTTACGATAGTATCAAAAGGGATAAACTGGAAGGCATGCAAGACGCAGGAGTATAGGAGTATCAAACAAATTAATAAGATTGGTTCAAATGAATTTGAGAAGAACACTATGTAAAGTAAAAGTTGAGGGCACTTCATCAAAGACATTTGAAGTTAACCAAGGACTGAGAAGGGTGATGTGCTTTCGCCTATTCTGTTTAATGTCGTCTTGGAGAGGATAATGCGAAAGACACAAAGCGGCAAGCGTGAAAGAACACTGTTTAATAGAGTGACGCAGGATCTTGCATATGCAGATGATACTGATTTGTTATCCAGGGAAACAGGACCTCGAAGAAAAGCTTGAAAACCTAGAAAACTAGAAAGATATGGAGCGGAGATGGGGCTGATAATTAATCAAAGACCAAATATATGTTAACATCTAGGAAAAGGCTTAGTGAAGGTGAAAGAAGCATGACTTTGAAAGCGAAAAAATTTAAACGCTGTGAGAGCTTTAAACATGTCGGTCGTTGGTAACTGAGAATAATGAGAGAAGAAATACATGCAAGGATTACAGGTGGTAACAGGATCTTCTTCGCACTGATTAAAGTATTTAAAGCAAGAAGCTTTGGTAGGAATCTGAAGCTGACAGTGTATCGCACAGAAGTGAGACCTGTGGTGATGTATGGTTCGAGGACGTGGACAATGGGATAAAATGTAGAGTTGTTCCAGAGATGCGAAAAATCTTTCGGCAGTGAATGATAGGGGATTTTGGCCAAACAGAAACAGTAAAGAGATCAGAGAGTTGTACAACAAACCAGGTATAGTGACAGAAAAAAAAGAGTAATAGACTACGTTTATTGGGACATGTATAAAGAATGGTGTAGAACAGCACAGTCAAGAAAGTTTACATAGGAATGGCGCGTGGTAGCCGTATAAGGTTCAGCACAAGGACTAGATGGCTAGGCAACGTGGAGGAGGACTTGAGAAGAATGGGAGTTAGAAGATGGAGTGCGAAGGCAACCAGCAGTGAAGAGTGTGTGGAGCAGGTTACACCGGCTGTAGTGCCAAGGAGTAAGTAAGCAAGACTTCGTAATTAATCAGAACCGCTAATGAGACCACTTTGCTTGACCTGAGGCTGAAGTATATAATTATCAAGACACCATTCAAGTTCACTTCATTTCCGTTTGATGCAGAATCTATAAGGGTAAACACTGTCTGTCTGTTGTAATTTTGTCTAATACGCAGTACGAAAAGATCCCAAAGAAACAGAGCATCAACTGATAAAAGAAATGTAACTAACATTTTGGTAGTGGCTGTAAAACCCACTTGACTGTACGAGCAAGCCTGTATGTACGAGTGGAATCAGGAGTGTAATGCGAATACTACATTCCAACGAGGTTCCTCCTTTCCATACTTGCTCTATCAACAGTTTCATGGTTATGATTTTCAAAAGCGTGTTCATGTTGCGACATTTGCCGAATTTAGTACTCTCTGTAGCTCTAACAGTTTTTGCCTTGTTCGATGAACTGCAAGTCTGCACAATTTGCCTCAACATGCAATATTCAATGACAACACGTTGCTTGTTGTAACTGCTTTTAGTCCGTGTCATGATCATTTCATATGATCACAATTACAGGTTCCGTTGCACTGTACGTAATTATTTCACAATCGATTGAACATTAAGTCGTATGGCTTTATCAACCTAGTGACGATACAGCTTTGTGTAACTACTGGCATCTCCTTTCTTCCATTGTAAATAACTGTAGTTAGTTTAACACAGCAGGTTAGTAATTTTATTAACGGCATATGATAAGAACCAGTTTGGTTGCTGCAGTTCCTTTATGTTTTATGAGAATTCGGCTTCCGTCACTACGTTATTCGTGACTTATGTTCGAATTACCGTTCCTGATATATTTTACGTAATTACTTTGTAAGTGTATTTTATAGTTATTTACCCTACTTCCTGTCATACGTGTCAAATGACGATGCAGTGTGGTGTAAGCACTGTCACCTTTTCCCTTGTTATTGTACGTAGTTGGATTGTTACCTTCGTTTGTATCTATTTCTCAATTGTTTGGACTCATCGTGCTGTGATTTTTATTCTTTAATATCAGTGCTGTAATTGTATATAATAGTAGAAACTTTAACATAGCAAGATATTAATTGGCATTAAACGATTGAAACTAACAATTGTTGCTATTTTATCATTCCACTTGTTAATCGACAAGTTTTCTTGTAATCGCTTTAATGCACTGCACATGGTCTCTTCGTGTGAGCACATTTATTACTTTTCCCTGTTGTTTCTACATTTATTTCATCACTTGTGTAATAAATTACTCACTGTTTTATCCGTCTGACGTTGGTGCAACCTTGCTTAAGCTTTTGGAATCTGTTCTTTTATTGTACAGACATGTAGGAAATTCAGCCCAGCTCGTATTCAGTTTGCCGGCAAGGGACAAAAATTCCGACATTTATGCGTTCAACGACAAGATGTTATGTGTTGTAACTGCTTTTATTCTGTAGCCACCATCTCTTTCTGCGATCACAATCACTGGGTCTGAATACTGCACGTATTTACTTCACAGACTATTGAATAATAAGTTGTACGGCATTACTGACCTTGGCAACGATACAGCTTGGAATAACCAGTAGTATATGTTTCCTTCCATTGCAAATAATTATAGCGAGTTTAACGCGGCTCCTTTATAGTCAAATTAACGACATACTAGAAAAAACACCAGTTTGATTGCTTTAGCTATTTTACATTTTCACAGACAATGCATCTTTTCTAACTATGTGATTAATCACTTATGATCGCTCTGTAAGATCGTAATTGACTTCCTGATATATTTTACATAATTATTTTGCAGTTGTCTTCGTAATTCTTCACTTATCGTTACAGCTCTCAAATGACTACGTAGTTTCTTGTTAGCACCGGTACCTGTTCCCTTTTTATTGAGCGAAATTGTTGATGACTATTGTTCGTTTCTATTTTTCAATTATTTGTATTAATTGCCTAATTGTTTTTGCACTTTAATATCTGTTCTTTGTTTAAGGTGCTGTCATTACTTGTAACGAATACGATCTTACAGTCGACTATCACGCTCGACAGAGGCCAATTATAGTACTACATTAACATGTTTACCTCTGTCGTGGAGCGGCCCTATATGGGCAATTTACTGTATTAGTCGACCACAATGTTATTCGACCTGGAAGTGAGAACGCTATGGGGGGCTTGTCATATGTTTTTATCGTCATATTTCATAAAAACACGCTGAAAGAGTTGATAATATATGCACAAATGTCTTGAAATCATTCATAATGTGATGGGCTTTACCTATTCACCAATGCACTTGTTTACTGCAATGTCACCGTGTGTTTCCGATGGAGGCCGCGGGAGGCGAAGTGCAATAACATTGTGATCAGGATGTAGGCAGTAGGTCCTGTCTGGTCGGCAGATCGTTTACGATCAGTGTTCTAGGAGTTGGTCTTTAATATCACATACGGAAACAGAACAACTATAAGAAGACTTTAGGACAACTTAATTAGCATTTGGTACTTACTTTTCCGTGTCCAGATCAAATTTTATTTTTCCAATAGTTAGCCACCGCTACGGCTTTCTCGTTGGCTTGTAGCAGGTCATTAAAACTACAGGGCTCCGGCAGAAATCAGCACATGAGCAGATGTGTCTCGTCTTATACCTCTCCGCATCCTCAAAGAACGTCGTCGTCGTTAGTCAGCAGTCCCCACTTGCACAGATTAGTTTTGCATCTGGGTACACCAGCCCTCAGCCTATTTAATATTCTCCACACTGCATAAGGAAGTTTGTTTCCAGGTGCCATTTGCGGTTTGTTCATTCTCCCATTTACGGACTATATTCTCCTCCTGTGAACCGTCAAGGATCTTGGTTCTTGCCATAAAGCTATTTCTAGACTTAAGCCCCCGAGCCTGGGTGACGTGCCCATTCAGTGGGTGTCGAGAATCTGTTTCTTTCTTTGTTCTGCTGCCACCTGCCTTCTGATCTTGGATGGGGAAATTCCAGCAAGTAGATACAAATTCCCCGTTGGTGTGGGTCTGAGACAGCCTGTAACAATTCTCATTGTCTCATTTACACTTACATCAACCTGATTAGCATGTGCAGATGCTTCCCATACTGGCGCTGCATAGTCTGCTGCAGAAACACACAGAGCAAGTGCTGATGTTCTCAGTACTGATGGTTGAGCTCACCATTCATAGTTTGTCAACCTGCGGATGATGTTATTCCTGGAGCAGACTTCAGCCTCGGTGTTTTGGCAATGCTGCTTGAACGAAAGCGTTCTGTCAAGTACAACCGCAGGGTATTTAGGTGTTGGACAGTGCTTTAGCTTCTTGCCTTACCATGTAACGTCGAGCTCAACTCCAGCACATCTATTGCGCGAATGGAAAGCATATATTTGGGTTTTGTCAGGATTTGGCTTGAGGTGATTGGCGTGGTAGTATTAAGCCAGTTCTTCAAGCGCTCTAGAGAGATTTCCAGATGTTGCATCAAAATTGGACCCCTGGACCACCACAGATGTTTTCAGCATATACGAACAGTCTTGAATCTTGAGGTATAGGTTGCTCATTAGTGTACACATTATAAAGAATGGGAGGAAGTACACTTCCTTGAGGTAAGCCATTCTTCTGCAGTCGCCATCTACTGTTCTTACCATTTAGGAAGACATAAAATCTTCGATTCTGCAGAAGACTACCAATAACCATCGTCAACCTACAGTCCCCTGTGAGGTGATACGATTTGCACAATATCTTTCCGTGGTTTACCGTGTCGTAAGATCCATGAAAGCTGCTCCCGTTATTAATATTTTTTCAAACCCATCTTCTATATGTTCCGTCAGGTTAAGTATTTGCCCACAACGAGATCTTCCTCGTCTGAAACCGGCTTGTTCCTTTATGAGCTTTTCATCTATAGTTTCTGCTACCCGGTTGAGAATCATCATCTGCAGTATCTTATAGAAATGGCATAGATGTGACACTGGTCTCTAACTTTTGGGATCCTTTACCTCCTTGCCAGGTTTTAGTAAAGCCACCACTCTCACCTGCCTCAAAATTTTTGGAATATTCAGCTCTTTAATACAGGTGTTCATCATTTGTACTAACCAGTTTCGAGCTTTGGGCCCAAATTGTTTTTTCTGGTCCGTTATAAGGTTATCAGTTTCAGCGGCCTTATTCAGTTTCATACTCTGAATGGCGTCTTCCAGTTCGGTTGCTGTGAATGAAGCATTGAGGAGTCCGTACTCTTTTGGTTCTTGGGGTATAACTCTTTCCCTTTCTCTTTTCCCTTTGGTTTTCCTATTCTTCAGAAGTTGGGTAGCAATCTGATTTGCTGTTACCCCGTTGCTCTTCTGCTGGTGGTCACTTGGGTCCCCACTTAAGTTTTTTAGTAATTTCCATGCACGTCTGCTGTTTTGTTTCATGTCAAGATTCTCGACTAGTTTGCACCACCTTGATCTTTTATCCTCAGAAATAGTCTGCATTAGTTCCTCCCCATCCTCCATCGTATCTTCGCTGAAGGGGTCCTGAGTGAACAGCTTTTGGTACCTGTCAAGTAAGACCTTGCTGCTGCCGGTCAGACAATGGATGTACTGGGTACGGCAACCCCTTGAAATGTTTCTCCTTGAGATCCCTTTTACAAGATCGATAAATCTACCTTACTCATCTGGTCGAGGGGGGATTTTCTCAATCTCTTCGTCCAATTGCTCTTTAAATTTCTGCCAGTCTGCCTTTTTGAAATGAAACCATCTTTGGAAAGACACCTCCTCTGGTTTAACCATGGCATTCACAACAGAAATGACGGGTCTGTGTAGTGTACTTGGATTAGGTTCTTCAAGAAGCTTCATGCACTGTGCTGCCAACTTCCCACTCACAAAGATGTTGTCAGGATTATATCCCCTTCTCCATCTTCTGTGGTTGAACGATGCTGGCTGTTTTGGGTCATGAATGAGTTGCAGGTCATTAGTGTCAGCCCACGATTCAAGCTGTACACCATTCTCATCAGTCTCATGATATCCCTATGCTTCACCATGGCAGTTGAAATCGCCCATGACAAATTAATATGGTCATATGTAAAATTGTTTGGTTCCTGGAAAACAAAGTTCACATCTGGTGGTTTGTACACAGACGTCACAGAGAACGTCTGGGCGCGAATGGTAAGTACTTCAATGTCATTTACTTCTGTCATTGCGGCTGATGTTACGTTGAGCCCGGGTCTGATCAAATTCGCACTCCCATACTTGTCGTGAGGTCTTTCAATGGCCAAATCCATTCCTGCTATTTTAGGTCTGTGGCTGGTGACTCCACGGTGCGTTTCCTGCACCAACAATACGTCGCATTTATGCTTATCGCACATGTCTGCTAATAAAACATTTTTATGACTAGAGAATCCCTCAATATTTATCGAGACCGTCACAAGGGTGGTCTTGATAAAGGCCGTTGCATCTTGATGCTAATATGGTTTTGGACTTTACCTTGATCTGGTGTTAGAAGGATTAGCCGGTGAAATCTTTCATCGTTTACTGGGTACGTCCGATTGTATCTGTCTTCAGTCTTTAGGCTCACAATCTTCTAGGAGGCTCCTTCTTTGTACCCCATTAGCATTTGGTATAAGGTTGTTATCAATGTGAGTTGCTTGTTTTATTCGTTAACATACTATAGTTCGATTCCCGGCGGGGTCAGGGATCTTCTCTGCCTCGTGATGGCTGGGTGTTGTGTGATGTCCTTAGGTTAGTTAGGTTTAAGTAGTTCTAAGTTCTAGGGGACTGATGACCGTAGATGTTAAGTCCCATAGTGCTCAGAGCCATTTGAACCTTTTGAACATACTATAGCTTTCGTCTTATTTCCTGTTTTCTTCAACTACAGGCAACGAGAAAATGTTCTACGAACGCAATCGGTCATAACAAAATATATGAGTATTAATAAATCCGAGGTGGTTTAAACATCATTAATTTTCGAAGTTGTTGCAATTTGTGAACAACATAATAATTCGATTAAATAAAAAGAAAACAAAAAAAATATCTGTGGGCCATACTGTCTAAGCGAGAGAATCAGCGGGCGCTAAGCTACTCCTATTACTGAAATAAACTGAAATAGCGCTAGTCTACCGGTTATTTTTGAATTAAATTTATATTTTGTTCTTATGACCTCACGTCTTTTTAACCAGTTGGAAGAGGGATGTCTATAAATAATTTGTGAGCAAGACGTATGAGACAGGCGAAATCCCCTCATACTACAAGAAAAATATAATAATTCCAATCCCAAAGAAAGCAGGTGTTGACAGATATGAAAATTACCGAACTATCAGTTTAATAAGTCACAGATGCAGAATACTAACGCGTATTCTTTACATACGAATAGAAAAACTGGTAGAAGCCGACCTCGGGGAAGATCAGTTTGGATTCCGTAGAAATGGTTGAACACGTCAGGCAATACTAACCTCAAGACTTATCTTAGAAGAAAGATTAAGAAAGAGCAAACCTACGTTTCTAGCATTTGTTGACTTAGAGAAAGCTTTTGACAATGGTGAGTGGAATACACTCTTTCAAATTCTAAAGGTGGTAGGGGTAAAATACGGGGAGCGAAAGGCTATTTACAATTTGTACAGAAAGCAGATGGCAGTTATAAGATTCGAGGGACATGAAAGGGAAGTAGCGGTTGGGAAGGGAGTGAGTCTGGGTTGTAGCCTCTCCCCGATGTTATTCAATATGTATATTGAGCAAGCAGTAAAAGAAAAAAATAAATAAAAAGTCGGAGTAGGTACTAAAATCCATGGAGAAGAAATAAAAACTTTGAACTTTGCCAATGACATTGTAATTCTGTCAGAGACAGCAAAGGACTTGGAAGAGCAGTTGAACGGAATGGACAGTGTCCTGAAAGGAGGCTATAAGATGAACACCAACAAAATCAAAACGAGGATCATGGAATGTATCGAATTAAATTGGGTGCTGCTCAGGCAATTATATTAGGGAATGAGACACTTAAAGCAGTGAAGGTGTTTTGCTATTTGGGGAGCAAAATAACTGATGATGGTCGAAGTAGGGAGGATATAAAATGTAGACTGGCAATGGCAAGGAAAGCGTTTCTGAAGAAGAGAAATTTGTTAACGTCGAATATAGATTTAAGTATCAGGAAGTCGTTTCTGAAAGTGTGTGTATGGAGTGAAACATGGACGATAAATAGTTTGGACCAGAAGAGAATGGAAGCTTTTGAAATGTGGTGCTACAGAAGAATGCTGAAGATTAGATGTGTAGATTACGTAACTAATGAGGAGGTATTGAATAGGATTGGGGAGAAGAGGAGTTTGTGGGACAACTTGACTAGAAGAAGGGACCGGTTGGAAGGACATGTTCTGAGGCATCAAGGGATCACAAATTTAGCATTGGAGGGCAGCGTGGAAGGTAAAAATCGTAGAGGGAGACTAAGAGATGAAAACAAAATTATATTCAGAAGGATGTAGGTGGCAGTAGGTACTGGGAGATGAAGAAGCTTGCACAGGATAGAGTAGCATGGAGAGCTGCATCAAACCAGTCTCAGGACTAAAGATCACAACGACAACAACAACAACAATGAATAATTTTAGAAAGATACCAAACGGCAGTTCTGTTTTAGTTGACTTGTCAGAGTTTATATGCGACGTAGTTAGGGGCATCCGGTAGCACAGCTTAACTGTGGGACCAAGAATCTGGCTGCAGCCACTGAAATTCACCACTTGACGTTGATGAAATCCACAAGTTGGATTTGTAGCATGTTTGATCTGGTGCTCATATTTTATTTTTATCCTCTCCAAGGAAACAAAATATTACAACTTTATAAACAGATCATCCAAAGAACGTTAAATCTATCTGTCGACATAGACAAGATTGATTGTACGCTCACTAAGACGTCACACATATTGACGTACGTCTGTAGAGCAAATTAAAACAAGAATTACCAATGAGGAAATACCCTACCGCCAGCAGACAGTCAAAATTCTGCTATCGGGTAGCTGTGTATGTGTTTCAGTGCCACCTATAGCGTATGGGAAGCGATATTTTAACTTTTCTTCAATATAAGCGTACATTTTAAAGGGGATAGTTATTGCTTATCTGAAAGACGCGTCATGTAACTAATCCCTGCGCAGTCTTTCTGCGTCGATCCTTCTTTCGAAGTGCAAAGAGCGAAGAGCACGTCACAAGTACGCCATTGGGAAGTGCGAATAGCAATAGAGGTTGTAAGGCTTTTTTTGTAACCAAAAGTCAACGAATTGGTACACCGATTGTAAAGTCAAGGAAAAACAAATACATGGGATGCAAACACGGTATTTTTTCAGTCGTCTACATTTTCTGTCAGTTCAGTCTCGATGTCTTGCCAGCGAAACCTATCACCTGCGATTAGAAACAATTATATCAAGTTCACATTATCGCTCACTAGTGATTTCAAAACACTATTAATTTATAATATGGCAATACATGTACAAAGACTACAAAACTACTACACGACAACATCGAAGCAAAGGTCTCGAGCATAAAATAACAAAAGCTATCTTTGGATGCCATGGTCTTTCACGTATTTTATAACATCACTCATCACTGCGAGGAAATCTTCGTGCTTTGTACGCACGTGCGGAACCATTCGATACAACATTAGCAACTGACTGTCATTCCCCACCACAGTGACAGATTGTCTGCGCGTCGTCCATGGCCTGATCGGATGCGGTTCAAAGTAGTCCAAATTGCCTGAGGCAAGCTTCAGGCATCGTTGCCAGCAATGTTTCCATTCATCGATGGTACTGAGTTCATTTTCCGTGAGTGTCCTGGCTGTGATGAGAGTGGGATTTCTTGATCTTACTCTTTTTAGTTCGTCAGGGAATACGTCGTCTTTTATTGGAAGGTCGGTGTTATTAGCAGTCTCCTGGTATTCAAGCAGTAGTGCGTTTTCCCGTCTGATATCAGGACGTTGAGTGCCCATCAAGATAGGTAGCTAGTATATGACTGTAGGTGGTATGACCCACTAACAATGAGCATCACCTCGTTAAGTTGTACGTCTGTCTTTTTTCCGTGTGGACCATTAAACCAGACAGGCGCACAGTACTCTGCTGCTGAGTATACCAAACTCGGAGAGTGTCTGCTGACGATCTGCAACTAGAGCTGCAGAGTTTATGGAGAATGTTGTTTCTTATTTTGAGCTTAGCAGATACTCGTGTCAAGAGCTCCTTGAAAGAAAGTGTCCTATCAAACGTGATCCCAAGGTATTTGGGATGCATATTATGATGCAGTTTGTCTCCTACAAATTAGGCATCGAGGACTCCGTGTGCCGATCTATTGGACAGATAAAAATACAATTTATGCAAATAAAGGCTTAAGATGCCTACAACAAAATTTACGATTTCTTCACTTATTTCAAAATTTTTGTGTTTGGTAGCTATTGCCGAGTCGTCTGCAAAGCCAAAGATTCTGGGTGGTGATGGAGGGACATCAGATATACAAAGCTATCATTCAGTACTTTTGGGCAGCTAGTGTCTTTTTCTGTCGTTGCAGTAAATTTCCTTCCAGTTAACATGTCAATTTTTTTTTTCCGTTTGCATCGAACAAGTTTCAATAATTTATGAAGCAGACCATGCCACCAAACTGTGTCATATGCCTAGCTTAGGTCGACGAAAGCAACTGATGTTTTCCACTTCATTTGGTACCCTGCTTTAATAAATGTTGTTAAAGATAACAATTGATCAGCGCAGCTCCGTCCTGGCCGGAATCCAGCTTATTCAATAGGAAGCTTCTGAAAGATTCCTGGACTAATCCGACTGTATAGAATTCTTTCAAGGAACTTGCAAATAGTGCTCAGCAGTGTTATTCGGTGATAGTTCTTAGGCTGATCTGGTGCCTTGTTGGGCTTGAGTATTGCTATGATTTACGATTGATTCGTCTTTTGTGGGACTCAACAAGATATCATAAGTCAGAGAAGAAATCTGCCAGCAACCTTTTTGCTTAGTTCACACTATTCAGAAGAAATTATGAGTGCATTTCGTCAGTTTTAAGAGCTGTCGAAATTTGAAGTATATAGAAACTTCTTGGAAGTCAGATTATTCATTCGTGTTTTTTTTTCAGCAATGTAAGTTTGCTTCTGATGTATCGTGTACGATTTTTTTCCCTTGGTGCTCTTGATGTGGGTACTTAGTATGATGCAATCCTGTTAGCTGATATGCGAGTGTTGTTCCATATTTCAACTTTGTTTCCATCCAATTACCTCAGTAATGACCATGCTTTTCTACTTGATATTTAAAAACTCAGTGACTCAGCAGTCTCTCTCCACCTAATTCGTCTGGCTGTATTGAGGTCGTGATGTAGGTTATCCGCTATTTTCGGGTCCACGCATTTTAGAAAGTTATCATATTATTTCTCAGTAGATTCATTTCAACCTTCAATGTGTTGCTTCCAGTAGCCCCAAGGGATTGCCTTCTTTGCTGCAATTATAATAGCTCCAACAAGCCACTCATAGTTTTTTTGTTTTGGGGGGAATCTAACCAAGAAATGTGTCCAGATTTTTGGGAAATACGTCCCACTTTGCCTTTCTGAAGTTCCATCGAGGTCGTGGAAACGATGAAGCGAGTGGGATATTTGTCCGTATTTCGGTTAAGTTTGGACGCTATTGGCTGTGTGGGAAGTCTTGTAATAAGGACCTTGTCCTTTGGAGAAGTAATTTCCTTTCATTACTAGTTAGAAAGCATAGTTCGGGATTAAGTTTCTGTCTTTCTTACTTTTTCCTTTGCATCAAACACCAAATATAAGCTATTGTCTTCTGTCCAATTTACAATGGCCTCACCGTTTCCATCACTTTCTTCGTACTTCCATTGAGCATGATGACTGTTTAAATCCCCGAGGTATATGGCGGATGTTGTGATACCGGGATGATCTGTAGAGTCCAGGAGATAGCTGTAGACATCAATTACAGTTAGCCGCGTGGAGTGGCCGCGCAATTTGAGGCGTCATGTCACGGATTGCTCTGCCCCTCCCGCCGGAAGTTCATGTCCTCCCTCGGGAATTGGTTTGTGTGTTGTTCTTAACGTAAGTTAGTTTAATTCATGTGTAAGTGTAGGACAGTTTGGTCCGTTAGGAATTCACACACATTTGAACATTTCTTGAATTACTGTTAGTTCGGTCTTCACTGTAACTTGCGGAAGACATTGAGATCAGATACAAATAACAGGTGTGCAGTCTTGACTGACGATTGTACGTATGTTGCTTCGGTGGTACGTTGCTCCTAGTAGGTAAAAGCCAGGGATTTCTCCTCTATGATTCTTTCGCTCTTCATTTTCAGTATTCAATAACAGCAACAACATCGATGTTATACTTTGATAAAATCTTCTGTAAAATTTGCATTTTGATGTCCTCATGCCTTCAATGTGGACTTGATATATCTTGATGACGGCTCCAGAGTTTATAGCAGGAGGGTCCTCAGCAAACCATGTGAGTCCATGTCTTGTGATACATTCATTTTAGCCAGGAGATCTTTGAAATTACCCGACCTTCTCTGCTTATAGGCCTTAGATGTTTGCTTTGAAATGACTGTTCTTTAACACCACCCAGAGGACACGTGTGATTTATGTTACCTCAAGGATGTTAAGAGTCATTGTACCCCACTGTTAACAGTTAAAATGCAGCAGCGACTCAAAGGAAAGGTTCCGTACTTATTGGCTAATTATCCTATTCTACTAATATCCTGCGGAAAGTTTCATCCTGCGGAAATTTTGACAGTTACTTGCTTCCAAAGTTGTATAATATGTTGAGCACTACTCACCACTGACTAATGAAATCAGTGGAGGATGGTGGTTGGCCGTCAGATGGAAATCTATCGTTCATAGGAGAGGTAAAAAAATTATATAAATGATGATGATCATGTTTGCATCATAAAACGCTTCACATGTAGTTACTTCTTGGCAATCTTATTGATTACTGAATAAGGTTTACTTTTTTAAAGTTTTCTTACCTAATAACGGCCGCCATAATTGAACATGATATGTTTTTAAAAAAAACTGAAGACGACGACGAATGGAAACAGTTTTTTTGGAAGTGACATACGAGTGTTTGCCAAAATGAAACAGAGTTGCTTGTTTGGGTGCCTGTGAGGATTTGTCGTTTTACTGTCTTGTGCAAGGTCTTTCATCAGAACTTAGGGCGTTTCCCCAAGTTTGTACGAGGTATTACGCCTACTGCCACGGTACAGAAAGCCATTTAATTTCGAATAACCTACAGAATGGTTTGCCTACTGGTATCTGCTATACTGGGACGAAGGTCAGTAGGAAATCGCATCTGCGAAATGTTGATCTGAGTTGCTGAATACATACATTAACTCAGTTCACGCCAGTAACATGTGTGAAACCAGAGTCCATATTCACATAATAGTACCGGTAATTTGCAAGCTCTATTTTTTATGTACATTTTATCTCGTATTACTGTTTCCACTATTTAACTACCAGCAGTAGGCCTGTCTCTAGTTACAAGACGTATACCCATATATCTTGTTCCTAACCCACTCTTTTTGTAATTTTTGGTATGTATGTATATCAAAAATATTACAACTTATCTTCTATTGCACTTTTCGCACCGTTCCATGCTTAACACTAACACATTTATTCTGCTCTATGTTTCTATTACGTTCTTGCTTAACAATTTGTAATATGCATATACACAAAATTTAAAAAAATTCTGCTCCTCGGACTTACTCAATTAGCTTTTATACGAGATTCTTTCTCTGTACAAGGTGTATTGTTACAAACGGGCATGCTATTTCTATTTGATTTTACCAAGAGTTGTAGTTGTCCAACAATAAGCACTATACTTCACGACCACAACGATCATTTTAGTACCTAGGCATAACTATGTTTTGGTGATAATCGCGTTTTTCTGCTATCGTAACAACGTTACAAAATTGTCTCATGTTTAAATGGTTATTCCTTGTATTAATATAGGAATTTTTGTCAGAGAAGAACCCCGACATCTAAATAAATCTTTTACCTTTCCTATTTTTCTAAACAAAAATAGCGTTTTCCTTTTGTTATTCGCTGTCATCTGGGTTAGTGTGTTTATAGTCAGCATCACCTGGTGACATAATTTTCTTAAAGAAGTAATTTTTGTTATCCCGTTACATCTAATAGTTTTAGACCATGTGCATAAATAATAGTCCACAATTTATTTTGAATAACAAGTAACCATTACCAACGGCACAAATGTTTCCCTTGGTTGAATCAGTGGAACACTTAAGTCCTCGCTGTGTTGATGTTTATGATTTGTGTTTAAAGAACTCTATCTGTCTTCATTACCAGTCTACTTGTCTCAGTGTTACTGCTTTTATTCCAGATCTTACCACAGAGCCAATCATAGATGTTCCGAAGAGTTTTATGTGTAGATGTGTAATAAAACTGTGGTATTTAGTCTCCCAAACGAAATGGTTTATGTCACAAGTCATCATGTACTACTGTGTTTCTACAGTGGTGTGTTCCTACAAAAATTACTAGCCATTTATTTCTTGAAAATAAAATTACACAGCGAAGGAAATTATACAGGGTTAGTCGCTAAATATTGCCACCAAGAATGACTCCGAAAGTGTGGTAGGAACTGAAGAGTTTGTGGGATAAATGTTTTTCTGATAGCCGCTGTCGAGACGAATCCAATGATGTGTAACAGTAAGGTCTTTCAAGGTCAACGAAGGTCACAAAGGTGGCATTAACATCCATTTACAGAAGGCGTTCGAAGTGATAACCATTGGTATCAATGCAGTGTTGCAATCTTCTTATCAAGGATTCAGTGATATTCCTTATCTCTTCGGCACTTATCGAAGCACAACCTCTGACAATTCTCTCTCGCATACATGCAGGTGTAGTTGGAACGCCTTTATAGACTCTGTCTTTTACGAATCCCCACAAGAAAAAATCCAGAGGAGCCAAGTCTGGCTAACGAGCCGGCCATGACACATCTCCTCCGCCTCTAATCCAACGATTTGGGAATTGTGTCTGCAACTCATTTCTAGCCATCAGCGAAAAATATTCCTAGTTCCCAAAGGTACTTCTTCAAAAAACACACCTAATGTTTCTTGCAGGAATGTGGTATAGTGCCTACCATTAAGATTTCCTTCGATGAAATAGGGGCCTATAATTCTGTCCTCCAGAATCCCACACTATACATTCACCGACCACGGTTTTTGGTATGCCACTTGCCGCAGCCAACATGGATTCTCAGTTGCCCGATAATGTGTGTTATGCAAATTAACATTTTCATGGTTCGTGAATGTAGCCTGGTAAGTAAATTTGATTTTAATAAATGTGTCATCCATCTGCATCTGAAGTTGGGCCCATCGGCAGAGTTCAATGGGACGCATGCAAACAATACCAGTTAATTCTTAGTGGAGACTGATATAGTAAGGATGATATTTGTGGCGATGCAGAACACGAACAATACTGCTCTGGCTCATGCAGGAGTGCCTTGCGATTTGACGCGAACTAACACAAGGGTCTCAAACCAGAGTGGCAAGAGTATCGGTCTCCGTTTCCTCGTTAGTAAATTTCCTTTGCCGGATATGTTTATGATGCGCTAAAGATCCAGTTGTTCTCAATTTATCATATACATTTTTAAATGGTCGACATGTAGGCTGAGTACTCTGAGGATATCTTCCAGCATATAAGTCTCTAGCTCTCAGTGAATTTCGTTGGCATGAGAAGCATATAGACTTGTTTTTCGAAGGAATACATCATTCAAATTCCCTTGATTCGACAAGACTAGTCTTACCGTTCCTATTTGTGTTGTAATGCAAAACCGTCGAATGGTGTTTGCATGTCAATGGCACGTTAGATGGAAACACCGTATTCGGCGAATATTTGCTATTTACACGATACACGAGAGTGAATTGTCAGAGCATGCGCTTCGGTAAGTGCCGTTGTGATAAGGAATACCACTCAAACCATGGTAAGAAGATTGCAGCACTGCATTGATACCAATGGTTATCACTTCGAACACCTTCTGTAAATGGACGTTCATGCCACCTTTGTGACCTTCGTTGACCTTCAAAGACCTTACTGTTACACATCATTGGATTTGTCTCGACAGCCGCTATCAGAAAATAAGTACCACACTATAGCATACCATTTAAAAAACGAAGTTGACCTTTATATTTCTGAAGCGACCCCACTTAACAACGAAAAACCAACTTCATACTATTGGCCCCATTGACCCATGCAACATTTGTTCCACAAAGGTTTCGGTTCCTATCATACTTTCGGGGTGATTCTAGGTGACTCACCCTGTAGAAATACATTTATGTTGCTTGCGTCGATAGTACCTTACATTGCATTTACTGGTACTGCTACAGATTGCTGCATTCGTGAACTAGCTTATCATTTGTGGCCACAATGCTAATGATGAGGCCTAGAAACCGCTACTCGGCATCCAGCATATGTTACTTTGAATGTAAATCCTAGTGCCCTTATACAAACACGCTGTCTGTGAACAGAAGTGGTCGGGAGGCTGGGGCCACGTCCAGTCTTCCTGCTTTATTTTTCACTTGGTTTACCTAAAACAAATGAGAAGCATTACGGAACTATTTTTACAAAATTCTGAGATTGTAATCCATTACTAGCGACTTCTGCATTGACGTGACGCTAAACTTCCTTACTGTCCCCTGGTATGGATGGTAGTGGGGGAATGAAATACCCAAATCTGATCAAAAACTCCCTCAAAATCCATCAGCGTCTGTTCCGGTATCCAGGGCCTTTTGGTCAGCGTTTGTTCACTTAGTTACTGGAACTGTTAGACATACGGCTTGACGTCAACTATTAAGTCTTGAAACATCACGATCTCTATCGAAGATCTCCACAAAGTAATTATCAACTTGAAACAACCATGTCAGAAGAACAGGAAAGAATTTCACTACCTCAGGCCCTAGTCAATAGCCTGTTTTCCCATTGTGGTCACGAGATCCATGTGGAGAAGGACCAGAGCTTTTGAAGCCTTTTCAAACAAAACAAAAATTTTGCGTTGGCACACTCAACGTAAACACTCTTTCCGAGCAACGGAAACTAAAGCACGTAACGAATAAGACTGAGAGATTCAGCATCAAAAGTCTGGTATTGCAGGAAACTCGAGTTACAGATGAAAATCACTTCGGCTCTGATGGTTCAAATGGCTCCGAGCACTATGCGACTTATCTTCTGATGTCATCAGTCGCCTAGAACTTAGAACAAACTAAACCTAACTAACCTAAGGACATCACACACATCCATGCCCGAGGCAGGATTCGAACTTGCGACCGTAGCGTTCGTCCGGCTCCAGACTGTAGCGCCTAGAACCGCACGGCCACTCTGGCCGGCACTTCGGCTCTGAGAGGGTGTGCTCGCTGATAAACGTGCTCGCTCCAGCGAATGACTAAAACAGAAAAGAGATCCTTGGGTGACAGAATATTTCTGGGAACTTCTAGAAGAAATCACGAATAAAATACCGAAACATCACATCAAGACTGTACTACATAACTTTAATGGGCAGTTAGAAAAATATCAGAAACACAGAAGTACCACAGGACCATACACCACTAAAAACAGGACCAATAAAAATTGTGAACACATCACAAGCTTCTGTTAACGTTAAGTCAATACAATTCCAGGCGCCCACACAGAAACTGAAGCCATGGAAACGAGCCAATAAAACAGTCACAGAATTCTAAACTGGTTACATTATTATCTCGAACACGAACACCAAATTATTCCTCAGCATAAAACCTGGGGGAGTATTCTTAGGGCCGGCCAATCAGTTACTGTTATTGTCGTAAAATTTCAGCCAAACAGAATACGGACAAGAATAACCAAGATTTTCTGTGCTGATCCCAAATATATAGAACTAATAAAAATAATACGTAGGGCGTATACTACTAACTGGCCTGAACTCGCAGAGAAACTGAAGAAAGTAACAAAATCAGACGAGTCCTCGAGAAAGAGAAACTATAGCTGGTGGAACATCACACGCAGTCAAGCTGCTGTATATAGCATTCAAGTGGGGAATAATTTCAGTAGTCATAAGGCAGCAGAAATATGGCGAGAATTCTTAGGCGTACTGAACAAGTCTCTAAAACAACTCGATAAGAAAACACAACTACGACAATAACAAGACTACACAAAATAGGTGAAAACTTCACCAAGAACAGTAATAACAATTTTTATATGGAATTCAGAGAAAATTTAGCTCGTTACCAATCTCCTTCATGATGGACCCTGAGAAGCTGATATAAAAATAATTGCGAAATTGTAGCCAAATACGCCAGATCACTACTCAATTACGAAACGCCTTCTGAACAAATTCCATTTGCAAAAGAGCACGAAATCCTGGTTCGCTTCCACCGTCACACGAAGAAGTGGTTGGCATAATCAAATCACTGGAAAGCAGTTGATCACCTGTCGAACTTGCAATTATTGTAGAATTATAATTGCACCAGAAACACTTAACACCTGAAATTTACAGAGTAATATCAGAAGTCTGCAAAACAAAGAAAATACAACAATAACTGAAGAGTATCCTGATACATCCACTCCTGAAGAAAGGTTACAAAACAGTTACGGACAGAGGATTCTCAGTTCTTCCAGTAACTCAGAAAATTTTCTCTACAGAAATGTTAGACCGACTCGGCTACGACACTACGACACAGGTGTTTTACCAGAAGCCTTGAATGCGGCCTACACCACAGAAAACAATCGGAAATACAATGAGAAATCCACAACATCCAATAGCAAGAACGGAAAATTCTTAGAAAAGTACAAGGCGCTATTGTCCGAGATGGAACTTGGGTCAGATGACCAACAAAAGATCTGTACGAAAATCCTGACAATATCACAGACAAATCTGGGAAAAGTCGCCTACAGTTCTACGGACACACATGTTAATTGCAAGAGAAACGGACTCAATTTTTAACATCATTAATGGAAGTACGATATCAAATTACGAGAGTAAATTAAACACAATAAGGCCGACATCGATCGAAAATCATACGAAGGAATTAGGGACAGAGCCGGCCGCGGTGGCCATGTGGTTCTAGGCGCTGCAGTCCGGAACCGCGGGACTGCTACGATTGCAGGTTCGAATCCTGCCTCGGGCATGGATGTGTGTGATGTCCTTAGGTTAGTTAGGTTTAAGTAGTTCTAAGTTCTAAGGGACTGATGACCTAAGATGTTAAGTCCCATAGTGCTCAGAGCCATTTGAACCAATTAGGGACAGACAATAGATCAGAAATAAAATAAGAAACATGAAAACTGGACAAAGCTCAAGAAAAGAGAAAGGAAAAAATGGCCAGAGGAAAGGATGAAGAACACAGTGCATTTATGAAGATGTTTCCTGAAGAAAAAAAAAAGGAAATGGGTGTGAAGCTGTGACTGGTTCAGGTTCAAACTATGACGCACTTCTCTTAGTTGAGCCTCAAAACCCAACGCAACAGTGCGTTTTTAAATACAAGAGATAATGCATCAAACATGTATGTACTTTCAAAATGGATAACAAAGGGTCTCAGGGGTCGACGTTCTTGGAGACACGACACCAGCTCCATTCACCGCCACAACCTAACATCATAGTATGATGGTCTGAGGATGGTCAAATACTTACCGAAACCAGTTACCATTGACATAAATATTTTTGTGGCCGAGATTGCTTGTAATCCATTTTTATAGTACTTTTACCCATACCACTGTTTCTCCACGAGAAATGTTCAAACAAACAATTTAAGATAGAAAATATTACTTAATCTTCATATGGACTCAATGTCCTTTGTTTAAAAGTTGTTGCTTAACATCCAGTGTAAGGTCCAGGGTTCTTGAATGTCTCGGGCTGGAGCTGTTAATTTTGCAGTTGTAAATAGTTGTTTATTTATCCTTTCCCATGGCATCTCACACAAAATTTTAAAATTTCACACGTTAATATCAGAAAACAAAACTCAGAGCCCATCATGAATTTCAAAGGACTTCTATCAGGTTATAAACGGTATGTACACGTCTGAGCGAGAGAAAACCAGACTAGGGCTAGATTGAAGGTCACTGATGAAGACTGAGCAAGACTGGAGAACTTGCCCCCCCCCCCCCCCCCCCAACAAGAAAAACAATAAAAGAGTATTATTTTTCCATAAGATTGTAGAAAAGTCTATGAGTCAAAATAAACTTAATTTAATCTCTGACCTCTAGAGTATTTGTCAGATTTATATTATATAATGTTTCATCAAGATGTAATCTGCTTTAAAACTGAATGGTTAAAAAAATATCAGAATTAATCTAGATTCGTTTTCAGAGCATTTGCTACTATTATTTGCCAACTAATATTAATAGTATAAGATCGAAGTTTGAATATATCTATGTATAAACGGAAAATTATATTCACAGGAAAACTACCCTCGATGACATAAAAACTCTATGAATATCCTCAAATATAAGATAGATAATATGAAAATTGATTTACATCTGGCCAGAATTTAGGTGTCATCTTGCAGTTCGTCCGAAATTACTGGTTTCATTATAATACGCTTTCCTAACGCGGATATTAGAAGGTAATATTAGTAGCAGTAGTAGTCAAAGCAGAAGTAGTAGTAGTAGTGTTTGTGGGTTAATGTTAGACCTTAGATCATTTACAAAATTGTAGCATACATTTGCAAAACTATAATAGTTACGTCAAGCTACTCAGAAACCTATGGGCGTACTACATAATTTAACTTCAGTTTTATTGAGACGTTCCCTAATTTATTACTGAAATACACAAACATATGTTTTCGTGCAGTGTCTCACTAACTTGGTTTTGGCGTTCTGATAACATCTGAAGAAGATGGCTGGATCGGTCCTTAAAACTGAGAAAACAACTCGACAGAACAACAAGATGCGAGTCACTGAATTAAGGAGAATAATTCAAAGAGTTCATCTGTGAAAACTGTATGTTTCGACGTTTAACAAAAACATGGTGTTATTTTTAAAATAATTACTAATTTAAAATTAAATAAATTAAATTATATTAAACAATTAATAATTTTAAAAATTATTATGTTTGAGAACTTACACAAGAAGAAATCTTATATGCAACAGCAAATCCGATGTTCAACAGGATACACAAATTAAGTCATACATTTACTACAAAAATTTCAATAAAATAGAATCAAAAAGTTCAAATGCTGCTCGTTTGCTAGATATTTGAACGTTAATTCAGTCGTAAATCACTTCAAATTTCTGAAAGTCACATACTTTTATTGAATAAAATTATACTGTTAATAAGAAAACATAATTAGGTATGTTTTGAGAAGGATATTTGAAACTGTGCGTATTAAAGGTAATCAATTAAATCATATCGCTCAAAGTGTACAGTAAGTTATGGAAGCGCATAGTACAACCATAGATGCAGACTCGTCAAAAACACATAAATATGTAATTAGTGGCAACGTACTCGTATATTTACAGTGAGTAATTTGGCCACCTATGACGACTTCGTGGAAACATTTCAGTGAAGCTTAATTGGGTTTCATGATAGGAATTCTGCGTATCGAACGATCAGCCAACTGTTTGCATTCTGTTGTATAGTCTCATCAAAATTCAAATATTCGTTCCGTTTTTAAACTCCATAAAACGCTACGGCTGACGTCATGCGTCGACCTCTGAAATCCATCGTCTGCTGTCACGTGAGAGTTACTACACATTCCTCTGTCTCGCTCTCTCAGTCCTTTCTCCCCCCCGCCCCCCCCCCTCTCTCTCTCTCTCTCTCTCTCACACACACACACACACACACACACACTCACACACTCACTCACTCACTGTCCTCCCACCATTACTTGTGGTTTTCGGTTTCCGGACTTTAAATACATCCTCCTGCACACCGTAACTAAGGGGAATAGGGATTTGCTGTCCTGAAGAAACAAATTTCCATATTAGAGGCTCGGTGCAATATGCAATTTCAATAAAGAACATTTATTTGTGGCCAACTCCTTCCACTCTATTCACAAATTTCTTAAGCGAAGCAACTGATCCACTGATGTATACGCTATGATTCGGATAACACTAAGAGCTACGAGCAGATGTTTATCTTAGTTATTACAAGAAACACCACTTGTACTGAACGCTCTTTGGTTCCCATATTTCGAGAGGCATTAGTGTGGACCAAAACAAGAACGATATGTCTGGTAAACACAGCTTCTAAAGAGCGAACCTTAAGAGCTATGTGCACTAGTTCATCTTCGCTGCAGCGAAAAATATCTTCTTTTTTTTCTTCTTGTTCTTCTTCTTTTTATTATTATTATTACTTCTTTCTTATCTCAGACGTTATGTCTGGTCTAAAGTAGAAAGTGACGCTGTCCTTGATCAAGCGTGACTTCCTTTTAACTGTACGGTATATGTTATATTGCATTTAGGAGCTTTCTGGTAATTGAACATGTATCAAATATTACGGATTTCTGTAGTTGTATATATAAGTTTGGGTGTAGCTGTATTGCATTGATGTACTGGTGGATACTGTGTGGTATGACTCCTGTAGTTGATAGTATAATTGGTATAATGTCAACTTTATCCTGATGGCACATATCCTTGACTTCCTCAGACAGTTGGATGTATTTTTCAATTTTTTTCTCCTGTTTTCTTTTGTATATTTGTTGTATTGGGTATGGATATTTCGATTAGTTGTGTTAATTTCTTCTTTTTATTGGTGAGTATGATGTCAGGTTTGTTATGTGGTGTTGTTTTATCGGTTATAATGGTTCAGTTCCAGTATAATTTGTATTCATTACTATTATTATTATTATTATTATTATTATTATTATTATTATTATTATTATTATTACCGTCACTATTATTGTTATTTACTGAAACAGGAACAAATATAGCAGCATGGATTCATAAACACTTGATTCGTTTCTTTATGTGGTATGCATAGAAACTAGACAAAGTACTGTTGGAACCATCAGTACCAATTCTGTCTCAAGAAATCAATAGATAATTTCTTTTCTTTCACAGAGTTATAATGAATTATAAAATATTGACATTTGAACTTATGGTGTCAATGCTTCATCATCACATTGATCAACGTACCTCCTCTACGAAACTCATAACAACCAAGTGAAATAGTTATTTTTAAATCTACTGGTTCATATTTTGTCTTATTCATAAGTTAGTTCTGTTCATACCAAGTAAGAGTTTTTCGCATTCGCTATACGAAACCTATTACAATGTGGTGCAGATAATAAGAAACATATGGCTGTAACAATATACAAAGTTTTAGACTAAAATAAATAATAGCACTGATATCAGTGGCTAATTTATTTGATGAAGTAGTCGCCCTTTCCTGTTCAGAGTTCGTTCTTTACTCACTGAAGAGGCAAAGAAACTGGTTCACCTGCTTAATGTCACGTAGCGTGCGAACATGCAAAAGTGCCGCAACACGAAGTAGCATGGACTTCACTAATGTCTAAAGAAGTGCTGAAGGGAAATAACACCATGAACTCTCAGGGCTGTCCATAAATCTGTAAGAGGACGAGGGGGTACAGCAAGTTGCAGGCATTCTAGATATGCTCAGTAATGTTCGTGTCTGGGGAGTTTGGTGGCCAGCGAAAGTAAACTCAGAAAAGTGATCCTGGAATCACTCTGTAGTTATTCTGGACATGTGAGGTGTCTCATTGTCCTGCTAGAACTGCCCAGATCCGTTCGGAATGCGCAATGGACATAAATGGACGCAGGTGATCAGAAAGGATGCTTACATACGTGTCATCTGTCAGTCGTATCTAGAAGTATCAGTAGTCCCACATCACTCCAGCTGCACACGCCCCAGAGCCTTCATCAGCTTGATCGGTACCCTGATGACACTCAGGGGCCATGGATTCATGAGGTTGTCTCTATACTTGTACACGTCTATCCGTTCGACAGAATTTGAAATGAGATTTGTCCGACGAGGAAACGTGTTTCCAGTCAGCAACAGTCCTAATTCGGTCTCGACGGGCCCAGATGGGGCGTAAAGCTTTGTGTCACGCAGTCATCAAGGGTAGACGGGTGAGTCTTCAGCTCCCAAAGCCAATATCGATGATGCTTCTTTGAATGGTTCGTACGCTGACGGTTGGTAATGGCCCAGCGTTGAAATCTGCAGAAATTTGAGGAAGGGTTGCACTTCTGTCACGTTGAACGATTCTCTTCAGTCGTCGCTGTTCCCGTTCTTGCAGGATCTTTTTCCGGCCGCAACGATGTGGGAGATTTGATGTTGTACCAGTATTCTCATATTCACGGTACACTCGTGAAATGGTCGAACGGGGAAATCCCCACTCCATCGCTGCCTCGGAGATGTTACGTCCTATCGCTAGTGCGCTGAGTACAACACCACGTTCAAACTCACTTGAATCTTGATAGCCTGCCATTGTAGCAGCAGTAACCAATCCAACAACTGCGGGAGACACTTGTTGTCTTATATAGGCGTTGCCGACCGTAGCGCCGTGTTCTGTCTGTTTACATACCTGTATTTGAATACGCATTCCTATATCAGTTTCTTTGGCGCTTCAGTGCAGTAGGGGAGAGTGTTGTTCCATGTTGTATTTTTCGGACTTCCGTCTCTGGCTAGCCCTCTAATAAAAGTTAACTATATTTTCTTATTCCTTTTATAATTGATAGCATTAACCTTTTCTGTGCTGTAGCCTTTTTCTGAAATAGCAAAGAATAGTCTGGAAAATTAAGACATTTCCAAATATAGAAAGACGTTCCAAGGCACAACATAGCCATGTAGCTAGGAACAAATATTCGATTGTTATTTGAAAGCGTCGCTGTCGAGAAAATCTAGTCACTGCTGTATTCGATAGAGCATCTCTTACATTATTGTTCTGCTACACACCAGTAATCATAAAGTGCGAGCAAATTGAGCAGCAGTACTATTAAAAACTAATTACACATTAATTACATTTTGTAATACAAGCCATTGGAAACTAAAAGCAATTTGCATTTGCATGAGAGACAGAATTATTGAAATATTAAGGAAACTCATTTCCTTTGCAGACATTACACGTTCCGTGCTGAAACGTAAAATTTGATGTACGAGAGACGCAGTGTTGCTCACCTGTCTGGATGTTATGAAAATAATTCTATATAGCATTGTTCGTGTCGTAAACTCCTCTATCTTATGAATTAACAATATATTCCAAATAACTTTAAAATAATATACATCATGTATATGTGTAGAACGAGAAATATTTCCAAAGTCTGCGGACAACACAACCTCATGTGTTGTTGTTGTTGTGGTCTTCAGTCCTGAAACTGGTTTGATGCAGCTCTCCATGCTACTCCATCCCGTGCAAGCTTCTTCATCTCCCAGTACCTACTGCAACCTACGTCCTTCTGAATCTGCTTAGTGTAGTCATCTCTTGGTCTCCCTCTACGATTTTTACCCTCCACGCTGCCCTCCAATACTAAACTGGTGATCCCTTGATGCCTCAGAACATGTCCTACCAACCGATCCCTTCTTCTGGTCACGTTGTGCCACAAACTTCTCTTCTCCCCAATCCGATTCAATACTTCCTCATTAGTTATGTGATCTACCCAACTAATCTTTAGCATTCTTCTGTAGCACCACATTTCGAAACCTTCTATTCTCTTCTTGTCCAAACTATTTATCGTCCATGATTCACTTCCATACATGGCTACACTCCATACTAATACTTTCAGAAATGACTTCCTGACACTTAAATCTATACTCGATGATAACAAACTTCTCTTCTTCAGAAACGCTTTTCTTGCCATTGCCAGTCTACATTTTATATCCTCTCTACTTCGACCATCATCAGTTATTTTGCTCCTCAAATAGCAAAACTCCTTTACTACTTTAAGTGTCTCACTTCCTAATCTAATTCCCTCAGCATCACCCGACTTAATTCGACTACATTCCATTATCCTCGTTTTGCTTTTTTTGATGGTCATCTTATATCCTCCTTTCAAGACACTATCCATACCGTTCAACTGCTCTTCCAAGTCCTTTGCTGTCTCTGACAGAATTACGATGTCATCGGCGAACCTCAAAGTTTTTATTTCTACTCCATGGATTTTAATACCTACTCCGAAATTTTCTTTTGTTTCCCTTACTGCTTGCTCAATATACAGATTGAATAACATCGGGGATAGGCTACAACCCTGTCTTACTCCCTTCCCCACCACTGCTTCCCTTTCATGCCCCTCGACTCTTATAACTGCCATCTGGTTTCTGTACAAATTGTAAATAGCCTTTCGCTCCCTGTATTTTACCCCTGCCACCTTCAGAATTTGAAAGAGAGTATTCCAGTCAACATTGTCAAAAGCTTTCTCTAAGTCTACAAATGCTAGAAACGTAGGTTTGCCTTTTCTTAATCTAGCTTCTAAGATAAGCCGTAGGGTCAGTATTGCCTCACGTGTTCCAACATTTCTACGGAATCCAAACTGATCTTCCCCGAGGTCGGCTTCTACCAGTTTTTCCATTCGTCTGTAAAGAACTCGCGTTAGTATTTTACAGCTGTGACTTATTAAACTGATAGTTCGGTAATTTTCACATCTGTCAACACCTGCTTTCTTTGGGATTGGAATTATTACATTCTTCCTGAAGTCTGAGGGTATTTCGCCTGTCTCATACATCTTGCTCACCAGATGGTAGAGTTTTGTCAGGACTGGCTCTCCCAAGGCAGTCAGTAGTTCCAATGGAATGTTGTCGACTCCGGGGGCCTTGTTTCGACTCAGGTCTTTCAGTGCTCTGTCAAACTCTTCACGCAGTATCGTATCTCCCATTTCATCTTCATCTACATCCTCTTCCATTTCCATAATATTGTCCTCAAGTACATCGCCCTTGTATAGACCCTCTATATACTCCTTCCATCTTTCTGCTTTCCCTTATTTGATTAGAACTGGGTTTCCATCTGAGCTCTTAATATTCATACAAGTGGTCCTCTTTTCTCCAAAGGTCTCTTTAATTTTCCTGTAGGCAGTATCTATCTCACCTGTAGTGAGATAAGCCTCTACATCCATACATTTGTCCTCTAGCCATCCCTGCTTAGCCATTTTGCACTTCCTGTCGATCTCATTTTTAAGACGTTTGTATTCCTTTTTGCCTGCTTCATTTACTGCATTTTTATATTTTCTCCTTTCAACAATTAAATTCAATATTTTTTCAGTTACCCAAGGATTTCTACTAGCCCTAGTCTTTTTACCTACTTGATCCTCTGCTGCCTTCACTACTTCATCCCTCAAAGCTACCCATTCTTCTTCTATTGTATTTCTTTCCCCCATTCCTGTCAATTGCTCCCTTATGCTCTCCTTGAAACTCCGTAAAACCTCTGGTTCTTTTAGTTTATCCAGGTCCCATCTCCTTAAATTACCACCTTTTTGCAGTTTCTTCAGTTTTAATCTACAGGTCATAACCAATAGATTGTGGTCAGAGTCCACATCTGCCCCTGGAAATGTCTTACAATTTAAAACCTGGTTCCTAAATCTCTGTCGTACCATTATATAATCTATCTGAAACCTGTCAGTATCTCCAGGCTTCTTCCATGTATACAGCCTTCTTTTATGATTCTTGAACCAAGTGTTACCTATGATTAAGTTGTGCTCTGTGCAAAATTCTACCAGGCGGCTTCCTCTCTCATTTCTTTGCCCCAGTCCATATTGACCTACTACGTTTCCTTCTCTCCCTTTTCCTACTACCGAATTCCAGTCACCCATGACTATTAAATTTTCGTCACCCTTCACTATCTGAATAATTTCTTTTATTTGATCATACATTTCTTCAATTTCTTCGTCATCTGTAGAGCTAGTTGGCATATAAACTTGTACTACTGTAGTAGGTGTTGGCTTCGTATCTATCTTGGCCACAATAATGCGTTCACTATGCTGTTTGTAGTAGCTTACCCGCATTCCTATTTTCCTATTCATTATTAAACCTACTCCTGCATTACCCCTATTTGATTTTGTGTTTATAACCCTGTAATCACCTGACCAGAAGTCTTGTTCCTCTTGCCACCGAACTTCACTAATTCCCACTATATCTAACTTTAACCTATCCATTTCCCTTTTTAAATTTTCTAGCCTACCTGCCCGATTAAGGGATCTGACATTCCACCCTCCGGCCCGTCGAACGCCAGTTTTGTTTCTCCTGATAATGACACAACCTCATATCTAATGACAACAAGAACTGCAGAAAATGGCAGAAACTGATTTTGACGGTCTCCAGTGCGCATTTATTAATGCGGTTCTAAAATCAGTCATTAGACTGAAGTACTAAAGTAAACTCTGTCCGAACAGGCCATGAAGGTCGAACGGTACCGACCGGTAGCCGTGTCATTCTAAGTCCAGAGGCGTCGCTGGATGCGGATGTGGAGGGCACACCACTCTCACGGCCATATGTCACTTTACGAGACCGGAGCCGCTACTTCTTAAGCAAGTAGCTCCGCTGTTTGCCTAACAAGGGTTGAGTGCACTCCGTTTTCTAACAGCACTGGGCAGACTGGATGGTCACCCATCTCGATGTGACGGGAACCGGTGCCACCACTGCGGCGAGGCCGTTGGCTATTAGACCGAAGTAGCTACCAAAAAGCACGGTAAGCTCTTAGATGAACTATCACCCAGGTACAACTGTCTCCCGCTAAAATGTTGTATTTATTAAGTTATAAAAATTAAGTAAATCTGTGGCGAAAAAGTTTTCATAAACAAGCTAAATAGAGACCTCTTAAATTAAGCATTAGAATAGACAGCTCAGTCAGTTAAATCATTGTCCATTAAAGCAGTTATGTAAACCAATTTGTCAGTAACGTTTGTACTATTCTAAAAATACCTGTACCGATATCGTATGGAAGATGACACATGGATCACTTCACATCGGGCGCGAAATAGCACTGAAACGCCCGTATGAAGACAAGAAGTCCAGTACCGAAAACAGTAAAATGGGATTAATGAGCTCTGTAAGCTATGATCAGTAAATGCCGGAACACTGTGTGGATAGAAGAAATAAACCGATGTCCGGTTTGAACACCTGTTTTTCTGTTGGAGGAAATATGCCCTAGGTTTCCTCCAACCTATGAAATGACTTTCTCAGTCGGTTACTGTAGGCCTTACAGTTTAACGTGTGCTTTGAAACAACCTAGAACTTGGCATTTTCACATTCACAAATAATTTCGCGAGGTGGTAACATAAACTTCTTTAGATTTGTTCACTTTTTTATAAAAATACGGTACTGGTAATAAATTTTCAGTATTCAACTCGAAATTTGTGTTTCATTATTTGTTTGGTACTTGTGATATCACACAATTATTGTGTACTCCTACAGTTACTTTTTGGTCTGTTGTTTTGCATGATAGATCTTGGTTTCACGGTTTTCTATATATACTTTTTGGCGTTGAATTTTCATACAAACCATTCCACTGATAATGCTGTAAACATGAAGAGACATCTAAGTATTAATATAAATATTACTACCATTGAAATATGCTCTTTTTGGATAAAGAAATTTTGCTATAAGAATAGGTGCTTGTGAAAATACATATTTGTTGAAACTAGAATTTCTTTCAGTAAAATATTATTTCACACTACGGCAATGAAACTTACATCAAACTCTATAAATGTTAGATTTCTAACTTGTCACCTACTGACAAAAACGGAAAACCACGGCAACTTTTTGATTTCTAAAACATCAATCAACCAGTTCTAAGAAAGCGTTCTGGACCAAACAGAAAAAGATATGCTTCTACACTGGGCAGAGCCCTTTATCTGTACTAATAATAAAACAGTAAATCCGTCCTCTCGGTGTGTATTCCTGTTTGAACACACTCATCTGGAAAACTGCTAGACGAGTTTTCATGGTGTTTTCGCAGGCAACTTGAGCGTAGCGTGAGGCAACATATAGGCTTTATTTCATCAACATCAAAGCACAGAAAAGAGATGTGAAAAATTAAAGTTTTATATTAAATTGTCTCTTCAGGTTTATAATTCATATGTTTAATCACAGCATAGTACGCCGATGAACCAATAGATGGCGCTCTTAGTTTCGTGGTTCACAAAAGAGCCAATAGTGACCAGGACAATCAAAACGTAATAATAGCGCTAGTAACAAGGCCAAGGGAACGTGGCACGGCTAGACAGAGTTCAGGGAAAACGTCTTCCATCCTTCAGTTTACACACATAATTTAAACAAGACCCAAAATTTGTCAGTAAGAAAGCATTTCTGTGGTTTTAAGATAGACACACCTCAAAAAAAGTTTTTCATCACTGCGGTTCCCAGAACTCCTGAAGAAAGATGTTGACTGTGGATAGTGTATCACAGACTCACCTATTTTGACTGTTCAGAGATGTCACTAAACCAGCCCAAATATGTAAACAACCATGAGAACGTCTACTTGGGCCCAAATAAACAAATACTCGTCAGAATTGAGCGGCTTCTTTCTTCTAGTTGAGATGTTAAACGGCTTGTCTGAAACCAGGCTCCATAGGGAATCTTCGCTAGTAGTCCTGTACTCTCCGCTATACTCAAAGTCTTCCAAGCCAAAATGTTTGAATCAGGAAAGGCTTCAAGGCCACCATACTGCCCCATACAAATGGTCAACCATGTACTGCCCCCAAACACTTCTGACACTTCACACATGAACTGCATTTTAAAGTACACGAAAAAACTAGGCCTCCAATAAGCTGCTACTTATTAAATTGCCCAGTAAGGTCAATGTTAATAGCTTTCAATGACCTATACACAGGAACGTACGTCCTAAGACGACGACGATAATAACGGTGACGAGGCATTGCAGCGGTACGTTTTTTCTTAAATGGTTAATACCTCTTTCAAAGGTAGCGAAGATTCCGTATGTTACCTTGGTTCCAGGCAAGCCGTTTAACATCTCAACTAGAAGAAAGAAACTGGGTAATTCTGAGGAGTATTTGTTTATTTGGGCCAATACAGATAAAGGCAATTGTAAGATTAAGATAGTAGGTGACTGTATGTTGTGTTATAGCGTGACAGTAGCAGTCGTTACATTTCTCGGACTTAGTCTCTGGCTTCTCGAGCTGCCTATATATTTTACTTAGCACGGCGTTACACTAAATTAACTTCCGATGTAGATAAGGTCAGGATGTTGCGGTTATATAACTGGTTGCTTGCACGCAGCTGGTCTGTTCTGCCTGCAGTGCTCTAGTAGTCGCCTATTAGACGGAGGGGGTCCGGCAGCCGATCAGTTCCAGTCATTCCACCAGGAAGGAGATTACCGGCTCGTGTCGTCTGTAGTTCAGTCATGCCTACATGGTCAATACCACGGTTTCGATCGCTTCCGCATTGTTAATTTGTGCCAGGAGGGACTCAACAAGGGAAGTGTCCAGGCGTTTCGGACTGAACCAAAGCGATTATGGCTCGAAGGAACCCTGGCAGCAACGCCACCAAGTTGAATAATGCTTTTTATGCATCCACAAGACGTCGTGCTACGACTAAAACTGTGTGAAATATGCTGCATGATGCGCAACTTCACTTCCGACGTCCATGGCGAGGTCCATCTTTGCAACACGACACCATGCAACGGGGTCCAGATGGGCCCAACAACATGCCGAATGGACCACTCAGGATTGGCATCACGTTCTCTTCACCGATGAGTGTCGGATATGCCTTCAACCAGATAACTGTGGGAGACGTATTTGGAGGTGACACGGTCAGGCTGAAAGCCTTAGACACAGTGTTGAGCGAGCGCACTAAGGTGGAGGTTCCCTGCTGTTTACGGGTGGCATTATGTGGGGTCAGGGAAGGCGTCGTAACGGCTGTACGATACGTGAATGCCCCTCTCCAACCGATAGTGCAACCATATCGGCAGCGCATTGGCGAGGCATTCGTCTTAATAGACGACAATTGGCGCCTCCCCCACCCCCAGCAGTTGTGCACATCTTGTGAATGACTTCCTTCACGATAACGACATCGCTCGACTAGAATAGCTAGAATATTCTCCAGACATGAACCCTTTCGAACATGCCTGGGATTGATTGAAAAAAGCTGTTTATGGACGACGTGACCCACCAACCACTCTGAGGGATCTACGCTGATTCGCCGTTGGACAATCTGGACCAACACTGCCTCAATGCCATGATGAATTTGTGGATAGTATGCCACGACGAATACAAGCATGCATCCATGCATGAGGACATGCCTCTGGGTACCACTGGTACCGGTGTGTACAGTGATCTGGACCACCACCTCTGAAGGTCTCTCTCTATGGTGGTACAACATGCAATGTGTGGTTCTCATGAGCAATAGAAAGGGTGGAAATGATGTTTATGTTGATTTTTATTCCAATTTTCTGTACAGTTTCCGTAACTCTCGGAACCGAGATGAGGCAAAACTTTTGTTGCTGTATGTATAATATCGACGTTTAAAGAATTTAAATAACAACACGTAGTGTAAATTCGAGGTCTACTGAAGGTGTTGAGAAAGGTTTAAAATTGTCGAATTATTGAAAGAAGTGTTAACCACTTCAGAGACGAAACAATTTAAGAGACTTCTCCAAAAATGTGTCTTCTAATCCTTTACACCCTCCATTGAGTCCAGAATGCTTAGCCATAAACAAATAACGGGATCTTTCTTAAAAAGGTCTTAATCATTTAAGAACAAACAACCATTTGAGCGATACCCTCCCGTGTTCTTTCTAAGGCAAGCTTCCAACTATGTATAATTACTTTAAAATATGGAAATCTCAGTTATTCCATCGTATTTAGAAAATCCTAGAATATCTTTCAATGAAACAAACAACCGGAATATTCGTAAGGTATTAACCGTTTAAAACAATTCTTTGAGACACACTCCCAAACTATGCCTTCAGTGCAAGCTTCCTGTTATGAATAAGTGCTTTAAAATATTAAAGTCTTAGTGATTCAAATATACTTAACAAAATTTTATAATTAATTCACTTAAATAGGTAAAAGGAAATTTTTTAAACCGTTAACAATCTAAGAAAGAACCAACCATTTGAGAGACAATTTTGCAAACTTGTATAAATTGCTTTACATAACTCTTGTTTCGGTGAGCCATTTGCAGAGCCGTAAGTCCTCAAATGTCGCAGGTTCGAGCATCCTTCCATCCCGCCAGACTGGGGTCTTCTTTTGAAAGACGTGGCCCTCACACCGACTACACTAGAACACGCTAGTGCCTGTGTTAATGGTTCAAATGGCTCTGAGCACTATCGGACTTAACATCTGTGGTCATCAGTCCCCTACAACTTAGTACTACTTAAACCTAAGTAACCTAAGGACATCACACACATCCAAGCCCGAGGCAGGATTCGAACTTGCGACTGTAGCAGTCACACGGTTCCGGACTGGGTGCCTAGAACCGCGAGACGACCGCGGCCGGCGCCTGTGTTAATGGTTGGTTCCATTCCACTTGTCCGGAAGTTGTTTTAATAAATACACGCGGCAGGGGAATATGATTCCAGTAGAAAGTAGTACGTTGCGTTTGTGAAACCACAGTCAACACGGAAGCACCGAGCTAGCAGATGCTCAAAAGGCAATGGGCAGAAACCAAGGTCTGCGACCCCCACGCGGCCGTATCGAACAAAAACACAAGAAAGATGCTATGAAGACGTAGAACAACTCAAGAGGTGTCCGACAGACGCAAAGGTTAAACCAAACAGCCGCTCAAATTAGGACAGCTCCAGTAAAAGAAGCAAGTAGCACACTTCACGGATGGTGTTTAAGGCTACACACCCATTACTTTGTAGAAGTCAGGTAATATCTATAATAGGACACGGGATGGGTATTCACATTAAATCAATAAATGTGAAACAATTGCCACCAAAGTGACACTACCCAGGCTCATTCTTTCAGGAATTCAGCTAAACCATCAGACAGGGTCTAGTTATTAGGATCAAATTTCGTGTCCGGAATCACAGGACTACAGTCATTCCAGCGATCACTAGAAGTTAAAGGAGGTCACTAACAACGGAAACTCCCCATCGCAAGACCCGCAGATTTAGTCCTGAGATGGCCCACTGAATATACCGTACAAAACTAAACAAAGACCAAGCATTAAATAAGGAAGAAGGTCTACTGAACTGTGACAAAGAGAAATAGAAACAGTGAATGGTCCAAGCTGAAGATGTGCCTTATCGAGTTATTCATAATAATCACCCCGTCGTGGTTGTGTGGTAATGACTTTGTATTGTGGAATGGGACATAAGAGTCCAAATCACGCTCGTACACCAGTCCTTTTTTGTTTTTCGCAAAATTATGAACCTTCCGTCCAGTCATTGACGCGTCTGTTCTTCTGTAGCCTTGGCAATTTTCATACTTTACATTGGCTAAAGAATACGAGTCACTGAGAGATTAGATTAGATTTTCATTCCATAGATCCGTGCTGAGGAGCTCCTCATGGATGTGGAACATGTCAATTTTTTTAAGCTGAAATAACAATACTAATAGTATGAGTATACGCTATACATAATTTTTAAGCTGAAATAACAGTACTAATAGTATGAGTATATACAGTACATCATTTGTTTCTATTAAAAAATTCGTCAATGGAGTTGAAGGAGCTGGCCACTAGTAAGTCTTTCAGGCTCCTTTTAAACTGATCTTTATCTGTAACTAAATTTTTTATGTTTACTGGCAAATTATTGAGGATGAGTGTTCCTGAGTAGTGGACCCTTTTTGAACTAAAGTAAGTGATTTTAAGTACTTGTACAGATAATTTTTGTTCTTGGTATTGTATGTATGAACTCAGCTGTTTGTTGGAAAAAGAAATATATTGTTTACGACAAATTTCACTAAGGAGTAAATATATTGAGAAACAGTAGCTAGTATACACAGTTCTTTGAAGAGGTTTCTACAGGACGTCTGGAATTTAGTCCACAAATAATACGTATTACACGCTTTTGGACTCTGAAAACTTTTGTTTGACTTGAAGAGTTACCGCAAAATATTATACCATATGACATTATGGAATGAAAGCAGGCAAAGTATGCAAGCTTTATCATTTTTATGTCACCTATGTCTGCTAACACTTGAATTGCGAATACAGATTTGTTAGGGAATTTCTGCAGTTCTGTAGTGTGCTCCTCCCAACTGAATTTATTATCAAGTTGTAACCCCAGGAATTTATGACTGTCAACCTCTTCAATGTACTCTTCTTGATACTTTATGCATATGCTGGGTGGAGACCTCTTACAGTCTCTGAATTGCATACAGTGAGTTGGTTTTAAACCATTTATAAATATCCATGAAAATATCATTAGCAGATCTTTCTAGACCCACACTCGACATACTATTTATTGCAATACTTGTGTCATCTGCAAACAAAACGAACTCTGCTTCTGGCAGTGTAACTGATGAGAGATCATTAATGTACACAAGAAAATGCAATGGCCCTAGGATGGATCCTTGTGGGACAACAGATGTAATTTATTCCCATTCTAAGGATGGGTGATCACTTAATTCACCGGTTCACCGGTCCCTTGCACTGACACCCTTTGTTTCCTGTAAGTGAGGTACGACTTTAACCATTTTACAGCACTGTCCGTGGCACCACAGAATTCTAACTTATTTAAATGGATGTTGTGTTTCACGCAATCAAATGCCTTTGACAAATCACAGAAAATATCTGCTGCTTGTAATTTGTTATTTAATGAATTAAGTACATTTTCATTGTAGGTGTAAATAGCCTTCTCGACATCAGAACCCCTCAGAAATCCAAACAGTGTTCTTGATAATATGTTATTTGTGGTCAGATGGTTGAGAAGCTGCCTGTACATAACTTTTTCTAAAATTTTTGGGAATGTTGGCAAAATTGAAATCAGTCTGTAGTATGATGGTATCTCTTTATCCCCTTTCTTGAATAGAGGCTTAACATCTGCATATTGTAGCCAGTCAGGAAATGTCCCAGTTATAACTGATTGGTTACACAAGTAACTTGGAATTGTACTAAACTGACAAGAACATGCCTTAGTTAACTTTGTTGATATTTCATCATAACCACTAGAATGCTTTGTTTTTAAAGATTTTGTTATGGAAGTTATTTCTTTTGGTGACGTGAGTGACATATTCATGTACCTGAAGCTATTTGTAAAGGCTAGTTTCAGATATCCAAGGGCATTATTTACTGATACTGGCAATCCCGCTCTATCAATAACGGATAAATAGTACTTGTTAAGTAGATTTGCCACACTATACCCATCCGTTACTAATGTGTCATCTACCCTTAATGCTACTTGCTCTTGTTGCTTTCTGGATCTACCAGTCTCCTCCTTAACTACATCCCATATTGTTTTTATTTTGTTCCTTAACATCGCTATCTTCTTCTCGTAGTGCATTTGTTTAGATGTCTGAATTACTTTTTTTGATATTTTACAATATTCCTTGTATTTAGCTAAATCACCAGCATTGGAGCTATTCTTGGTCGACAGATACATTTCCCTTTGCGTCTCAAAGGAAATCTTTATTCCCTGTGTAATCAATCGTTTTATTATAGACTTCTGTTTAATTTGAATAACTTGTAGAGAAAAACAGTTTTCAAACATGGTACTGACATTGTTCATGAATGTGTTACATTTTTCATTGATGTCATGAGCACTATAAACATCTTTCCAGTTCATATCTTTGAGCAGTTTTATAAAACACTCAATTTTTGGTTGATTGACTACTCTCCTGTACTCAGATTTAGCAGTCTTGATAATCTGCTTAGAATTTACATCCAAAATAAGGATCTGCATGTCTTGATCTGATAGTCCATTTATTACCAGTTTTATGACGTGATTTTGTTCCTTTGATTTGTCTATAAAAATATTATCAGTGGCTGTCCTTGAGGATTTAGTGATCCGAGTTGGAAAGTGCAGACGAGATGGTGCATAGACCACTCACAGAAATGAAAAAAAAAAACATATAAGCGGTTGTGAACTATGCTACAACAAAGAGCCAAACTTCCAAAAAGGAGCGAAATACTCATAACACATGGTATTTGAGTAGAACAAATAGGTGGTACGTCTGGAGGGCTTTTCCTTACACATCGCTCTTGTAAAACGGACGTTACACCACGACACAGACACACATTTGGATACAACGAAGAGACACGTAAATGACTTGATGGAGATTTCATCATTTGGTGTAAGAAAAATAAAAACAACATAATTGGCGCTAACGATGTTTCAACGCGGAGCTCCCTGTTTGCAGTCCAACGCCATAACCACACAACCTCAAAGCAATGGCTACAGAAGCATGCTCAGTGCACCACATCTTGATCTTGCACCTCCACTATTTCTATTTTGCTTCTTTTTCACAGTTCAGTGCACCTTCTTCTTGTTTTAATGGTTGATCTGTGGTAAAGTTTTGACGGGTTATCCACTGGGCCGTCTCGCTACTAAACCTGAGGGGGTGCGATGGACAGTTCCCCGTTTTAGTAATAGCGAAAACGACCAGGCCAGACGATGATCCCCTTCAACCGAACGCAAAAACCTGCGGGCCTCTCGTTCTGCAAACCAGTGGGGACTACTCCTGTCTGTTCTAGCGGTCTCATGCGATCTCCCGCTTCCAGTTCTGTCCGCCCAAAGCCGCTCCATCACTCCGTCAGCTGTAGTGTCGATCTCGTACTCCTGCGGCTACCGTCGCTGAAATCGTGCTGCTGCAGCAAGAACATCTCAGAAGCGAACGAAGGACAAACAGCGTCCAAGAACTCGAAGGTAGCTGAGCCGCACGGCTCAAGTAGATGGCACTTTTAATTTCTTTTTAATTCAGAGGGAAATGTTTACGTCAGTAACAGAATTAAGGGACATAATTTTATCTTTACTAATACAAAATAACAGCGAAATTTCCTGGCTACGATATACATATTCACTGATATCGCTTTGTGTAATAAGAACTTAACAACATAGCTCCGATTCTTTTGATAAGTTTTGATTTATATTCTCTGATAGGAAACATCTATTTATTAAGTTCGCTTGGTAATTTAAATGCGTAGTCATTACAGTGTGATTTCATTTTATTTTTGTATAAAGCTATCGGGGCTCTGGTCGTATTTAAAGAACACAAGCGGCAAGACGCAGTCAATACCTTCGCTGCGCAGTGCCGATGGTACTGTTATCGACGACTGTGCCGCTAAAGCGGAGTTGTTGAACGCAGTTTTCCGAAATTCCTTCACCAAGGAAGACAAATGGAATATTCCAGAATTTGAAACACGAACATCTGCTAGCATGAGTTTCTTAGAAGTAGATACCTTAGGGGTTGCAAAGCAACTCAAATCGCTTGATACGGGCAAGTCTTCAGGTCCAGATTGTATACCGATTAGGTTCCTTTCAGATTACGCTGATACTATAGCTCCCTACTTAGCACTCATATACAACACAGGTCGCACCAGTGTTTAAGAAGGGTAGTAGGAGTAATCCATTTAACTACAGCCCTATATGACTGACGTCGGTTTGCAGTAGGGTTTTGGAGCATATACTGTATTCAAACATTATGAATCACCTCGAAGGGAATGATATATTGACACGTAATCAGCATGGCTTCAAAAAACATCGCTCTTGTGCAACATAGCTAGCTCTTTATTCGCACGAAGTAATGGCCGCTATCGACAGAGGATCTCAAGTTGATTCCGTATTTCTAGATTTTCGGAAAACTTTTGACACCGTTCCTCACAAGCGACTTCTAATCACGCTGCGGACCTATGGGGTATCGTCTAGTTGTGCGACTGGATTCGTGATTTCCTGTCAGGAAGGTCGCAGTTCGTAGTAATAGACGGCAAATCATCGAGTAAAACTGAAGTGATATCAGGTGTTCCCCAGGGAAGCGTCCTGGGACCTCTGCTGTTCCTGATCTATATAAATAACATGGGTAACAATCTGAGCAGTTCTCTTAGATTGTTCGCAGATGATGCTGTAATTTACCGTCTAGTAAGGTCATCCGAAGACCAGTATCAGTTACAAAGCGATTTAGAAAAGATTGCTGTATGGTGTGTCAGGTGGCAGTTGACGCTAAATAACGAAAAGTGTGAGATGATCCACATGAGTTCCAAAAGAAATCGGTTGGAATTCGATTACTAGATAAACAGTACAATTCTCAAGGCTGTCAATTCAACTAAGTACCTGGGTGTTAAAATTACGAACAACTTCAGTTGGAAGGACCACATAGATAATATTGTGGGGAAGGCGAGCCAAAGTTTGCGTTTCATTGGCAGGACACTTAGAAGATGCAACAAGTCCACTAAAGAGACAGCTTACACTACACTCGTTCGTCTTCTGTTAGAATATTGCTGCGCGGTGTGGGATCCTTACCAGGTGGGATTGACGGAGGACATCGAAAGGGTGCAAAAAAGGGCAGCTCGTTTTGTATTATCACGTAATAGGGGAGAGAGTGTGGCAGATATGATACACGAGTTGGGATGGAAGTCATTACAGCAAAGACGTTTTTCGTCGCGGCGAGATCTTTTTACGAAATTTCAGTCACCAACTTTCTCTTCCGAATGCGAAAATATTTTGTTGAGCCCAACCTACATAGGTAGGAATGATCATCAAAATAAAATAAGAGAAATCAGAGCTCGAACAGAAAGGTTTAGGTGTTCGTTTTTCCCGCGCGCTGTTCGGGGGTGGAATAGTAGAGAGATAGTATGATTGTGGTTCGATGAACCCTCTGCCAAGCATTAAATGTGAATTGCTGAGTAGTCATGTAGATGTAGCTGAGTGGTAAGTGCGGCGGTCTGTCATGCTAAGGAGCCCGGGTTCGGTTCCCAGCTGGGTCGGACATTTTCTGCGCTCACCGACTGCTTGTTGTTTCATTATTTCATCATTATCAGTGGAAGGCATCGGGAAACCACTACTGGAATCACTTCCCTAGACGCTCATGCGATGGACCTCTCTGACTAGGCTGTTCCCATGACAAGACCTGTCGTAAGGCAGAACACAAAGTTTATTTTAAGTTTTGTATAAAAATGCCTAGAAAACGGAAGAGTCTCTCTGAATACAAGAGAATGGCTGAGTGACTGAGGACTAAACTGTCTGAAGAATGCAATGAAAACTGTGAGGTAAGACGTCCTGCGGCTCGAGAACGTCAGATATTAACTCGCTTTTTGGAAACCCTTTCCAAAAGCGAGACGTGATGTAACTCTGATCGAGAGCGTCATGGAATCGTCCATTCACAAAGGTTTAAATTTGCTGCTCTCCAACTTAACGTTATATAAGCGTAAGATTTGGTGGGGATTGGCACAGTCAGTCGAGTTTTGATGTACCAAATCCTACTTATTTGTAATAATTCATCTTTTTGCTTTAAATGTGTACAATTTCCGGTGAGCTTATGTTATGCCATGACCAGAAACAAAGCACAAGACCAGACGCTGAGTGTTGTGGGAGCGGATCTTACTTGTTTTTCGCATGGCCACCACCTATCAAAAATGGTTCAAATGGCTCTGAGCACTATGGGACTCAACTGCTGTGGTCATCAATCCCCTAGAACTTAGAACTACTTAAACCTAACTAACCTAAGGACGTCAGACACATCCATGCCCGAGGCAGGATTCGAATCTGCGACCGTAGCAGTCGCACGGTTCCGGACTGCGCGCCTAGAACCGCGAGACCACCGCGGCCGGCCCACTACCTATCAGGCTCGCACTTGTATTCATGAAGCAAACAAGACTACCTCTTATGTCCTCAGTCGTACCTACTTCGAACCTCGTACACAAATGAGCTTGTTTAGTCAAAAATAAACTCCACGCATACGAAGTCCGAGGCACAGCTATCAATAAGTATATAAGCAACGCCGTGTTTTTCAGCTAGTTGTACCGCGCGGTCTCAGGGCGTTTTTTCATGGTTTGCACGGCTCCACCAGTCAGAGATTCCAGTCCTTCCTCGGACATGGATGTGACCCTTAGCATAAGTTAGTCTTAGTCAGATTAAGTAGTTCCTCGGGGCCGATGAACTCAGCAGTTTGGCCCCAATGGAACTTATCACAAAAATTTCAGGTAGTTGTAAAAGAAGATTGTTTTCGGGAGAATGCTACACCTGCTCGTAAATGTGACTTGCAAATGAGAATAACGATGGATTTTAAAAAGTAATCGAGAGAATATTCACCAGATTCGAATGATCTGGCTTTGCTTTATTTCCATCTGCTTCAACATTCAATGAAGATATTACAGGAGTCGTTGATAAATAATTTGCAGGCCTTAAGGATTCAAATTTTAGAATGAAAAAATGTACACATTCATTGGAAAAACTTTGGGCACAATGATCTTTTCAGCATGCTGGTACAAACTGGCGTGTACAACTTAAATGACTGACTACTGTTGAGGCAGTGAATTTTTGTTTTATTACACATTCAGGTAACTTAACAGTGAACAGCTGGAAAAACAGTAAGAATTTTCATAAAGTTTATGAGAGTCTAACTACAAAATGTGAACTCTGAATACAAAGAAATTTTAGGACAGTGAAAGTGTTTTAAGAATGAGGATCTTGGCATAAGAATAATCAGAATAGCTTTGATGTACACTTTACTACATAAACATTTATGCCAGTCAGTAATTTAAAATTTTTCCTGCCTGTCTAATTACTTTTCTTAGATGTTTAAAACTTTGTGTACACATTTATGACATTGTTATCTAAAAAGTAGAGTACAATCAAATGATTTCCATCAATAATTTGTGTATCATAAATACGTAAATTAAACATTCAAAATTAAGCTAATTTTTTATAATTAATATGGGTATATTTTTCCTCCTGGTGATAGTAAGATGGTGTCTGTAGTCTACTTTTCTCAAAATGGTAGTCTGAAATACCACAAAAAATTTTCAGACCTCTTGCTCAAATAGGTGTTTTATTTTGCTTAAAATAAACATTTCAGAAAATTTGATTCTTCGGAAATTCAGTTTAAAGGTACATTTCATCTGTTACTCATCTCTGTTGTTCTTAAAGCCCCCCAGTTGCATAATAAGCTTGGTTTGTGTATTCCTCACCTACTCTCTTCCTTTTCTCCTCTTTGCTATTCCAGCCTCTTTAGTTACCTCCAGAACCCATTTTTCGCCTTCGGCCACTCTCAAGGAATCAACTGTCAGCAGTGATTGTCTCATATTCAAACCAGGATTTAGTCCTAACAACTATAAAACATCCCATCTGCTAACTGCCCCATGACTAAAGCAAATAACTGCATCTAATACACCTAATCTCATGGAACTGAAACCAACAAACACAGTTTTAGGCAGGCGTTCTCACATCACATCGTTGAAACATTCATTAACATAATGTGACTTTCCATTTGAGCACCGCGACAATAGTTTAATGTCACTTAGGTCCCTGTATATGGGCTTAATTCCTATCAATACCTCATATACCAGGGGGAGATGGTGTGCATAAGTCTCACCATTTGCTATTGCTTTTTTATATCCACACCATGTGTCTACACCACTCTCGCAGAGAGCATGCTGTGGATGGCCATCCATAGAAGATTTATGGAAAAGGGTAGCCCATACTGCTTTCTGCTCAATATTGTCTCGATTCCTTCTTATGGCTGAACCATAATAGAGCTGCCAGTTTGTCCACATCTTCCTTAGTACGACAACCCCGACCAACAATTAGTTTGCCATCAATGAGCTTTTTCCGCTTCATATATTTTATTAGCTTACGTAAGGGTATGCCCATTCTCTTTTGGACGTGACCAACACACTCTAACTTTTCAATTTTTACACTTCTTATGTAAGGCATATTTTCCAACACATTTGCAAAACCCTTTGGAGTCTCTGTCCCCAAGGTACTTTGCACAATTCAGAAGAATACCCAGTTTTAGTTAACCCACATAAATCATAAAATACTTGTAACTTACTAGCCACACCTTTTCTACCTTCAAAGTCTGCAACAATTTTAATACCACCTTTCCCCAAAGTGCATACACAGCAGCATTGTTTAGAAGCAAACATGAAGTACTCATTTCAGCAACTGTGGAAACCTATTTCGTTACAATGTTTTGATCATATTTTATAGAAATATCACTCTGGGTACTAAAATATTTTAGCTTCTGTCTTGAGGCACTTGGCGGAGCCGATATAACATCCAGTTTGTTGGTGGATGTAATTACACAGTCTCTACTTTCCTACGAAATAAACCGATTACAATAAAACTTACGTGTTCTCGTTCCAAAACACTTTTTTGGAGGAAAAACTACTTCCGAGAATGACACAGCATCAATAAATCAACAACGCACAGAAGTTTCAACACAAACAACTGTCGAAAACAATAGATTTACAAAGGAAAACAAAGGAGCATCGGAAAGCGTGTGTACTAACATGGCTGCAAACTCAAAAAACAATTACGCAGTGTATCTTTTCGAAGCGGCAAAATAATGATAACGCCATTTGACAACCGACAGCAACCGAAACACGGTAGTTGCCGAATACCGACATACATTTAAATTATAATTTAAGATGTTCCCGATGTCAGAATCGATTCATTTAACTGGCATTTTGTTCACAAAATTTTAAATATTGATTTAAGACGCAAAACTTTAGAATTTTTAATCAGATTCACTAGCAAGTGACCTTATTGTCAGTGTCATTAATTTACGCTGGTGTACTGATTGAAGACTAATTTTAAAATTTTCCTTCCTTTCTGGTTTTTACCGTATGTATCATCACCGAGACGGAAATTTTCAAGACCAAACATTACTGTTAAAAATCAGCGGAAAACACAATTCCCACTACTTCTTTACATCAGGGCTGATCATACGAATTTATGTTCGTCAGTCTCTACGAAATTTGTCATCGAGAAAATTCTCATGTCAAAGGGATAAAATATGACCATTTGGTACGCTTACGCAAAGGTTTACAAGCATATATTGTGGCTAAGAAATCCAAGCTATTTTCTTGATTTGCAGGCTTTAATACATTAAAACTGATGCTTTTCGGGCTCTTCCATTCGTCTAGTGACCTTCGTGGTAACTGGTAGGTAAACGATAACCTCAGTCTCTTCTGTTAGTAGAGATTTCTGTTTTCAGCTTAAAATGGCTTTTTGTGAATTGACACGTTATATCTACTCATGCGAGTTATGACCTAAAATGAAAAACGAGCAAATAGTTCAAAATACCGTAAAACTTCTGTGAGTAGAAGTTAATGAAATTAATTATATTTCGTTTTTTATATTAGACAAAATTTTAGAAACTGCATGAAAATCGCTTCAATTATTCCTGCTTTTCGGTTTATAAAGTTTAATACACTGAAGCACCAACACAACTGTACAGACATGCGTATTCAAATAGAGAGATATGTAAACAGGCAGAATACAGTGCTGCGGACGGCAACAAGGGTCTGCCGTAATATTTAGATCGGGTACTGCTCCTACAATGGCAAGTTATCAAGATTTATGTGAGTGTTACAGTCGGCGAACGAAATATGCACTCAGCACCTCCGAGACAGTCGATGAAGTGGGGATTTTACCGTACGAACATTTCAAGAGTGTACCGTGAATATCAGAAATCCGGTAAAACATTAAATCTCCTACATCGCTGATGCCGGAAAAAAGATCCAGCAAGAACTGGAACAACGATGACTGAAGAGAATCGTTCAACGTGACAGAAGTGCAACCCATTCGCAAATTGCTGCAAATTTCAATGCTGGGTTAACGATAAGTGTCGTCGTGTGAACCATTCAAAGAAACATCATTCACATGGGCTTTCATAGCCGAAGGTCCATTCGTGTACCCTTCATGAGTGCACGACACAAAGCTTTACGCTCTCACCTGGGCCAGTAAACAGTGACGTTGGATTGTTGATGACTGGAAATACGTTGCCTAGTCGGACGAGTCTCGTTTCATATTTTATAGAGCGGATGGACGTGTACGTACGGGTATGGAGAGAGCCTCATGAACCCATGGATCCTGCATGTCAGCAGGGGACCGTTCAAGCTGGTGGAGGCTCTGTAATGTTTTGAGGAGCATGCAGGTGGGGTGATATGTTACCCCTGATACATCTAAATACGACTCTGACAGGTGAAACAAGTGTAAGCTTCTTCCATGATCACCTGTATCCATTCATGCCATTTCTGCACCCCAAAGGACTTGGGCAATTCCAGCAAGACAATGCGACACTCCACACGTCCAGAGTTACTACAGAGTGGCTCCAGTCACACTCTATTGAGTTTAAACAATTCAGCTGGCCACCAGACTCCACAGACATGATCATTATTGAACATATGTGGGATGCTTTCCAACGTACTGTTCACAAGAGATCTCCGCCCCGCACACGATATTAGACAGGTGTAATAGTTATTTTGGCTCCTTATTGTAGTTCCTCCCCCCCCCCCCCCCATGAACCATGGATCTTGCCGTTGGTGGGGAGGCTTGCGTGCCTCACCGATACAGATGGCCGTACCGTAGGTGCAACCACAACAGAGGGGTATCTGTTGAGAGGCCAGACAAACGTGTGGTTCCTGAAGAGGGGCAGCAGCCTTTTCAGTAGTTGCAGGGGCAACAGTCTGGATGATTGACTGATCTGGCATTGCAACATTATCCAAAACGGCCTTGCTGAGCTGGTACTGCGAACGGCTGAAAGCAAGGGGAAACTACAGCCCTAATTTTTCCCGAGGACATGCAGCTTTACTGTATGATTAAATGATGATGGAATCCTCTTGGGTAAAATATTCCGGAGGTAAAACAGTCCCCCATTCGGATCTCCGGGCGGGGACAACTCAGGAGGATGTCGTTATCAGGAGAAAGAAAACTGGCGTTCTACGGATCGGAGAGTGGAATGTCAGATCCCTTAATCGGGCAGGTAGGTTAGAAAATTTAAAAAGGGAAATGGATAGGTTAAAGTTAGATATAGTGGGAAGTAGTGGAGTTCGGTGGCAGGAGGAACAAGACTTCTGGTCAGGTGACTACAGGGTTATAAACACAAAATCAATTAGGGGTAATGCAGGAGTAGGTTTAATAATGAATAGGAAAATAGGAATGCGGGTAAGCTACTACAAACAGCATAGGGAACGCATTATTGTGGCCAAGATAGATACGAAGCCCACACCTACTACAGTAGTACAAGTTTATATGCCAACTAGCTCTGCAGATGGTGAAGAAATTGAAGAAAAGTACGATGAAATAAAAGAAATTTTTCAGATAGTGAGGGGAGACGAAAATTTAATAGTAATGGGTGACTGGAATTCGAGTGTAGGAAAAGGGAGAGAAGGAAACATAGTAGGTGAATATGGATTGGGGCTAAGAAATGAAAGAGGAAGCCGCCTAGTAGAATTTTGCACGGAGCACAACTTAATCATAGCTAACACTTGGTTTAAGAATCATGAAAGAAGGTTGTATACGTGGAAGAACCCTGGAGATACTAAAAGGTATCAAATAGATTATATAATGGTAAGACAGAGATTTGGGAACCAGGTTTTAAGTTGTAAGACATTTCCAGGGGCAGATGTGGACTCGGACCACAATCTATTGGTTATGACCTGTAGATTAAAACTGAAGAAACTGCAAAAAGGTGGGAAATTAAGGAGATGGGACCTGGATAAACTGAAAGAACCAGAGGCAGTACAGAGTTTCAGGGAGAGCATAAGGGGACAATTGACAGGAATAGGGGAAAGAAATACAGTAGAAGAAGAATGGGTAGATCTGAGGGATGAAGTAGTGAAGGCAGCAGAGGATAAAGTAGGTAAAATGACGAGGGCTGCTAGAAATCCTTGGGTAACAGAAAAAATATTGAATTTAATTGATGAAAGGAGAAAATATAAAAATGCAGTAAATGAAGCAGGCAAAAAGGAATACAAACGTCTTAAAAATGAGATCGACAGGAAGTGCAAAATGGCTAAGCAGGGATGGCTAGAGGACAAATGTAAGGATGTAGAGGCTTATCTCACTACAGGTAAGATAGATACTGCCTACAGGAAAATTAAAGAGACCTTTGGAGAAAAGAGGACCACTTGTACGAATATTAAGAGCTCAGATTGTAACCCAGTTCTAACCAAAGAAGGGAAAGCAGAAAGATGGAAGGAGTATATAGAGGGTCTATACAAGGGCGACGTACTTGAGTACAATATTATGGAAATGGGAGAGGATGTAGATGAAGAAGAAATGGGAGATACGATACTGCGTGAAGAGTTTGACAGAGCACTGAAAGACCTGAGTCGAAACAAGGCCGCCGGAGTAGACAACATTCCATTAGAACTACTGACGGCCTTGGGAGAAACAGTCATGACAAAACGCTACCAGCTGGTGAGCAAGATGTATGAGACAGGCGAAATACCCTCAGACTACAAGTAGAATATAATAATTCCAATACCAAAGAAAGCAGGTGCTGACAGATGTGAAAATTACTGAACTATCAGTTTAATAAGTCACAGCTGCAAAATACTAACGCGAATTCTTTACAGACGAATGGAGAAACTGGTAGATGCGGACCTCGGGGAGGATCAGTTTGGATTCCGTCGAAATGTTGGAACACGTGAGGCAATACTGACCTTACGACTTATCTTAGAAGAAAGATTAAGAAAAGGCAAACCTACGTTTCTAGCATTTGTAGACTTAGAGAAAGCTTTTGACAATGTTGACTGGAATACTCTTTTTCAAATTCTAAAGGTGGCAGGGGTAAAATACAGGGAGCGAAAGGCTATTTATAATTTGTACAGAAACCAGATGGCAGTCATAAAAGTCGAGGGGCATGAAAGGGAAGCAGTGGTTGGGAAAGGAGTGAGACAGGGTTGTAGCCTCTCCCCGATGTTATTCAATATGTATATTGAGCAAGCAGTAAAGGAAACAAAAGAAAAATTCGGAGTAGGTATTAAAATTCATGGAGAATAAGTAAAAACTTTGAGGTTCGCCGATGACATTGTAATTCTGTCAGAGACGGCAAAGGACTTGGAAGAGCAGTTGAACGGAATGGACAGTGTCTTGAAAGGAGGATATAAGATGAACATCAACAAAAGCAAAACGAGGATAATGGAATGTAGTCAAATTAAATCGGGTGATGCTGAGGGAATTAGATTAGGAAATGAGACACTTCAAGTAGTAAAGGAGTTTTGCTATTTAGGAAGTAAAATAACTGATGATGGTCGAAGTAGACACAATATAAAATGTAGACTGGCAATGGCAAGGAAAGCGTTTCTGAAGAAGAGAAATTTGTTAACATCGAATATAGATTTATGTATCAGGAAGTCGTTTCTGAAAGTATTTGTTTGGAGTGTAGCCATGGAAGCCATGGAAGTGAAACATGGACGATTACTAGGTTGGACAAGAAGAGAATAGAAGCTTTCGAAATGTGGTGCTACAGAAGAATACTGAAGATAAGGTGGATAGATCACGTAACTAATGAGGAGGTATTGAATAGGATTGGGGAGAAGAGAAGTTTGTGGCACAACTTGACTACAAGAAGGGATCGGTTGGTAGGACATGTTTTGAGGCATCAAGGGATCACAAATTTAGCGTTGGAGGGCAGCGTGGAGGGTAAAAATCGTAGAGGGAGACCGAGAGATGAGTACACTAAGCAGATTCAAAAGGATGTAGGTTGCAGTAGGTACTGGGAGATGAAGCAGCTTGCACAGGATAGAGTAGCATGGAGAGCTGCATCAAACCAGTCTCAGGACTGAAGACAACATCAACATTGTAGTTCCTAAAGTATTCCAGCTGACAGCAATTATATCCTACCTTATAATATTTCTGCAGTGCTACAATGGTGCGTATTCCGTTTCATTTTCACCATTTCGAAACATTTGCAGGATCCTGGATATACTTTTAACATGAGCAAATATGTTACTACGCCGAATTCTGAATTATTACTCTGCGTGATAATATGCATAACATTAGTATCGACTGTGGGGTGGAATATATATCGCATCAGCATTAATCGAGCTATATCCTCCTACATTCCACCAGTAGCCTACAAGACTCTCACACCACATTGTGCTTATGTTCACTGTTAAATCGATAAATGTAATTGCAAATGTGTTTCGGATCACCATTGCAAGAAACTTAGATTTAAGTCTTATGGATTCATTTGTCCAATCATTTCATTCCAAATAGAAACTGTTCCACAAGCAGTACAGAATGTCATTCGCTCCCAATTGCATTTCAAATCAGGAAAAAACTCTTCTGTATAATAGTCCTCCAAATTCATAATAGATCAATTGCTGTAAAGTATAAAGCAGCAGTGAAAAAACTTGTCGTGATACTCAGGTGGTATCTCCAAATTCAAGAAACTATAATAGATACATAGAAGAATCTTATACCATTACATAGAAGGAGTAAAGAAAAACAGCACAAATTCTCAGGATTGTTTCAAGATTAATTTTTAAATCTGTAGAGCAGTCGAGGAACAAGGTGTCACTGTAATGGAGGAATTAAATAAGTGGGCACTTGCGGGTCAGCAGCAGAAACATTCTAACATCAAGCGGTGACTGATGGACACGATCCTTGTGTGGCAGCAGCAATTATCCACTGACCTCACATACCTCTGCCGGGGTCGTTCGAAGCTTCATTTCTTTTTCTTTCAATTTTGTTAGCTTCGGGCTTACAGCAGTTTTTCTCAAATGGTACGTTCACCTGTCACTGAAAACATTCCATCTTGCATTACATAAAATGTTTATTCATCACATTTCTACATTAAGAGCAAGCGAGATGCAACAGTGGTTAAGAAGTAGGACTTATTTTTGGCAGGTTCCGGTTTCACATTTAACTTTCCTGTGGTTTCACTAAAACGTTTAATATACTTGTCGGGATGGTACAAGGTGTTTCCTGTACGGCGGAAATGCATGTGGCGACGGAAATTTCCACAGTAGCTGCGGCATGGATCTTCGCCAACTCTTCATTAAATTGAGCAACAAATCAGACGTCATGCTTAACTGCATGTACAGAAGTCCAGCTCAAAGTCTAGGTCAGAGTCACCCCTCGACAATCCCCACCCCTCTCGCCCCGCCTGTCGCTTTCTTCTACCACCCAGAATGATACTGATAACTTTGTGTGCTGATGATCACGTAAAATTGCTATTGAGCTGGATAACACATAAATGATTCAAAAATAAAGTCTTGTATCACTTCCGTGCAACTTTTTCCTTTTTGGTAGCATAGTACTCTTAACTGTCGAATCCAGAGGCAGCTCCAACGCGAATTTAGAGTGATAATCACCACCACAGTACCCTTCCAACAGCACCACATCCAATGGTTGAGCGTATCCCGTGGGTGTGTTACAGAGCCAGTAACAATTTTGTAATTACATATGCTGTGGCAGCTCCAGTGTGAATGTAGAGCGTGAATCCCCACCGTAGTACCATTCACACCCCACCATATCCATTGGTTGAGAGTATCCAGTGGGTAGGTTTCAGAACCAGCCCATATTTTGTACTTACAGATACTGCTGATATTCTTAAAACTTATGCGTACACGATGCTTGTATGCTTTTTTTCTCAGTAATTTTGGGTAAGTAGACTCAAGAACGAGCACCCAGTAGCTCATCACAGATGCCAGAACCTGCACCCAGCTCATCAAGACGACACAGAAGACACACAGAATCTGTGGAGGAGCTTATTCCTTATAGTAATCTCTCGGCCAGCAGCAGCGCCTCAGCCCGTATTAACAGCAACAACAGTCAGGTACACCGAGTGTGTGATGGCACAGGATTACCATTTACAGGGATCTATGAAGAACGTCGAGGGAGGTTCTGACTTGCCAGGATCGAGAATCGGGCTGGGTATCAAGATCCACTTCTGTTTCTTAACGTGTGTGAACGTGTTTGGGAATGAAAGATATCCAAAGCTCTCAATAATCCGTGATGTCCTGGCATAAAGTATAATGTCTTTGTTGAGAGTGGTGTCATTTTTGTACTGACCATACATTTGTGGGGTTAGGCTGGTGAGGTATCGTGGGACACTCTAATCACTCAGCGGATTGAAGAAACCGTTAACAGCAATATACAGACCGGATTCACCGATTTTCAAGAACGAGAGTCGGGGAGAGCCCCGAACAGCGTTCTGAGGTTCGACACGTGCGCTTTTGTTCATGGTTCATTATGGGGAAGTCCTTCTTTTCTTCCGAGAGCTACAGGTGAGAAAGGTCTATTATTAACATGGAACATTCCACAACACTTGCTTCACTTGGTCTCTTTTGACTTGTGATAAAATTTTGTGTAGCATGCACACAGTGCTAGTAAATATTACATATACGATCTTCATTACGTTATAAGCATCACGGATGTTACAGGATTTGAGAAGAGCGATCCACACATACAAATTTGGATGTACAGCCTGGAGAAGGAAGAAAGGTGAGGCCGATGAGCACGACGCACAAAATACGAAGAAGTTTGGAGATAAGGTTGTTGGGTCTCTCCACTATTTTCCATTTCCAGATCAACGCGAAAAACATTATAATTTGCCACTATGCATCATTACTGCTGGACCAAAAACATGCCTCCTTATTTTCTTCCAACTTACCACACACACTCCTGCACAATATATTTGTTCTATGTTCCCGAAAGCCTTCTCAGTGAACGATCAATTGAGAGAGCAGTGTCCAGTTCGTACAGAAATGCCTATTGAGGTCAATACACTAAATAGAGGCTAATGACAGCAACGTATACGTCAGCATAGATCACCATCCTAAAAATTCTCTAAAGTACGCTAGAAACTATTTAAAATGTACGAAACCGAGCGTTATGAGATAACCCAAACCAACTCCAGTAACAATTGTGTTATGAAACAACCAACTACCAATGAGAGTTGGTAAGAGGGACGTATACAGTCGATGCTATAACAGTTACAAAAGGGGCGGAAGGAAGGACGAAGAAAGCAGAAAAGAGTTTTGTGATGGGTCATGAACAATGGTTGATATTCATCATCACGTGTAAAATCCGCTACAGTTGCAAAAATTATTTATTTCTAAGAAGGGAAGCACAACTCCGTTTCAAGAAATGTGTCTTCTCTTCAGGCGCATATTAAATTATGTGTAGATGAACGATGCGTAAATGAAGTTACAATAGGTTATAATGAATTAAAATAGTGCATCCGTGGTACATTGCATGAAGAAGGATGTCATATTCAATCCTAAGCCTGCCATAAAGTCGCTAGCCGAGGAGAACAACAGTCCATGCTTAAGAGCGTGCCACCTATGGATCCGCATGAAGACAGGCAATCTTTCGAACACAGCGCTGCATACACACCCATTAGACCACAAACAAGCACAACCCAAAGTTAAAATGCCCCAATGCAAATCAAAGTAAATAATTTTTATAACTGTAGCGGATCTTACTCCTGAAGATAAGAAAAGAACTTTTTTGTATCACCAGAAGCCATAATTCTATCTCTATGAATGTTTTGGGTTTGCTCAGTTTGTCACCTACTAAAGTAAAAATATTGAATCTTGAGTTTACTTTTTTACATCTGGTTAAAAGGAATGCTCTTCCAACAGAGGCGGCTGTACTGGCTGTAATTTTGATTGGAATCAGTTCAAAATGAAGTAACTGACGGATCTATGAGAATCTGTTGAAAGTTATGATTTGGAGACTAACCAAGAGTTTCGGCTAAAGTTTCATTTATACGTTATTAAATTAAAACTTTTCCCAGAAAGAAGTCATTTCAAAGAGACACCGTTCAATACATTACATTATAGTTTGGGCCACAAGTCAGTTATCTCTAGCAATTGTTAGACTTCGTTTTGCCTAGCGCAGCGTTAGTCAGTTGTGTAGTTGACTAGGACGTAGCACTAGCAGCTTGAGTTAATGTTATTTGTTCTTACCTGAGAAACAATCAGCAGAAAATTGACTACATAACGACGAGTATTTGTTTTTGTTGTGAAACGTTTTTAAACCGTCCAACCTCTATCTCTACTAAGTACTAGCAATGTAAATTTAAGATTTGTAGAGACTGGGTAGTAGAGTAGCATCCTCGCTCAGGCAGATCAAAGTCTGTTACTACAGAAGAGAAACTTAACGCTGTCACGCAATGTTTTAAGTGCAAGCACCGTCTAAATCTCAAATAAAAGTGTCCATGGCCTACAGGATAACGAAAAGAAGCATACTAAGAGTTGAGAAGAAGCTTAAACTGAGACCATATATGCCTACTTTACTTCAGTTCATAAATAAGGGCGATCAGGACAGACGTATGGAATTTTAAGAGTTGTACACAATCCGACAAGAAGCGATCGCAAGTTTCACAGAAACAGACTTAGGAGCGAAAAAGAGACTTTTAAAGCGGATCGCAGAGTGAACAGACAACTGCGTCTGCTCATATTCTACAAAGCCAAGAAACGGTGTGAGAACTGCAAAATAGTCCACATGCGCGACAGCGTTAAGTTTCTCTTCTGCAGCCAGCCGCTGTGGCCGAGTGGTTCTAGGCGTTTCAGTCCGGAACTGCGATGTTGCTACGATCACAGGTTCGAATCCTGACTCCGGCATGGATGTGTGTGATGTCCTTAGGTTAGTTAGGTTTAATTAGTTCTAAGTTTTAGGGGACTGATGACCTCAGAAGTTAAATCCCATAGTGCTTAGAGCCATTTGAACCATCTCTTCTGCAGCAACAGACTTTGGTCTACCTGAGGGAGGAACCTACGCTACCGACCCAGTATATATAAATCTTAAATTTAATTTGTGAGTACTTCGTCGAGATGGAGGTTCGATAATTGAAAAACGTTCCACTAGAAAAACAAATACACGCTGTTATGAATTTAAATTTCTCAATTAACAGCAAACAACATTAACTAACCCAATAGGAATTTGAAAACCTTGCATCCTGAAAGCTTTGCGACAAAATTTGTAAATTATTTTTGAAAAGATCCAATGTTTGGACGGACACCATTGAGCATGTCCATCGTCCTTGATGTTATGGCAGCACGGATCAGCATCTTTAACTCTTCCAAGTTCCATAATTGTGTTGGTAAATAACTGTTATCGTTAATGTAAGTTCACAGAAGGCAAAAAGGCCGGTGACTGTGAAGGCCAACCGAGAGGTGCTATGTCGCTGGCCGCCTAACGACCAATCCAGTAGCTCAGTAGAGTCTCAGTAAGATATTCACGAGCTCGGAGACTCCAATAAGGAAATTTTCCGTCATGTTGCAAAAGGAAGTTAACCTCTTTCATCCTGGGAAACAATCAGTTTTGTTACATAGCAAGACGCTGCTGACCGTTAACAGCCTTTCCATCAAAGAAGAATGGTCAGTAAACAGATGAGTTGGATATTACACAAAACATATTGACTTTCAGTGAATCTCGTGCATGTTTAATTTGTGCGTTTGGTTTCTGTGTTTGCTTACTTTCCCAATTAGGTGGAAGGTCAATTCATGACTAAACACTATGCGTTGTACGGAAGTGTTATCACTGTCAATAGCATTCTGATGCTTGTCAGATAATCAACACGTCTACTTTTATCTTCGTGCTGTAGAGCGTATAACAGCTGTACGACTTCATAACCAACCGACGTCTCAATGCATGCCGCGTTGTTCTTGCAGGCTCCCAACTAACACAACGCGACGGGTTGATTCTGCTGGACTGCGTTGGAAAGCGGTTTGATTAGTACGACATTTCATCGGTAACACGAGGGGGCCAGGAATCTTTCCTTTACATACACAACATGTATCTAGGAACTGTCGATATCGTCTGCGAATGTTCCATGCGTTCTAAGGCTCAGTTTAGTTCCTCAACCTGAAACATGTTTGCACAATAATTATGAAATTACACTTCGTGCACCACAAGAACACAAAATGATCTCTGCTGTGGAGCAGCCATTTTGCAACATGTGACGGTAACCAAGATAGCAGAAGAAAATCGACATGTGCAGCAATGACTATAAACTAGATAATTTATTCGTTCCTCCAATAACCCAGCCCTGGTGCAACGATTGATGGTTTTGACAGCATAATACTTTGCTTTGCTTATATCATCTCTGAAATACCGTGTATTGCTATGTAGTACTATTGCACCAAATACATTTTTGAAAGCAGACTGTGGCTTATACTGTATATCAATTCGGTTCGGACTGACGAAACTAACTAAATCTGCATGGATTCAACTCAGTAAGACGAATTCTCTCTTTCCTAATAAAGTTCGGCTAAACTATCATTTTGGAAAGCGTTGTACCGGCACTTAATGGCTAATAGCTCGCTGAGATGGCCGCCGCCAGGGTATGACACTTTAAAGGCCCACTCACTTTGTAATAGCTCAACAGCTGGAAAGTTCTATTTGTGGAAACTGAATAAAAGAATGTTCGAGCAGTGTATGAATATCTGATATATTTTTTCCGTCTTTGTACTGTCTTCTTCGGCTAATTTTAAGTATTTTGTAGCGCTACCACCGCTGTGTTCTAGCGTCGGTATAAAGTTCAGCTAATATCGCTTTTCTTCCAGTTACTGAGTGATACTGTGTATGAGGCGGAACTATGGGCCTCATGAAAAAAGGGTGACCCGGCTGAGTGACGCAATTTGACTCTTAGTCTGATCACGAGGTGTGGCCATTGCACGCGTTGATCACGTAGGCTGACGTGAGGATCAATGAACTGTACTTGACGGAATGTTTCTGGAACATCTTAGGTGATTAGAAAGTTAGTATACAGGGATACAATTAAATACTTAGCTTTAATTCAGCATCAGCAGTGATCGTCGATCTTGGCTTTGTACAATAATATTTACAAGTGCAGTTATAGACTGAACTGCGAATACTTCTTTATAGTTCTGATTGCTTGAGAAATATAGATCAATTGTCATTGCATAAACTGTATGTGGCGCCTGACCAGGCCGTAGCTTCTGACTTAGCTGAAGGCTATGCTAACTAGCGTCTCTGCAAATGAGATCTCTGAAGCTATAACAAGTGAACCATTCCTATTAAAGTGAACTGGCCAGTGCGCTAGCATGTCTCTTTAAGACCAGCCGAGTGGCGGCGCTCGGTCTGCTAGCGTCAACAGTGGCTACTCGCGGGTCCGATCTGCACTGACGGACCGCGACCGATTTGAAGCCTACAACCTAGCCAGTGTGGTGCCTTGCGGTGACACTACAGATACATCATCAACGTTGCACGTACCAAGGCGTACTGGACCAGTAAACGGCGGAGTATATCGTTTAATGAACATCATCAAACCCTACGAAAAAGAAGTATCCCACAGTATAATAGCCTTCCCTGTTCGAAGTCGTGTAGAAAACCAGAAAGACAGATTTTTATTTAGTTGAACCAGGTTTTTATCTCGAATCGAATACACTGAAACTGAGGGAGTAAGTGTAACTGGAAACAAACGCATGCGAAGAAGACGCTTAGGAGGGGCAGCTGGTCTTTTAAAAGAAAATGCGATACAAAAGCTGGTGCGGCCTTTGTCGGTGGTGGGGGCCACCGCGTTACGTGGGAGGACACGCAGCTGGCGGTGTTTGCATTGTTTGGAATCCTGAATTAGCGGCTGGCTGGATTATGAGCCGTGAACGCCGGCGGCCCCGTGTGGCCGGCGCAGTCGCTGAGCCCGCGTGGGCGATTTCATGCGTCAGCCCGCGACCCCCACTGATTCAGAACTATGCATCGTGCATTCGCCGATAGTAGTCATTTGACTAATCACAGAAAATTCCAAACATAACTTGTACCCTGTAATTTGGAATAAAAATGTATTAGCATTTTGGGACTGAAAGGTCTGTGTAGACTTTGCAGTCGGCAAACGTCCATCTACTCTAGGTTAACGGTGAAAGTTACTGAGGTTTTGTATGGTTTCCTCAATTTTCGAAGACGGACAGCTACTCATGTTTCATGCCTTTCTGAGTCCATCAAAAAACTGTACGAAGGCTGCTTGTCTTTCGGGCCGTCTTTACGGAGGCGAGTTATCTGTCGTTACATGGTGTAAAATATTGACAATTGTAGTCCGAACGGTGCTTGGTGGTGGAGGGGTGCACTGTTACAATTCCTCCAAGTATACAATTGGACCACCGACTGTACGCCTTTGCTCAGTATTCGCAAACTGTGAATTCACAGAAGTGGCAAATGATGCCCCTGGCCTCACGACACTTTTGGTACCACCCTGTCATCGAAAACCGTGATATGTCAAACAGAGGCTCCTACTTTAGGTGGCAGCTGCTCTCAGTAGCGGTAGACTGTCGTACAAGCCCCTCACGTCAGCGTTTTCACCGATTGCCGACGCATATCATCTCACACTTTTGGTTACAGCTGTCAGTTTTTCCCACGATATCACTAGCGGATGTTTTTGTAAACCACGCTGTTTTACCAGATGATGATAACCAATGAGCCTAACTTTTTGCCAGTTGCATTGTGACCAACGAGCTGTCCGGCTTCGACGTAATATCTGACATAAACCTGCAACGCATTAACGATTGCCAATACTAAAGTCTTTCTTCACAGGTTTTTGGCTTCAGAGGAATGACACTGCCACATATACAACAAATACATGTGTGAAAATTCCGTTAGTAATGTAAATTAGCCCGAAAAGATTCAAAGACAAAGAATGTGCAGGAAAGAATAGTAGCAAAAGATGGTTATAAACGACAGCGAAATGGACACCAGTTAGCAAGAGACGCTGTACAAATTTACAGCATGGGCGGAACTCCAAGAATAAAGTTTCCCACAGTAGCAGGCCTCGAAGTCGCAGCCGCAAGTCTGGTTGAAACATTATATTATGAGGCATGACCCATGACCCTTGACTTCTCAAGATTATAAAGTAATAACGTACCACCCTTCGGTTATCAAAAAAGTCGCAACAGATTGATCAGTTAAAAACCAGAGTAAGACACTAACGCACAGCCAGGTTTCGAAAGCAAGGAACCCCTACGCATAAGCAGCATTTCTGGTGCTACTTCCGTAATTCGAATTTTTACTGAGTCATCATGTATATTCACAATATACATAAATGACCTGGTGGATGACATCGGAAGTTCACTGAGGCTTTTTGCAGATGATGCTGTGGTGTATCGAGAGGTTGCAACAATGGAAAATTGTACTGAAATGCAGGAGGATCTGCAGCGAATTGACGCATGGTGCACGGAATGGCAATTGAATCTCAATGTAGACAAGTGTAATGTGATGCGAATACATAGAAAGATAGGTCCCTTATCATTTAGCTACAAAATAGCAGGTCAGCAACTGGAAGAAGTTAATTCCATAAATTATCTGGGAGTACTCATTAAGAGTGATTTAAAATGGAATGATCATATAAAGTTGATCGTCGGTAAAGCAGATGCCAGACTGAGATTCATTGGAAGAATCCTAAGGAAATGCAATCCGACAACAAAGGAAGTAGGTTACAGTACGCTTGTTCGCCCAATGCTTGAATACTGCTCAGCAGTGTGGGATCCGCACCAGGTAGGGTTGATAGAAGAGATAGAGAAGATCCAACGGAGAGCAGCGCGCTTCGTTACAGGATCATTTAGTAATTGCGAAAGCGTTACGGAGATGATAGATAAACTCCAGTGGAAGACTCTGCAGGAGAGACGCTCAGTAGCTCGGTACGGGCTTTTGTTAAGGTTTCGAGAACATACCTTCACCGAAGAGTCAAGCAGTATATTGCTCCCTCTACGTATATCTCGCTAAGAGACCATGAGAATAAAATCAGAGAGATTAGAGCCCACACAGAAGCATACCGACAATCCTTCTTTCCACGTACAATACGAGACTGGAATAGAAGGGAGAACCGATAGAGGTACTCAGGGTACCCTCCACCACACACCGTCAGGTGGCTTGCGGAGTATGGATGTAGATGTAGATGTAGATGTAGAGTCATCCCATCCTTTCCTTACTGCAATTAAACCTTATTTCCCGCAAGTAGCGTCCGAATCTCAGTAACTTCCCATCCCTACCTCCGTCTTCCTCCACCAACTTGTTTTGAGTGTGACATACACCTACAATTAGAACACACAGTAAACATCCCACCAGTTGATACTCCTCAGCGCTCAAACAAATCCCTCAGTCCTTCAGCTGCAACTGAAGACATTGTTCACTTCATAACTTTTGTCCTCCAGAACATCCTTCCTTTCGACCTGTTGAGTCCTTTGGCTATCCCTACCGGGTAGACATCGTTTCCAGCACTCGCATTTTTCACGTTGCATACCCTGCAGGCCAGGCCGTGAGTTGTGAGACTCAGTGGCTGGTTACAGAGGTCGCCTACAGTGGATGCCAACAGAAACTACGATGACATCATGCGGCCAACAGAGCGAGGAGCTCGTTGTCTCTGACAGCGGTTGCCAGTTGTGCGGATCCAATGTGTCAATCTATGTTATAACTTGTGACCCAATGGCTGAAAAAGCAGTTGCAGATCTACTCCGGATTGAGTTGCAACCGCAGCTACGAAGTTACCACCAAGGGTCGTTGAGTACTGAGAGATGCCATACTGGTATAGGCTATATTAGTAAACATACTTGTTACTGGCAACTCCATAGCCATAGAGATACTCGTACATTTCCAATACGCACTCGTAGTATAGCTTCTACTGGAAATGATAACCTGTCACAGGCTATATTTTTGTCTGTGTTGAATATTTGTGTACCAATGTTCTTGTCAAAATATTTTGTGAATTGCAATAAATAAGAGTTTTTGTGATTGAACTAATTTATTTGTCTACTAGTTTCAGAACGATGCACTTGTGCAGTAGTTAATGTACTTCACACAGCCGTAGCAGGGTCACCACTGGCATACTAGGTAAAGAATGAAAATATTATAGTGACATTTCTCAATAGTAATAGAGAGCATATCACAACAGAAATGTCTCCACATCCTATCTCAAACCACCATTGCTGCTTACTTCATGTTCCAATGAAGACAATCTATTTCCTGAATAAATCGCATTTTGTTTACTAGACACATTAGTCTACCCAGTTATTACCTTCCCAAAGTTCTATCACCTTCATAACAAACCGCATCACCCTGCCTATTCGTAACCATCTGCTACATTATTCTCACATTTCAAGGCCACTACCCCTGTACATGAAGTCACTAAGATCCGCAACCTACAATAGATAGTTCCATCAATTATACTCGTATTCAGAAATCACTTTCCTATTTCACTCATCCAAGGCGACAAGGCTCTCTCGATATGCAAGCAGTAATGCTCCCTGTACAACACCGTCAGCCAGATCACCTGTAGCAATAACGTTACTGCATCAGGTGGAGTACCTACTGTAGCATCAACATCAATTTGAAGTACCACCAACAGCACCGTAGATCTCACGAACAATGATAATAATAGAAGAATAATCCTACTGGGTTTGGAAGCTGTTGTTTGCGTTTTGTACACGTTTGTAGATTGAACTTTGGTTTCTGAATTCCATCTCATGAAAACACAATGTACTTCTTTTGTCTAGTTTATCCAATTACGTTCAGACTTACAGTATATCATTTTGTGTGGGTCTCGATTTATTTCTGAACAAATGTTGCTTGAGGTTCATGGCCGTTTTCCTACATGTGTGGTTTATTTTGTTTTGTCTGTTCATTTGACATTACATTAATTTGTGAATGTACAATTTTACAGGTCGGCTTTCATCGATGCATTTTTATGTTTTGACAACATGTCATCTGTAAAGCAGTCGGAAGAATTTCCGTAAATAGTTACTAATTTTTGAATACTACTTCCCGAGAGTAGTAGCAGTAGTAGTAGCGTACGTCTTGTAGTTGCGATTTAGTCCCGTTGTTGCTCTTCACTGTGCTTTATTTTATGGTTGTCATTACATTCACTGTTTTTCACAAAATTTGCACTTCACTCTCGCCTGGTGTTACACGACTTCCCTCAATAAATGATATTTAGAAGTGAACTTATGTTCCCTTACTTATCGAAGGACGGTGCTGCGTAATTTTCGCCTTTCACTTGTTCATAGTTTTCAAGGATGGCTCTAAATTTTTAATGTTTGGTGAGAGCTTTCGAAACGCGTGTGCTGGGGTACACACTGATATAATTTGTGTGCGTATGTTCGTGAGAGGCAGAGAGAGAGAGAGAGAGAGAGAGAGAGAGAGAGAGAGAGAGAGAGAGAGAGAGAGGGAAGGGGCGGATTGGGGGAAGAGTGGTTTGAAAACCAGGTGTTGTGTCTACCATGTAGTGTCTTCAAATGATTCATTAAGTGTTTCATACTGTGCTTTGTTGCAAAGTGCTATGTATTCGTGAAAAATTGTTTTTCAGTGTCTTACTGCTTTTTGTATGTGGCAGTTCCTCTCTGCTGTAAGATTTCGGTACAGACTGTCGCTTTCTCTGAGGATCATGAGATCAGTTTGAGTATTATTTGGATGGTTGTTTTCCCTATAAGATAGGTATTCTGATCATTTCATGCTGGAATGGGTGCATGCACGTTGTCGATGGCATGCTGAGTAGTAAATTACATTAATGTTCTAATTTAGAAAAATTTACTTCGAATGCTTTCAAAGCCACACTGAATTCCTCAGATATGGCGTTTTCTTTAACCCGAATGAATTTAAGAGACGGGATTGTATTTTCCTCAGAATATGTCCCTTATACAATGCTATTTTCTTTTTAAATGCGTCCCTATCAAATCAGATATAAGTTGGTTCTCATATTGTAATGTCCCACTGTGAACAATGTGCAGCCCGGTCCACTTATAATGCGACGTCCGTTATCCACTCTGGAAATTCTAGTTTTCGTTCCTGCACTTCTTTTTCCTTCATAAATCCAACAATGGATGTTATTAAATCGAAAACACATTACAGACATGCCCCTTGACTTAAACATTGTACTTTGCATTAATGTACAATGTCTCCACACTCTTCTTTCGAATCCCTAGAATCTGCTGCAGCCCACAGTGGCATGGTATGTGAACTTCAGATAGTTTTACTATTTGTACAGTCAGTTTCTTCATATGCTCCATCCCTGCAAAATTAGCACGTATTGCTTCTTGGTTTACAGAACAATGGATCCCATCTCTTAATCCTTATAGTAGTTTGTTCTTTCATTGTCAACTAAATTTTAAAACTATTTCCTTATTGTGTTATAATGTCGTTTTATAGCAAAATTGTAGTACCCATCAATTATGCAACTGCTTAATAGATACTGAGAATTCTCGTCCTCCCTTCTATCATTCCGATTCAGGTTTAAAGGCTTGCATCGATAGGTCGATAGACTTCCTCCTTTTGTGCAAACGACAACTGGAACTATAAACGTCCTTCATATCACGAACAAATAACGAAGGGTAAACAGAGTTAACACCACTTTTCCACAGAACAAAAAACAATTGCGCCTATCGAAAAATGCTGTTTTGCTGCACCGTGTACTTTTGAGAAGAACAGGAAAATGCAGCGACAGACCGAGCTTCGGCCCACATGCAGCCCGCCGGCCCGTGTGGCCAAGCAGTTCTTGGCGCTTCAGTCTGGAACCGCGCGACCGCTACGGTCACGGGTTCGAACCCTGCCTTGAGCATTGATGTGTGTGATGTGCTTAGGTTAGTTAGGTTTAAGTAGTTCTAGGTTGTAGGGGACTGATGACCTCAGATGCTAAGTTCCATAGTGCTCAGAGGCATTTCAACCATTTTGAACCACATGCAGCCCACGCATCGGGTTCGCATGATATAGCCAGCCCTCATCTAGACTCTACTGTTTACGTGTTGTGGTCCTGCACGCAAATCGCGAGGAGAGAAACTCCCAAATAGACACCTACCGCATCTTTGGTTCCATGATATAACATTTACAGACTCTAATTCAATACTCGGGGCCTCACAATGTACGAAATACTAAACTTTCGGCGTTCTGGACGAGGTACATAAAGTAAAATGACGTATTAACAATTAGATAGAAACGACTAAATGGAGCATGTTGCCAGGCGTCTCATAACCAAGCGCAGGAAGTTGGACGTCTCATGCCATGACTGTAGCTCCAAATGAGGCTGACTCTGCAGCACAAGGCAGTTGAAGGAACCTGAAAGGACAATGTGTATCTATCAGCTAGCAGTTAGGGTGTGCTGTACTGGTGTAGAAACACCTCACTTTGGACTGGAAGAGGATGAAACGTGACGAGTGTAGCCCAGCAGTTTGGTATTGCTCATAGAATTGTTTCACGAGCATTAGGAGCGTTGCGAGGGGTAGGTATTGTTGCCTCAAGGAGAGGAGTGGTTCGCCATGGTCTGTAAGGTGTCAGGCAAATCCAACACCTTCCATTAAAACCCTGACACGATAAGCAAATCTAGTAGTATGTCACATAGCTCCGAATAAATCGTGACATTAAATTAACGAAAGTAATACGAGTAACGAGTGAGCAAATGGAATACCACAGACTAACACAAGAATGCCTAAATGCATGTCATACCTTCCCACCATGAGACAAACGCAGTTCAGAGGGGAGAAACGAGAACAGAAGCCGAGAGCAGAACCGTGTTAAGCTGAAGACCCACCGATAAGGGACAGACACCCACGTCGCCAGCTAACCGCTAGGACCACCCCAGCTGCAAGTTTTAGCGTGAGACATTTTCGCGTCTCTGTTACGTCAGGACCACCCCCAGCCCATGTTAAAAGATAGAGCCCTCCAGAAGAACAGTATAGATCTTACGATAACACTAAAAGGACCACACCAGCTTCAAGTTTTAGCGTGAGACTTTCTTGTGTCTCTGTTACGTTGCAAACTTTAAAAACATTGCCCCACCACCAGAAGTATAACATTTCTCATTGGATAGACAGAATTTTTGGAGGCGGAGCTTAAGGTTAACATTAAGACCCTGATTGGTCAGATGAAAACACAGCAAGATAGTTTTTTTTAAACCAACTTCGGTAAATTGTAGTAAGGAGAAGTTAGGGGAGAGTTGCTTCCAAGACAGTGTTGTGAGCGGAGTTGTGCTGCCCGCCGCACCCTGACAAACAGCGACTAGGCAATGCCGCATAACAGAGCATAATGCTTCACTCAGAACTGCAGAAGTCTCATCTGTTACACCCTCTAATTTAAATAACACTAGTGTCGATCGTCTTTTAAAGCTCATGGTGTTCACATTTGCCACTTGAAGTAAAAATCAGAAACGGGATGATTTTTCTGTTATATAATTATTGAGAAGCCACATCAGCCACTGTAATTTACGACAAGTTAGATAAGTAATTAAAGATAATTGAGGGTCACTGTAGATCATTTTGATAGTTTTCTCTTTTGTGAAACCTAGTTTATAGATGTGATATGGCATAGGTCATCCTTCGATCCATTGTAGAACTTGGAAACCCGTTCAGGGAATATTCGTTCACATTTTTGTTTAACGGAGTTGTTTTTTACCATCCAGTATTAAAACATTTCCTTTTATCAATAGTGCAATTTATAAACAATGTTTTATGAGTAGAATAAAATTTCCAATGGTAAACTTAACTGTTTTTTCGACGTTTCTTTAACAGCTAACTAAAAATAGGAAAGCCTTGAACCCCTTCTGCTAACTTTAGTTAGTATTAAGATTCTTTTACAGGGAGTGCAGTGGAGCTGACGCTGAAATCATTAAGTGTTTGGTTATATCATCGCTAGTCTCACTGAACTCTACATGTCATGTGTGGTCTGGCGTCTCCTTACCAGCAACAGGTCACAGGTTGAAACTAGTCAGTTCCCTAAAAAACACACTCAGAACATCGTTGTGCGAAAGTTGTAGGGAGACACGATATAGAACAAACAGACACCATGCAGAATGTTAGACAATGGCGACCCTGCCAGGATTGTAAAATACCATGATTCAAGGTCGACCACATGCCTAACTAGGTCAGAAAAATATCCTATTGAAAAATTTTCGTAATAAAAAATTTTTTTTGCACGTTATATATAGTTGAAAAGAGTAGCTGCAGCGATAGATAGTAAGAAAGTATTGAATAAAAGTGAGACATTCTAACAGAGACAATAGTATAATTAAGTTATGAATTTGAATATTGTTAGAGTTACGTTTTCTCTCCAATACAAGCGCACAGGTCGCGTGTCGTTGACAAGTTGGTTCTGACCCAACAAGTAAGTAAATTGATAGTCAAGTATTGTGAACAAAGAGATTAAGAGACGCGTGAGATCGTATCAGAGCATGTTGACACGAAGTAGGGCGCGTGAATTGCTTTTAAAACAGAAAATAAGGGATTAGGAAGGATTAGCAATGGCAGATCGAGACCTTGACGGAATTGAGGTAGAGACCCAGCATGAAAATGGACAGAGAATAGAGGACAGTACAACAGACGTTGCAGTATCGCGAGAAATAGGACATATAACGCACCATAACGAGGATAATGTACGTCAAGGCATAGAAAACATAAGTAAGCATCCGACAACGGAGCAGGTACGTAGAGAGATTGTAGATGAAAATTTTAACTTGCGTCTTGAATACGTAGAACCCATAGTACAAGTAATCAGAGCTCCCTCACCACAGAGTACAAGGAATTCGAGCAGAAACGTGTCACCGCACAGTTCAATGCAATCGGTTGCAAACCAGCACTTGGGCGAAAACAAAGAGCATAGGACCTTGGAAGAAAACGCAATAGGACCCACCAATCTGCTGTATTATTACAATTAATGATGGAAAACATGACAAGACAAAATAAAGAAATTGCGAACCAAATTAAAATTCAGAATGGAGAAGCGACGAACCAAATTGCAGAAATCATGAGACAAATGCGTGAGATTAAAGAACAAAACAAAAAACTTCAGTTACACCTAAGTTATATTGAAGACGAGAGGAGAAGTCAAGAAACTAGAGAAACAGATAAACTAAATTACTAGTCAAGCAGCAGGTACAGCGCGTGAAATTGTTGAAAACAGTGTGTTACACAAAAGTATCACAAAAGCAGCGCTGAAAAGATATGATAACCGCATACTCAAAATAGAAGCGCAAACGAAGCGACAATTTCAGAAATTGCGAACAGAGTTGTTGCAAACCATTGAAGAGCGTAGTAAACAGGATCGAACAAGCACAGAGTATGCAACCACATCCGTATCTGTAACAGCACCGGAGAAACAAGCAATTAACGTAGATATTACATATTTGCGATTCCAATCACAGGCGGAAAGTAACATACGTGAAATCAGACAGCCTGCACAGCAACAAACACGTTTCGAAATTCTTGATGAACAAACGTCATCACAAACACATGCGGAACCACAAATGTATGTTTCAAGACAGTTTGGATCGTGCAATGAAGCAGCAAGGTTAGTCAGACAAGATACCGAACCAATACCTGACAACGGAAAGCCAGGTCGAGAAGAGTACAGTGAAATGCATTCAGCTACACGTTCACAACCGATGGAAGAAAATTATTGCGTACCATTCCAACGATACTACGCAAGAGTAGGCGAAAGTTACAGTGCACAATATCCAATGGATCTATCACAACCGGAAAGGACGATGGGAGAAATGATCAGAAACAAAAGTGGCGAAGAATCGCGTATTTCATATGGAACTATGACGAATGGAAAAATTGGTAGATGCGGACCTCGGGGAGGATCAGTTTGGATTCCGTAGAAATGCTGGAACACGTGAGGCAATACTGACCTTACGACTTATCTTAAAAGAAATATTGAGAAAAGGCAAACCTACGTTTCCAGCACTTGTAGACTTGGAGAAAGCTTTTGACAATGTTGACTTGAATACTCTCTTTCAAATTCTGAAGGTGGCAGGGGTAAAATATAGGGAGCGAAAGGCTATTTACAATTTGTACAGAAACCAAATAGCAGTTATAAGAGTTGAGGGGCATGAAAGGGAAGCTGCGGGTTGGAAAGGAGTGAAACAGGGTTGTAGCCTCTCCCCGATGGTATTCAATCTGTATATTGAGCAAGCAGTAAAGGGAACAAAAGAAAAATTCGGAGTAGGTATTAAAATTCATGGAGAAGAACTAAAACTTTGAGGTTCGTCGATGACATTGTAATTCTGTCAGAGTCAGCAGAGGACCTGGAAGAGCAGTTGAACGGAATGGACAGTGTCTTGAAAGGAGGATATAAGATGAACATCAACAAAAGCAAAACGAGGATAATGGAATGTAGTCAAATTAAATCGGGTGATGTTGAGGGAATTAAATTAGGAAATGAGACACTTAAAGTAGTAAAGGAGTTTTGCTATTTAGGAAGTAAAATAACTGATGATGGTCGAAGTAGAGAGGATATAAAATGTAGACTGGCAATGGCAAGCAAAGCGTTTCGGAAGAAGAGAAATTTGTTAACATCGAATATAGATTTATGTATAAGGAAGTCGTTTCTGAAAGTATTTGTATGGAGTGTAGCAATGTATGGAAGTGAAACATGGACGATAACTAGTTTGGACAAGAAGAGAATAGAAGCTTTCGAAATGTGGTGCTACAGAAGAATGTTGAAGATAAGGTGGATAGATCACGTAACTAATGAGGAGGTATTGAATAGGATTGGGGAGAAGGGCAGTTTGTACCACAACTTGACCAGAAGAAGGGATCGGTTGGTAGGATATGTTCTGAGGCATCAAGGGATCGCCAATTTAGTATTGGAGGGCAGCGTGGAGGATATAAATCGTAGAGGGAGACCAAGAGATGAATACACTAAACAGATTCAGAAGGATGTAGGTTGCAGTAGGTACTGGGAGAAGCTTGCACAGGACAGAGTAGCATGGAGAGCTGCATCAAACCAGTCCCAGGACTGAAGACAACAACAACAACAACATGACGAAGTATGACAACGATCATTTCCTCACAGTCAGAAAATTTCAACACTTTCGAGAAGGAAACTCATTACATCCACGAACTTTTATTGATCAGTTCCGAGTAGGATTACCGGAACACCGAACGCTAGCACACAAATTAGACTTTATATGTGCACACATGTCAGGAATAGTCGCAGAAACCATGCAGAATGTTGTAGCGACATGCCGATCGTACGAAGATTTCAGAGAGAAGGTTCTCTCACGATATTGGTCCAGCGAAGCACAGAACAGAGTGAAGTACGAATTATTACAGAACTCATATTTTGAAAATTCAGGAGAGAAGAGTTCGGTGAAATTTTTCGAATTAATTGCAAAGAAAAATCAATGTTTAGATGTACCATACAGTGACAGAGAGTTGATTAAATTATGCGCGATGAAGCTACCATTCAAATACCAGCAATCATTAGTAGGTCGCGGAGGCAATGACGTCGAAGCATTTAAAGGCATTCTAAGGGAACTAGAGTTCATCTTTTCGGAGGATGACGCAAGAAAAAGACGAAACGTATGTGAAAACGAAAGCAAAAACCAGTGGAATCCACAAGACACAGTACAAAGAAACAATAATTACGAACCATATGATACCTTTGCACCAAGAAACGACAATAGATTTCAACAAAGAACCGGTTATGAATTTAGAAGAGAATATGGCTAAAACTATAATTCACCCAGAAACGGCAACAACTATTACAGAGGGAATAACGACAACCGTAACGGGTACTGGAGAACCAATAGACCGATAATTTATCAACAAAGAAACCACTATCAACCAGCTGAACAAGAAAAGAGAATACAGATAGAAGAAGTGGAGGTAAGACCACCCAACCCCGATAAACGTACGAATTGACAGCTAAGCTCCCATGCCAAAGAGGATGACGCACCGACCCAGGACAATTGCACCACCTTAAACAGAGAAGTAAAAATTTTATCACGAGAAGAGAAGAAGGAAGAAACGAATCCGCAAGGACCAGATGAAAACGAAGACAAGAAAACAACAGTATCGTGTTGTGACGAAATTCATTGGGAGAATAATGACGAGGGAGATGAATGAACAACGAATGTAGAAGAAAAGGACGATGTAGTGAGTGTTGTAGAGGTATTTAAGACGGAAACCAGTGAAAGCGAATTCGATGAGGATAATGCACAGTCGACAGAAGTTGAAAATAAATTACGAGTGGGCACACAACCCAACATATGTAATGAAGGATGTTATGAAGCGCTAATTAGAGCATTTAGATGCGATTATGAGGGAGTAGCGACGAAGAAGGAGAAGATAGACGAGGATGAGGAAAAAGTAGAGGATGTTGAAGAAAGCGTAAATGAAGGAAGAAATAGAGAAGAGGAAATAAAAGAGAGAGAAGTAGCAGTCGAAGCTTATCCCACAGAAAGTTCGAATTCACAAGTGAAATTCCTAAAACGACTCATGTGCAATTCAGTGGAGGATTCGTTGATGCAAGAAGAAGAAGAACAGAACCAACCCTTTCAAATTCAACCAATTGTGAAGGCCATAGTAAAGCATATCCCAGTCAATATTGTAATTGTTAGCGGAAGTGAACTGCGATCTCAGAAAATTTATTCATGCAGTGTAATGCCAATGAAGAACTGTCAGTTCTGAAAACATGTAAGATTAAAGTAAGAGGTCCTACTAGAAACAATGCTGCTTAAGTTATGAGACAAACAAGGTTAACTATTTCGTGTCAAGATCAAAAGATCGAAGCCAACTTAGTGTTTATACGTAAACTAACTGTAGATTTGATTATAGGTGCAGATTTTTTAAATGAGAGACGAGCGATAATAGATATGGGGAAAGGTAGTGTAACATTTGGGAATGTCACACTTCTCTTTGAGCAAGTCACACTTCTCTTTGAGCAAAAGCTAAAATTAGAATAAATACCAGTTATAAACAAACAATTAAGAATGATGCGAGATAAAGAGGATGAAGAATTAGAATGGTATGCACAAAAGGGGGAATCGCCTCAACTTATGTTAGAAGTCCATAAATAAATCGACGAAAAATTGCAAGAAGTTCAAGGTATTTTGGAACACAGTAAAAGAGAATTAGAGGGTATTTTACGAGATAAAGCAGAGGTATTTTCACCTAAGACTGGCAGTATTAAACACTTTCAGTACAAGTTTGAAGATTAATTTTATTACTGGTAAATAATCAGCACAATATTTGAAGATTATGTTGCAGATAAGATGGCCAGGAGATAGAATAATGAAGAGAGAGGAAGGTGGGAAAAAGAAAGTAGCTTCAGTAAAAATGAAAACAAAAATAACACCAATAGTACCATAGATTAAGGTGAATGGATAAAGCGTAGATAGTCTAACAGCATGAAATACTAAAATGCTATACACCATGACACTACACAAAAAATAAAAATAAAAACGAATTTGAGAATTTTGAGTTAAGACTCAAAATATCTTAGGACTGTAATATGGAAAGGGTGCCGAAATTTGTAAAGCTTTTTAAGAAGGCATATAACAATGTAGTTACTAGACATATGTTAGATGATTATAAGTAAAACTTTTTGTACGAACCATTGTAAAAAACGCCAGCAAAAAACCAGATTCAACGACCCACAAGTTGCAACCAGAGAAGTATCAAGAAAGGAAAAGAAGTAATTAGGAAGACACCATTCCTTAAAGGCAGAAGCGTCGAGTGAAGGGAAAGGACAGTGAGACCAACAAAGGGCGCTTGTATATCTACTGCTGAAGGGACCAGTGGAGGGACTGACAAGCAAACACTAGACATTCACCGCTCGTAAACCTCGGAACGCCCCCACCCAGAGCAGCGAGCAGAAAACAGCACAACGAGAAGACCGTTAGGGCAAGCCACCGCTGGCAAAACAAACAAAAAAATATATGTATGTAAAAGTCACACTACTGCTAAAGTGACTAAATATCAATAAATATTTCCATATCCTGCCCAAAGAAGAATCAAGAATCAAGTAAGAAGCAGAGAAAAAGCAGGAAGAACAGAAGTTGAAGATTCACAAGATTGAGACCAAGAAAGAAGATGGGTGAAGAATAGACGACATACCTTCCCAAATCCCTATCCTACTGAAAACTAGTTGTCTGCGAAGTATTACAACGAAAAACAACCGCTTTGCGTCACATAACAATGACTTTCACGCATACAAAGCCAGCAAACCATGAGATTCTGACTCAAAGCTCCATTACATTATGGGACCTCCACAACAGCAACACACCCGTGCAAAGCCAACAAGGAACGACGAACGAAGCTGTACATCAAATACTTGCCCACATCCATCTCGCTCAAGTCCATCATCTTCGTGAAAAAATCATTCACCAATCTCATGCTGAAATATTCATAGGATTGTGTGAATGTGTGAAATCAAATTAGGTGATGTAGGAATTGTGCAAAAGAAACGTGTGAAAAACTAAATAATTTAAGCACACCATACAGCTAATAAACTACAAAACAACAGTCATTGAATATGGACTTAAGTAAAAAAATAGACTATCGATGAAAATAAGTCGTTCATTCTGAAATGGACAGTATATAAAGAACAAAAATAAGGCATAATAAACACTAAAACTATATTCCACTTATTTTCTCTTCACAAAAATAAAGGAATAACTATATTTTACTTATTTTCTCCTTAAAAAACCAAGAATAAAAAATTATCTTCTTGGATGATTTCCCATTTTTTTACAATTGTACCATTTGTTAGGATAATATCTCAATACTTGTGTATGTATATTTCTTTGTCAAAGCAATTCTTGGAAATAATTGTTATTTGTTAGTGTAACAATATTGAAATGAGTGTCTCGAAACAAAAACATTTTACATGTACAAGATATTAAGAAAATGTTTTCGGAATAGATTTTACTTAATTACTACATTTATAAAAACAATATTTCTAAGAAAATCGATGTGAAAGACTCCTCACTTTCGATAACAGACTTCTTAAAAAACGAACTTCACAATTTAATGAAGCAAGAAAATAATAAAAAAATAATAATTATAATAGAATAAAAATATTCTTCCCTTGTCAACATAAACACATTTTTGATAATAATGTGGAAGAATATAAAAATATAAATTAGTAATACAAACTAGCATAGAACAGATTAACGTGGCTGAACAGTAGGCAACGGAATACTTTCTGACTGTCTTAGACAATGATTCAATCATTGTCTAACTTCAGTACAAAAATTAAGTTCGAAGGGTGGTGATATGTAAGGTGTCAGGCAAATCCAACACCATCCATGAAAACCCTGACATCATAAGCAAATCCAGTAGTATATCACACAGCTCTGAATAAATCGTGACATTAAATTAACCAAAGTAATACGAGTAAGAAGTGAGCAAATGGAATACACAGACTAACACAAGAATGCCAACACTTATCAGTTACGCTAGTGGAGGGATAAAACGCCCTACCACAATAACTCGTTACCAGCCTTGTGGATGGCGTAGGAGCAGGTTGCGGAGGTGTACTGCTGTCGCTGATGGCTACACATCCTATTAAGAACTACGTCCTGCCTTTTCTAATGTCCAGGAGACCGTCACAGTTCGCAGTCTTTCAGTGTAATTATTATCTCTGAATAAACTGTCATTTCTGTTCGTCTCATTGCATATTTCCTTCGATTACCATCTGTACTAAACTCATGTACTTTCTTCTATGTATGCTCTGTGTTTCTTCGAGCTATGTTACTGTCAGTGTTACATCATGCGAAAATTACTCTTTTCCTTGAGTTTTGCACATCAGTGTACTAATCAACTGTCCGTTCTCATGTACGTTAATAGTGGTATTCGTTTCATTTGCGGTTCCAGCCATCGTAATTTTTGCTAACGTAGTATAGTCAAGCTATAGAGTGCCATGTAGAAGTAACTGACGATCAGAAAGCTGTTTCTCATACAATGCAGAGTGGAATATCTAATTTGACACCCTTAATGTTTCTTAAACGGTTTAGTACATCGAAACATTGTTGTTGGAATGTGATATTACGGAAGGGTGTGTGATTTTAATGTGTGGTTGAGAGTCATAATATTTTCATAACTCTATGTACTGAAGTGCCTGCATTTTTAGTGCTACAATATACCTTTTTCTCCGTTATTCGATAGCTTATAAACTGAAAAGTGCAGTACTGTAGCTGTTGTTAGTATCTCTAGCGAAACCATTCCCAAAAGCACCCGGTGTTAAATGTCTGGCCGATGTCTGTCGGTGCAGGGCAGTTTCGCTCCAATTAGCTTGCAGGTGCGGTACCAGTACTGCATTCTATCGGCAACTTTACCTCTCACTTTTACTACGCTGCCAGGCTATTTCCACCGATGGCTCGAATTAATACGCTGATATACTTTATATCACACCACCCCTCTCTTCAGAGACTGTCGAGTACCATTTTTTTGTGTTAGCGCATGAAATTGTTGCGGACATTAAACACATAGCAAAGTGTGGAATGCGATAAGGCAGTCCATTTTGAAAAAAATGCCAAAATTTACTTGGATTCCAAAGGTTTTTACTTTACATAAAAACAAAAAGTGCAGTTAAGTTTCAATTTTTTCTCTTTCTGTTGGCGGTGACCGGCTTCAGCGCGAGCCGTCTTTTGTTACTACACATCGGCTCTCAGCAATTTTGTGTGAGAAAACAAAATTTCGTCGGATGACGGACATTTTAATAGAAACCGGTCACGATCAATAAAAAGATGATATATTACAGTTTGGAGAGTAGTTTTTGAGACCAAGAACAAGGATCATGTTAATTTTACGAAAACACGTGGAACGAATACCGATAATTTAATCGTGAGTCAACTGACAGTTAACAAGATTCTTGCGAAATACATACAGAAAGTTAAGATTTTTAAAGTAAGTTCACAGTATATAAAGGCATTTGTATTATACGTAAAATTACAACTAGCACTTAAAAATGTCAACTGTGCAACACAATGGTGGCCCTACTACCAACAAATAATTAAGTAAACTTTGGCGGCACTCTGTCCCCGCAACAATACCACAAAGTGGGTTAATCACACTACAGGAATTGAATACTAGTTCAACAAATACTAAATAATAAACATTAAAATGTGTACAATACTACTGGTTATTCTGCTGTACTTTTTTTTTTTTTTTTTTTTTTTTTTGAATAAAGAGACTGGTTTGATGCAACCCACGACGAATTCCTTCCGTGTGCCAAACTCTTCATCTCAGAGTAACACTTGCAACCTACATCCTCAATTAGTTGCTGGATGTATTCCAATCTCCGTCTTCCTCTATAGTTTTCCCCCTCCACAGCTCCCTCTAGTACCATGGAATTCACTACCTGATGTCTTAACAGATGTCCAGTCATGCTACAGCTTCTCCTTGCCAATGATTTCCACATATTCCTTTCCTCTCCGATTCTGCGCAGAACCTCTTAATTTCTTATGTTATGAGTCCACTTGATTTTAAACATTCGTCTGAAGCACCACTTCTCAAATGATTCGATTGTATTCTGTTCCGGTTTTCCAACAGTCCATGTTTCACTACCATACAGCGCTGTACTTCACGCGCACGTCCTCATAAATTTCTCCCTCAAATTAAGCCCTTTGTTTGATACTAGTAGACCTCTCTTGATCAGGAATGCCCTTTTCACCATTGCTAGTCTGCTTTTGATGTCCGCCTTGCTCCGCCCGTCGTTGGTTATTCTGCTGCCTAGGTAGCAGAATTCCTTCACTTCATACACTTGGCAGCCGTCAGTGCTGATGTTAAGTATCTCTTTGTTGTCATTTCTGCTACCTCTCATTACTTTCGTCTTTCTTCGGTTTACTCTCCATCCATATTCTGTACTCATTAGACTGTTCATTCCATTCAGCAGATCACGTAAGTTTCTTCACTTTCACTGAGCATGGCAACATCATCAGCGAATCATTCCAATGACAACTTTTTACCTTGAATTTTATTTCCACTCCTGAACCTTTCTTTTCTTTCATAGCTTCTTCGATGTACAGATTTAACAGTACGGGAGGAAAGCTACATCCCTGTCTTATACCCTTTTTAATACGAGCACTTCGTTCTTGGTTCTTGTGCATATTGTATATTACCCGTCTCTCCATGTACTTTACCTCGATTTTTACAGAAATATGAACATCTTGCACCATTTTACATGTCGAACGCTTGTTTTAGGTCGACTAATCCTATGTACATGTATTAATTTTTTCTTTAGTCTTGCTTCCATTATCACCTGCAACGTCAGAATTGTCTCTCGGGTGCATTTACATTCCCTAAAGACAAACTGATCGTCATCTAACATATCGTCAGTTTTCTTTCCCACTCATGTGCACATTATTCTTGTCACCAATTTGGATGTCCGAGCTGTTAAGCTGATTTTGCGATATTTCTCTCGCTTGTCAGCTCTTGAAACCTTCAGAAGTGTGTGGATGATATTTTTGCTAAAGTCTGATGATATGTCGTCAGATTCAAACATTCAACACACCAACATGAATAGTCGTTTTGTGCCGCCCCCCCAATAAATTTAGAAAGTCTGGTGGAATGTTATCTATCCCTTCTGGCTTCTTTGGTATTAAGTCCTCCAAAGCTCTCTTAGATTCTCATTGTGTTACTGGATCCTCTTTCTCTTGTTTCTCATGTTTTGTCTTCTGTCACGTCAGACAAATCATCTCCTCATAGAGACTTTCAAAGTACTCTTTCCACCTAGTCACTCTCTCCCTCTTTCCTCTGCATTTAACAGTGGAATTCTCGTTGCACTCTTAACGTTTAATTTCACTGAAGATTATTTTGTCTTTCGTGTATGCTGAGTCAGTCCTACCGACAATCATTTCTTTTTCGGTTTATGCTCATTCTTCAAGCAAATGTTTCGTTTTAGCTTCCCTGCGCTTCCTATTTATTTCATGCCTCAGTGATTTACCTTTTTTTCTGTTCCTGAATTTCCCTGAACATTTTCGTATTTCCTTCTTTCATCCGCCAACTGAAGCATTTCTTCTGCTACATATGGTTTCTTCTAAGTTTTTCTTTCCAACTTCTGTGATTGCCCTCTCTAGAAATTTCCATTCCTCTTCAACTGTACTGCCTACTGAGTTAATCCTTACTGCTGTATCTATAGCCTAACAGAACTTCAATCGCATCTCGTCATTCCTTAGTACTTCCGTATCACACTTCTTTGCATATTGATTCTTTCTAAATAATCTCTTAAACTTCAGCTTACTCTTCATCACTACTACACTGTGCACTGAATCTATATCTACTCATTGGTACGCCTTACAATCCAGTGTCTGATTTCGGAATCCCTGTCTGACCATGGTGTAATCTAACTGAAATCTTCTCCTATCACGCAGCCTTCTGCAAGTGCGCCTTCTCCTCTTGTGATTATTCAACTGAATATTCGCTATTACTAGCTGAAATTTATTACATAACTCAGTTAGTGTTTCTTCTCTCTCATTCCTTGTCCCACTCTCGTATTATCCTGTAACCTTTTTATTTTCTACTCCTTCCCTACAACTGCATTTAAGTCTCCCATGACTACAAGGTTTTCATCTCCCTTTACGTACTGTATTATTCTTTCAGTAGCTTCATGTACTGTCTATATCTCTTCATCTTCAGCTTGCGACCTCGGCACGTATATCTGACACTGTCGTTGTCGAACTGCTCACAGTAACACACTCGGTGCCCTACCTTCCTATTCATAACTAATCCAAACACGTTATGCCAGTTTCTGGTGCTGTTGATATTACCCTACACTCATCTGACCAGAAATCCTTGTCTTATTTTCATTTCACTTCACGGATCCCTACTATATCTAGACTGAGCGATTGAATTACAACAAAGAAATATTTGAATCGGTGGTTTCTGATAACTCTGAGAGTAGTCGTCTTGCTCAAGCAGATGTATGTTACATGATAAAAGTCATGCTGCTGAAGCTTACTGATACGTAGTTCGTGGACAAGGCTATCACATTCATTGAAAAAGAGAGTTGTCCAAGCAATAACATCACCCACCTGGTGCGAAACAGTGTAGCAGCCGTTCATTATATAAAATGCACACAGGAAGGTTTTAATCTAATTCAAGGAGGGAATCCAGAAATCTCTGATCGCGAAATACTTTACGAAGGCCTAATAAGGCATGCATCCAATTACAGTTATATAAGTGGTGTCCATTTTTCGGACATGTTCGAAATAACACCCCATACATATAACACTAACGAGGAGAATATAGCAAGAGCTATCACCCGATTTTCCAGAAATTTTTCTCTGGGAAAGAGGGGTCAAAATAAGCGAACATGCGTCTCGGATAATCCGTGGATACTTCACCGTTTCGTCGTCATCAAGGATGAGGAGAATGATACTGCTTCTCTGCTTTCGACCAACACATTTATCGAGAGTATCATTGGTTAATGCGCAAACACTAACAACAGGGAAAATTTGGAGCTACAAGGGTGAATGTAATTGAAAAAGCAGTCACATTAAATACTCAAAGACCTGCTCTGTCCATCGTCTGGCTAGAAGTGTCAGTGTTAGGCAATTAACTAAATTAACTAAATGAAGTGGAAACGTGAAATTATCTACTGGCATTCCTCATTACGTCAAAGGGGAATACTGCTATTTGAGTTCGAACGAGGCAAATTAGTGGCTCCGCTATGAAATGGCTTCGTCATACCGCGCTATTTCGGTTAGCACATGGCGCGCTGCAACAGTAGTGATGTGGGCGCGCGCGCGCGCGCGCGTGTGTGTGTGTGTGTGTGTGTGTATGTGTGTGTGGATCATACGTAATTTGTATCCCACATACGGCCTCACAATATGTCCATATCACGATACGGTCAACTACGATGCCTGATATGACCATTTTCCAGGAGCCGTAAATGCCTAAGACATTTCACAGCCGTCTTAGGCGTGCTGAATGCGTGGCAGCTGTTGTTCCCATTGTTTACAAATGGTTATCTAGTTTTCTTAGCATCGTGGTAGTCTGAATAGTGATCTCGAGGAGCTTTCAATTACGCATATCATGCCTTTACTTCTGGTTACTCCGCTTTATACAGTGCCTGGATGAAAAATGTGAAGATAGTATTGGGCTTACTTGGAATAGGGAGGGTATCGGCGTTTAGCTAACTCTCACGTTCTTCTAATCATGTTACCCTTGGAATTTGGTCGGCAAGTCGTTCGTTACGGTCCTCCAGCAAACACCATTGTTCCTTTTTGTACTCGTGTACAAATTTCATAGAGGGAGATTCGCAAGGACGATACTCTCGTATTCTTTAATTACGTGGCACGACTTTAATGATCTCTAACTACACCGTGTGAAAACTCATACGCAGAGATCTTCTACAGTTTTACAGACCCAGTAACTTGCGTACTGTCATGCAACCTCTCAAGATAAAGTCTTATAAACCCGTTTAAGAGTGTACACTGTTGGCTTTATAGCGCTTTAGTTGTTGCGGACCTCGCAACAGGCGGTCATGTGCAATTCTACGCCTACATCATACTCCGCAAGCCACCTAACGGTGTGTGGTGGAGGGTACCTCTAGAACCGTTAGCTGATCCGCCTTTACCTTTTCTGGTAGCGAGTGTCAGTGTGGAGAATGATTGACGGCAAGCCTCTCTATTGGCTCAAATTTTTCGAATTTTCTCGCCGTGGTCATTTCACGAGACTGTGACTCAGAACGCATCTTTTGTGGCGCCTGCCAAAGCAGTTTGCTGAGCATCTCTATGAAGTTCTCGCGCGGACTACTCGATCTTGTGGCGACACGCGCCTCTTTTCTGTGGATCTTGTCTCTTCTATCAGCCCTGCGAGGTAAGAATGACAGACTGATGAACAACACTCAAGCATCGGTCAAACAAGCTCGTTGTAAGCCACTGCCTTCTTGAATGAGTTACATTTCGTAAAGATTCTTCTTATGCATCTCAGTCTAGCATTTGCTTTTCCTACTACTTAGTTTACGCGATGATTCCACATAAAGTAACTCTGGATAGTTCCTCCTAGATACTTTACGGCAGGTACGGTTTCCAGCAGTTTTTCATCAATACTGTAGTTGCACAGTAGTACATCTCTTTTCCTATGTATGCGAAATATGTTACATTTACTAATGTTCAGGAGCCGGCAGGTGTGGTCCAGCGGTTCTAGGTGATTCAGACAGGAACCGCGCGACCGCTACGGTCGCAGGTTCGAATCCTGCCTAAGGCATGGATGTGTGTGATGTTCTTAGGTTAGTTATATTTATGTAGTTCTAAGTTCTAGGAGACTGATGACCTCAGATGTTAAGTCCTATAGTGCTCAGAGCCATTTGAACCATTAATGCTCTGGGTCAAATGCCAGGGCATGCACCATTCATCAACCGAGCGAGGTGGCGCAGTGGTTAGCACACTGGACTCGCATTCGGAAGGACGATGGTTCAATCCCATCTCCAGCCATCCTGATTTAGGTTTTCCGTGATTTCCCTAAATCGTTTCAGGCAAATGCCGGGATGGTTCCTTTGAAAGGGCACGGCCGATTTCCTTCCCAATCCTTCCCTAACCCGAGCTTGCGCTCCGTCTCTAATGACCTCGTTGTCGACGGGACGTTAAACACTAACCACCTCCACCACCATTCATCAATCGTCTGCAGATCAGTAGACAACCACATCGTCACTTTTCGTTGTTCAGGGCGAACTGCCAATTTTTACACCATACAGATATCTTTCCTAAATGTATTTGCGATTTGTTTTGATCTTCTGATGACTTTACCAGTCGACAGAAGACAGCGTGCCGGCCGCAGTGGCCGTGCGGTTTTAGGCGCTACAGTCTGGAACTGCGTGACCGCTACGGTCGCAGGTTCGAATCCTGCCTCGGGCATGGATGTGAGTGATGTCCTTAGGTTAGTTAGGTTTAAGTAGTTTTAAGTTCTAGGCGACTGATGGCCACAGCAGTTAAGTCCCATAGTGCTCAGAGCCATTTTGAAGACAGCGTCATAAGCAAACAACCTAAGACGGCTGCTCAGATTGTCTCTAAAATCGTTTGTATATATAAGTAATGATAAGCAAAGGGCCTATAACACTACCTTGGGGAACGCCAGGATCGCTTCTGTTTTACTCGATGACTCTCCGTCAATTATTACGAACTGTGACCTCTCTGACAGGAAATCACGGATCTAGTCATGTAACTGAGAGGATGTTACATAAGCATGCAATTTCACTACAAGCCGCTTGTGTGGTACTGTGTCAAAAGCCTCCCGGAAATCCAGAAATACGGAATCGATCTGAAATCCCTTGTCAATAGCACTCAACACTTCATAAGCACTCAACACTTCATGTGAATAAAGAGCTAGTTTTGCTTCACAGGAACGATGTTTTCTAAACTCGTGTTGACTGTGTGCCAATAGACCGTTTACTTCGAGGTAATTCATAATGTTCGAACACAATATATGTTCCAAAATCCTGCTGCATATCGACGTTAACGATATGGGCCTGTAATTTAGTGGATCACTCCTTCTACCTTTCTTGAATATTGGCGTGACCTGTGAAACTCTCCAGTCTTTGGGTCCGGATCTTTCGTCGAGCGAACGGTTGTATATGATTGTTAAGTATGGAGTTATTGCATCAGCATACTCCGAAACGAACCTAATAGGTATACAGTCTGGACCAGAAGAGTTGCTTTCGTTAAGTCATTTAAGTTGCTTAATTACTCCGACGAGATCTACTTCTACGTTATTTGGCAGCTGTTCTTGATGGAAATTCTGGAATATTTACGTTGTCTTCTTTTGTGAAGTCATTTCGGAAGGCTGTGTTTAGTTGTTCTGCTTAGCCAGCAATGTCTTCGATAGTGTCTTCTCTTCGATAGTGTCTTTTTTGCCATCGCGCAGAGAAGCCGTTGATTTTGTCTCTCCGCTAGCATACTTGACATACGACCAGAATCTCTTTCGATTTTCTGCCATGTTTCGAGATGAAACTTTCATTGTGGAAACTGTTATAAGAATCTCGCTTTGAAGTCGATGCTAAATTTCGAGCTTCTGAAAATTATCGCCAATCTTGGACATTTAGCGCCTGTTTAAATTTGGCTTTTTTTTTCTGCAACAGTGTTCTGACGCGTTTAATGTACCAAGGATGTTCACCCCCGTCGTTTGTTAATTTATTTGGTATAAATATCCCAATGGCTTCCGATACTATCTCTTTTCAAGCCAAATCTGGTCTACACTTACATTATTAATTTGGAAGGAGTGGAGATTGTCTCTCAGAAAGGCATCATGTGAATTTTTATGTGCTTTTTTGAATAGATATGTCTTTCGTTTATTTTTGGCGGATTTGAGGGTTACAGTATTCAGCCTGCCTACGACAACCCTGTGTTCGCTAATCCGTTTTAACGCTTGTTATTAACTCAGGATTATTTGTTGCTAACAGGTGGAGCGTGTTTCCACACCCATTTACTATTTGGGTGGGTTCATGAACTAACTGCTCGAGATAATTTTCAGACAATGCGTTGAGCACAATTTCGGATACTGCGTACGTCAGGAATTATTCTCATAAACATATCGAGGGTAAATTGAAGTCACCACCAACTATAATCGTTTGAGTACGTGTTTAAAATCAGACTCAAGTTTTCTTTGGACCTTACAGCAATTGTGTCATCTGAATTGGGTGGTCGCTAAAAAGGATCCAATTATTATTCTATTCCTATTGACATACTAACTCACAGGAACTATCTACTTCAATTTTGCGACAAGATAAATTGCTTCTAACTTCAACAAACATGCCACCGCAAAATGTGTTTCGCCTATCGTTTCGGAACACCGCTAGGTTCTTCGCTAAAATTTCGGTTGAGCTTACCTCCGGTTTTAGCCAGCTTTCATTGCCTATAACGATTTGAGCATCAGTGCTTTCTATTAGCTCTTGGAGCTCTGGTACTTCTCTAACACAGCTACGACAAATTATAACTGTTATACCGATGGTTCCTGTATCTACGTTGTTCCTGTGTTCGGCCTGCACCCTTTGTGACTGAAGCGCTTCCTGTGTTTTCCCAAGACCATCAAACCTAAAAACAAACTGCCCAGTCCACGCCACACAGCCCCTGCTACCTGTGTAGCCGCCTCCTGAGCAATTCAGCGGAACCCGAAACCCAACCACCGGGTTTGGCGCAAGTCGAGGAATCTGCAACCTACTAAGCGATTATGGTATCTTTTCTATCCCGTGATCGGTTTCTCAGTATCAGCCATTTCGATGTTCGTACGATGATTGAAAGGAGGGACTGTGTTATGATCTTTCGCAGTGAAACAATTCCGGAAGACCGAAATCAGTATTCGGTAATCGACATTCTCTCTGTTGTTTTCCGTTTAGGTACCAGTATCGTCATTGATTGGATGAACAGAGGATTTCGAGCCGTTTACTGATTTTACACAAGCCCAAAACTTCTTAAGGTGTTTACTCAGATTGGTTAACAAAATTTTACTTCCATTGATCGCTTCTCTTATTAATCTCCTTACACTCATTATCGGTTCGTTCAGTTTTCGTTCGTCCGCCAGTCTTTGACTTCTCTTGAACATATGATGCTGGTCTAAGTGATGCTAGTGAAGTGGTGAGCATGTGCAACTGCCTATCGTGTCTACGAGGAATGGTTTACCACTCGCGGCGATGAACGACTGGTGGCAGAGAAGACTGATACGCCATGTCCATTTCTTGTTTACAAAGAATTAAAATTAGTAGAATCGGCAGAATATGTAACCGATAACAAGAGAGTAAAACTCACCGCTTTACCCACTTAACTGTTCTCCCACTTGTATGAAGCGCCGTTACGGACTCATGTGGTGTAATGTGTGAGGTAACACAGCAGAGTAAAATACACTCCTGGAAATGGAAAAAAGAACACATTGACACCGGTGTGTCAGACCCACCATACTTGCTCCGGACAATGCGAGAGGGCTGTACAAGCAATGATCACACGCACGGCACAGCGGACACACCAGGAACCGCGGTGTTGGCCGTCGAATGGCGCTAGCTGCGCAGCATTTGTGCACCGCCGCCGTCAGTGTCAGCCAGTTTTCCGTGGCATACGGAGCTCCATCGCACTCTTTAACACTGGTAGCATGCCGCGACAGCGTGGACGTGAACCGTATGTGCAGTTGACGGACTTTGAGAGAGGGCGTATAGTGGGCATGCGGGAGGCCGGGTGGACGTACCGCCGAATTGCTCAACACGTGGGGCGTGAGGTCTCCACAGTACATCGATGTTGTCGCCAGTGGTCGGTGGAAGGTGCACGTGCCCGTCGACCTGGGACCGGACCGCAGCGACGCACGGATGCACGCCAAGACCGTAGGATCCTACGCAGTGTCGTAGGGGACCGCACCGCCACTTCCCTGCAAATTAGGGACACTGTTGCTCCTGGGGTATCGGCGAGGACCATTCGCAACCGTCTCCATGAAGCTGGGCTACGGTCCCGCACACCGTTAGGCCGTCTTCCGCTCACGCCCCAACATCATGCAGCCCGCCTCTAGTGGTGTCGCGACAGGCGTGAATGGAGGGACGAAGGGAGAGGTGTCATCTTCAGCGATGAGAGTCGCTTCTGCCTTGGTGCCAATGATGGTCGTATGCGTGTTTGGCGCCGTGCAGGTGAGCGCCACAATCAGGACTGCATACGACCGAGGCAGACAGGGCCAACACCCGGGATCATGGTGTGGGGAGCGATCTCCTACACTGGCCGTACACCTCTGGTGATCGTCGAGGGGACACTGGATAGTGCACGGTACATCCAAACCGTCATCGAACTCATCGTTCTACCATTCCTAGACCGGCAAGGGAACTTGCTGTTCCAACAGGACAATGCACGTCCGCATGTATCCCGTGCCACCCAACGTGCTCTAGAAGGTGTAAGTCAACTACCCTGGTCAGCAAGATCTCCGGATCTGTCCCCCATTGAGCATGTTTGGGACTGGATGAAGCGTTGTCTCACGCGGTCTGCACGTCCAGCACGAACGCTGGTCCAACTGAGGCGCCAGGTGGAAATGGCATGGCAAGCCGTTCCACAGGACTACATCCAGCATCTCTACGATCGTCTCCATGGGAGAATAGCAGCCTGCATTGCTGCGAAAGGTGGATATACACTGTACTAGTGCCGACATTGTGCATGCTCTGTTGCCTGTGTCTATGTGCCTGTGGTTCTGTCAGTGTGATCATGTGATGTATCTGACCCCAGGAATGTGTCAATAAATTTTCCCCTTCCTGGGACAATGAATTCACGGTGTTCTTATTTCAATTTCCAGGAGTGTATGATAGACGGAGCTATGTGACCTGCTTCACAACGTGAAACTAAATTATATCTTTCATTTCTCAAAACAGTGTCGTTATTATTACTACGTAGGATGTTCAGAGACACAATAAATTTACACGAAACTCTGAACAACACTCACTGGCAACAAATTTATTAAATCTGTTTTCTAAGCGGATAATATGGAATGAATTTGACTTTTGAGGTGGAGAAAGTGCTCTCAACCTAGTATCACACTTCGTTTCCTCCTGCCATGTTAGTAAGTCCTTACTTGAGAAAATCTACGATACATCTCTAGGTAAAGAGGATGGCGGAGTAAAGCCACGTCAACCGTTGTCATTGCCCTGGACGTCTACGAGCCGTGGAGTATCAAGACAACAGCAAACTCCAGCGCAGGCATGAAGACCCGTTCAGGACTAGCACAAAAATTAGGAATATTGTCCAGGTAAGTCTTATCAGGTCGACCATTCGTCGTCGTCTCAACGAGAAAGGAAGGTATCGACCGAAATCAGCGATTAAAAGAATGTTGAAGGAGCAACATAACCCTGCCAGGTTAAACTGCTGTCGTACTGGAAGCAAGTTTTGTTTACGGTCGAGAAGGTGTTTTTTACTGCGCCAAATACTTCGGTCAATGTACATCGACCAAGTGGAGCGAGATTTGACAGAAAATACGTCCATTAGAGGCATAGAAGTACTGGGATGGATGTTAACAAGTGTTAACGACGTTCTGTGGCAACTCTGGTCACTGCCACTGTGTAATACTGCAGAACGTAGTGCTTCCTTTTGTTCGTTTGAGATTTTCTGGAGGCAGAAAAATCTATCGACACAACCGTTCTCCTGTGCACAGACTGAAACGTGTAATACACTGGTTTCAAACAAAGGGAGACGGTGAGCAGTTGGACTGGCCTCCAAAGGTGCTGCCCTCATACCTTACAGCACTTATGGGGAGAGATGGTGAAAATTATTAGATGTACAAGACCAGCACCGACAATCAAGCCAGCAGTGTCCGATGCAGCTCATGACGCATGGGAAGAGCTGTCACAGCATAACAAATTCATCCGGAAACTTGTTGCCTCGGTTTCATGTGGACTAAATTAAGTTATAGTGGAGGGTAGAAGCGTGACATGTTACCGAATTACTGTGTTGTTAGGGAGATAACTTTCTTCATGACATATTAATATTTTGATTCGCCTGGAAGAAGAAGAAAATTCGTCTGTGTTTTCTCTTCATTTTTTTAAAAGAGGAACAGATTATACACAAAAACCAGAATGTCTATTTCAGTGTTTTCACTTGTTAAATTGACTTATGTCACATGGTGCAAGACGTCAGTGCCATCAAAGAGAAAGTATTTAGTTTTTTTATGTCGAGAAAAAGCTTAATGTTTATTTGTGTTCTCTTTATTTATACACAGGCTGGACGCTAATACCGACGAAAGGACAAGAATATGTTATTTTCGTTTAATGAGAAGCAGAAATCACAATACATAAGGAGTGGTGGAAAACTGACGGTGTAGTCATAGTGAAGATTTTGAGCCCGCAATATCCTCAGTTGCATACTTACGAATTCTTTAAAATTATGAATACTTGATAATTATCGTTTTGCTCCTAGACTAAAAACTCTTACCAAGTGCTACAGTAAGTCTTTGATAGTAATGCGGACAGTCCATCTGACTTTGAATTTCATGAACGGACTTATGAAGGACATAAGCTAAATGAAAATGACACACTAGCTTTTCTGCTAGTTTGCGGGATGCTGTGTGTGGGAGAGTGTGAGGACTTAACAGCTGCTCTCGCAAGTGTCATGAAATTTCGACACAGTGTTAGCAAAGTAATTCATGTAGTGATGCTCGTGCGAAAGTATATATTCTATCACCATAACTGAAAAGTATCCGGAAATGCAGCTCAATTATACACTTACGTATCTTTCGATGAATTTTTGATGTAATGAGAGAAAACTGTGTTTCTGTCAGTTGTGAAATGATTCAAGTATGTCACACTGTAATCAAAACGTATATTTACAAGAAAAATGTATGATGCAGATACAAAAATAAAGCTATGAAAAAGAGTGCAATTCTGCCGTTCATAGCCAGCCGCTGTTGCCGAGCGATTCTAGGGACCTCAGTCCGGAACCAAGAGGCTGCTACCGTCGTAGGTTCGAATCTTGCCTACGGCATGGATGTGAGTGATCTCCTTAGTTAGGTTTAGGCAGTTCTAAGTCTAGGGGACTGACGATCTCAGATGTTAAGTCCCATAGTGCTTAGAGCCATATGAACCATATCTGCCGTTCATTACATTTTTCACTTCTTGAGTTACCTGAGTATGTGCGTAGCTTCCGTAACGAAAACGTCATGGCTAATGATCTTCTAAATAACAAGCAACACACAAATTTCTGCTATTAATGGTCACTTTGAGCCTTTTCTGAATCTTTCTTATGAATTAATTCAGTGTTTCCCAAATACACAGTCTCACTCGTACAATGTTTTGAATGGAATCTTTGAGATGGCTTACAAAGCAAAGCTTGCCTTATGATTTAGTCACTGAATTTCGTTCTGGCCGTTTGTTGGGGTTGGGTTGTTTGGAGAGAAGAGACCAAACAGCGAGGTCATCGGTCTCACCGGATTATGGAAGGACGGGGAAAGAAGTCGGCCGTGCCCTTTCAAAGGAACCATCCGGGCATTTACCTGGAGCGATTTAGGGAAATCACGGAAATCCTAAATCAGGATGGCCGGTATCGGGATTGAACCGTCGTCCTCCCGAATGCGAATCCAGTGTGCTAATCACTGCACCACCTCACTCGGTGTCCGTTTGTAGGTCGAATAAAAAACAGCGAGAGAAATACTTTCGAACCGCAGCGTTTAACCAGCGAGATCTGACCCGACTTGTATATCAACCAACGCATTGGAAATCGAACGTGTTACCGCTTTTGTGTACCTCCTTTTTAATTCTTTTTTCCGTTCTGCCTCTTTTTAATCTTTTTTCTTTTTCAGCTCCTGGACAGGAAAGGGAACTACATAAAAAAGTTCTGCTGGCCACCGCCACTTGCCTCTTAAGAAGGAAAACACAACTGCAGGTCTTCAGGAGTTGGCGCAATCTGTGTCTATCCCAAAAAACTAACCTATTACTAGAAGGTGAGGGGGAGGGGCGAGAAAAGGAAGAAAGTAGGACAAGAGGAAACACATGGGAGCGAGGGAAACGAAATGATTTGTGTAGGGGCCATTTTATTTTTTTATAGGTTTTTTTTTATTTATGTACCGGAATTACGGGAGTCGTCCGGCATCGGATGGTGGAACGTCGAAAATTGTCTTATCTAAATTTTAGTGGAGATTCCGTTTGTAGTACCTTCAGAGTATCACGTCGGCAAGTGATACCAGGTGGACGCTGGTGTCGAGTAAGCTAGCATGCACACATCATATGATATGGGAAAACTTGTGTTCGATTTGTAATGCGTCGTGTACAGTCTTTGTGTGGAGTACCCCCGGAAGCGGTAAGGAGTGGAGGAAGTAGTTTAATTCCTGAAGGAAATGGTGAAAGTGATAAAATTGGCGTAGAATGTCTGACAACATGATTGGAGCTGACATGGAGACCCGCGCATATTCATGTAAAAGCAGTACGGTGAGGCCTGTCGGGCAACGGCACCAGGCTTTCAGTTGGGAGATACTAAAACGTGCTGTAACTCTGTCTGGCACGTGAAATAAGCCAATCCGACCACGCTCCCATGGGAGGGAAAGAGAGGCGTATCGAACTTTGAATCACATCCCAGTTCAGACAAAGGATCCCATCTCCATCAACATTCGACAAGCGAAGGTAATTGGGACTGGGAAAATTATTGCCACATGATGGATGCGAGAGGTGCGATGCACATTCACATACCGTGCATGCTGTACAATGCCGATGGATCTAAGCAGGTGATCAACAATACGTAAGAAAATGAAACACCTACAGCCGCCCTTTTTATGTCATATACTGTTTGCCTACCAGTTTCGGTGATTCAATGCACCATCTTCAGGCCATATCCATACAATAAATGGCATCATAAGGACTGTGTAGGTACTTCGTTTCCTTACGTAAAGTGAACGGCCGAAGTCCCTTAGACTTCCAGTCAGAAGGATGTACACACAAAAACTTGGTGATCAACAAGGCTAGCTCTGATCATTACGAGGAGACGTCTGCTGTTTGTTGGCGCCGAATGTCGGACATCATTCGTAAAATCAGTGCCCTAGCTGTGGACGGTGGTGACCTCACTTAGAGGAACAACACGTCTCACAGCTGGGCCCGCACCTATGAGCAGAGCCTGCGATTTGGAAATATTAAGAGAAATCCAGAATGCTTTGCCATACATCGCCACCCATGTGAGAGCTGTGCAGGCATCATCTTCTCTGTGTATAAGAAAGGACATGATCGTCAGCATAGGCCGTGAAACAGAAGTATTCTTGAAGTCGCGCTGCTCAAGAGGCGCTTTACCACAGTTACTGTATCAGCCACAAAACCAGTGAGCTAGAGGAACGTCTTCAAGAAGGTGTGATCGACATAGTCGAGTGCTTGACTGAAGTCAAGTAATGTCAGTGCACCAGGCAGATCCCACAACCTGTTGAGTGCAACCATGTCCTTGTAACGGCAATGGACCGTATGAATATAGTTGTCTCCACCCAGGGAAGTCTGATCATGGGGCATGACGTATTGTGGTGCCTTCTTTAGTCATGATGGAAAGAAACAGGTGAAAATTTTCATGTTATTGTTGAGCAAAGTGATGAGCCAGTAATCACAGACCCCCTATCGACCATCCAGTTTAGGGACCTGGATGACGATCCCTTAAAGGAAGGTAGCTGGGATTATCGTTGTGAGGTACATCAGTTCTGGACAGATGGACGTCCAAGTTGGTACCAAGAGACAGCCAAACCACTGGTAAAATTCTATGTGGAGGCCGTCAGGTCCTGGTAATTTAATGGCAGCTCCGGCATTGATAACATGCTCACTCTTCCTGAAGTTTCTGAGGCATGTACTTCAGTACTCTTCAGTTAAAGCAGGCGATGTGGGATGACAGCGCACAGTCGGGTGGATTCACAATGGAAATTGTGACCAATGGTGCTTTGTGTAGTATATCGTCATTCTTCCACATTGATGAGCTTGTGTGTGAGATCTCGATGACGACGCCGGATTTCTGTGAGGACATAGTACATCAAGGGCATTTTGTGAGGCATATGGCTATGGGGACAGGACCTGACAAGAGTCCCTTCCAAGCATCGCCCTACGAGTGAATTGATACATGCTTTGGCAAAAATGCACTATAGCCTGAGCGAGGGAAGAGACTTCCATCCAAGTACAGTCTTGCAGCATAATAAGCATCCAAGGTGATGGTATGCCAAGCCTTGATGTGTTCGTCATATTCCATCATAGAGCCAGTTTCACACAGGATAAATACCACGATAGAGTGGATGTGTGGACAGGGCGACGCCGAAGACAGTGGCCGCACGCATCCTCAACGACCCATGAGCAGTCGTGGGCAGTCAGGTGGGCAACGTATGAATTCTACAGGCCTTGGCTGTGCCACACACGTTGGAGGGCGAGGGCGACATCTCAGATGTAGGTCTCAAGACCAGAAAAAGCCAGAGGCCACACTTCTGCGTGTCAAGTAAAGCCAGCAAACGAATTTCTGAGGTATATACAGTCGAAGGACTAGATGAATGTCCAGCGTAGTATGTGAAATCGCACAGATGTCATGACCTTTCATCCAGGTGCGATAAGCTAAAATCGGTCGATGATGACAGAGAGGGAGTCACACACAGAGAATGTTGTGGGAATTGATCAGTGGGCCCTTGTGTTGAGATGAAGTCCCATGGAGGACCAGATATCCAGAGGATCTTAAAAAACAGTGTTACATCATCAGCAAAGAAGTTGTGTTTTTCGCAATGTCGAATGGAGCCAGATGGTGCATATACACATTTAGGGTGTATATGCAAAACTGTGTGGGGGCCATACCTCTAGCATTAGGGAAGTACACTACTTCTTCAGCAAGGAGCTCTGCATGGAGGAGGATGGCTACTCTACTGCTATTGTCAGAGGCATGGCAGATGTGAGATATGTAGCCAGTCGCCAATGTCGATATCAGGAATGTGAATGGTGTCTCTAAGCATTGCTGGTTTAGGTGGAGCCTAAATGATGACCATACTCATCATCACCATGGAATATTGTTGTGGATGTGTTCTCCTTGTTGGCACACAGGATCCATCAGAGATGTCCAGCTGCTGTGAAACACTTGGCACAATCACAGTGGCCGCAGTCACTGAGTGGAAGCTGGGTCAAGCGCCACCATGAGGCAACCCCAACAGAAGGGCCAGCATCCCAATCTGCTCCATCATCGACATCATCATCAAAGAGATTCAGACCAATTACAGGAAACTGTTGGTCCCATCATCATCAGAGGAGATGTTGCCAGTGAGGTCCATTCTTAAATGATGCCTCCACGTTGTGGATGACCAAGGTGCAGTTGTCTGGTAAAGAAGTGAGCATTGCATTGGGAGCAGTATCACTGATTGGGATCTGGAGCAAACAGCGACAGACACAATCGGATCTAACATGACCCTCTTGCCCATATCCTGCACATGTCTATGGGTGACCATCATACATGATCACATACTACTAATCAGCTGGTGGGTTGGTACATTTTTTGACAGTCCGATCTTGAACTGTTGAACACCATTTAACATGTGGTATGCCTTGAACATCTGCCATCCGTGATGTGGACCACAATGTTGCCATATGTTTGGAAGGCTTCAACTACCACGTCTTGTGGGCACTCGAAAGGAGCTCAAACACCCAAATTGTTCAAAGACCGAAACCAACGAGGTCTATCATCACCTCCCCAATATGCTTGTCCACTTTAATCCATGTGTGTTGTCGAACTATGTCAGCGCATGCTTCCTCCATCGTCTTTTTAACATAGACGATGCTGCCAGTGTTAAAAAAGTGATTACCTATCACTTCTTGTGGGTCTAGGAATAGCTCTTATCTAATGAATTGTTTCTTTTTCATAAACATGTGGTCATGCTTGTTCAGCTTAGAATGTATCTGTTAGCGTCGCGATGCGACCGATGTGGCCGAGCGGTTCAGTCTGGAACAGTGAGACCGCTACGGTCGCAGGTTCGAATCCTGCCTCGGGCATGGATATGTGTGATGTTCTTAGGTCAGTTAGGGGACTGATGATCTTAGATCTTAAGTTCCATAGTGCTCAGAGCCATTTGAACCATTTTTTTGCTAGCGTCGTTGGCGGTAAGAGTGGACCATGGGGTACGATGCAGATGGACGCTATTCGACACAAATACCGCAAATTGAAGTAAACAACTCTGTTAGCAGAATGCTGCATGGCGTGCGGGGATGGGCCACAGGCGACCATGTCCATAAGCCAGCAGCCACTAAGCCAACATAATACTGCTGCGGTGTTGTGTGGGTTAAGCGATGAGTTTGTAATCTTTTGCTGTCGGGTTCTTATTCTGCCGCTTCTGCGAATTTTAATTCGTTGTAAAGAAAGAATTGTTCGTTTAGGAGGACAACGTCGACTGTAACGTTGTAATTACAAGTAGTATTGTAAACATTTGTGTATATAGCTTCAAATGCTCGTTGGCGGAAGGCGAGAACAAATAAACATGCATTTTGCTAATGACATTAACAGAAAGGTCACAATTGGCAACAAAGTGGAAACAAGGAGATTATTTAAAAATTATGACCTTACGCCAAACAAAACTGTAGAATAATTGAAGAGGCCTATGTTTTGTGTCTTAAGCTCACTAAAATTTTTCACTTAAATATTAATTTTCGAATTGATGTGTTTTGGGATTTTATTAATGACGGGTTGGATAAGAATTGTATTGTACAAAGACACTAGCAGAAACTGCTGATCTTAAGAACATTTTATCTCTAAAAAATGGCTGTTGTTTAAGTTTTCAAAGGTTTGAGCATAAATTTTTCAGCTGAATTCTGAATCACTCTGAAATAAATTTTACACTATAAGAAACTGCCTTGTTGGCAAATGACTTAAATACAATGTAATACCTAACCTGTAAGACAAAAATGTTGTAGGAAGTATGACTGTAGATCGAAAAATATGCCTTTATAGCGTCAAAGTAGACGCATCTCGACAATCAAAGGTAGCTAGTGATGTATGCAGTATTTTTGAGAAACATGTTGTAAAAAAAATTCCTGTCCATATGATTGTCATAAGAAATTGATTAAAAATATTAATTTGAAGGTAAAAGAAAACAATTCACTTATAACGAAGTGTGACAAAGTGAATGCTGTAATCGTTGTTACTCAGAATGAATATGTGTCTGAAACATTACAATTCTTGATGACAATAATGTTTCGGAGATAGATGAGGATCCGACCCTCACGATACAAATAGAAATTAGGCATGCCGTTAACTACGCTACGCATTTGCTAAAACCGTTTCATTAAAAAACAGCTTATTAATATGAATCCACTGGCTCCAAAACTGCGTTCCCAGCTTAAATTACAGCCAATACGTCCAATTGTGAACAGATTGAATAGTGCATAACACAAGTTAGCAAGGTTTCTTCACGAATAAATAAAAAACTTCTTTGTTTTTCTAAATACTTATTGTGCCTTCAATAGTCAAAATCTAGAAAGTAAAATTAAAGATTTGCACTCTGATCAAGATACTACATTGTTTTCATTAGTATTACGAACCTATGTACAGGTACTGTTCAACTGACGTCGTTGAAAAAACCTACGTACTTTGAAAACAGGTATTTCCGGTAAACAAATCACTGACCTAATTCGCTTGCTAAGAATAGTAGTAAAGTACGAGTACAACTATTTTGTTTTCAGTGGCAAACAATACCATCAGCCTAACGGCCTGGCAATTGGTAATTCACTGCTAGGCATCTTGGCAGATATTTTCATTAACTCGCTTGAAAAGACATCCTTCATCAATTTTTCAGCTGCTGATCTGGGTATTTTCTCTTATTCTCGGTGCGTGGACGGACATTTTGATCATATACAGTGGCTCGCGGGAAGGAATTCAGCATCTGAATTTTTTAATGGTTATCATAAAAATTTCAGTTTTACTTGTGAATTAGAAAATAACTACCATCGGCTTAACTACTTGGACCACAGTATTGCTGTTGAGAACGACTAACGTACTTCTGGTATTTTTCGAAAAGTCACTAATACAGATCAATTTTTGCCCGCTAGTTCAGTGCATCCTCATTCCCACAAAAAAGTAACTTTTCCTTTCAGCCATTGATGTCCAGTTTCTGTACCTCTGTCATCTGACAAGTTTAATGAAGATATGAATATAACAAAAATTATTCCAGTTAATAACGGTTATGATCCCTCGTTTACTCACAAGTTCTTCAAAGTTAAAAAAGACACGAAAGTGGCAACTATAGGCATCAGTGCTATTTCTGAAAGAAACTCCATTTTTAGGCACTATTTCGCATAAAATTCTTCGTTTTCTGATAAAAAATATGGATTCAAAGATACCGTCTAACTAACAATAACTGGCAAAAAAATTTCATTCACAATCTGAAGTTCACAACTGCTCCAATGGATAATTCATGAGTGTACAAAATCAATACGTCACCCACTTATTATACAGGACAAACTGGAAGATCTCTTAGCGTCAGGTAGAAGGAACATTTATAGGGAAAACGAGGCACTCTGTACACAATTGCACTTTTGCTGATCGTCTATTAATTTCCGGACACAAAACGAAGGCGTTGAAGAAATTCCTAATTTACATAGAGAAAAGAAATGCCTAAAACTCGACGAACCCGTAGAGCTGGAGATTTTCAAGCATACTTGTAAGAACAATTGCCTCATTGTCAGTGAACAATAACAATTACATAACAAAAATTTCTCAATGGTTTTAATAGACTGCTCGTGGAATTTTGATTGTTCAGTTTTTTACTATACCTTCCTGTTTCTGGTTCCGAAACATCATTTGCTTCGAATCCCATACATGAGTACTACTAAAGTTTCCTTTCATGCAGATATTTTCTAGACTGTAAGACTGACAGTAGAATTTATCTATATTGTTCTGTCCTTTATCTAACACTAATTTCTGTAAAGCCTAACATATGATTCTTAGTTATACGTAGTCTCCTTGACTACTGTGTATTTTCAAAAGTGCATTAAGCTCTCTTCCTTTTTATTTTATTTTTAAAATTAACTGTCATTTTTTCACTTATTTGAAATGGGCACACGTCACTGTCCGCTCCCAATAAGCGGCACAACTCGTATTATTTTCGTGGCAGCAGTGTAAGCCACTCGGTCGATGAAACTGATGTTGTTCCCAGCTACGCACTTGTTCTCACGTGCTGAAACTTATTTTATTTTATTTTTTGACTTGGGAATATCTGCTCTTAATTATGACCATTGCTTTCTTGCAATATATTATTACGTAAATAACCTTTGTACGTCATGACAATGTCATCTTAGTTAATGCTTTTTGTCATACTTAATTTTCTTTGTGTCAATTTATAGGGTTTCTCAAAATTGCATTCTAATGAGACGTCCTTAGAGGTGTCTAAACACAGGCCAATATACCTAACAGTTATTATTCCTATGTTGAGATTATTGAATGCATTAGAAGAAACTGAAATGTACACACATCTGAGAGAACAACGAGAGAACATACAGCGTTATAAAATACGAGGTATGTACAAAACTTCAACATTGTTTTAACATAATAATTTTGGTTTGGAATCTATGTTAAGGACGTAAAATTTGTCTGATATGATGCGACTTGTTGGATACTTTTGCAGTCTTATACCTTTTGTATAATCTACCTTGACATGCCAACTGCTAAAAATTTTTATTTACATGTTGTTGTTGTTGTGGTCTTCAGTTCTGAGACTTGTTTGGTGCACCTCTCCATGCTACTCTATCCTGTGCAAGCTCCTTCATCTCCCAGTACCTACTGCAGCTTACATCTTCTGAATCTGCTTAGTGCATTCATCTCTTGGTCTCCCTCTACGATTTTTACCCTCCACGCTGCCCTCCAATACTAAATTGGTGACCTCTCGCTGTCTCAGAACATGTCCTACCAACCGATCCCTTCTTCTAGTCAAGTTGTGCCACAAGCTCCTCTTCTCCCCAATTCTATTCAATACCTCCTCATTAGCTATGTCATCTACCCATCTAATCTTCAGCATTCTTCTGTAGCACCACATTTCGAAAGCTTCTATTCTCTTCTGATCTAAACTATTTATCGTCCGCGTTTCACTTCCATGCATGACTACACTCCATACAAATACTTTCAGAAACGACTTCCTGAATTTTAAATCTATACTCGATTTTAACAAATTTCTCTTCTTCAGAAACACTTTCCTTGCCATTGCGGTCTACATTTTATATCCTCTCTACTTCGACCATTATCAGTTATTTTGCTCCTCAAATAGCAAAACTGCTTTACTACTTCAAGTGTCTCATTTCCTAATGTAATTCCCTCACCATCACCAAAGTTAATTAGACTACATTCCATTATAGTCGATTTGCTTTTGTTGATGTTAATCTTATATCCTCCTTTCAAGACACTGTCCATTCCGTTCAACTGCTCCTCCAAGTCCTTTGCTGTCTCTGACAGAATTACAACGTCATAGGCGAACCTCAAATCTTTATTTCTTCTCCATGGATTTTAATACCTACTCCAAATTTTTCTTTTGTTTCCTTTATTGCTTGCTCAATATACAGATTGAGTAACATCGGGGAGAGGCTACTACCCTGTTTCACTCCCTTCCCAATCACTGCTTCCCTTTCATACCCCTCGACCGTACAAATTGTAATTATCCTTTCGCTCCCTGTATTTTACCCCTGCCACCTTCAGAATTTGAAAGAGAGTATTCCAGTCAACATTGTCAAAAGCTTTCTCTAAGTCTACAAATGCTAGAAATGTAGGTTTGCCTTTCCTTAATCTTTCTTCTAAGATAAGTCGTAGGGTCAGTATTGCCTCATGTGTTCCAACATTTCTATCGAATCCAAACTGATCTTCCCCGTAGTCGGCTTCTGTCAGTTATTCTATTCGTCTGTAAAGAATTCGCGTTAGTAATTTGCAGCTGTGACTTATTAAACTGATAGTTCGGTTATTTTCACATCTGTCAGCACCTGCTTTCTTTGGGATTGGAATTATTATATTCTTCTCGAAGTCTGAGGGCGTTTTAGCTCTCATACATCTTGCTCACCAGATGGTAGAGTTTTGTCAGGAGCGGCTCTCCCAAGGCTGTAAGTAGTTCTAATGGAATGTTGCCTACTCCAGGGGCCTTGTTTCGACTCAGGGCTTTCAGTGCTCTGTCAATCTCTTCACGAAGTATCATATCTCTCATTTCGACTTCATCTACATCTTCTTACATTTCCATAATATTGTCCTCAAGTACATCGCCCTTGTATACACCCTCTATGTACTCCTTCCACCGTTCCGCTTTCCATTCTTTGCTTAGAACTGGGTTTCCATCTGAGCTCTTGATATTCATGCAAGTGGTTCTCCTTTCTCTAAAGGTCTCTTTAATTTTCCTGTAGGCAGTATCTATCTTACCCCTAGTGAGAGAAGCCTCTACATCCTTTCATTTGTCCTTTAGCCCTCCCTGCTTAGCCATTTTCCACTTCCTGTCGATATCATTTTTGAGACGTTTGTATTTCTTTTTGCCTTCTTCAAGTACTGCATTTTTATATTTTCTCCTTTCATCAACTAAATTCAATATTTCTTCTGTTATCCAAGGGTTTCTACTAGCCCTCGTCATTTTACCTATTTGATACTCTGCTACCTTCACCATTTCATCCCTCAGAGCTACCCATTCTTCTTTTACTGTATTTCCTTCCCCCATTCTTGTCAATTGTTTCCTTATGCTCTCCCTGAAACTCTGTACAACCTCTGGTTCTTTCAGTTTATCCAGGTCCATATCCTTAAATTCCCACCTTTTTGCAGTTTCTTCAGTTGTATAATTATATGGATACATGTCACACATATATAAATATGATCTTATAAATACCCGAGCGGGTAGCCGAGCGGTCTGAGGCGTCTTGTTACTGTCCGTGCGGCTCCCCCGTCAAAGGTTCGAGTCCTCTCTCGGGCATAGGTGTGTGTGTGTGTGGGTGTGTTGTCCATAGCGTAAGTTACTTTAAGTTACATTATGTAGTGTGTAGGCTTGGGGACCGATGACGTCAGAAGTTTGGTCCCATAAGATCTTACCACAAATTTCCAAAAAACAATTTTTTGAAATAAGAAAATACAGGTAAGAAAAAGTCCTTGACTTGTCAGTTCTACGTTTACTTTATATGACAGTTATGTTTAAACATTAACAAAAATTGTCACTGCCTAAAATTAGACAGTTGTAACGTACATGACAAACCGTGTGCATTGTTGTAGGAGATATTTGAGATCCTGTAGTCTTAACTGCCAGCTTGTTACTGGTATAGAAGAACATAATGTAAATAGACTCATATTACTGCTACATAAGTATAGTTATAGTTTTGTAGGAATCGATGTACTTTTTGCTCCTTTATATCAGATCCCATTGATGATGGGCTATAATCCCGAAAAGTGGCGTTGGAAAATAAAGAGTTTCTAGTCAGCTCATGGTGTAGAGAAGATGTCTTTTAATGAATCTTATCATTGATATTCTCTCAGCGTGACTTTTAATCCCACCCTTCATCTTATATTTTATTTCCGTCATTGCATCTTAGATGTATAGAATGAACAGTGGGGGGCAAAAGCTTACATTCCTTTCTTATAGGCCTTTTTATTCTCGGTACGCATTTTATTCTCGTTCATATTCGTTTTAAAAATTACTGTGACATGAACACTGCAAAGAAACAAATATTATATCCATTCATGACAGGTGCAATAATAAAGAGAAGTAATAGGCAAGTTAATTTAATCAGTGAGCACTAGCAGGAATGGATAGGAGAAGAGGGATGGGACAGTGGGAAAAAAAGTTGCGCAACTGATTGAGAAATTTAATGAGAAAGAAACAGTAAGTGGGTGAAGGTTTCCTTTCCTGACAGAGCGTCATGACACATTGTGTCACCACTTTTCTTCACGTTTCTCTTCAGCTTTTGCACAATCAGCTGCAAATGGAGCAGTGACGCTGTTTAGGCGGACAGCTGTCCAGCTGTGGGAGGCAGCTCCACTGGAGGCAGCTGAACCGGGAAGTGCGGGCTCTTAATACAGCGGACCACCGGGCGGGATGAGCGGCCATCTGCGTCCCGCGGCTCGCCGGGGACGCTGTGCTCGTTATCCACGTGACGTCAGCGCGCCTGTTTGTCTGCCTACAGTTTCAGGGGGAGCAGCGCGCGGCATTTGTTACGGCATTAAAACCGCCGCTCGCCCCCGCACACTGTCTGCCCACGGGCCAGCCGCCGGCCGAACCCCGCCCCTATTACAGCTACACAAGTCATACGGCATTGCTACGTCGATGTCTACGTCCCCTCCGATTAATTAGTATTTACGGGTGACGTTCGTTCTGTTCTCAATTTTATCTTCGTCTTGGACAAAAAAACACCAAGTTTGCGCATATATTAGTCCTTTTCTACTTAAGACCCCAGACAGTTCACTCGTTTTCCCCAGTGATATACAACCTGTCTCATGCAATGACTGTAGAATTTGTGACGTCATACTTTCCAGGGAAGCTAGACTATCATCATAGTTTCTGAAATACGTTGATTAGAGATTTAGAAGCCTTTGAGGCTAGCAATGATAGTATTGCACTTATTAGTTTTCACTATAATACCAGTTCAGCAGTAAAGGGTAGGAGGTGTCAGGGCAGACCAAGGAGAAGGTACCTGGACTCGGTTAAGAATGATTTTGAAGTAATAGGTTTAACATCAGAAGAGGCACCAATGTTAGCACTGAATAGGGGATCACGGAGGAATTTTATAAGGGGGGCTATGCTCCAGAATGAACGCTGAAAGGCATAATCAGCCTTAAATGATGATGATGATGATGATATAATACCATTTGTAATTTTATGTGTGTTGCGAAAGGAGGCCACAGCTATCAAATAGACACATGTTATGATGTACAGGGTGATTTACAATTCATATTACACACTTATAGAGGTTGCAAATGGCACTTAGTAAATTAAGTTTTACGTAGGGACCCAGATCCCGAAACGTCATCCAAGGGTTCCACAGAGCGTCAGAGTTATAGGTGCCGGCGCCTTAATTTATATATACACGGGGTGATCCCGTGGTGATATTACGATCTTTCTAGGATGATGGGGAAGGACAAATGTATCAATATGAGTTAAGAGTCCCTGTACCGGAAACTAACGAGTCGAATGTTACAGGCGAAAACCGTTCTGATACCTCTGGACCACATGTACCTGTACTGTTGTTGCTTAGTCTAGGCAACTTGCAGAGATGGTAGTATGGGTCGAAATAAGAAAAAATGTCAAGTAAACACGAGCACTAAAACGCATAGCTGAAGAGCTATGGGTACTTGTTCATCTTCACTAGTGTAAAGCACATCTCCCCTATCGAACAAGCGCTCATGACTCTTAAGGGATGCGTTTTAGAGACCATGTTTACTAGACAGCTTTTCTTATTTCGATCCATACTATGAATTCTGAAAGATGACTAACCTACATTCTTAGCAACAACAGTACCGGTCCATATAGTCCCCTGCCAGAGGTTCAAAAAATGGTGCAAATGCCTCTGAGCACTATGGGACTCAACTGCTGTGGTCATCAGAACTTAGAACTACTTAAACCTAACTAACCTAAGGACATGACACACACCCATGCCCGAGGCAGGATTCGAACCTGCGACCGCAACAGCGGCGCGGCTCCGGACTGGAGCGCCTAGAACCGCACGGCCACCGCGGCCGTCTCAGAGGTTTAAGATCGGTTTTAGTTTATAACTTTCGACTCTTTCGTTTCACCTACAGGGACCCTTATCTCAAATTGATACATTTGTCCTCCATCACCCTAGAAAGTTTGTATCATCATCACGGAATCACCCTGTTTATACATACATTTACACTGATCACCCAGAACATCACGACCACCGATTTACTATTGATATAAACACAGACGATAGCATCATCACCTGGTGAGGAATGGCTGCTAGTCGGAGGCACGCACGATGCATGTAGAATCAGTGAGCGTGTGTAGAATGGGAAACGCTCGCGATCTATCTGAGTTTGGCCGAGGGCAAATTGTGATGGCACGGAGGCTCCGCACGAGCATTTCGGAAAATGCAGGACTTATCGGCTGTTCGAGGAGTGCTATGGTGAGTGTTTTCAAGACGTGGTCAAACCAAGATGGAACCACGTCCGACGTTCTGGGGTTGGGCGGACACCCCTCGTTATAGATATCGGACGTCGTAAGCTTGGCGGACTCGTAACAAAGGACAGGTAAGGAACTATGGCGGAACTAACATCAGACATTAATGCTGGGCAGCGTGCAAGTGTGTCTGAATACACAATGCACCGAACGCTTCTAACGATGGTTCTCCGCAGTCGACGACCCATACATAAGCCAATGTTAACCTTCAAAATGTGTGTTCAAATGTGTATCAATTCCTAAGGGACCAAACTGCTGAGGTCATCGGTCCCTAGACTTACACACTCCTGTCTCTAACTTAACCTAACTTACGCTAAGGACAACACACACTGAAACGGTATAGTAGTTGCCGCTCTATAAACAGCAGGTTTCGCTGCTCGCTCGCACCGAGAAATAGAAACAGAGGCGGCTCCGCAGCCAATTTTATTACACGATGCGGCCGGCAGCGGGTGCAACAGAACCCATGTGGACGGGTGGGAAGAAATGTGTCAGGCTTCATAATACGTATTTATATGTGTCGTGTATTGTGCATTTCTTGTACGTAGATGTGAATCTGCACATGAACTTTCTTAATCCTCCTCACACCTTTCCATAAAGCGTGGCCAAATCTTTGTTGGGAAGACGTTCTGCAGTATAGTAGTGTCAACCTTAGTCCTGGCTAGGGGATCAGAGAGACAGCACAGGCAGGTAAAAGTCAAAGACTTTCCAGTGTCACAAGATTTGGGGTGGAGAGGTTGGTCACGGCCAAGTGGTTCGACCACCCCCTCCACCGGGTCCCAGGAAGACCTCCGAGTGCCAGCCATATTCTTGGAGTGTTACAGAAGACGGGTAAGTGAACAGACGTGCCCTCAGTGCGTCTGTCTCAATGTTCACGCATGGAAGAGAGGTATTTGAATATTTGTACTAATTCTTTTATTTCCAGTTTCGGATTGTGTAAGGTAATGAATGTGCTCGTTTAATTCCAGAAATGTGACCCCCTGTGTTAAAGTATCTGGTCCCCAGTTCGCACGTTACCCTTCTCACATAGTGAATGTCCTATGTAAAATATTGGAAGACTTTGGTGGTATACATTTGGCCAACGCAATTCCGTCTTACCCTTAGAAATGTGCGTGCAGATTACTATATAATATACCCGAGCTATAAGTTGTAAAATTGTAATACCTGTAAACTGAAACAATTGCTGCTATCGCTGTAAAGTCGAGTGCTAATGTTTAAAATAAATAGGAAATCAACTGCCATCAATCTTTAACATTCCTTAAAATCACAAAGAAGTCAAGTTAAAGGAATTTATTTAAAATAAAAGTTATAGAATGCAGGGACCCACACATGAGCGTGTGAGCCCTCCAGCACCTTACCTAGTATTGTAGAGAAAGGACACGCTCTCTAGGTAGCACCCTCAAGCTCCTCTCCCCAGTTATCCGTTGCGCAATTTTGATTCAGGGCTTGACGACGTCAACTTTCATCTGGCGTCCCTAGGCAAGGAGGTAAGACGTTAAACTTTCAACACAGGTCTTCGAACCCAGGCTGGAAGGGCCGCGCAGTTCGTGATTTGGTGCGTCTTTTCCAAGGCTTATTGTTAAATTTTTAATGTTTATCAGTAATTTAAACTAGTATACATATTGAAGTTACATGTTTCTCGAGTCCACAATGAAATTAAACAAAATAGTATGTGGTACATAGGAGCGATCTTCAATGCTTGCATCCTGTTATTTATGCAGTTTCTTATTTATTTCTTAGGTGCTATGGGGGAGGTGAAGAGATCTATAATTTAAACAAACCTTTGGATGGTGAAGCTGTGATAAATGCAATTCTGCCCGATACCGACAATGAGAATGATCAGCTCAATGGTTTTATAGACGACAGTGATATTAAAGAAGAAGAGCTCCTATCGGAAAGAGTTGAAGATTCGGATGTGGAACTGAGTATTCAGTCCAGCTCAGGAGGCGATGAAGATGAGAGTAATAAACCGACATTTCAATCTGTTCAAAGTAAAAATAAAAAATAACTAAGGTTTGGCAATGCCCGAAAAAAATGGACAGGCAAAGACGAAGTAAACAAAATATATTACTTCATGTGACGGAGTACACGGACTTGCGAATATTCTTTATTTATGGAAATGCCTCATCTTTGGCACAATGATCCAACGTATCGCAGAAATACAGACATATTAATTCTTGTTGTTCTTCTTTCTGTTGTAGTCTTCGGTCCTCAGACTGGTTTGATGCAGCGCTCCGTGCTACGCTATCCTGTGCAAGCTTCTTCATCTCCCAGTACCTACTGAAGCCTACATCCTTCTAAATATTCTTATTGTATACATCTCTTCGTCTCCCTCTTCGGATTTTACCCTCCACGCTGCCCTCCAATACTAAATTGGTGATCCCTCGATGTCTCAGAACGTGTCCTACCAACCGATCCCTTCTTCTAGTCAAGTTGTGCCACAAGCTCCTCTTCTCCCCAATTCTATTCAATACCTCCTCATTAGCTATGTGATCTACCCATCTGATCTTCAGCATTCTTCTGTAGTACCACACTTCGAAAGCTTCTATTCTCTTCTTGTCCAAACTATTTATAGTCCGTGTGTCACTTCCATACATGGCTACACTCCATACAAATACTTTGAGAAACGACTTCCTGACATTTAAATCTATACTCGATGTTAACAAACTTTCTTCTTCAGAAACGCTTTCCTTGCCATTGCCAGTCTACATTTTATATCCTCTCTACTTCGACCATCATCAGTTATTTTTCGCCCCAAATAGCAGAACTCCTTTACTACTTTATGTGTCTCATTTTATAATCTAATTGTCTCAGCATCACACGACCTAATTCGACTACATTCCATTATCCTCGTCTTGCTTTTGTTAATGTTCATCTTATATTCTCCTTTCAAGACACTCTCCATTCCGTTTAACTGCTCTTTCAAGTGCTTTGCTGTCTCTGACAGAATTACAATGTCATCGGCGAACCTCAAAAATATTTTTCTTCTCCATGGATTTTAATACCTACTCCGAAATTTTCTTTTGTTTCCTTTATTGCATTCTCAATATACAGATTCCATAACATCGGGGATAGGCCACAACCCTGTCTCACTCCCTTCCCAACCACTGATACCCTTTCATACTCCTCGACTCTTGTAACTGCCATCTGCTTTCTGTACAAACTGTAAATAGCCTTCGGCTCCCTGTATTTAACCCCGGCCACCATCAGAATTTGAAAGAGAATGTTCCAATCAACACAGTCAAAAGCTTTGTCTAAGTCTACAAATGCTAGGAACGTAGGTTTGCCTTTCCTTAATCTTTCTTCTAAGATACGTCGTTGGGTCAGTATTACCTCAAGTGTTCCAACATTTCTACGGAATCCAAAGTGATCTTCTATGAGTTTTTCCGTTCGCGTTAGTATTTTGCAGCTGTGACTTTTCAAACTGATAGTTCGGTAATTTTCACACCTGTCAACACCTGCTTTCTTTGGAATTGGAATTATTATATTCTTCTTGCAGTCTCATAGTATTTCGCCTGTCTCATACATTTTGCTCACCAGATGGTAGAGTTTTGTCAGGACTGGCTCTCCCATGACTGTCAGTAATTCTAATGGAATGTTGTCTACCATGGAGGCCTTGTCTCGACTCAGGTCTTTTAGTGCTCTGTCAAATTCCTCACGCAGTATCATATCTCCCATTTCATCTTCATCTACATCCTCTTCTATTTCCATAATATTCTCCTCAAGTACATCGCTCTTGTATAGACCCTCTATATACTACTTCCACCATCCTACTTTCTCTTCTTTGCTTAGAACTAGGTTTCCATCAAAGCTCTTGATATTCATGCAAGTCGTTCTCCTTTCTCCAAAGGTCTCTATAATTTTCCTGTAGGCAGTATCTATCTTACCACTAGTGAGAGAATCCTCTACATCCTTAGATTTGTCCTCTAGCCATCCTTGCTTAGCTATTTTGCACTTCCTGTCGATATCACTTTTGAGACGTTTGTATTCCTTTTTGCCTGATCACTTACTGAATACTTATATTTTCTCCTTTCGTCAATTAAATTCAATATTTCCTCTGCTACCCATGGATTTCTACTATCCCCCGCCTTTTTACCTATTTGATCCTCTGCTGCCTTCACTATTTCGTTCCTCAAAGGTACCCATTCTTCTTCTACATTATTTCTTTCCCCCATTCCTGTCTATTGTTCCCCTATGCTCTCCCTGAAACTCTGTACAACCTCTGGTTTAGTCAGTTTATCCAGGTCCCATCTCCTTAAATTCCCACATTTTTGCAGTTTCTTCAGTTTTAATCTACAGTTCACAACCAATAGATTATGGTCAGAGTCCACATCTCCCCTTGGAAATGTCTTACAATTTAAAACCTGGTTCCTAAATCTCTGTCTTATCATTATATAATCTATCTGATACATTTAGTATCTCCAGGGTTCTTGCATGTATACAACCTTCTTTCATGATTCTTAAACCCAGTGTTAGCTATGATTAAGTTATGTTCTGCGAAAAATTCTACCAGGCGGCTTCCTCTTTCATTTCTTAGCCACAATCCACATTCACCTACTATGTTTCCTTCTCTCCCTTTTCCTACTCTTGAATTGCAGTCACCAATAACTATTAATTTTTCGTGTCTGTTCACTACCTAAATAATTTCTTTTATCTCATCATACATTTCATCAATTTCTTCGTCATGTGCAGAGCTAGTTGGCATATAAACTTGTACTTCTGTAGTAGGCATGGGCTTCGTGTCTATCTTGGCCACAATAATGCGTTCCCTATGCCGTTTGTAGTAGTTTAGCCGTACTCCTATTTTTTTATTCATTTTAAACCTTCTCCTGCATTACCCCTATTTGATTTTGTATTTACAACCCTGTATTCATCTGACCAAAAGTCTTTTTCCTCCTGCTACCGAACTTCACTAATTCCCACTATACCTAACTTTAACCTAATCATTTCTCTTTTTAAATCTTCTAACCTACGTGCCCGATTAAGGGATCTGACATTCCACGCTCCGATCCGGAGAACGCCAGTTTTCTGTCTCCTGATAACAACGTCTTCCTGAGAAGTCCCCCCCCCCCTCCCCCCCCCCCCCCCCGGAAATCCGAATGGGGGAGTATTTTACCTCTGACGCCATCATCATTTAATCATACAGTAAAGCGGCATGCCCTCGGGAAATATTACGGCTGTAGTTTCCCCTTGCTTTCAGCCTTTCGCAGTACCAGAACAGCAAGGCCATTTTGGTTTGTGTTACAAGGCCAGATCAGTCAATCATCCAGACTGTTGAACCTGCAACTACTGAAAAGGCTGCTGCCCCTCTTCAGGAACCACACGTTTGTCTGGCCTCTCAACAGATACTTCTCCGTTGTGGTTGCACCTATGGTACGGCTATCTGTATCGTTGAGGCCAGCAAGCCTGACCACCGACGGCAACGTCCATGGTTCATGGGGGGGGGGGGGGGGGGGGGGGGGTTCTTACAATACAACTATTCCCGTTCAAGAGACGCTCAACAGACAGACAGGATGGAAATGAATGCCTTATTCGGACTAATTTATCTCGCTGAGGTGTACTACGCAAACTTATGGAAGACTGCTGACTTCCTAACCGTCATGAGCACAAAAAGATTCCAATTTTTAATGTGTTCTGTTCCTTTTGATTGTATAGAAACAAGAGTAGAACGAAGAAAAACTGGCCGCCTAGCTCCTCTACGAATTATGTTTGAAGAATTCGTTGGGAACTGCCAGACCAGATATGCTATTTACTTAGTGAAAATGGCACAATCGATGAAAAACTCGAGTCTTTTCGAGGGAGATGCGGCTCCATATAATATATAACAAAAAGTCGAAGCAAATATGGCATAAAAATTTATGCTTTGGTCTACGCTCGGCTACATTATACACATAACATGGAAATATAGGCCGAAACCAGTCAGGAGGTCCATTTAGAGTCAGCAATAAACCATTCGACGTTGTAACAAGGTTATCAGCACCTATTTTATACAGTCGCAAAAATATCATGGAGGACAGTTGGTTTGCGGATTACGACTTGGTAAAGGAATTTGCCTTAAAAATTCATACGTTGACACTTGAAGTAGAAATAAACCTTAGATTCCTCCTTGACAGATACCAGAAAGTTTTCGCAAAGAGGCAACGCCTGTTTCATACACGCCAAAAAGTACAAGAGTATTTTACTGATATCCATCTTTCACTACGATGGAAAAATCGATGAAGAGACAGGCGATCTCAAGTAACCAGAAATTAAAACTCTGATCTTCTCTTGACTATGACGTCCACAATGGCAATCTTCCCTCTGCTTCGGCCTCCATGGTGAATTTGAGGTTGGGATGTATGGATTTCAAATGTGTGGGGAACTCAAAGAGTTTTCCCATTCCATGCGGCCAGTTAACGAACGTGTCATCCACATAACGGTAGACACGTGTGTTTCCATTTGAATGACGCCAAGGCTTCCCCCTCGAAGTTCTCCATACAAAAATTCGCGAGCACAGGCGAATTCCTGGACGTCATGGTCAAGAGAAGAGCTGAGTTATAATTTCTACTTTCTTGAGATCTCCTGTCTATTTATCGATTTTTCCATCATTGTGGAGGATGGATATCAGTGAAACGGAACTTTGTCTCGAAGCCTGGCAGAAAATCCAAAGAGATTCTGGTCGTAAGGGAAGTATGGTTACGGCAAGAAACAACCAATGCCTTCTCTGCGCGATAACAATGGAGATACTATCGAAGACAGTGCTGCCAAAGCAGAGTTACTAAACACAGCCATCACAAAAGAAGACGAAGTAAATATTCCAGAAGTCGAATCAAGAACGGCTAACATCATGAGAAACGTAGAAGTAAATATCCTCGGAGTAGTGAAACAACTCAAAACACTTAATAAAAGCAAGGTCTTCTCTTCCAGACTGTATAACAATTACGTTCCTTTCGGAGTATGTTGATGCATTAGTTAAATACTATATGCAAGCGTTCGATCGACGAAAGATCCGCACCCAAAGACTGGAAAGTTGCCCAGGTCACACCAATATTCAAGAAAGGCAGTAGGAGTAATCCACTAAATCATAGGCCCATATCGTTAACGTCGATATGCATCAGGAGTTTGGAACATATGTAGTGTTCCAACATTATGAATTGCCTCGAAGGAAACGGTCTATTGACACACAGGCAACATGAGTTTAAAAAACATCGTTTCTGTGAAACACAACTAGCTCTTTATTCACATGAAGTGCTGAGTGCTATTGACAAGGGTTTTCAGATCTATTTTGTATTCCTGGATTCCCGGAAGACTTTTGACGCTGTACCACACAAGCGGCTCGTAGTGAAATGGCGTGCTTATGGAATATCATCTCAGTTACGTGACTGGATTTGCGATTTCCTGTCTAAAAGGTCACAGTTCGTAGTAATTGACGAAAAGTCATCGAGTAAAACAAAAGTGATTTCAGGCGTTCCCCAAGGTAGGCCCCTTGCTGTTCCTTATATATATAAACGATTTGTGAGACAATCTGAGCAGCCGTCTTCGGTTGTTTGCAGATGACGCTATCGTTTATCGACTAATAAGAAGATCAAAACAAACTGCAAAAGGATTTATAAAAAATATCTGAATGGTGCGAAAAGTGACAGTTGACCCTAAATAACGAAAAGTGTGACGTCATCCACATGAGTGCTAAAAGGAACTCGTTAAAATTTGGTTATACGATAAATCAGTCTAATCTAAAAGCCCTAAATTCAAGAAGATACCTAGGTATTACAATTACGAACAATTTAATAAAATGTTGTAGGGAAGGCTAACCAAAGGCTGCCTTTTTTTGGCAGGACACTTAGAAAACGTAACAAACCTACTGCCTACACGATGCTTGTTCGTCCTCTTTTAGAATACTGCTGCGCAGTGTGAGATACTTACCAGACAGGACTGACGGAGTACATCGAAAAATTTCAAATAAAGGCAGTACGTTTTGTATTATCACGAAATATGGGACAGAGTGTCACAGAAATGATACAAGATTTGGCCTGGAAATCATTAAATGAATGGCGTTTTTCGTTTGCGACGGAATATTCTCACGAAATTCCAACCACCAACTTTCTCCTGCGAATGCGAAAATATTTTGTTGACACCGACCTATATAGAAAGAAACGGTCACCACGATAAAATAAGGGAAATTAGAGCTCGTACACAGAAAGACATAGGTGTTAATTCTTTGCGCGCGCTAGATCGGAATAATAGAGAATTGTGAAGGTGTTTCTATGAACCCTCTGCCAGGCACGTAAATGTGATTTGCAGAGTATCCATGTAGATGTAGATCTAGATGATTGCGCCCTCGACTACGGTATATATCGGAACAAAATGCACACTGAGCCGCGCGGGGTAACCGTTGGGTCTAGGGCATGTTGTCATGGTACGTGCGGCTCCCCCCGTCGGAGTTTCGTGTCATCCCTCGGGCATGGGTGTGTGTGTCGTTTTTAGAGTCAGTTTAAGTTACATTAAATAGTATGTCAGCTTAGGGACCGATGACCCATAACACGAGCATTATTGGGAAGTGTCAAAGACGATCTCGGTTTGCTGAAGGGTCATGTCTACTAGATTCCATGTCAATGTGAGGAGACATATATTGGACGGAAAGTGTGCTCTGTCGAAGATCGTTGCACGGAACACCAGAGGCACACACAGCTAATGTATCCCAATAAGTCAGCGATCACGGAGCACTGTTTGTCCGAGAACCACGCGATGGAGTAAGAAGGTACCAAGATCTTGGCAGAGACTTCCAAATACTGGGACAGCGATGTTAGAGAGGCCACAGAAATACGTACCAGGGACGATCTCATCAACCGATATTGCTGTTACAATCTTAGCAGGAGTTTAATTAAGAAGACCGTCAGCAAATAAAACGATTTGGCGATCAGGGCGGACAGAGAAATTATATCAACGCCATCACAGATACCAACGCTAGCGTCTCCGCAACCACTGACGCGCGGCCGTGGACGGAGACCACTGACGGAGCGGCTTGCGGAGGCTGCGCATATTAGTTCGTCAGATCATCTGACGATGGCGACACATTTGATGGCCGAAACATTGTGCCCGTTGGACACTAAGAACCGGCAGTATAGCCGTGGAGTGTGCGATCAACAAATACACCGGCAGGAAGTAAAGAATCACATCATTACGAGTTCTTCATGTTTAAGAGCTGTATAATACGTGAAACCTATTTCTAGAATATTGTTAATTCTTCAGTTACAGAGTTTTATGGTAAGTTAAACTCGGTATATTTTTAAAACTATTTACATAACCCGTAGGTTGTTAAGCCATACTTAACCAATCATGCACCATCTTGTACCTCGAAAAGGAAGGTCTTCTACAATGAACACGTAATATTTCCTAATTAACTGAGTTTCTTTAAGCCTTAACAGTTTTCCCTGCCTCTAAAAGGTAAATTTGTGTTAGCTGCCAACAGTTTTCAGTAGAAATCGTATTTCCCTTAAAACAAGTTTTTGATAATAGTGCCACTTTATTTGAATTCACTGACTGAGCATTCGTGTGTAGCAGAGTAATGATGTAACACATAGACGGTTAAATGCAGTACTGACAGGATTTTTTTCGACAACACTTTTAATCCGCGACTTATTAATATTTTTCTCCATAGTCGATACTGTATTTACTGCTTAAATTTACTAAAAATATGTTTCAAATAGCTCTGAGCACTATGGGACGTCTGAGGTCATCAGTCCTCTAGAACATAAAACTACTTAAACCTGAGTAACCTAAGGACATCACAGTCACGCATGCCCGAGGCAGGATTCCAACCGGCGACCGTAGCGGTCGCGCGGTAACAAGACTGTAGCGCTAGAACAGCTCCGCCACCCCGACCGGCAAATTTACTAAAATCATCATATTTTGTCTAAGATGCTTTTTCCAATGTTATACAATTTTTATAGGAATTCTGTACAAATCGGTCCCTACTATTTATTGAAGTGATGTGAAGATTATACTGTTTTAGCAGTTTTTGTCGATGTGTTGTATCAGAAGAATACAGGCATATCCAGTGCCAAAACACATGTCTAAACACTCATACCGTGTATCACTTTTCTTCTATCTTCCATTACTCACTGCACAATTTCCGGACGCGGTTTTCTTCATGTAACTGGGAAGGATAAACCTAACAAGACCTGAAAACTTTGCTTATAACTTGCAAAATATCGAAACTAATCGAGCGTGTTACAATCACAAAATAGATCCATTTTCATATTTCCAATGGTATGTCATGCCATCTGTTGATAGAGAAGAAGAAGCACTAATAAGAAGCTACAGCTACTTGGACGGTTTCCCAGCCAGCAATGTAATGATGGACTTGAAACCGGCGTCCGGCTGTGAGTCGGCTGTATAAGCCATTCGGGTAACTTGAATAGAACACTCGTTCATAGCTACGTGACCAAGTTGTTCCTAGAAAAAAATTTGTCACATCTGGAAAAACCTTGCTTCTCCGTATTAATTTTTGAAGTTTCAGAAAAAACTCCAGCATGCGTTATGTGAATTTTGCCGTTTTAAATATGAATAAGAAAATATATTAAACTTCTACTATTACAGATCTGGCTAGAAGCGAAAAGTGTTCCACGGTATATCACTATCACACCCCCCCCCCCACCGCCTACCATGAGGGAAGATACGGATTGGAATACATCCTTCACTTACTAGAGGACGCAGATTTACACGAGTTCTGTCGTCACTTGTAGATGCTGATGCCGTCGGTATATTGAGTGTGTGGTAGATAATCTTTATATTGTCCCTGATTCCTGATATTATGTCATTCCAGATATTATGTCCTGTAACATAATAAGTTTGCTGCTTCCTCGACCCTAGTGAAGCATACTCTCGCGATATGTAGTATGGCGGTGCAGTTTTTCTTACTAACGGTCATCTGTTTTTTTCGTTTATATAACACACCCTGCATGGGGGCTTAATTAAATAGAATGCTAATAATTTTAATCTTTATAGTGGATGTTTGTCCGGTTACGCAGTATCGTAACCGGTTGGCCCTGAATAATATTAGTACGCAATCTGACTGCACAGAATAACAACAAAGAATGAAAGGAAATTTCCGTTAATACAATTAATTAATTAAGTCCCCAGCAACTATAAAAGCTACTAAACAACAAAGTATAAGTGTAACTGTTCTGTGTGTGGAAGTGTGGTTCAACATACGCATCTGGCACGGTTCTTCCTCAATACGATAAGATGCTTTGAACGCCATTTACAATGATTTACAATGAAATAATTAAAAAAATACTATGATTGCACATGGAAACCAGAATTAAACTGTAATAAATGAACACAAGCCACACGCTTTGTTGACTGAACCTGTGAGCAAGAGGCATTGTTAGTTAGGAAGTTTGAAATAAATAAAAATAAAAAATTCGTTACCTTCATGTATATTGACGAAAACGACACTCTGATCATTACAACATCCCCAATCGAATAACATATGGTGTCTTACCCAACAGAGCAACTAGTACTCTATCGACGTCTCAACAAGCACAGATCACGCCTATCTCAGAACTACTACTGCCCTCAGCAGGTTCTCAGCGGCAACTGCCACTGGAGGTGGCTGAATAATACTCTTTGGCGCAATCTCTGGCGCTGTGACTCAGTGTAGCCACCTTTCATAAGCCCCTCCTCCACGGGCTAGAATTTGATGGTATTTTTGCCAGCATTCGTCCAAAAAAAATACAAACAAAAATAAAAGATAATATTAAATAAGTAAATAAATAAATTTTGGCTTTGCACTGACCCTTCAATAACCTAATATATAAAATACAGTATATATTCATAAATGCTTGCATACATATGATTTTACATAATAGTTTACACAAGTATCATGTGGTTAAACAATTCAATCAATAGCGTCAGCAATGACGAATAGGTGCTGGTAAGAGTCTCATAACATTTCACAAATAGTAAACACACAAAAAATCAGTTTATACAAATATTCACATAAAATACTTTCAATAGTTCAATAAACAAATGTGACTCCTCAGAGTAGTTGACAGTTCCAGCAGTAACACCCAGCAATGGTCAACAGGTGTAAATAGCAGTCTCACAACATTTCATCAGCAGTATTCCTTCAACAGTGGCACCCAAAAATGGCGAATAGGTGCAGACACCAACAAGTGACATTATCTCAGTAGAAGCAGTTTCATCAGTGGCACCCAGCAATGTTGAGCAGGTGCAGACACCAACAAGTGACATCATTCCAGTAGAAGCAGTCCATCAGTGGCACCCAGCAATGTTGAGCAGGTACAGACAGCAACAAGTGACATCATCTCAGTAGAAGCAGTTCCACCAGTGGCACCCAGCAATGTTGAGCAGGTGCAGACACCAACAAGTGACATCATTCCAGTAGAAGCAGTCCATCAGTGGCACCCAGCAATGTTGAGCAGGTACAGACAGCAACAAGTGACATCATCTCAGTAGAAGCAGTTCCACCAGTGGCACCCAGCAATGTTGAGCAGGTGCAGACAGCAACAAGTGACATCATCTCAGTAGAAGCAGTTCCATCAGTGGCACCCAGCAATATTGAGCAGGTACAGACAGCAACAAGTGACATCATCTCAGTAGAAGCAGTTCCATCAGTGGCACCCAGTAATGTTGAACAGGTGCACACAGCAACAAGTAACATTATTTCAGTAGAGCAGTTCCATCAGTAGCACCCAGCAATGTTGAACAGGTGCAGACAGCAACAAGTGACTTCATTTCAGTAGAAGCAGTTCCATCAGTGGCACCCAGCAATGTTGAGCAGGTGCAGACACCAACAAGTTACATCATTCCAGTAGAAGCAGTCCATCAGTGGCACCCAGCAATGTTGAGCAGGTGCAGACAGCAACAAGTGACATCATCTCAGTAGAAGCAGTTCCATCAGTGGCACCCAGCAATATTGAGCAGGTGTAGACACCAACAAGTGACATCATTCCAGTAGAAGCCGTCCATCAGTGGCACCCAGTAATGTTGAATAGGTGCAGACAGCAACAAGTAACATTATTTCAGTAGATCAGTTCCATCAGCAGCACCCAGCAATGTTGAACAGATGCAGATAGCAACAAGTGACTTCATTTCAGTAGAAGCAGTTCCATCAGTGGCACCCAGCAATGTTGAGCAGGTGCAGACACCAACAGGTGACATCATTCCCAAGTGGCACCCATCAATGTTTAACAAGTGCAGGTAACAGTCCATAATATTCACTATCACTAATCAGACACTTCTTCAGAGTTTATCAGCAGAAATTTAACATTTCCAAGTGGTACCCACCAATGGTAATACGTGTAAGCACGAACAACAGTTTGAATGCACACACAATTGCTTTTACAAAATTATTATCAATGCTCTTACACTAAACATACAATTATAGCAAACACACAAATGATATCAGATAATTGTCATATTAACTATAACAATGCACAGTAAACCTATAGTATTTATGGGTGTCAGTGCAAGCCACAACAAACAAGTAAAATAATATATAGGAGGTAGGTCGGTACCAATTATTTGAGATTGGGAAAGGAAAACACACAAAACACACTCACTCATCTTTCATCCACATTTAAGTACTACTGTGTAATTGAATAGTGTTAACTGTGTAAATGCAATTCTGTCAATATTTGATGCTCAACTTGTGTATCAAGTAGTAGTGGTACAGTGTATAAAAGTCAATAATAGTTAGTCAACGCCATAGTCATCATGGCATGACCAATGTTTGCCAAGCCAACTTTTTCTGAACAACTGTCAGTGTGCCATGATATGTAATTACTTCCTTTTTCCAAAAAAAGTATATACTGCTTATTGATTTAATAAAGTGTGTGTGTGGACAATCTTCCTTCTACTTGAGTGTTCTAGTCTGCCATCTTCATCCTCCTTGTTCCATATAAACCAACAACAACAACAACAAAAAATGCTCCTCACTTACTTTACCTCTTATCCACCAAAACTTCAGTAATCATCAGCATCACATAATCTTAATACTTCAGTAATACCTCTTCAATACGTCGATACATATAAACCTTATCACCAATATCAATTACCTTACCTCTTATCCGCCAAAACTCCAATAACCATCAACATTACACAATCTGAGTACTTCAATAATACCTCTTCAATACGTCGATACATATACCAATATAATTTCACTTCCATAACAACTATTTCCTCTAGTCAGTCTCCTCGAACAAGTACAGATAAAATCCTAGTGCAAACTTCAATTCATCATCCCATACAATCCGAAGACACAATGTCCACAGACAACCTCTGTGTAGTCCACCTGACCCTAACCTTCTACTCATTATGAATTATAAAATACATTTTGGTTACCTTGTTCATCATTAAATAAAAGAAGTGCATACATGACCTCTAACAGCCTCTAGTTTGAATAACTTTCAGTAAGTAAGTACGAGTACGGAGTGTGAATGATCGTAATATTTCACAGTGTGTACACCACTTCAAGAATCACGGCAAAACAGAAGCAAACATGTGGAATATTTCTTGTGTCAAGTGTCACTTGCTATTTCAATTGCTCACGAAGAATGCAGTGTAATAACTGTCAATCGTCTAAACCTAGTGTTGGTATGTCATGTCGTTAGCTTCCTTCCCATTAGCATAAATTTACACAGCTTCCATAAAACCTCCAGCTCATGTGACTTCAATGAAGTTTCTTGTACCAATGTCGCTCGTAGAATTATAGCAGTTCATTTTCTTATCTTAAAATATAAAGCACTGAGCGTAAGCAAAACAAGAAATAGCGTGTGAATGTACCAGAAGAGAACAGAATGTTAACAAGTGGATGTAGCACAATCCCTATAACGAGGATCTGCCAAGCGAACTATTTATAATTAATACCATAGTGTGACCTAAACTCCCTGTTCATACACCATGTATCAGCATTTCTATATACTAAATTGAAGAGTAGTTATGACAACAAAACAGAAATGTGTAAATATGCAATCCATAAGCAAAGCAAATATATATCTTACATAATAAACAGGTCATTAGCATCATATCAGCATAAGGAAATAAATTTTCATATGTAATCTTAATAAGTAAACATGAAGGCGCAAGCAGATAAATAACAAAGTATAACTTACATACATAACCATATCAGCACGACTAATCAGGTGACAATTATAATTTAAAGAAATAAGCACAGCAGGTACATAATAAAAAAAGTATGACAATAGTGAAAAGGCAGTGCAGCCAAGCGATGCATAATATACATAAGTAACAACCCTGTTCATTTATCAATTATTGTCAAAATCAGTAAATGCACGCAAGCACGTCGCTTCACAAGTAAATTCATACAACATAAAATTTAGCACAAAGTATAAATCACGTAATAAATTACGTCTAAAGTACGTACCTAAGTGGAAATATGTTTCCTGAAAAATAAACTCAATAATAGTTACCTTTTTAGTTTATTACTTTCTTCTTCGAAATTACATTCTTCCTGAAATTTTCTCGATAGCAAGACCTCCTAACATCGGAAGACCTGAAGTTCTTAAATATTTTATACAACCGTATCCTGAAAAATACTGAACGTTAATAACATAATTTATCAAGTCACTATAGCTTTATACTGAATTTATTCGGAGAAATTAGACTGTGTATTTGTTTACGGCTGTCAGTGCATTCACACTGTGCGCTCGATCAGCTGTAGGTACGCGTGACGTAGGAAGTAATTGTTTGCGGTCAACGACTGCCTTGTGCGGCGCGCAACTTGACTGTTGCTTTGAGTATGTGCCGCCGCCAGAACACGGCGTGGTATCCTTGTACTCTCCGTGTGTTTACGTATAACTGTTAGTTTCTCAAAAGTACGTCATTCCACAAGAATTTTAACGTTCGATATATGAGGTATTCCCTTAGAGTTTCTACTTCGACAGTGTTATCATGAATAATTTTGCGAACCCTATATGGACCGTTATAAAGCAGAAAAAATTTGAGACACAAGCCTTTTCCTTTGTGAGACAAACGATGAGACTTAATTAAGACCTTTTGACCAACTGACAAGGTTTTTAAACGACCAGGACGTTTAGCTGATTTCTCTCTTTTAGCAGCAGCGGATGCAATATTTTGTAGAGCCAGATTGACAACTTCAGAGTGACGCAGTTTCCGTGAAGGCGGAAAAGGAACGATTTCAGAAATGCGATTTGTCGGTGCTTTATTTTTTAATATCAATATAGGCGGTAAAGAGGTTGAATCATTAGGGAGTTCATTCAGAATGTTTTGAAAAATATGAAGATACTGATTCCACGTTCTGTGATTCTGATGACAATAAAGTCGACACAATTTATTGATTTCCTTCATCCATCTCTCTGAAGCGTTAGATTGAGGGTAAAAAAGGGAAATGAAAATTGGTTTAATCTTACGACGCCGTAGAGTACGAAGCCAAATTTTAGAGCGAAACTGTGATCCATTATCTGATATAACCTTATCAACATGACCCACTTCTTTAAGAAAATGTTTGATGAAAGCATTAGATACTGAACGAGCTGTTGCTTTGCGTAGAGGTGTAAAAGACACATATTTTGACGTCAATTACACTGCTACCAAAATATACGCAAAACCATTAGTAGAACGAACCACTGGACCGAACAAATCGACTGCAGTCATGTCCTTCAATTTCGCTGGAATGATAGGAAACAACGGTGCTCTGTACGAAATAGTTGGCGGCTTAGCCTTTTGACATAATTTGCATTTGGCAAGAACAAATCGAATACGTTTTTCCATATTACTGAAGTAGCAATTTTCTCGTAATTTATGAAAGCATTTTCTGGAACCAAAGCGTGCATAACTGAAATATGTATACCAAATCAATTTATTAACCCACTCATCAGGAATGCAAACTAACCAAACAGAGTTGTCGACCGATTTTCGTTTAAAAAGAATATCATTGCGAACTAAATAATACTGTCTAATCGCTACGCTTTACGTTCTCCTCCACTTCTCCTTAATATCTTTCCAGATTGGATCCTTGTTTTGCTCCTTAGCGATGTCCTGGAGCGAAGACGAAATAAAATTTTCAAACGCAACACCTTGAATATACATCAAACAATAATTGTTTTCTTTGCACTCCTCCTCAGCACTTTGTTTCAAATCCATAGATACACGTGATAAAGCATCAGCAACAATATTTGAAGAACCCTGTATGTAAACAATACTAAAATCAAATTCCTGTAGATACGGCGCCCATCGTGACAATCTTCCATGTGTTAATTTTGCTGACATAAGAAATTACAGAGCTCGATGATCGGTGTAAAACTTAGTATGTCTGCCATACAAAAATGTGCGAAATTTTGTGAAAGTCCAAACAACAGTCAAAGCTTCATGTTCCGTAATCGAATAATTCTTTTCTGATTTAGAGAGAACACGACTTCCAAATGCAATAGCTTTCTGTACTACAACGCCGTTTTCTTCTATCTCTTAAAATCAGTGTGCACCTAGGCCTTTGTATGATGAGTCCGTCGCCAAACAAAAATCATTAGATAAATCCCGATGTGAAAGAAGTGGAGCAGCAACTAAAGCATCACGAAGTTGTTCAAATTCTGATTGAGCTTCCTCATCCCAACACCAATTAGAATTTTTTCCAGATAGTTCACACAAGCGAGGTGTGGCCAAATTATCCAATCTAACAAAACGTCTAAGAAAATTACAGGCACCAAGGAAACTACGAACATCACGTTTTGTAGTGGGAACAGTATAATTACGACTAGCGTCTAGTTTCTCTGGATCAGGAAGAATACCTTCTGTAGAAATAATATGACCAAGAAATTTCACCTGAGAACGATCAAATTCAGATTTTTCCTAGTTCACTGTAATGCCAACTCTTGCAAAAATACGTAATAATGAATCCAAAATTTTGTTGTGTTCACTCCAAGAACGTTTACCAATAAGAATATCGTCAACATATGAAGTAATATTGTCACGAACATAAACAGGTAAAATTTCTTTTAAACTAGGAATGAATGCTGCTGAAAATACAGTAAATCCAAACGGTAATTTCCGAAATTGGTAACAGTTACGAAAGGCTAAAAAGGCAGTGTATTTTCTACAGTCAGGGTGGAGTTGTATTTGCCAAAAACTTGCGCGCATATCAATCGTGGATAAAACTTTAATTCCATGGAAATGTTGAAGTAGTTCATCTAGATTTTGTGGACGGTCAGTTTCAGGAATGATGTATTATTTATCTGTCTGGAATCCAGAACCAAACGAATTGACCCATGCTTTTTAAGAACGACGTGTAATGGGCTGGTATAAGGACTGACTGCTGGCTCAACAATGCCTTGATCTAACATGCATTGAAGTTCACTCTTAACCTTGACTCTATAAGCCAAAGGAATAACGTACGTTTTTCCTCGAAATGGTGTGTGTTCTTTTCCTTTAAATAAATATTGTAAGCCTTGTATAGTTCCTGTGTGATGACTAAATACTGTAGCATGTGACGTCAAAATTTTGTGCAGATCTTCTCTTGCAACGTCATCTGGCACTTCAGCTTTCTTAACCTTTTCATTAATTAATTCTTTGCTATTTATTATATCATCCATCGCGTCTCTGTATCTATTTTCGTTGTCATGAATGAACACATTGTCGTCATAATTCTCAGAGAAAACATCATAAGTAAGAAACCTTAAACATTTTGCGTCTGATTCATATTTCCTTAAACACTCGAAAAATTTCAAACATCTCGGCATTCCGGCAACAGTCGAGTTCACACTTCCTTCCTTAAAATTTAAAATTGGCTTATGTGTGTTAAGAAACTCCATACCTAATATAATTTGTGTACTGAGTAATGGAACAATAATAAAATTAGAAGAAAATTCATGTCCTTGACAAATGAAATTTAAGTTGGTCTGTTGTTTGACTTCCACACTTTTTCCAGAAATAGCTCCTCGAATTGTAGTTTTAGAAACAGGTAACACAGGACCAGCAAAAGTTCTTACACATATACGAAAAACTGATTCACTAATGACATTCAATGGCCTCCCAGAATCTAAAACTGCAGTGAACTTATTCTTACCCACACATACTTCAATAACAGGATGTAAAAATGCGTCTACATTATTTTCCTTTTCGTCTAGCAAAATGTCTATCATGTCGTCCAGGCGTACGTAGTGTAAAGTCGTAGTGTCATTACTTTCTGAAACGTCTATATTGCTGCCAGAAGCCGAAGCTACAAGTCATTGTCGATTGTTCGCGTCACGTCTTTGATTATTCCCGTCATTTCGCGGAGCAATTTCTAGATTTGCACTTGTCTCTCTGAATTTCTGTCACGCGGAGGATGCCAATTAGGTCCCTCCTGTCTGTTAGATGTCAATTCTTGGTTGTGTCTGTTATTAAAATTTCTATTTTCCTGTCTATCTGCATGACTGCTTCGTATGTAATTTCGACTGTCACTTACGAAATTATTGTTATATCTACTACTCTGGTTATTACTGTAGTAAGAATTTCTATTATTGTGTGAATAATTCCTGTCTTGATGATACCGATTACTGTTTCCGTACGATTGATCATTCCGGTAGGAATTTCCGTTATTATAATTGTCTGTGTAATTTCTGTTAGACCGTCTGTTATTGTCCTGTCTGTTTCGTCGGTCATTTTCAAAATTACCGCTATAACGTCCGTTCCGATCACTATCCCTTTTCTCTGAAAATCTATTGTAATTACTGTTACTGAAAGAAGTACAAGAAGTCCATTCGTCGTTGTCATACTAAAGTTCTTGTCGCAAAGTCTTGAAAGTCTCAATGTCGTCTTTACATCTTCCGGCTAAAGCAATTTGTCTGATCGATTGTGGCAGTTTAGTTAAACAAATGCGAATTAATTCAGTCGGGCTATAAGGGTTGGAAAGGAACTCATTCTTTCGAATCATGTCTTCAAAGTATTCTGCTGGTGTGCGGAACTCAGACTGTTTAAAATTACGCTGCACAATAAGACTATGTTTGACTCTGTCTTTTGTGTTTTCGGACCAATATGGCGATAGAAATGGATGATAAAAATCATTTACATTATTACAATCTCTAATAAGTGCGCGCATCCGCGTCGCCGGTTCGTTTTCTAAATATCCACACATAAATTCCAGTTTGTGACTTAGTGTCCAATTTGGTGGAAGTGTGTACATAAATTGATCTAACCATGAACATGGATGTAGGTCATTCTTAGAATTGCGAAAGATTTTAAATTTCCGAACAGTTAAAAAGTGTTTATAATCAAAGTTTTCGCCTCGTGGCGACAAAGACCTACCGCGTCGGTCCCAGACCCAATGTCGATTATTGTCAAGTTCGCGCGCCTGGCGCTCTCTTGTTGCTTCTCGTAAATGAAATAAATTATTTTCTTCAAACCTCTCTGCTACCTGTGTTCTACTTTTCTTCTGCTGTCTTTTCCTACGATTTCGCCTTCAAGTTGTTTGACTTGCTTTCATAATGCCTCCAGTTCCCTTTTAACGCGTTCATTAAATTTTCCCAGATTTTCAACATGTTTATTTATGTTCTGGTACTCTTCGGTTTCTACAAATGGCAATGGAGCTGTATCGTCTGAATCTCTGTCCCCATTTAAACTAAGACTTGTCAATTTATCTGAAGTCTCCTCAACTCTTTCCGATAAGTCACCTATTTGTTCTTTCTGTTTATTTACGTCTTCCGTAAGTGTCGCGACTCGGGTTTCAATATTGACACATTTAGTAGTTAACTGTTCACATTGATGTGTTAGGTTATTTATTCTTTCATTTAGTACCGATTCCTCGATTCTTTCAAATATTTCTTCCTTATCGTGTGCACGTTGTAAATTTAACTCTGAAAATTGTTATACTATCACGCGATCTCTTTCTTCCTGTTCTCTATCCTGTTCCTTTTGATTTCTGTTGAAATTAATCTATTATTGTGAGCATTCAAAATCGGTCTTACTTCTTCTCTAATTTCTTTCTTTAATTCATCTTTCATGTTTTTAAAACATATCCCTATTCGTGAGTCTAACCGTGATTCCATTGTTCCCATATCAGTTTCTAACCGTGTTGCCAATGTTCCCATCTCTGTTTTTAATTCAGATCTTAACAGTGTTTCCATTGTTCCCATATCAGTTTGTAACCGTGTTGCCAATGTTCCCATCTCTGTTTTTAATTCAGATCTTAACTGTGTTTCCATTGTTCCCATATCAGTTTGTAACCGTGTTGCCAATGTTCCCATCTCCGTTTTTAATTCAGATCTTAAATGTGTTCCCATTGTTCCCATATCAGTTTCTAACCGTGTTGCCAATGTTCCCATCTCTGTTTTTAATTCAGATCTTAACTGTGTTTCCATTGTTCCCATATCAGTTTGTAACCGTGTTGCCAATGTTCCCATCTCTGTTTTTAATTCAGATCTTAACTGTGTTTCCATTGTTCCCATATCAGTTTCTAACCGTGTTGCCAATGTTCCCATCTCTTTTTTTAATTCAGATCTTAACTGTGTTTCCATTGTTCCCATATCAGTTTCTAACCGTGTTGCCAATGTTCCCATCTCTGTTTTTAATTCAGATCTTAACTGTGTTTCCATTGTTCCCATATCAGTTTCTAACCGTGTTGCCACTGTTTTTAATTCAGATCCTAACTGTGATCCCAGTGAGTCTAACCGTGTTTCCATTGTTCCCATACCAGTTGTAAATGTTCCTATTTGTGATCCCAAATTTAATATTGCACTCATCAACTGCTCCAAATTAACTGGTTCGAAACTCTTTTCACCCCTAACATTTCCCTCAAAACCAAATTCTTTCGTCATAGCTGTAAAGACATCTGTGTTCGATACTATTTCAGAATCTTCTATCGTTGATCTCGTATTCTGTGTATTTTTTGATTGAGAAAATTTTTGAACTAGTTCCGGAATATTTTCCCGACTTATTTAAATGTTTTCTACTTCATTATTCATCATACTGTTCTCCTGTGTTGGCGAGTTCGCCATGTTAACAATTTCGTCATTCTCACTACCGATCATTTATGCCTTTTTCATTGATCGCGTAATCATTTACAAAAAAATACGAAAGACGTCACAATACGAAAATTACACAGAATATAACACTATCACCAACAATACCATTCACACGAAATACTTCCCGACAAACACGCCTAACGAACAATTAAACTCTTCATAGTTGCACAAAATTGTCAAGCCCGTATACAAGACATCAAATATTGAATTCTGCCAAAATCCATTAAACGAATGACAAGACAACTACAGATGTTCAGTTACCAAATCTACATATGCAATATAGACTACAATTACTAAACTACAAATTACTACAACAATACTGCTGTCTGCTATTTTTACTATCAAAAGAGTTCCAAGGGACGATCCGAATCAGCGGTCGCCACGTGCATGTGGGCTTAATTAAATAGAATGCTAATAATCTTAATTTTTTTAGTCGCTGTTTGTCCGGTTACGCAGTCTCGTAACCGGTTGGCCCTGAATAATAATAGTGCGCAATCTGACTGCACAGAATAACAACAAAGAATGAAAGGAAATTTCCGTTAATACAATTAATTAATTAAGTCCCCAGCAACTATAAAAGCTACGAAACAACAAAGTATAAGTGTAACTGTTCTGTGTGTGGAAGTGTGATTCAACATACACATCTGGCACGGTTGTTCCTCAATACGATAAGATGCTTTAAACGCCATTTACAATGAAATAATTTAAAAAAATACTATGATTGTACATGGAAACCAGAATTACACTGTAATACATGAACACAAGCCAGATGCTTTGTTGACTGAACCTGTGAGCAAGAGGCATTGTTAGTTAGGAAGTTTGAAATAAATAAAAATAAAAAATTCGTTACCTTCATGTATATTGACGAAAAATACACTCTGATCATTACAACATCCCCAATCGAATAACACATGGTGTCTTACCCAACAGAACAACCAGTACTCTATCGACGTCTCAACAAGCACAGATCACGCCTATCCCAGAACTACTACTGCCCTCAGCAGCTTCTCAGCGGCAACTGCCAGTGGAGGCGGCTGAATAATACTCTTTGGCGCAATCTCTGGCGCTGTGACTCAGTGTAGCCACCTTTCAACCCTCCTTCAGATGAGACTGCTTGAGCAGTTGAAACTTCGATAATGAAGGAGCTTTCGCTCCGAAATATCTATCGGAATTAAAATCTTGAAAAATGAAGATACAAAAGTCAACAGTCTTTTATTGACATAATCTACAATGAAGTGATGAAATTCATGGTATCGCGATTTCCACATATGCAGATGGTGAAAGTATCGCTTATACAAGGTATAAAAGTGCAGTGCATTGGTGGAGCTGTCATTTTTACTCAGGTGATTTATGTGAAAGGGTTTCCGACGTGATCATGGTTGCACGACGGGAATTAGCAGACTTTGAATGTGAAATGGGAGCTAGACGATTGGAACATTCAGTTTCGGAAGTCGTTAGAAAATTCAGTATTCTACAGCGTCAAGAGTATCCCGAGAATTCTACATTTCAGGCATTACCTCTCACCACGGACAGCGCATTGGTCGACGGTCTTCACTTATCGACCGAAAACAGTTGCGTTCCCACAGAGCGGTCAGCGCCAACAGACAAGCAATACTGCGTGAAATAAGCGCAGAAATCAATCCGTTAGGACAGTGCGGCACAATTTGGCGCTAATGGGCTGTGGCTGCAGACGAACGACGCGAGTCCCTTTTTTTAACACCACGACATGGCCGCAACGCCTCTCCTGGGCTCGTGATCATATTGAGCCGTGGCTGGCTCATGTTATGCGTTGGACTAAACCTTGCCTGCTATTTTGTGTTCAGTCTCCCATGGTTATCGCGATTATTCTGTTATCCTCTCTCTCCGCGAGTGGCAGCAGCGCGATATTCGCACCTTGTACTATTTTTTCTCTGGCGCTTATAGTTCCGGCTGTGCGGTGTGCGAGTTGTTGGTCGGTTGGTGTGGAGCAACGAGGAAATCTCCGCGGCGCGTAGTTTGGCCGAGGCCGCTGATGGCGTCAACGCGCGGTCGGAGTGTGTGGTGCTGTTCCCATTGCTACGAGATCCGTGGCTCACCGATCCTGGAGTTTTGACTTAATTTACCAGCAAGTCATGACTGTTCAAATTGTCTCGTTTGGATTTCGTTGTCGGCTGTTGGGACATTCCCGCGAGCAACAACGTGTGGTTTCAAGTTGGCAAATTTTAGCCACCCTCCGCTGGAGTTTAACTGTACTTGGTTATTTGAATTGCACCAGCAGAATCTCCTGCCTTGTAGCCGTTAACGTTCCGATTGCGTCCCCTGGCCGTTGACATGAATTCAGACAGTGTATTTTCCTCATCGTGTTGTCGCTGTCCAACACGGTGTGTAGTTTGACAGGCGAACGTACAATTGGTTGTTTGCGCCAATACCTTCTACGTTGTTCCATTGAACTCCCTGGTGTGTGCTGGTCGGGTGGAGCAGAACTTATCTTGTCGGTGGGTCCGTTGACTGTCTGTCGGTTGGGCTGTCGTCGGATAGAGAATGGTTGGGCCGACTGCCTGTCTCGTAAGCGAGCACTAGTGTTTGAACTCCAGGTCTACCCTCGGAAACTTCTGAGCGTCACTGGGTGTACTGCCTTTCCTTATTTGTTCTTGTTGTTGTATTTGTATGGCATCCAGCCGATTTTTAAATTAAGGTTGTTCTGCCCTTCAAGCGTAAGATTGTTTGGACCTTCAGGCTAATTTAAAGAACTGTTTTAAGGTAAGGCCTTCGCCTTTTAAAAATTTGTTTTGGTTTTAGTCTTAAGTGATGGACCTTTAGCCGATTTTTTAAAAAAATTATGTCGTTTTGCTCTTAAGGTGTGAGATAGATTGAGCCTTCAGCCTAATTGAAAGAACTGATTTAAGATAAGGCCTTCCGCCTTTTAAATTTCTGATTTTGGTTTGAGTCTTAAGTTATTGACCTTCAACCGATTTTAAATTGAAGTGGTCTTGCCCTTAAGGCATGAGACTGTCTGGCGCATTTAGCCAGTAAGTTAATGCTGTGTTGTTGTTTTTTTTTTTAATTTTCTTGACTCTTGTAATGTTTGGTCAAATAAATAAAATTGTATATTCGAGTGTCACTGACAACCGCTTATTTTGGCCCCTTTCCACAATTTAAACTACCTGTCCTGTTCTGCGGGTTTACCAGGGCGTTTTACATATCCATTGGACACTAGACGACGGGAAAACCGTGGTCTCTTCAGATAAGACTAGATTTCAGTTGCTAAGAGCTGATGGTAGCGTTAGAGACTGGCGCAGACCCCATGAAACCAAGACCCAAATTGTCAATAATGGTGTGGGCTGTAATTGACTGAGTCCTCAGGTCCAACTGAAAAAATTGACTGGAAATGGTTATTTTCGGCTTGGAGATCATTACAGCCATTCACGCACTTTATGTTCCGAAACAACGATGGGATTTTTATGGATGACAATGCGCCAATTCACCGGGACACAGCTATTCGCGATTGGTTTGAAGAACTTTCTGGACAATCCGAGCGGATGATTTGGCGACCCAGATCAGCGTACATGAATTCCATCCAACCTTTACAGGACATAAACGAGAGCCTGCCGGAGTGGCCGAGCTGTTCTAAGCGCTACAGTCTGGAACCGTGTGACCGCTACTGTCGTAGGCATGGATGTGTGTGATGTCCTTAGGTTAGTTAGGTTTAAGTAGTTCTAAGTTCTAGGGGACTGATGACGTCAGATGTTAAGTCCCATAGTGCTCAGAGCCATTTGAATCATTTGAACACAACCGAGAGGCCATTTCATGCACAAAATCCTGCACCAGAAACACTCCTGCGAGTAATGACGGCTATAGAGGCAGCGTGGTCCAACATTTCTGGTGAGGACTTCCAACGATTGTTGATTCCATGACGTGTCAAGTTGCTGCACTCCGCCAGGCAAAAGGAGGTCCGACACGGTACTAGGAGGTATCCCGTGGCTTTTGTTACCTCAGTGTGTGCTGTAGCGTTTCTGCTACTCACAGAATACTGAAAAACCGTTGTCGGCGAAGGTAAAGAGAAAATAAAAATGCTGTATACCAGCAATAGAGGAAAATTAATGGAAGAATAATCGCGAAAGAACGAGATAGAAAATTGAAAAATTGAGAAAAATGTGAAACAAGAAAAAATGTTAGACAATAAGGATGATGTTAGTGACCGAATGCCTAAGTGTCGTCCTACACAAACAACCCCCCCAAAAAACGGAAGATTTGAAAGATTCTACCTCAGTGTAGGATATAAATTAATCGGTCTGTCTCATGGGTGAGTACTTGAAATCAGGTGGCGCGAAAGGAACCTGATCTTCAACAAAGAAGGGTTTTAAGTTTACCAAGTACCCGTTCCATGTGATTAAAGGTATAAGTCTACATACGGTGTATGAAACGGGCAATTGTTATAGCTGTGGAGATATGAGGTGACTGGTATTCATCTCTATTTCTTTGTTTTATATATCCCTAATGTTAAACCGTCATAAGAACCGGTGCAATGAGTGAATTTATGTGTGTGTGTGTGTGTGTGTGTGTGTGTGTGTGTGTGTGTGTGTGTGTGTGTGTGTGTGTGTGTGTGTGTGTGCATGGGAGGATGGGTTGGTGAGTGCTTTGGAATATTGCTGGACACACACTACGCACTTATCACTTCAGGGCGCTTTACTTGCAGTAAAGGGGCAACAGAAACTGCAACCAGACTACTTGTTAAAAGCATTTATTTTTAGCAGGAGATTAAAGTTGGAGGGTTCAGATTAAGATGAGGTGTTATTTCCAACCAACAATGATGTCGAATGCACCCGATGACTTAAAGTATTACATCCGAGGATGATAACAGATTTGCCACAGTACTTGTTACGTTATTTCACACAATACGTTTCCCTAAGCACTGAAGATTGCGAAAGAAGTAAAATGTAGAGGTGGTGACGGAGGGGAGGTGATAACTTGAAAAGGAAAACTCTGACGACAGCTACTCGTCTGGTAGCAAAAAATGAATTGTATCACGGTTACTACTGCGTAGCTCGATGCATCTCTGCCACTAAATGACTGAGCGAGTACGAGTGAAATTCAAATTGCCTCCCAGTTATTCAAATTTAAGTTTTCAAGTTGCTTACGACAAATACCTGTATGGTTCCTCTAGAAAGAATTTCTTTGCTTTCCTCGTTCAATAAGTCACTGTGCTCTGTTTCTAATGACTTCGTCCATTACTGGAGGTTGAGATGATAGTCACGTGATATGACGTAAATACGGGAAATGGAAATGTTTCGAATTTCAAACAGCTACTTCGGCGAAACCGCTGGTTTCTTTACGGAATGGAAAGCTCTTTCGGCTGTTCTCTGGAAGCTGTATTTGCTCTGCCGCTGCTGGCACCGATTTCTGAATCACTCTCTATCTTCTCAGTAAAGATTCAAGATTATCCTCCTGTTCCATCATCCGAATGAAACTTTTGTTCTTTGTTTCTCTCTATCCCGTCTTTGATTACCCCCCACTCTCCTCCTCCTCCTCCTCTCTTTCTAACTTCTAGTCTCAGAATTTTGCCTGAGGAACGTTTCTCTTAAAATTCTTTTTTCTGACTAATTAGTCTTCCCGGGCTTGAGAGCATATACAAAACGTGTCACTCGCACAAGGCTTTTTTCTGTGCTGTATACAACACTGCCGAAAGCTGTTTCTTAGGATCTGTGTTTCTATAGACTGCTTATACGAAATATATACTCTGTAACCAACCAATTCACGAATCTGTAAAACTTAGATACATGAGACTATAAGTAATTGATTAATGGTTAGCTGCTTCCTTAATCTACTGAGATTAAATTTGCAGATAGGAAAATGAAACTATGACGTCTTTCAAAAGGACAATGTTAAATTATTATATGAAGAAAGAGAAAAGCCAAGTAGCTGCTACATTTGTCTGATTGCAGAATGAGAGACGACCAAAAATTTTTGTATGATGTTGTTTTACTACTGAGCGATTACTGACAGTTGGTCAAAAATTCAGTGTTTGAAAAGTCAAGGAGATATAGCTGATGCGACTCAGCTTGAATTGTCCCAAGAGAACAAATAAGGTAATTTAGAAATACTTATAAAAAAAAGAAACGATGGTTTCTTTGACGTGCAGTCCATTTTCTAAAAGAAACTCGCATGGCTTTTGTACAAGATCATGAGCAATGACTTCCTTCACGTACCGTGGGAATTATCAATTTTCAAAGCTGGAATGAGTGAGTGACGAAGCGTAGAATGGAAAGGATAAGTTAAGAAAAATTGAAAATTTAGATTTAAGCAGGACGTTGAAAACATACCAATTAAGAGCACTACTATTTGAAGTCAATAAATTAAAAATATTAGAAACTTCTGATGGCCTGTAGCTAACAGTAAATCGCTTAAATCAAATGTATCAATTAACAATAAGACACTACGAAGAAACAAGAATCAAAAATTAGAAAAGTATAGCGATGCCATTACATTTGTATGAAAGCGAGAGCTGGGTAAATAAAAAGAAAGATTTTCTTCAACAATCAGGTTTGCCAGGATCGCCAGCAGTTCTTTTTATTACCATGTCAAGATTTGACAAGTCTACTCTGCCACAATCAGATCTTGCGACGTTATTAGTTGTACATGCTTGTTACAGGACTTTCAGTATTGTAACATTCATGTATAGCAATTTCAGTATTATAACAAGAATTGTTAGATGTACGTGCTTGTTACAGCATTACTAGTTATACATACTTGTTACAGTGCTTTCAGTATTGTAACAAACATGTACAACTGATAGTGTTACAAGGTCCGATGATGACAGCGTCGATCTGTTGAAACCGGCAACAGTAATAAAAAAAATTGCCAGCGATCTTGGTAAACCTGATTCTTCAAGAATAAGACAGCTCTCAGAGCGCTGCCAAACTGACATAATGCCAAACACATATAAACAGAAAAAGGTAGCAAAATAGAAGCAGGAAGTTCTTCACAGGACTGAAAGTCTGCACAAGGAGAGCTTTAATCAAAAATTAAAACGATTTTAATGATTTGAATGCGCATGCTGTTAATAAGAAAGAAACTGAGTAGAAAGATAGATGTCAGCAACATATCAGTAGACTGAGAGATAAGAGTACTGCAGAAAATCCTGAAGTACACTACAATACAAGAAGTGGCATACGTCGATCAAAGAAATGTGAACATAAACTCTGTGAAGCCGGAACAGACGGATGCCTAAACCCTGTCTGTAAGATGAGTACGGCGTTGCAAAAAGTAATTTTAGCTCGCACTCTGTACACCAACATGTGTTCATAAAGTGATTTGTTTCTTCGCAGACTTATACATTTTGAATCTAAGAGTGATTCCTCGGGAAAAATCATACAATTTTTGGATGAAGCGGGAGATATACATCTACGGTAATGAATAATTGTAACTGAACGGACTTCACATTTACACGTCCCTTACCACTGTACTTCAGATGTTTCTCACCACAAAGAGATCTCTCGCTGAATAGTAGACGGCGCGCTTTTCAGTTCTGCATAAAACGGACATAAATGGATTTCTTTAATTACAGAAGCCGAGAAGCAGTTGTCTCAGCCTCAGAGGTAAAAGGAATAAGTGCCAAACGCCAGACAGAAGTTAAATGTATACACCCTGGGTTGAAGAAATAAGTCTGGTCCATCTGTGTTACTAACCAACATTTCATTTGTCGAGGACTATTTATCGAGATCGGAACACTGATATATTCCAATTAATTTAGGAAGACACTCTTATAAATTCTTTAACCATCATTACAATTGCTGTTTACAAAATTTCGGCGACATATATTAAAACTTGATTCACTTTACGGCGTACAAATTCCACGAATTCAGCTATATTTACAAGTGCTAATTGTACAAGATCTTCAGATCAACACTTGGGAGTTGATAAAAAGGAAATAAAAAATACCATCTAGGTTCTATAAACCATTATTAAGTACAAAAAAGAGGCCAGTACTTCTGTCGAATGCTTATACTAAATACATATTATGTAATGAACCAATGCACGAATCTGTAAGACTTCGATATACGGGACTATTAGTAATTGATTAATGGTTAGCTGCTTTCTTAATCCACTGAGATTAAAGGTGCAGATATGAAAATTAAACTATGACGCAGTTCAAAAAGACAATATTCAACTATTATGTGAAGGAAGAGAAAATCCAAGTAGCTGTTACTTTTGAGTGATTGCAGAATAAGAAATGACCAAAATTTTCTGTGTGTTGTTGTCCTACTACTGAACGATTACTGCCAGTTGGTCAAAAATTCAATGTTTGGCAAGTCAAGGCGATGTAGCTGTTGCGACTCAGCTTGAAGTGACCCAAAAGAACAGATAAGATAATTTAGAAATCCTTATATAAAAAGAAACCGTTGTTTCCAGTTTCCCATTTCATGAAGCGTGAAAAATAAATTCTTTACGTAACTTAGTGTTTCAATCGGTTCTTGAGCACGATATGTAAGAACATGCACGCAGTTGTTGGGAACATAAGCAGCACTGAAAAGCCATCAGCTATAGTTGCTGAATGCATCCCATATACATAATCACCATCATTCACCCAACAATCCCGTCAAAGATGGCAAAGAAGAGGTATAATCAGCAATGATTGATGGCATATCGGATGGGGAATACAATGGAAACCACTGCATTATAGACGCATAATGTGTATCCACACGAAATGTGACTATTAGTTGAGAAACTGTCATGATGGTCTCCACTGACAAAACATTCTGGACTCGTTGCACTTTCTGATCTCCTCGAGGGGCCTGGGACGTAGTAGCAGGCTAAAAAAAATTAACAAAACCAACGAAAGAGTAAGATGAGCGTACTCTGTCAGAAGCCTCAGCGTGAATGAGAGGTTAGGCAATCTGAAAACGGAATCACAAATTCTTAATCTACAGCGGGTTGGGCAAAAATATGGAAACAGCACGAGGAAAGCGTCCTTGAACATAAATTCAGGACCACGAGCGGCGCTTTCACGAAGGAATAAGCATCAATATCAGCGAAAATCGGGGAAATTCTTTTGAAGTTGCATACAGGGATTGTTCCTGGTGCTTTCATGAGCATAATCTACTCATGGGTCTGCACCCTTCAAAAACATCCTGGTAGCTTATTTTCACTTCCAAGATATCGTCTGACAGCTCAGATCGTGAAATGCAAAATGGGGTCACAAATTCGGCTGGGAGCATATACTTCTGAACGTCCTTTAAAGAAATTACTTCGGCCAGTTAATTCTGAGAACCGATTCGTGATGGTAACATCTGAGACCTGCTAACGGCTAGCAGACCAGCACTTTTCAGTTCAGGTAACGCATACGACGGACTTTTACGATTGTCATACTATCAATTCCATTGGAACGTTAAACCAGTACGAAAATAATTTTGCTTAGCAACTGTGACAGAAAACACTTCTTGTTTATCTGAGCAGCCAATGTCATAACTTTATATCTGAGGCTGGAGATGTGGAACAGTGGACAAAATTGAAAAGTATTCAACAGTACCATTGGGACATACATGTGCCGACCAAGCTTGTGAGAGGTGGTGTAGTGGACTTGTGGAATTGTGGAAAACGTTTCATGTTCGCTTATTATGATATTTCTCGAGAACTGACCGTTCCTCCAACCTGAAAAGATGTTTACACCTTGTACGTGAGGATTCTTATCTATTAATGACATAATAGGTAGCTTTTTTCCGCAAAATGTCAGAACTTGTTTTTAGGCAGAGTTCTCCGCCATTTCCAATTTCTCGTTATTTCCAATAACTTGTATCACAGCATACAGCAGTTTACTTAAGATATCTCTACCGGATATCTCCTTTGCCACTAATCTTCTCTCTCTGTGAATAAGCCTAGTATACTGTCTTGTTACAAATCACCTACACATGTCTGAAGTTGCTATTAGCTTCGAAACACCCGCTTGTTGATATTTGCCCGTTAAATTTTTATTTCGGTATTGATGTAGTTAGCTGTGGATTTCTTGTTATGGGTGCACCAGTTCCCGCGTGTTATTCGTGGGTGCATCAATTTCCACATTTTATACTGTCATAATATTGTAGTACTTCAATAACTTTATAAACTTTTGACATTGTTATGTAAATGTCAGTGTAAATGTACAGATGCAGAAAAGTATCCCAAGAGCTAAAATACTGAGCAACAAGACGAAATCAGTCTGTCAAATTTTCTTCCGGAGTTGCTTCTAGTTAGTTCTTGCTATGCCTTTTTTTCCTCTTTACAGTATTTTCTTTATGGCAATGTAAATTTCATTCCGCTTCTAGTCACGTGCGAAAGTAACTGAATATCCAGGTCACTGCACCTGTCAAATGAGCAATCAAAAAATACGGCTTATATTTTCACAGAGATTATTCAACTCAAGCACATAACGAAGTTTGTCCACACGTCGCATTCCAAACGGGGAACAGGTTTATGTACAATAACATGCAGTGTTATTTGCTGTTGACACACAGCCTACACCGACAATTAAATGGGGCGAGAAAAGAACGTTGTTAATTTGATGCATTGTTTAATGCCTGTATTTGCTATGAAATATGCGTTTTATAATTCTAAGATAAATATTATGTACCGTTAAACTTATATTTTCATTACAAATTTTCTGATTCGTTTCTATAGCTTCGCTCAGGCGGTTATCATAGACATCTGTCACACAACCTGACCATACAGATTTATACAGATGGTGCCCAAGATAAATAATGTACACAACAAACAACATCTATTGAGTAGCTAAGCCGGGATGAAGATGGTGAAACTCAGTCTTCGGTCTGAAGACCACAGCTGTAGCTTCTCCGTTTACGAACTTCCTAAAGGCCACCATGTAGTCATCCACTGAAGCTAATCACGTATACACGTCGAGTGAACTGTCACATTCCACATCATTTCGAGCAAAATGTTGTTCAAATTATCTATGGAACATGTAACCAAGTAACAAATTAACCGACATAAATGCGGGGACTAGCGCACAAACGGATTATTTGCTCAGGCGTCTAAGTTCCTGACCAAAATGATACTCGCAAGAAAAGAAAAGAAAATTTGGGGTCTATTAGAGGTCGTCCACTTTGCCTTTAGGAAAGATAGAGGCATCAAATGAACAATTGTGATGTTGGGCTTGGTAGTGGAAGCAAGACGCAAGTAACATCAGGACACTTACTATTTGTCTGTTAACAAAAACTTTCTTCTGGGGCAGGTGGTGGAAGTTTTTCAAAAGTCTCACAAGCACTCCAGGGTAAACGGGTAATATACGCCATGTACAAGAACCAATAAAGAGGGAGCCAGATCAGTGGAAGACTGACAGACAAGAATCCGAATTAAAAAGGACGAAAGGCAAGTATATAAATTTTCTTTCGCACTGTTCAGTCCGTATTTCAAAGAATCAATGAAGGGAATAAACCAAAGTTCAGAAGCAGAGTTGAAATTCAGGGGGATAAGCTCTTAAACAATATGTGTCCGACCTCAACGACACATTAAAAGGCGCCTGTTATCACTTTTCAAGCCACATTAAGACTGAGAAAGTGATATGCCATCCATAGTGAATATTAGTATACTCTCATCCGCGTAGGGAAAAAGTATATTTACTCATATTTGGTGGACTCAAATACATCATTCCTTAATGAAGTAGCAGTTATTTTTCGAACAGACTATTTTAACGGTTACTCATAACTGGCTGTTTTCTGTGAAATGATCGGCTCCTGGCAAACAGACTGTACAGTCACAATATTTGATATTATAAACACGAAGGTTGTGTGCTGTATTTTGTGGGTTTTGTTTTGTAACTTAGGTGAGACGATAACAAACTTGTTTTTAATCGCCGATGCATTGATTATCCAACACGTATGACTCATATTTTGCGTGATTTCTTCAATTACAATCATAGAAATAAATTTTTGCTTTCGAATGCATCGACAGTCTCACAGGCAAAATTCGAAGTTCAGTTTTTACTTCAACAAATTTTTCGCAATAACAGCACCGATGTGAATTACCTCTCAACACAATCAACTGAGGCGAAATGATATTAGATTCGTTTACTCCTGAACGAAAAATTTTTTCAGTAAAGCAATAAATACGATACTGTTTTGAAATAAACTAAACTATAAAAAACCGCACTGCTCCGTCGCGTAAGTATTATTATATTTTATACTGTGAGAAAAAATATTAATGTACGTATTACATTTTTCGTAGCCTCCAGCGTACCGCATAGGATTAGACGTTCGCATGATAACACAACTGAAAGACGCACTTTGGTGCAATGTTGTCAGGAAGATCGCGGTAGCAGTCACACTTAAACTCATTACGTTTGTAAGCAATATTACAGGGCGTCTAACGTGTAAGGCTGTCACTAATAAAAATTATCAGAGGTAATAAAACTATTGAGATACCTCGTAATATCGTGTCGGATATCCTGTTGCCCGCGTAGTGCAGCAACCCGACATCTACATCTACATCTACATCTACATACGTACTTTGCAATGCACCATACGGTGCGTGCCGGAGGGTACCTCGAACCACAACTAGCATCTTCTGTCTCTCTTCCACACTCAAACAGAACGAGGGAAAATGACTGCCTATATGCCTCTGTACGAGCCCTAAACTCTCTTATCTTATCTTTGTGGTCTTTCCGCGAAATATAAGTTGGCGGCAGTAAAATTTTACTGCAGTCAACCTCAAATGCTGGTCCTCTAAATTTCCACAACCCGCCTCTGAATTGCTTCTATTTCCTCCCTCAATACGACCTGATAGTGATCCCAAACGCTCGAGCAATACTCAAGAATAGGTCGTGTTAGTGTTTTATAAGCGGTCTCCTTTACATATGAACCATATCTTCCCAAAATTCTACCAATGAACCGAAGACGACTATCCGCCTTCCCTACAACTGCCATTACATGCTTGTCCCACTTCATGTCGCTCTGCAGTGTTATTTAATTGCATGGACTCAACAAGTCCGCTGTAGAGTAATTGCGATAGTGTTGCCAGTGCAGGGTTTTGTGGACGAACTGGTGTCGCATTTATGTCACATGAATGTTGGATGGGTCTCGCGCCGGACGATCTGGATGGCCAAATTTTTGCGTCAAGTTGTCCAGAATGTTCTCCAAACCAACCACGGACACCTGCGGCCCATTGACACGGCGTGCTGTCATCCATAAAAATTCCATCGTTGTTGGGGAACGTTAAGTTCACCAGTGGCTGCAAATGGTCTTCAGATACCCGAAGATAACCATGTGCAGTCAGTGATCGGTTTAGTTTTACCATAGGACCCAGTCCGTTCCGTGTAAACACATCCCGCACCATTACGGAGCTACCACCAGCTTCCTAAGTGCCTTGTTGACAAGAGTTTTGGAGAACATGGTTGTGGAGAGAATCAGCTATTAGTATGATTCATCAATAATTCAAGAACAGTCTTAATCGCATTTATTATTGTTATAATAACACCAACTGGTTTCAACCCGACGTAGGGGTCATCTCCTGGGCGTTTACACCATTGGTCGACTGCTGGTGCTGTCACTGCTGTCTACATAAGCAGTCGACCAACGAAGTAAACGCCCAGAAGATGACCCCTACGTCGGGTTGAAACCTGATGGTGGTATTATAGTAATAATAAATGCGATTAAGACTGTTCTTGAAGTACTGATTTCCTTGTTGACAACATGGGTCCACAACTTCGTCGGGTTATGAGCCACACTTGAACCTTACCAACAGCTCTTAGAAACTGAAATCGGGCCTCACCTGGCCAGGGAACGGTTTTCCAGTTGTCTAGAGTCCAATTGATAGGGTCACAAGCTCAGGAGAGGCTCTGCGGGCGATGTCGTGCTATTTAGTAAAGGCATTCGCGTCGGTCGCGTACTGCGGTACTGTCGTAATGAATACGTTCATCGTACATCCCACATTGATTTCTGTGGTCATATCATACAGTGTTGCTTGTCTGTTAGGACTCTACGCAAAGGCCTCTGCTCTCGATTGTTATTGACAGCCGTTGGCCAGTGCGTGTTCCGTAGTGACAGGTAATGCCTGAAATTTGGTATTCTCGGCACACTCTTGACATTGTGGATATTGGAATACTGACTTTCCGAACGATCTATCCCAACTACCATTTCGCGTTCAAAGTTTGTTAGTTACCGACGTGCGGCCAAACCTTTTCACATGAATCACCTTAGTACAAATGACCGCTCCGCTGCTGCACTGCCCCTTTATAACTTGTGTACGTGATATTAGAACCCTCGGTGTATGTGCATATGTCTATACCATGGCGTTTGTCAGTTCAGTGTATAACAACATCAAAACACTGAGAAATAAAAAAGCGATACAATATTTTGTAACTTAAAATTATATGTTGGATGGAGGAAAAAATGGATAGGTGGTTTATACAGTGTAAACACGAACTAGAAAATCTACACTTGTCATGCTGTCTTGTCTGACAATCTTCTCGTGCATTTTATCGAAAGCCTATGAGATATTACCAAGGCGAGTACTACATCCAGAAACATACTCCGCAACTCTGCAAACCACCGAATCGTTGCAGTACCACGACTAGCCATTTTCTTTCTTGTTCCACTCGCAAACAGAGCGAGGAACAAACGATTGCTTATCTGCCTCCGTAGGCAACTCCTATTTTTTATTATCCTATATTCCTTTAATAATACCAGCTCAGGATCCAAATAATCGACCAGTAGTCAAGATTACGTCGCAATGTGTATCATATGCAGTCTTCTTTACAGGTGAAACACACTTTCCTAAAATCGTCCTAATAAACCAAAGTTTACCCCTCTTACTACAACCCTTACATGCTCATTCAACTCCACATAGCTTTCAACATTACACCAAGATATGACTGTGTCAAGCAGTATAATATTAATGACTTATTCGAATACTAAGGAATTGTTTTTTCTATTGACGTTTTTTACGTTTAGCGCTAGTTACCTTTCATCACACAAAACAGAAATTTTGTTTAAAATGCGACCTACTACAGTCATTCAACGACCACTTTACAGACCAATTTTACACAGGTGCTTCGGAAAGACATCGGAAAGTGTCATGCCAATGCAGACGATGTGAACTCCGGAGATACTACTTAGGCCGATTGTGAAAGTAATTTATGGGTTTCCGAATGGGACCTCCATTCAGCCGCAAATCTTTTAAATAGCATTTCATGCTCTTATCTACAACAGCGAATAAACCAACGTTAGACTGGCACTCAGTTTCTTCGTGCAGTGGTAACAGCTCGGTGTACAGCGAAATATTCGCATTTGAACTACACACGTCAAAAAAAGTTTTGCGTCACCCAGTTCCTAGAACTCCTGAAGACAGGCGTTGCCATTGGATATTCCATCACAGACACAGTCCCTTTGACTGTTCAGAGATGTCACTAAACCCGCACAAAGATGTAAACAACCATGGATGAGCAGCGCCTGTTACACGGAGAGGTTCGACAGCCGATCAGTTCCAGTCATTCCACGAGGAAGGAGGTACACGGCTCGTCTGTAGTTCAACCATGCCTAGACGGTCACAACCGCGGTTCGATCGCGTCCGCATTGTTATATTGTGCCAGGAAGGGCTCTCAACAAGGGAACTGTCCAGGCGTCTCGGAGTAAACCAAAACGATGTTGCTCGGACATGGAGGAGATACACTGTCGATCACATGCCTCGCTCAGGCTGCCAAAGGGCTACTACTGCATTGTGCATTGGATGACCGCTACCTACGGTTTATGGCTCGGAGGAACCCTGACAGCAACGCCACCATGTTGAATAACGATTTTCGTGCAGCCACAAGACCGTGTTACGACTCAAACTGTGCACAACAGGCTGCATGATGCTCACCTTCGCTCGCGACGTCTATGGCGAGGTCCGTCTTTGCAATTATGACACCGTACAGCGTGGTACAGATGGACCCAACTACATGCCAAATATACCGCCCAGGACTGGCATCGCGTTCTCTTGACCGCTGAGTGTCGCATATGCCTTCAACCATACAATCATCGGAAACGAGTTTGGCAGCAAGCTGGTCGGGCTGAACGCGTTAAACACACTGTCCAACGGGTGTAGTACGGTGGAGGTTCCCTGCTGTTTTAGGGTGGCATTTTGTGGGGCTGAAGTACGCCGCTGGTGGTCATGGAAGGCGCCGTAATATGCTGAACGATACGTGAATGCCATCCTCCAGCCGATAGTGCAACCATATCGGCAGCATATTGGCGAGGCATTCCTCTTCATGGACGACAATTCGCGTCCCTATCGTGCATATCTCGTGAGTGACTTCCTTCAGAACAACATCATAGCTCAACTATGGTGGCCAGGATGTTCTCCAGACATGAACCCTATCGAACATGCCTGGGATAGATTGAAAAGGGCTGTTCATGAATGACGTGACCCACCAACCACTCTGAGAGATCTACGCCGAATCGCCGTAGACGAGTGGGACAATATGGACCAACAGCGCCTTGATGAACTTGTGGATAGTATGCCACGACGAATAGAGACATGCATCAATGCAAGAGGATGTGCTACTGCGTAATAGAGATACCAGTGTTTACAGCGATCTGGACCACCACCGCTCAAGGTCTTGCTGTATGGTGGTACACCATGCAATGTGTGGGTTTCATGACCAATAAAAATGGCGGAAATGATGTCTATGTTGATCTCCATTCCACTTTTCTGTACAGGTTCCAAAACTCTCTGAACCGAGGTGATGTAAAACTTCTATTAACGTGTGTATTAACGTAGAACACCAGATAAACTGAACACAAAGTGCTTCATTATTTTGGTCTGTGTCCACTTTTTGTTTAGTTCCACACAGAAATAGCCGTAAGCCACTGGTTCCCGTATTCCTACCTCTCGATCAAAGAGCATTGTTTCAGTGCATTCAAGAAAATTGGACCTCAGGATTTTATTCAAACTTTTTTTTTTTTTTTTTTTTTTTTTTTTTTTTTTTTTTTTTTTTTTGTCGGTGGATGGATATCACACGGTCCGGTTGTTTCTGTAGCAATGAATTCTTAATTAGTGGTTATATTCTGCAGTTAAGTCTTTTCTCTTCTACCACCTCCACTATGTAAACTACACTATAACGCCCCCCCCCCCCCCCCCCCACGTCGGCTGCGACAAAAGCGGACCATAGCTAAGACTGGTGGCTGTCCTATTCTATTCACTGCATAATAGCTGAAAGCGATAATCGAGGTTTGTAGGTTTGGCCCATACTATCATGATAACAAAATACTCAATTTTCGTGATTGTTACTTTGTGGTTCAAATGGCTCTATGAGGTCATCAGTCCCCTAGAACTTGGTACTACTTAAACCTAACTAACCTAAGGACAGCACACACATCCATGCCCGAGGCAGGATTCCAACCTGCGACCGTAGCAGTCGTGCCGTTCCAGACTGAACCGCATAGAACCGCTCGGTCCCAACGGACGGTTGTTACTTCGTGTTTCCTGAGCTTGTATTACTCGTATTTTGCTGCTTTTATTCCATAAAGTATAGGAAATAAGCGTGGTAAGCATATTTAACGAGGTTTCCCAGACTTATTTAGGCTTACAAAACGATTTTGTCGCAAATAAAGGACCGATGTATCTGTGAGGAAGGCTTCCATTTATTATGAGCACGGCCGTGCGAGAATATTTCACAAGTAGCATTCGACAAGAGCAAGCTGAGAAATACTAGTACAGAGTATTTCGAGAAAGGTACATATATGGACCTTGTTCGCATTTGTCACGAAGAAATTGAGAAACAAATTTTTTGCTGCCAAAGAGCGATTTATTCAGTTTCGGGGCAACAATAAAACAGAAATGTTCGTTGCTGAATATGTTCAATAAATACATGTGGCATGTACAAAAGCGAAACTTTCGGACGACCAGTTTTAGCGTTAGGAACTCGAGGAAGGCCGTATTACGTTAGTGTTCTTTAACCGACCTGCAAATCCGCGCATTGTCTAGCTGACGAATATGGGCTATAGAAAAATATTCATGCCGCTGCGTATGACTGATCTAACAATAGCTATGCCGCAAAGATAATTTTCAATAGATATATTGTGAACTACTTCCTTTGTTCGTGCTTTTGGTGGACAGGGCACAGATGGGGAAAAAATCTCTCATTCGTGTTCATCCGTTGCCCGCCAACTCATGTGACGAAACAATTTGAAAAGTACTGGAAATATTGTAAGTACTGACTATTGGTCTTCCACCTCATGTGAGCACGAATACACCATTGCGACACTCTCTGCCTCCCTCTCCTTGCCCCCTGCTCTCTCTCTCTCTCTCTCTCTCTCTTTCTCTCTCCCTGTGTGTGTGGGTGTGGGTGTGTCTGCTGCTCTCTCTGCCTCTCTCTCAATCTACGGTCTGACATAAGTGCCCTCTGCTTTTACTATGACTATTGAAAATCAGATTGGCTCCTTACGCCCGAAGTTTCTGACAGACATCTTATAAATGGGATCATTTACTCTGTCAAGTGCTTCGATTTTGCTACTGCATTTTTACGAATAAATTATTAATCATTTAACTCAAAACTACAACAATGCCAACCAATGTGTACTGCAGCGTCCGGTGATAATTTCAAACAATCCTTTCGGGAATACTACCATGTCATAGCATAAAATAGTTAAAATACTAAAACAATTAACCCTTTAAGAGAATGGCGTGGGCTTCATCATCATCATTTAAGACTGATTATGCCTTTCAGCGTTCAGTCTGGAGCATAATTCCCCTCATAAAATTCCTCCATGATCCCCTATTCAGTGCTAACATTGGTGCTTCTTCTGATGTTAAGCCTATTACTTCAAAATCATTCTTAACCGAATCCAGGTACCTTCTCCTTGGTCTACCCCGACTCCTCCTACCCTCTGCTGCTGAACCCATGAGTCTCTTGGGTAACCTTGCTTCTCCCATCCGTGTAACATGACCTCACCATCTAAGCCTGTTCGCCCTGACTGCTACATCTATAGAGTTGATTCCCAGTTTTTCTTTGATTTCCTCATTTTGGACACCCTCCTGCCATTGTTCCCATCTATTAGTACCTGCAATCTTCCTAGCTACTTTTATATCCATAACCTCAACCTTATTGATAAGGTAACCTGAATCCACCCAGCTTTCGCTCCCATACAACAAAGTTGGTCGAAAGATTGAACTTAGTGTTGGTACCGACTTCCTTCTTGCAGGAGAGAGTAGATCGTAGCTGAGCGCTCACTGCATTAGCTCTGCTACACCTCGCTTCCAGTTATTTCACTATGTTTCCATCATGTGAGAATATGCATCCTAAGTACTTGAAACCGTGCACCTGTTCTAACTTTGTTCCTCCTAATTGGTACTCAATCCGTTTATATCTCTTTCCCACTGACATTACTTTCGTTTTGGAGATGCTAATCTTCATACCATATTCCTTACATTTCTGACCTATCTCTGAAATATTCCTTTGCAAACTTTCAATCGTATCTGCCATCACAAGTAAGTCATCCGCATATGCGAGACTGCTTATTTTGTGTTCACATATCTTTATGTCACCCAGCCAGTCTATTGTTTTCAACATAAGATCCATAAATAATATGAAGAACAGTGGAGACAGGTTGCAGCCTTGTCTTACCCCTGAAACTACTCTGAACTATGAACTCAATTTACCGTCAACTCTAACTGGTGTCTGACTATCTATTTGAAGATCTTTAATTGCTTGTAAGAGTTTGCCTCCTATTCCATGATTTCGTAGAACAGACAATTAATTCCTCCTAGGAACCTGGTCATATGCCTTTTCTAGATCTATAAAGCATAGATACAATTCCCTGTTCCACTCGTAACACTTCTCCATTATTTGCCGTAAGCTAAAGATCTGGTCCTGACAACCTCTAAGAGACCTAAACCCACACTGATTTTCATCCAATTTGACCTCAAATAATACTCGCACTTTCCTTTCAACAATATCTGAGAAGATTTTACCCACAACGCTGATTAAAGAAATACCTCTGTAGTTGTTACAATCTTTTCTGTTATCATGTTTAAAGATTGGTGTGATTAGTGCTTTCGTCCAGTCTGATGGAACCTGTCCCGACTCCCATACCATTTCAATTATGGCGTGGGCTTCTTTCTGAATCTAAGAGTTTAATCTACGTTGTGTATCAACCTTATGTTGACAGGAGCATTAGAAACTCTTTTTGTGATTAAAATGTTTAACTCTGCATTCGCAGGTACGTTCATGTTTGCAGTCTTTTGGGAAATGAAGATTGAGACTCTTTTCATTCCAAAGTTATAACAGATAAAAATAGAGAACCATTCAATGCTCCAATAGAAAAGTTGGAATGTGTTGGTCACATGCAAAAGAGGCTTGGTGATGGGCTTCGTCGCTTGCTAAAGGAGAAGATGATGTGCTTGAGGAAAAACTCTAGGACGAAAAGGCAGGTTTACTTACTTAAAAAATTTATACTCTTCGCTTATTTTATAACAGATCTAATGGAGAAAATAAAATTTAGAGGCACTGACACAAGTTGTGTGGGAAATTTTCTTTTCCACAAAATGTCCTCCTACCAACACCAATGCCTAATCTCTTCCCGAAAGACAACTGACGTTACGTAAAAGAAATGAAACCTATTCATAAACTTACTCGCTAAAGGTGCCTGCTATGAATTCAATTAAGCCCACATTGAGTTCAATTCCGAACACTGACTTACTGAGGAAATATCTTCATAAGGAAACACAGAATACGAATAAAAGCCGAAGTAATTTAGTTTGTAATCATATTCTCAAAAACCACGTTCTGAGGACTTAATGTACTAAAAATATGTGTCTATGATGCAGTTTAACATTTCATTGAGGGAAATACTCGCAGATTTAAAGTACTAAACACGATTGGTGTAAATTCAAGTGTGTTTTCTGTTAACTACTATCATCTTACAGCTACGGCTGTTAATCTTATTTAAATGAACATTTAGATTTTCGGCAGCGTCTCCCCTTAAGAGCATTTCAGCGACCATCCTCAGGGCGTCAATTCTGTATCATGTACAAAGCGCGTCACCAAGGAGAAACTTCGGCTGTTTAAATATCTGTAAGCATTTTATTTACACTGACGAGCCAAAGAAACTGGTACACCTGCCTAATATCGTGTAGAGCTCTCGCGAGCACGCAGAAGTGCCACAGTAAGGCGTGGCATAGACTCGACTAATATCTGAATTAGTTCTGGAGGGAACTGAAACCAAGAATCCTGTAGGGCTGTCCAGAATCCCTAAGAGTAGGAGGGGTGGAGATCTCTCCTGAACAGAACGTTGCATGGCATCCCATATATAACGTTCATGTCTAGGGAATTTGGTGTCCAGCGAAAGTGTTTAAACTCAGAAGATTGTCCCTGGAACAATTCTATAGCAATTCTGGACTTGTGGTATATAGTACTGTCCTGCTATAATTGCCCACGTCTGCCGGAATGCACAATGGACATGAATGGATTCAGGTGATCAGACACGATGCTTACACACGTGCCATCTGTCAGAGTCGTATGCAGACTTTTCAGGGGTCCCGTGTTACTCCAAATGCACCCCCCCCCCCCCCCACACACACACACCTTTACCGAGCCTGCACCAGTTTGAACAGTCCCCTGCTGACATGCAGAGTCCATGGATTCATGAAGATGTATCCATATGCGTACACGCCCTTCCGGTAGACAGAATTTGAAACGAGACTCATTCGACTAGGCAACATGCTTCCAGTCATCAACCACATCCTGTCCGATCAGCTGTATCCATTCATGTCGATTGTGCATACCGACGGGCTTGGGAAATTCCAGCAGGACAATGCTACACCCTAAGGGCTAGAATTGCTACAGAGTGACTCCATGAACACTCTTCAGATTTTAAATACTTCCGCTGGCCACCAAACTCCCCAGACATGAACATGATTGATCTGGGATGCCTTGCAGGGTGCTGATCTTCGCCTCGTCGTACTCTTACGGATTCATGGACAGCCCTGCAGGATTCACGGTGTCAGTTCCCGCCAGCACGACTTCACATATGAGTCGAGTCCATGCCGCGTCGTGTTGCCCCACTTGTGCGTGCTCGCGGGGGCCGTGCACGATATTAGGTAGGTGTACCAGTTTCTTTGGCTTTTCAGTGCATACAGAGCTACGCACCAGTTTTAAAAAGTACTACAATATCTTTTTGTAATGGATATGATTTTTTGAATCTAAAAAAAAAATTGTGTGTACTCAGAATATTTTCAATGCTGCCAGCTTCGAAACCAATAGCGCGCTTGAGTCCTTTCGTCACAACACATCGTGGAAAATAAGATTCATTCGCCGTCTGCCTGGCCACATTCGCTTACGTCAGTGCTGCCTGATGACTGTCTTTCGACATTCCACAAATCCTTCCAAAACTCGTAATAATGAAGGACTGCTTGAACAATTTTCTGGGAACGAAACTAGTGAAACAGTGTACTGTAACTCAGCGCAACATAGGAATTAGTCTCTTAAACCCAAAATCAAGGATAAGTATGAGATTATGTGACGAAAGGTCGTAAACCAACTGAACCCTGTTGTCTCCACATCTTTGGACCACAGTCCGACGGCGTGAGACTAATGTTCTATGCTGAAAACGTTAGTGGATCAATATCTGACCTCGTACAGAAGTGCAGACAACCAGTGGCCGCGTACTCGTATCTTGCCACAGATATTAAATGGGGCAGCGCATTTACTTCTCACGCAGGGAGTGTAAGATGTGAAACCTGCACTTGAATTGTTTTTTTTGCATGCGTTTGCAATTTTCACCATAAAATGTTCTCCCGTTGTTTTTAATATATTTGGTATTTATTTATTGTTAATGATTGTTCGAGCGTAAATTTTTATTTTTCATCTACATCTGCGTGATTAGTCTGCTATAGTAAATTGCCTGGCAGAGTCTTCAATGAACTACCTTCAATCTGTCTCTCTACCGTTCCAATCGCGAACGGCGAGCGCAAAAAACGAGCACTTAAATTTTTCTGTGCGAGCCCTGGTTTCTCTTACTTTATCGCGATGATCATTTCTCCCTACGTAGACGGGTGCTAGAAGAATGTTTTCGCAACCGGAGGAGAAAACTGGTGATTAAAATTTCATGAGAAGATCCCGTCGCAACAAAAAATGCCTTTGTTTTAATGATTGCCACTCCAATTCACGTATCATATTTGTGGCACTATCTCCCCTATTAGCGATAGGACAAGACGAGCCGCCCTCCTTTGAACTTTTTCGATGTCATCTGTCAGTCCCACCTGATGCGGATCCCACACCGCACAGCAATACTCCAGAACAGAGTGGACAAACGCGGTGTAAGCATGTTGCACCTTCTAAGTGTTCTGCCAATGAATCGCAGTCTTTGGGTTACTCTACCCACAACATTATCTACGTGATTGTTCCAATTTAGATTGTTTGTAATTGTAATCCCTAAGTACTTAGTTGAATTTACAGCCCTCAGATTTGTGTTCTTTATAGCGTAATCGAAATTTAGCGGATTTCTTTTAGTACTCATGCGAATAACTTCACATTGTTCTTTATTCAGAGTCAATTGCCAGTTTTCATACCATACAGATATCTTATCTAAATCATTTTGCAATTCGTTTTGGTCGTATGATGACATTATAAGACGGTAAATGTCAGTATCATATACAACCAATCTAATAGGGCTACTCAGATGGTCTCCTATGTCGTTAATATAGACCAGAAACAATAGAAAGCCTGTAACACTTCCTTGGGGAATGCCGGATATTACTTCTGTTTTACTCGATCACTTTCCGTCTATCACTACGAACTATGATCTTTCTGACAGGAAATCACGAAACCAGACTCAGGGGATATTCTGTAGGCTCACAGTTTGGTTAGAAGACGCTTGTAAGGAACAGTGTCGAAAGACTTCTGGAAATCTAAAAATATGGAATCAATTTGAGATCCCCTGTCGATATCACTCTTTATTTCATGAGTATAAAGAGCTAGTTGTGCTTCACAAGAACGATATTTTCTGAATCCGTGCTTACTATGTGTCAGTAAATCGTTTTCTTCGAGATAATTCGTAATGTTCGAACACAGTATATGTTCCAAAACCATTTTTGTCGAAGAATGGTCAGTATACTATAAAGGTACTGTCCAATCTCTCTTCTGAATTAGATGTTAATTTTGATTGCAGGTTCGGTTTATGTAAACTGCTGGTACCATAAAGGCATCGCTACCAAAGATGTAATTGCCCCATAAATGCTACTGACATGATGCCCAAAACGAGATGTGATTCTGATGCTCTGTTTTCATAGAGCTCAAGACATCAATAAAAAGAAGAGAACATAATTTAGAATGTCCCATCAATGATAATTTCATTAGAAGTGTTCAATCTAATAAAATTAGCCAGTATAGTGACTTGGAAAATGCTGCTATGGATTGATAACTTGAGGATTTTACGTTCGTTAAGTAAAACAACGCCTATTTGCACTATTAAACACAGAGCAGAAGGGATATGAATGACAATGGAGCTTTAGTGTTCTAGCACCAATACTTCATTAGTTTGTATCGTGGCTGATTTTCATATGCCAGTGTGCTACAGTACACTGTAAATATCACACTAAAATTATGTCTCTTCGAATGCAAGCCGGAAATCGCACTAACATGACGCCATATTTATCCGAACGTGAGCCCAACAATTGTACTAAAATTACACCATTACTCTTTTAGTGTGTGCTGGTATGCAAATAAAACTAACGAAAACATTTACTGTAGCGCTCTCTCCGCGATAACTACAAACCATTGTTGAGTGCTGAAATGATGGTCAGCCCACTAAGATTAACGAAGAGGAGGTCCGCTCCCGGTAGCTGATGGTCAGCGCTACAGAATGTCAGTCCTAAGGGCCCAGGTTCGATTCCCGGCAGGGTCGGAGGTTTTCAGGGACTGGATGTTGTCCTAATCGTCATCATCATTTCATTCCCATCGACGCGCAAGTCGCCGAAGTGGCATCGAATCGGAAGACTTGCACTCGGCGAACGGTTTGCCCGACGGGAGGCCCTAGTCACACGACATTGACATTTTCACACACAGAAGGCATAGTTGGTTGGTTGGTTGACTGGCTTAGGATAAGGGGACCAAACAGGGAGATTGTCCCATTTGGTTAGGGAAGTATGGGGTAGGAAGTTGGCCCTGCCCTTTCGAAGGAACCATCCCGACATTTGCCAGCAGCGATCACGGAAAACGTAAATCAGGTTGGCCAGACGCGAGTTTGAACCGTCGTCCTCCCGAATGCGAGCCCAGTGTGCTAACCACTGCGCCACCACGCTCGGTATGAAAGGCATGCAGCCCTCAATTTTCGACTGCACATGTTCTGATGTGACGCGCTCCCATCCAGCACTGTGTATACTATATTCCTCACAGAACCGGCTCAGTATTTTTCTTTGAATGTGCATGTAACATATTGTGCAGGTGTAGAACATGATAGGTTGTTGAGAAGGAGTTGACGCAATTCTGCCATGGCTGAGTTGTCGTGCTCGTAATTTTCTAGCTCAGGTTTGCTTCCTGCTGCTATATATATATATATATATATATATATATATATATATATATATATATATATTGAATATATTCCATTCAGTTACGATTACTATCCTCGCTAGCCAAAAGGCTGTTGGTGGTGGTAAGAAAAAGTGAAGATATGACGAAATTTGGTTTAAAAGAGGACCTTTTCCAGTGGACCACTAAAGGAGAAAGTTAGATTTGAAGAATTCAGTAGACCTACTCCAAATGTAGATTTAACAACAGGGCAGAATGTGATGACGCCTCAGACTTAGTGACCAGATGCATATAAATGTACCTTCCAATTTCATAGACTACTTCACCTGCGTGGGCACTAGGAGAGCGTAAAACACTCTCCAAAGATTTATGAGTAGAGTATGAGGGATTTTTGAGTAGCAGTTCAGATGTTGACTCAGCTGTGCAACGGTAAAAGGCATCGACTGGCAATTCGTCGGCTGAGGGTCGATTACTGCTGCTGCTTTATTGTTCCCTCTTTTTCATGTTTCTATACCTCACAATTTTAAACGATTAATTCTGAAATCTGAACATATTTAAAAAGTTCAGTTATATACATACTATTACTATATTCAGTTTAGTTAGTCAAACGGATATAGGTCTCCAAATTGTACCACACTGGTGAAATTTTGGAATACCCACTGCTAATTACACTTTAAAAATTTATCAGTGTTGTCTCCGTCACATTACAATCATACATTATACTCTTGTATACATAAAATTACGCGTTTGGCATCACTGTTGCATGAAGGCCCCAGGTCTCCGGATTCACCATACATTATAATATTCAGCTTCATACATCCCGCTTGCTCTTGCCGATTTCTTAATGTCAACTATTGCTCTTCCATCAGGTAGTCGCTCTGGTTTCTCCAATTGGAATCGAGCTATGTAATTCTTTGGACCACATCACGTACTTTATTCTTGATCCAACAAATCCTTTCATTATAGCTTAATGCATTTCCAAATAATCATTTCAACCCTAAACTCCCTCCCACCATGAACCAAAGACGTTGCCGTTGGTGGGCAGGCTTGCGTGCCTCAACGATACATATAGCCGTACCGTAGGTGCAGCCACAACGGAGGGGTATCTATTGAGAGGCCAGTCAAACGTGTGGTTCCTGAAGAGGGGCAGCAGTCTTTTCAGTAGTCGCAGGGCAACAGTCTGGATGATTGACTGATCTGGCCTTGTAACACTAACCAAAATAGCCTTGCTGTTCTGGTACTGCGAACGGCTGAAAGCAAGGGGAAACTACAGCCGTAATTTTTCCCGAGGGCATGCAGCTTTCCTGTGTGATTAAACGATGATGGCGTCCTCTTGGGTAAAATATTCCGGAGGTAAAATAGTGCCCCATTCGGATCTCCGGGCGGGACTACTCAAGAGGACGTCGTTATCAGGAAAAAGAAAACTGGCGTTCTACGGATCGAAACGTGGAATGTCAGATCCCTTAATCGTGCTGGTAGGTTAGAAAATTTAAAAAGGGAAATGGATAGGTTAAAGTTAGATATAGTGGGAATTAGTGAAGTTCGGTGGCAGGACGAACAAGACTTTCGGTCAGATGATTACAGGGTTATAAATACAAAATCAAATAGGGGTAATCCAGGAGTAGGTTTAATAATGAATAAAAAATAGGTGTACGCGTAAGCTACTACAAACAGCATAGTGAACGCATTATTGTGGCCAAGGTAGACACGAAGCCCATGCCTACTACAGTGGTACAAGTTTATATGTCAACTAGCTCTGAAATGTATGATGAGATAAAAGAAATTGTTCAGGTAGTGAAGGGAGACGACAATTTAATAGTCAGTAGGAAAAGGAAGAGAAGGAAACATAGTAGGTGAATATGGATTGGGGCTAAGAAATGAAGGAGATGAAGAAGCTTGCACAGGATAGAGTAGCATGTAGAGCTGCATCAAAACAATCTCAGGACTGTAGACCACAACAACAACAACAACAACATCCTAAACTCCATCGACCTTACATTCTAGTCTGACATAGTACACGATAACGAGGTGTCTATGTTGTAGCGGTAAGTCATGGGTGGCCTATGTGTAGGCCCTTGATCAGTAATCAAATCGTGATGGTTCCCTGATTCGCACTACACCCCTGTTTACATTATGTATAAAAATCATCAGCAATGACGGCCGAATGTTTCCGGCATAAGAAGTTCCCCCTAACAGGTCACCCATTAGAAGTCAAACTCTTTCTGCCACGAACCTTCTCAAAGAGGGCAAAGGAGCGGATAGAAGTTAACGTCACTGTATTTCCATTGTGGTGGGAAACTGCCCCTAAAAGGCCCAAGAATCACCAATGACCAACGTCAAGGATGCAGAAATCAATTGAAACCACTGTGTAAAAGACACACAGTGTGTATCCACGGAACATGTAACTTGTAATTGAAAAGTTTCACGATGGTTTCTCCATTGGGAAAACATTCCGAACTTGGCCCCCGTTCGAATCTCTTGGAGACGTTTGCCAAGAGATGGATAACTACGAGGAAAAGATTGTATAACCAATGAAAGGGTAACGTTCTACGAGTCACAGAGTGGAATGCCATAAGTCTGAACGTGGCAGAGAAGCTGAAGAATCTGAAAAAAAGATTTGCTAAAGCTCATTCTACATATAGTGGTGGTCAGTGAGGTGAAACGGAGAGAAGACAAGGATTCCTGGTTTGACAGCTTTAGGGTAATACCAACAGCAGCAGAAAATGCTATGATGGGAGAAGGATTCGTTATAAATGGGAAGTTAGGGCAGAAAGTGAGCTACTGTGAACTATTTAGTGATAGGATTGTCCTCCTCAAAATCGATAGCAAATCAACGCCGACAACGACAGCTCGGGTACACATGCAAGCAGAAGGTGAATTCATTAAGTGAAGGAAGATTAGAATGTGATAGTCCTGGAAGAGAAGAATGCGGTTGTAGTGGAGGAACTAGAATAAAGGGTTACGGAGACTGTGGACTTGCTAGTAGGAATGACAGAGGAGAAGGACTAACTGAGTTATGCATCAAATTTCATATAGTAATAAGGAATACTCAGTTCTGTACTCAAAGGAGGATGTTGTATAGTTGTAAATGGCTGGGAAAAAATTGTTCAAAGGGCTCTGAGCACTATGGGACTGAACTGCTGTGGTCATAAGTCCCCTAGAACTTAGAACTACTTAAACCTAGCTAACCTAAGGACACCACACACATCCATGCCCGAGGCAGGATTCGAACCTGCGAGCGTAGCAGTCGCGTGGTTGGCCGGGAAAGGTACAGGAAGATCCAGTCTGGTGACATCATGATCAGGCAGATATTCCAAACTCAGATATTGTTTTGTAAGGCGTACTCAGCGGCAGATATAAATTATTATAATTCAGTAATGTTGAAAAGTAGGCTGAAATTTAAGAAAGTAGCCGAGAAGAATCAATCTGCAAAGAAATTGGAAATTTGTGGTAGGGTCTTATGGGACCAAACTGCTGAGGTCATCGGTCCCTAAGCTTTGGCACTAACTTAAACTAACTTAGGCTAAGGACAACACACACACCCTCGCCCGAGAGAGCACTTGAACCTTCGACGGGCGAAGCCGCCCGGGCCCTGACAAGGCACCTCAGAACGTACGGCTACCCCGCACGGCAATCTGCAGAGAAGTGGAACATTGAAAGACTACGGAACGAAGAAATACACTGCGATGATGAATAGCTCAGTAGGCATTTCAGTCGAAGAGGGATGGACATTCTAAGAAGGGAAATCACAAAGGTTGGAAAGAAAAACGTAGGTACAAGATGCTAATTACGAAGACACGGTTGAAACAGAAGAAATGCTTCATATGATCGATAACAGAAGGAATTACAAGAATTTCAATTCACTTAGGAATGAAATAAGTAGGACAAAAATAAATGATTTTCTGAAGGACTGACTCAGCATGTAGAAAAGTCAAAACAGTCTTCGTTGTAATTATGAGCAATGATGGTAAAAGTAAAAGTGCAATGGTCATTCCACTGTTAAATGCTAAGGAGGGAATGGATATGTATAAATAATACGCCGAAGTGCTCTATGTGGGAGGGGGGATACTTGTCTGATGAGGTGACAGAGAAAGAAACAGGTATCGACAAAGACAAGACACGGGATCTAGCATTAGAATCATAATTTAAAATAGTTATCGACGACTTAAGATCAAATAAGTCAGAAGGTATGGATTTCATTCCATCGGAATTTATAAAATCAGTGAGGGAGCTGGCCACAAAATGACTATTCACATTGGTGCGTAGAATGCATGTGGCTGGCGGTACGTCATAAAACTTTAGGGAAAAAAAATATCTTCCACTCAATTCTGAAGAGGGCAAGAGCGGACAAGTACGCGAATTATCACACGATCAACTTAAACAGAATCATATACAGAACAATGGAAAAGAAAACACGATCTTTTATGATACGATCAGTTTGGCCTTAGGAAAGGTAAAGGAGTCAGAGAGGCAGTTCTGATGTTGCGGCTGAAATGGAAGCAAGACTGGAGACCAATCGAGACACTTTCACAGGATTTGATGACCTGAGAAAGGTTCGACGATATCAAATGTTGCAAAATATTCAGAATTCACAGAAAAACAGGGGTAAGTTATGGGGAAAGACGGGTAATATACAATTGGTAAAAGAACTAAGAGGAAATAATAGGAGTGAAGGATAACGGGATTCGGTGATGGCATTGCTATCCTCAGTGAAAATTAAGAATTACAGGATCTGATGAATGGAATGCACAGTACAATGACTATAGAATATGGACTGACAGTAAATCGAAAAAGACGAAAGTATTAACAAGTACCAGAAATGAAAACAGCGAGTAACTTAACATCACAATTGGAGATCCCGAAGTAGATGAAGATTAAGGAGATCAGCTACCTAGGCAGTAAAACAGCCTATGAGGGACGGAGGAAGGAGGATATAACAACCAGACTAGCACTGCAAAAAATGAATTCTTGGCCAAGAGGAGTGTACCACCACTAAACGTAGGCCTTAGTTTTAGAAAGAAGTTTCTGGGAATGTACCGTTGGAGCACAGCTTTGTATCGTAGTGGCACACTGGCTCTGGGAAACCTGAGCACAAGAGAATCCAAGCATTTGAGATGTGATGCTACAAAAGAATGTTGAAAATTTGGTGATCTGATTAGAAAAAAGTAACGAGGAGGCTCTTCACACAATTGTCGAGGAAAGGAATGTATCGAAAACATTGTCAAGAAGAAGGGACAGGAGGACAGGGCACGTGCCAAGACATCAGGGGAGAATGTTAGTCGTTCTAGAGAGAGCTGTAGGGGCGAAAACTGTAGAGGAAGACAGAGATATGACTATGCTCAGCAATTAATTGATTATGTAGTTTGCAAGTTCTACTCTGAGATGAAAAAGTCGGTACAGGAGAGGGACTCTTGGAGGGGCCGAATCAACCCAGTAGGAGGCTGTTGAATCAATGTTAGTTCAGCACCGGAAAACCTGTGAATTGGAATACGATCACGTAATAAATAAATACTGGTAGGGACCACAACGAAGTGTTACCTGTCTAAACACCAGACTACATATGGTTCCTGAATATGGGGAGCAGTCTGTCTGGGAGGTGCATGGGATATAGTGCGAATGACTGTCTGATATGGGCCTATACTAACTGCCAAGATGGTCTTGCTACAATTACAGTCACCAACCATCTAAATTAATTTATTTCATAGACTAACACATCAATTTTAGAATTATATTAGTTTTTATATTAATCACAATGATCTGAAACTAACAGGATTTTCAAGGAGTAGAATTTCGAGTGCAGTAAAAATAAAAACCTTTTTTCGGTGATATATATTACAAAGTGCCACAGAAGATTTAAAGAAAGAAGAAACGTTGGGTTCCCACCGGTAAGGGAGCCGTATAAGAACAGATCAGTGATTAAGCTTCAAAGTCGTTGGGTATAGCCAAGACCTTGTCGAGGAAATGCCCGGCGTACACGGGAAGCGGCAGTGAAACCATGATAAACATAAATCAGAATTGTCCAATGAGTACATGATCCTAGCTCCTTCTGAGTTCTCTCAAAGGAAATGCCACAACATTGTGTCAGAATTTCGGCCATCAGTTTCAGGTAAGTTTTCTTTTCTTGTCCTTTGCAAAGACACACACACACACACACACACACACACACACACACATACGTACATACATATTATTATTATTACACATTGTTAGCCGTAAGACAGTGATTGAGCTTGAGATAACATGATTATTGAATTTTCCGCGTTTTTTCATGTTTGCTTCTTCTCTTTCTCTTCCAAAAACTTTTCATTGTCTGACTATGTTCGTGTTTCCTGTGTTATGTCCATTTTTTTCCCTTCTCTTTTCTTTCTTTTACTTCAAATTTCGTATTCATAATTTTGTTTCTGAATCTGTCTCTCTCATCTGTCATTTCTCTATTGATTCCTGCTTGTTTTAGGTCTTCTATTCTACGAAACCATTTGTTTTTTTTTATTATTGAGCTGTCGACTACATCAAAAATCATCTTTTTGAGTCTCTTGTTCATTCTGCGTATATGCGCAAAGAATGTTAGTCGACGTTTTCTGATTATGTCTGTGAGTCTGTCTGTATGTTCGTATGGTTCTTTGGTTGGAATATTCATCCAAATACCGTCTCTATTTAGTACTGCAAAATTTTTTCGAAGGGTTTTACGTTCTATCTTTTCTGTCTATGTGATGCCTGGTGTCCCGATTGTGGCGTTTCTGATGCATAGAGGGCTTCTAGTAGTACAACTGTATTGTAGTGACTGAGTTTCACCTGTCTTGAGATGCTTCTTTTATTGTAGTGCGTCCACGTGAGTTTGGGCGCTTTCTGAATTTTTTGTTCGTTCGTTCTGTATTTTATGCCTTGTCTGATCCTCCTATTTGTATGTTTTCCCCAAAATAATTGAATTTTTCCGCTCTGTTAACCAATCCGTATTTTGTGTGCTTGGCTTGTGTATTGTTGTTCTTTGGTTCAATGGCTCTAAGTACTATGGGACTCAACTGCTGTGGTCATCAGTCCCCTAGAACTTAGAACTACTTAAACCTAACTAACCTAAGGACATCACACACATCCATGCCCGAGGCAGGATTCGAACCTGCGACCGTAGCAGTCGAACGGTTCCGGACTGCGCGCCTAGAACCGCAAGACCACCGCGGCCGGCTGGTGTTCTTTCTTACGATATATTGTGTTTTCTCGTATGATATACTGCAGCAATCCGACGTTTTAGGTTCGCTACCCATCGGCAAAATGGTCTGTTGTTGTTGTTGTTGGGAGAAACGTCTTCATCGACATCGACACTCCTGTAGGTGTGTATGGGGTAGGTAAGGGTGAAAGTACGCAATTTTCGTTTCACTACATGTTTATAAAAAAGTTGCAGCAATATTATATCAATTTCGCCTGTAACACCTAGTTTGACACTTTGGTAACACTGTGTAATGGTTTCGTTGTCATCAAATAGTCATTAGAAGATAAGTAAACGTTTTCTAAAAAATACTTTTGCCTACTGTTAGACCATGCTGTGGCGTAAACGTATGCGTGCTTCAGGCGAGAGTATGCAGTGCATAGCCCTACTCTAAACTGCAGAAAATAAATGGGATTATAAACAAATGCATGGAAAACTAATAAGGAAATCTTTATTTTTCGGCGAGTTAAAAAACTAAATGTAGTGATCTGAGACTAAGGCCTGAAAAACGTTCATCGAAGCAAATGCTGTTCTGCAGTATCACCTGTTCTTACTGCAGTGAAAAAGTGTTTATAAAATGGATAAGGTGCTCACAACTTTCGGTGGTTTTAAGACGTTTTCTTGAGGCCGCCTCTGAAAACTCGGTAGCTGTGGATGCTTGCCGTATTGAGCTCCCATTTTCAATCATGTCAAGAGCTTGATGATAGGGCGGGTCTATTAATGGCTGTTGAGTTGGGTTCTCGTCATTTTCTGGAAAAATGTGCCACTAAGGATGACGCGATTGTATTCTAAGTGTATTTGGGAGGAAGGGAGGTTTGAAAATAAAAGAAAAAAGAAAAAAACACCACCCAATTAAACAAAATCTACAGAAACGAAAAATTAACTTAAGTTTCTTAGGTGAATAATGAGGCATGTAAATAATCACCAACGAAAAATGCTTGAATACGCGAGAAGGAACTACACAAGTCAAAGTACAGGTTACCAGATAAGAGTTTGCAAATAGTTTCTTGATTAAGTAAAAGCCGGCATGTGAACTTCTACCCTATTAGACCTGTGTACTTCTACCCCATTCCGGTACTTTCATTTTCGGAAATCTATAGAAATGTAACTAAAGTCATGGAGGTCATGGAGGACAGTAGAAAGTTACAGCTGCCACTTCCGCTACAGATTTTACCTAGTTTATGCAATGGGTTTGGGTTCACCTAACACTCTGTCAGAACTGCACAAATTTTACATCAAAAACATACAAAAGTGACTTCCTTACCACAAGGTTCCAGAACCGAACTGAGGAGATCATGAAGTACGCGCTCTCAGGTAGAAGAATGGTGAGCTTTTGTTTATGGACCTGTAAACACGTGTGCTCTCTTGCCACGCGGATACGTTTACCTCCACTCTACGCTCCTTCTTAAGTAGTCCTCACTTACATACAATCACGTTCCACATCCATCTGGCCAACGTCTGACTTCATAAAACACCACACGCCATGAACATGTCGGCTTTCTCTGCGTTATTAAAACCTGTCGTCCGCTCATGACCTACTGCTTGGACTGTTACTCACCAACCGACTAGCAAGTCGCAGTGCACTCAAGGAACACATAAGCACACTGAAAGCATACCTGAGGCGGCCGCGGTGGTCTAGCGGTTCTAGGCGCTCAGTCCGGAGCCGCGCGACTGCTACGGTCGCAGGTTCGAATCCTGCCTCGGGCATGGATGTGTGTAATGTCCTTAGGTTAGTTAGGTTTAAGTAGTTCTAAGTTCTAGGGGACTGATGACCATAGATGTTAAGTCCCATAGTGCTCAGAGCCATTTGAACCAAAGCATACCTGACAGCATCGTACCTACCAACAATTCAGGTTGAATGGAACAATAAGTATCAGCCTGGAGAAATACGATATCTCGTATACGACTCACACCAGAATCCTGCAACAAACACCACTCACTGTTTAATTTACACTATTTTTAGTCTGTTAATGTTTATAGGCTTTGTTTCATTTCAAAACTCGTATGTTTGCGCAAAAGGTACACTTTATAAGTGTTACTATAATCTGTTTATTTGCTAACAATACTAAGCCCTGGCTACCAATCCATGCTGTGAAAACCTCACATAAATATATCTTTACATTTCTACAATATTTCCAGTGCAAGTTTGAGGCGATTCACCCTGCAAAACAGCTTCCATTAATGATTCACTCTATGCACGATGAATAAGAAATAGTATTCCTCGACTCTCGGCTACGCTTTAGAAAACACTTTTTTCAACTTACTGCAAACATTCACTATTTTCTCTATACAATAAAAAGTGACTTAATTAAAACGTTTGCTCGTAATCCCACTCAGAACTTATGTACAAACCCGTTGAACACCTATATTGGCAGTGTACCCATTCATACAGTCCAGCTTCATATGAAACTGTGTTTCGGTATATATTACGATAAAACCTGACAGTGTCAATAAATCATCTGCTCTGCACATTTGATTTACCACCATGGCTTGACTTTTGATTTAAGTACTTTTTATACTTCATGTGCTGTGTCATTTCCTGCTTCCTTATTAACCAATTCATCATCCCTTCTATCGTTAACTGACAGCACTGCAATATACTGTAATTAATTGTAAAATGCAACACTTTATATCTTCTCTTTATATTTGGAAGTAATGTTTTATTATTCTTCCTTATTGTACTCTATTTTTCCACATTCGTTTATGAAGCAGCACCATTACACTGGCTGCGAGAATCTTGTATTTATTCACGTTTATGCTCTAACTATGCTACACATTTTAAATACACGGTTGCACATGCTCATATTAGAACAAGCACAAGCTTCTGCTACAGGAGTCTAAAATCAATTCAGCTCTGTTAACATCACTCATACTACATAAATATTTTTAGTCGTTTACTGAACAGACAAGTAATGTCAATTATATAAATCTAACATTTGTCAATTGCTTATATGCATAATTAGGGGAATTTTCGTCTGACTTAATGAAACAACAAGAAAGAATCTCTTTCACTTCTTACTAACTTCTGTTGTCAATACACTAGTAATCCCTTCCTAAATCATCTTTTTCTTAAAATATACAGGTATTGAAAATGCTTAACATTAGTTTAATAACTGTCAGTAAATACTCTCAATTAGTAACAAAGTTATGTCGAAGACCATTCTCCTTTCCTAAATAACACCGTACATTAATTAATTAAGAGGAGCCCCTCATGAATAATAGCTGTTAGTATCATCCTTTTAAATAGTCAAAGGCATCTCTCTATACTTAATAACACATTACATAAAAAATAATTAACAAATAACTTACAAATATAAGACATTACTTCCACTCTCTTCTCTGGCTGTTTTGTAGAAGATCTCTCACATTATGTTTCTAGATGCACTTAAACAATGTAACCTCCACTTCGGTCTGGACAGCAGATGTATTCTCCCTTCAGAATCATCACCATTTAATCTGATAATTTCTAGTACATTACCCAAATGATTCACGAAGTAGCACGTATGTATCATAGTCCCTCAGTTATTTTCAGCTGGAGACATTGGAACATCGTCGAGCACCTCTGATTTTCCTCTTTTCTGTCGTATTCTACTTTTTTCCCTTACTATAGAAAAAATTTATTGTTATTAGCAGTACCCCTATTTCTCAAACATACATTGTTACCATTTTGTTTACCACCACGATTGTCAATAGCATCTCTCTGGTTGTTATAAACTGCGTTTGACGCTATTAAGGCGCTCTTTGATCCGAGACTGATCCAGTAAATATCCGCTACTAAATGGTTTCCCTCCACAATTTTTTCTAGCTGATCCACTTCTTTCCAACCTATATAACTAATTTAAATAGTCAAGAAATTCTCTTACGTCACTAAGATCTCTACCAATAGCCTTTTCTCTTACTGAATAGCATGAACGGTTTATGGACTAGATATTTGGAGCTTAGATGGTCATCCATGTACTTAGCCAAATTCATTTCGAATTTCATTTCAGAATAAGATCTGAGCCCTCCATATTTAGTAGTAGAATCTCCCGAATCCACAACTTCTATACTTAATCCACATTTAGAATCCTCTGCCCAAAATCGGTTTCTTGTGCTTATTGAAATTTCTCAGATATCTTACAGATTCCTTGAAACACATCTCCTCTTAGATACAAATCTGATTTTCTGCTTATCTATCTACCCTTTCGAGAGTACACACTAAAATAATTTAAAAAACGTAACAGGATGTAGCTCCTCAGCTGGAATGCGAAAAGCAACGTTGTGAAATTTTAATTCCTCTCAACATCGTGTAATTTTAATTCTTCAGTTAATTTGAACTTTCTCATTTTCCAAATCACAGCAGCTCATCCTGGCCTCCTTATCATTATTTTCCACTAATGCCTTGTCACCTTCAGCATCATCACTTTCATTACCTCAAAAATATATCACACAAATTTATTTCGTTAGCTTCCTCTCCTTCCACGATACCTCAAAGTTACTGTTTTCACTGCCCCGTCAGAGACCTGCAAGATGTAGGCGGTGAAGCTGATCCACCTCCAGTTATGAAACAGGTCGGCCAGAGTCTGGATGACCTCAAGAATATCTCAGAGCAATTCCGCTGGCAGCATTGCTGCTGTCTATGATGTGTTGTCTGCACCTCGGCCCGATGATTGTTAGAGACAGTTTAGCACTCTCTCCTTGTAGGTTATACGCCTCCCAGAGACAATACGAAACCTTTCATGATGCCATTCTGTAGCGCACGAGCCAATCTACACATAGCCCACCACAGAGTATCGTGGGTACACTGTAATTGTTAGGCACCACAGCAGGTGCTGTGATAGATGAGCTGCAATCCTATGTCTCATTTATACCTTTTTAAATCAGACCAAAGGCATATTATAGTTTCACCTAATACCATACAGACAGTCTCGAAAATTTGTGATTGTGTATAGTACTTCTAAGATTTAAAACTGAAAACGTGGGTTTGCATGCGATAAATAGTAGTAAGGAGTGGAACTATTCATGCAAGAAGTGGTGCAATGTTAAAGAGGCAAACCAATCATGTATCAGTTATGTGTTGCATGTGTCCCTATATTTTGTTTTAAATCTTATGAGTTCTTTCATAGATAATAATAATTCAGAATCACAAATTTTCAGGAGTACCTGTATGGGGCTAGCATAAATTATTTCATACTGTTTAGTCTGATTTAAAAAGTCATGTATTAGTAAAATTCATTTCTGTTCAAATAATTATTCTCTGTTTTCAGTCTTCTGTGTGTGTGTGAAATTTGTCAGTCGATTTCATTTTGATGAGATTGCATCATAGACATACGGTAAATTTCAGGTTTATTTCAGTTTCTCTTTACCTGACTCAATCAATATAATGCATTTTCCTACCTATATCTAGCAACAAGATAATGAACGTAAAAATTAGAAAGATTCGAAGTCATAAAGGGGCTTACCTGTAATCGTTCTTCCGCAAACAGGAAAAGAAGGAAATCTGAGTGGTACAGAAACTTCCCTATGGCATCCAATAGACAAGAAAGTGAGTTAATATTGGGATGTCATTTAGTTCTAAACTACGAAATTTCGAGTCCCTTACGAGCCAGGAAGTTTCTGTAAGAAACCAACAATAAAGCAATAAACCCCTCTCTCTCCTTAACCATGCCATCAGTTCGCATACCACTTGGAACACATTCCAGTACTACCCATACAACACAGTTGCTGGCATAAAAAAGGCAAAAAATTAAATGCGTGCAACTATAAATGCATCTCCGTCTTACTAGTAGCCTAAAAAATCATATCTTTGTCTCTTAAGTAGCACACAAAAACATTTAGAAACCAGATTAGCAGAATATCAAGCAGGATTGAAACAGAAAAGGTCATGCCCAGAACAAATTTTTAACCTCAAAACCGTACTCAAACAACAAGCCCTCAGATATAAACCAGTAGTATGCACATTCGCAGATTTCAAAAAGGCATACGACCCGACAGACAGGATTCCAAAATTCCAGATTTGTAAGAGAGTAGGGTAGATACCAAACACGAGAACATATAATACAAACACTAACTGGCACAATATCTAAATTAATATTTGTGAGGGAAATCTCACAATCCTTTGACACTCAAACAGATGTGAGACAAGACGGATTCTCCCCTATTCTGTTCAACATCGTCCTAGACGAGATTATGGAAGACTGGGATAAATAAATAAAGTTTGAAGACGACCATTGGAGAGGACGAAGAGACTGCCGTCAAACAGCTAGAGACACTTCAAGAAATTGCAGAAAAAAAGGGCTACAAATTGAGAAAACTTAATTCTAATGTGTAAAGACAAAAATCACGAGCATGAAAATAAAACACATAAAATCAACATGGTAATATACTTTAAATACCTCGAAGAATTCACTGAACAGACAGGCCTTGAAAACATCTCCCAGCCAAATCGCCTCCAAAAAGTCAAAAAAGCATTAGGGTTAGTCAAAAATCTGTGCAACAAAAAATCCTTGTCAAGACAGACAAAAATTTCGCACAACACAACAACGCAGTCATAAAACCAGCAGCCTTACGTAAGTGTCACACTGGCACTTAACAGAAACACGAACTTGAAGAAATCAAAAAAGAAGAGAGGAAAACCATTAGGAAAATTTTAGAAACAAGACGTGCCCAAGACGGTTACCGGCTACAGTCAATCAAAACAACAGAAAAGTTTTCATACACTGGCAAAGGCAAATAAATACTTTGGTCGTCTCGACAGACCACCAGAAAGGCGATTGCCAAAAAGAATAATACACTATGTAACATCACTTAAGAGCTGAATGCCCTGATTGAACAAAACACTAAGGAACCTCAGCAACGCAAACACAAGATCAGCCGACAATTTGGAAAGACACACCTTCAGATCAATGTACACAAATGGGAAGTTACACCAGAGCAAGCAAAACAGAAGCAGTACAGACGAAAGTTGTCGGAAAGGCATGAACAAGCCTTCACGGAAAGAATGAAAGCCTATTGGAACAACAAGAAAAACCTACATGAAAGTTGACTGAGTTATTTGCTTACCGTCTTCCATTTACTGGGAGAATTCGCTAATAATAAAGTAATAATAATAATAACGATAATAATAATGATTAAGTAATGGTAAAAAAGAACTGTACCCATATTTACAAATTTTTTATTGATCAGTAAAAATAATAGATGAGAGCTTATATGGACATATATTGACTAAAAGGGGACAAAATTAAAATTTGGAAATAATGATGAATGCTAGCAGAGAATATTTGATGTTAGAACTCATTTTACACTGAGAGAAACAGAATTAATTCTATCATCTCACGAAGATATGAGTGCATTTGTATATACAAGAGGTATCCAGAAACTAAGGTTAGAAGTTCCGTAGTTCTACTAAGGAAATGAGTTTCTCACAGTTGGTACCATTGCTGTACCCCCTGGAACTGCGTCAGAACACGTTTGCGGTCTACTTCTGCCAACTCTCTTGCTTGTTTATTTTTGAAAGTAGTATCGGAAAAGCATAGGAACGGTTTACGACGTGTATTACACTTCTTGTGCTATACACCTCTCTCCGACTCGCATACCTTCATCAGCATCGCTGGAATAGTGGCTGACGTGAGGCTGAAGTGTAGTGCTGTGATCTTGGCTGAACACGCATATTCTGTGCCGTGACACCCGCATCTACTCCTTTCACAACACTGTAACATTTTGTCAAACACATTTGCACTCACACGGTGGTGCTGTGTGCGATAGGAGGGATTTTGCAACTGCTGTACCTTTGCAAATTTCTCTTTTTCATTCCAAGAAATGTTGATAACAAACATTGTCTATTAATGTCCATCATATGGAAAATGTTAAAAGTTCGTACAGTGACAGGCTAGTTTTTATTGGTCCCCTAGTTTCATTATAGACGTCACAGTTAAGCATAATGTGGTCGAGACTTACCTTATGACCACACTGTCAGACGTCATTGTCTTTCCTGTTGAATCTGTTCAGATGAAGTGGATATGGTCCACATCCTCTCAGGTACCATACCACGCTCTAACTGGGAACAGAAAATGATGCTCTTCCATGGCAATGTACTTTATGGAGAAAGGATAGAAAAATCGCTGAACAGGGGGCAAGAATCTATGTCCTCAAGGCTGAATTAGCAAAAGTGAATTTGGAATTATGTAGGCTACAAGAGGAAAAAGAGACGGGATGATGGGAAGAGGTAACAAGCAAAAGGGCAAAAAAGGGAAACTGTTGAAAAAACTTTATAAATTCAGTTAGTAAATCAGTTTGGCTTGCTATCTGAAATAGTGGAAGAAGGGCCTCATCCAGATGTAGTTGAATGTATGTTGAAGTAGAATATTAGCTTAAAGAAAAAAGACAAGACGGGATCAAATCATAACAGGAAAGAAGAATTCTGCTTCTAGGTAGCAGTCATGGGAGCAGTGTACGCCAGCAGCTTCACGAGAAATTAGGAGCATGGCACTAGGTCACAAGTTTTGTCAAACCAAGTACTAAACTTAGCCAGGTGACAGAAAGCTTAGGTCAGCTACGAAGGGATTTTGAGAAGTAAGATCTGGTAATTATAGTTGGGAAGGAGGAAACAGCTTGGCTATGAATCCAACATACAGTATCAGGAGTGAAATAGACAAAATAGAAGTAGAAATTGTGAACACCAATGTTCAAATGGGTGCTAATTCGTGTGGAACCAAACTGCTGAGGGCATCAGTCCTTAGACTTACACACTACTTACACTAACTTAAACTAACTTATACTAAGAACAAGGAACGAGGAACGAGGAAGGACTCGAACCTCTGGCAGGAGGGTTCATGCAATCTGTGACATGGTGCCTCAAACCACGCAGCCACTCTGCACGGCAGTCATACAAACGTGGGATTTGTGGATATCCTTCAGCATCATAATCGGCCCTGGATAAATATTGAAGTAAAACCTATAACACAACGCTGAACAGGATGCTCCAGACACCGGCAAAATCTCACATAAGTGTTGTTTCCATTGATGCTATTGGTAGTTGGGGATACACTACACATGACCTGCACCTAAATAGGAAGAGGAAACGTAAGTTAGCTTCTCTACTAGCAGATACTGTAAGGAGAGTTACAGTCAGACAAGGGATTATCAATGTGGTTAATGGCACCAGGAAGACAGATTTTCAGGGTACGACAGACAGACAACAATGAAGAAAACTAGAATAAATTAAGCTTCACGTACACTAAATATGGATAAAGTTAAAGGTAATATAAATTCCCTTCGCCAAAATATCAGGGAAATAAAATAAAATAAAGTAAATGAGCTGTTAGTGTGTTTAGATTACCTCAAAAATAAGAATGAGATTGATATACTTTGTCTTTCTGAACACGATGAAACTGTGGGGACGAGAAATGCCACTATTAATGGGTATATATATTGGCATCTTACACTTGCAGGCCTAGCATGGATAAAGAAGGAGCTGCCATTTACACAAAACAAGGGTAAAAGTACAAAAAAATATAAGTAAATAAATTTTGTGTTGATCAGCACTCTGAAGTTTTTGCATGTTAACTACAGCTAGATAATGTATTGTTCATACTAGCAACAGTGTACAGATCACATTAGGAGATTAGGAGCTATTAATAAAGCGTTTGAACCACTGTTTTGCTGTCTATTAGACAGAAAAGGATAAGTTATTTAGCTTTGTTGATTTCAAATTAAACTTTCTAAGCAGTTCTGCTAGGAAAAGTAAAGTGTTACTAATGTCATATATCCTAGAACTAGCTCAAGGCAGTAGCATTCCAATAGATAATGTATTTGTACAGCAAAAGGATGTAAAAACTAAACGTGCTTTACCTGTGACAGAATTGTCTGATCATGATGCATAATTGATTGACGTACCAAACCCAGCAGGTTTTACAGTTCAGAGACCATACTTCTCGGAGTATTATCACATAATGAGCCAAATGCTAATGAAAAATATAACATATTTCTTGATAAATTTTTATCCCCTTTTGAATTCTGTCGCGCCAAAAAAATTACTAAATATAACACCAAAGAGTTTTCAGAGAAACATTGGATTACACAGGTATTAAAGTGTCTTCAGAAAGAAAAAGGTAACTGTATGTGACAGAAAAAATTTGTAACGACGCAGACGTGACGATCCAGAAGTGATTTTACACTAACAATTTATTATAACATACTAAAAACAGGTGTCAGAAAATAAAAAAAAATATGTGTATAAGAAATGAAATTAACAAGTGAGGCAATAAAATCAAATCATTATGTAATGTTGTTAGAAGAGAGACATGAAAAGTAACTGATGGGGTAGCTAGTAACACTATTAAAGATAATAACATCGTACATGTAGTAAATGTTTTAACAATCGTTTCTTAAGTGTATGTGAAACAAAATCAGTGAGAATAGCTCAAAAGAAAGAGCCAAGCAGTACATGGAAGAGTCAGTTTTGAGAAATCCTGGTCAGATTAATTTTCGTCTAACAGTCTCTTGTGAAATGAGTAAAATCACTAATTCTTTGAAAAATAAATATTCTGTTGGCGTATAAAACATCTCTAACAACATATTAAAACAATGTGAAGCAGTTACAGCTGATGTTCTGAGTCACACCTGTAATGCGTCACTAACTCAAGGTGTTTTACCAGACAGGTTAAATACGCCATTGTCAAGTCTCTCTACAAAAAAGGGAACACCACAGAAGTCAATAATTACTGTCTAGTATTTTTGCATTTCACTGCCCACATAATAGAGTTTTTAAATAGTGAAATGTCACCAATATTTTCTGAGACTTACCACAGCATTTGATTGTGTGAACCATGATATTATGTAACAGAAATTACGCTACTGGCCATTAAAATTGGTAGACCTATAAGAAATGCAGACGATAAACGGATATTCACTTGACAAATATATTATACTAGAAATGACATGTGATTACATTATCACGCAATTTGGGTGCATAGATCCTGAGGAATCAGTAATCAGAACAACCACCTCTGCCCGTAATAACGGCCTTGATAAGCTTGGTCATTGAGTAAAACAGAGCTTGGATGGCGTGTACAGGTACAACTGCCCATGCAGCTTCAACACGATACCATAGTTCGTCCAGAGTAGTGACTGGAGTATTGTGACGAGTCAGTTGCTCGGCCACTATTGCCCAGATGTTTTCAGATGGTGAGAGATCTGGAGAATGTGCTGGCCAGGGCAGCAGTCGAACATTTTCTTTATCCAGAAAGGCCCGTACAGGACCTGCAACATGCAGTAGTGCATTATCCTGCTGAAATGTAGGGTTTCGCAAGGATCGAATGAAGGGTAGAGTCACTGGTCGTAACGCATCTGAAATGTAACGTCCACTGTTCAAAGTGCTGTCAATGCGAACAAGAGGTGACCGAGACGTGTAACCAATGGCACCCCATACCATCACGGCGGGTCATACGCCAGTATGGCGATGACGAATACAAGCTTCCAATGTGCGTTCACCGCGAAGTCGCCAAACAAGGATGCGACCATCATGATGCTGTAAACAAAACCTGGATTCAACCGAAAAAATGACGTTTTGCAATTCGTGCAGCCAGGTTCGTCATTGAGTACTCCATCACAGTCGCTCATGTCTGTGATGCAGCGTCAAAGGTAACCGCAGTCATGGTCTCCGAGCTGATAGTCCATGCTGCTGCATACGTCGTCGAACTGTTCGTGCAGATGGTTGTTGTCTTGCAAACGTCTCAGTCTGTAGACCCAGGGATCGAGACGTGGCTTTACGATCCGTTACAACCATGCAGATAAGATGCCTGTAATCTTGACTGCCAGTGATACGAGGCCGTTGGGATCCAGCACGGCGTTCCGTATTATCTTCCTGAACCCACCGATTCCATATTCTACTAACAGTCATTGGATCTCAACCAACGAGAGCAGCAATGTCGCGATACGATAAACTGCTATCGCGATAGGCTACAATCCGACCTTTATAAAAGTCGGAAACGTGATGGTACGCATTTCTCCTCCTTACACGAGGCCTCACAACAACGTTTCACCAGGTAACGCCGGTCAACTGCTGTTTGTGTATGAGAAATCGGTTGGAAACTTTCCTCATGTCAGCAAGTTGTAGGTGTCGCCACCGGCGCCAACCTTGTGTGAATGCTCTGAAAAGCTTATCATTTGCATATCACATCAACTTGCTCCTTTCGGTTAAATTTCGCGTCTGTATATTGTCATCTTCTTGGTGTAGCAATTTTAATTGCCAGTAGTGTACAATTCTATGGTGTAAGTGGAACAGCATATGAGTTGTTTAAGTCATATCTACAGAATAGGAAGCTGAAAGTTTCTCTATATGGACTAAGTGGTCTAAGGAAGTTTCCCACTTCATCTGACTTGGGTGAAATTACATTAGGTGTTCCACAGGCTTAAATCATGGGTCTCCTTCTTTTCTTGATATATGTGAGTGACCTCTCTTCTTATCTTAAACAAGAAACTAAACTGACTCTATTTGCTGGTGATACAAGCATCATTATTAATCCATTAAAAGAAAATCCAATGGAAAATTATACAAATAATGTTTTTGTAAAAGTTATTTATTGGTTTTCTGCAAATGTGCTTGCTATGAACTTTGAAAAAACACAGCACATTCAATTTTCTACAGCAAGGAGTACGGTTCCTTCAATAAACGTCAATAGCAGTCAGTAACCAGGGTAGAGCATATTAAGTTTTTGGGTGCACATACAGATGAGAATTTTAATTTGAAAATTCATATTCTTAATCTCCTAAAGCGACTAGGTTTGATCACTTTTTCAATCGGATTAATTGCTGATTTTGATAACATAGAAATTAGCAAGGTAACATACTTTGCATACTTTCACACTCTGATGTCATAATATTTTGGATAACTCAACACATTGGCAAAAAGTATTCACTCCTCAAAAGAAAGTGATTAGAATAATGTTTCGGGTTTATAGTCACATATCTTGTTGGCATCTGCTAAAAGGTTAGGAATTCTTACAACATCATCATGGTACTTTTACTCTTTAATGAGATTTGTTCTCAACAACGTGGACCAGTTTAAAAAAAAAGAGATACATAATTATAATATCAGAAGAAAGAAAGACTTACACTATCCACTACATAACTTATCTTTGGCACAGAAAGGGGTAAAATATGTTGCTGTAAAACATTTCGATAAATTACCATATGAAATAAAATGCCTGACAGGTAGCAGTAATAGTTTCAATAATAAACTGAATTCATTATATCCTTGACAACTCCTTCTGTACCATAGGTGAATACTTGAATAGAAATAACTAAATCTATGGATGTAATATCTTCATTTTGTGTCATTTAAGTGAATTGGATAGGCAATAAAAGTTTTATTTTTTATTAAAAAAGAGTATTGATTCATGCACTTACCACAGTTTCGGTGAGATTGATCAATGGAACACATAACTAACTAACTGACTAAAGGAATTGGCCAGTTTAGTAACTGATGAGGCTCCTATGAAGGTAGGGGGAGAGAAGAGATTCTTAGCCTTCTGTCATCGAGACAATAGCTTTCCAAAATTTCTGTCTTATCTGTAATACGTTATTTAGTCAGTGGCCACGCCAAAGATAATTCACGAGAAAGCTGGTACATAAATACACATATTTATTAACATAAAACATAAAGCAGTACTTCTGTATAGTGTAGCGAACCAAATTTCTACGAATCATTGTTTAAATTCAGTAGATGTCCCCTCATTTGCTGGTTCAGTTCCTGAAATAGATGGAGATCCATTCTCACCCTTTTCTACTGCTGCTTCAGGAGACAGTGATCCAGTTTCATCCTGTTCTACTGCTAATTCAAGAGGCAGTCGATTAAGTTTCATTCATTTTCAGTTCTGCGTTGGCCACTATTTTTAAATGTTGTGTATTTGCTGAGTTGGTTTTGACGCCTTTTGACAATTCCATAATGCTGCATTACGATGTGCAGTATATTTGCAAACTGTGTGGTAACAGCGCCAATGATCCATGTTGATCGACTTGACAAATTATTTGATACATTGTCGGGATACGCTCTATCACCAATCAGAAACTTTGGTCCATCCGATGGCATTACCTCCTCTTTTTATGGAAGGACCCGTGACAATGCGATCCTTGGTTGTCAGCTATGTAGTAATTCAGCAGATTATTTTCCAGTTATTGGGTTCGGTTGTGAGATAAGTAATCAACATTTCCTGAAGAATATCTTGCTTGTCCTCTCCCACCAATACAGTTTTTTTCATCGCTTCCATAAAACCGCCGACGAGTCTTCCTGCTTCGCCATTTGAAGAAGGGTGAAATGGAGCTTTAGTCACATGTTGTAAGCCGTTCCGGCCGCAGAAATCTGGGACTTGTCTACTATTGTCTACTATTGTCAGCAATTATAGTCTTGGGGAACCCGTCGAGGGAAAAGATTTCTTTTAGTAACTTTATTGCAGCTCCTGCAGTCGAGCGTTCTGGTCCAAGCTGCCAGAGTCAGGGGTGACTTGTGCATGAAGTGTGTTTCTTGTGTGAATGAGGGGTGTGTTTCTCCTTTTCCGACGAAGGCTGTTTAATTGTCTTTTAATTGTTCCTGTCTGCAACTTAGAGTCTTATCCTTATGGTAAATAGAAATCTTATGCATCCACATATATGAACCTACCAGGATGCTTTTGAAAATAGTCCAGCATAAACAACGCGAATTGTTTCCTGTGGTTCTGTTGCTTAGGGTCAGTTTTGAAAATTCTTCTTGGTATCTAGCTTTGCCATTTGACAAGATTCACAATGTGGAACCATTTCTTCAACTACTTGTTCACTTTTGGGCGTCAACAGTATCATTTTGCTATTTGTTTCTGACAATGCCCAGCGTCCATCATGACGTGTCTTGAAAACTCTATTTTTGGCTTCCTTCAGATACAATAAGACTTGTGAAATCTGTTTTAAGAAGGAATAAGCTCTGAAAATATTTTATTCTTAAAGAAACATACTAATTTTGTCCAGTTTGGTTTCAAAGTGAAAGAAATGTTCGTTATGCACATCTGTCAGAGGTTCTTAAAAATTAAATACAGAAACAGACTGATGAAGGAACACTTGGATAACTATTAAAATGGCAGTCAGTATCTACTCTCTTAGCGTTGAGAAATTGATGATGACAAAAAGAGTGTCATCCTTTTAATTAAAGTTAATAAGTCTGATAAAAAAACTGGTCATATATTCACAATTTATTACTAACTACACTTCAGTTTCTTTCTTATGTACTCTTAAATTTCACATACTTCTTCGTATATATACACCCTAATTAATTTCATTTTATATCTATTAGAAATGTACGTTTGTAGACAGTAAATTCTTGTGTCTGTCCTAAAAAACTGCACAGTACTTCAGAAGCTTCAAAGTTTGGTTACCACTACTTAATGATTTGTTGGCCTTTTGTCAGATCTCTTGTATGTAATCGGAAGGAAGCTGTACGACATCTTTCTGTAATGTCTGTTGGGTAGATTCCGAGTATCACTTGTAAAGTGTTCGTTGGAGTAGTGCCAAAGACCCCTGTAAACCTGAGGAGCACAACCCTATTTGCAGTTCGTACGCTTTGCTAGTTCCATGCACACAGAACGCTGTGCACTTTACACTTGCTGCAGAGCTTATGTTGTTGTTGTTGCTGTTGTCATTTTCGTCAATCAAAAGCTTGGTTTCAAGACGCTGTCCATCCTACTCTATGCTGTGCAAACCTCATCTCCGGATAAATACTGCAGCATACATCCTTCTGAATCTGCATAACGTGCTGATCTCTAGATCTCCCTCCACAATCCCCCCCTCCCTCCAGTACGAAACTGATGATCCCTTGATATCTCAGAATGTATCCTACCAATAATCCCTTCCTGTAGTCAGTTTGTGCCACAAATTTCTTTTTCCTCCAGTTCTACAAATTTCTCTTGCTCAGAAACGCTTTCCTTGCCACTGCCAAAGTACACTTCATATCCTCTCTACTTTGACCATAATCGGTTATTTCGCTGCCCAAATAACAAGAGGTGTCTACTACTTGAGTAGTCTGGAATCACATCGCACTCTATCCAAAAACATGATTTTTCAGTAGAGATAAAAAAGTGACTCCAGCTGAACTTGGAAACAGTACATATAATTGATACACCCACATTAAGTGTGAACATGTAGATTACATTTTCAATCAACAAAAACAGATCTAGGTGATATACTAAAGAGTTTAAGGAGAATAAACCTTGGAGAAGATTCATTTTGACTCTTGGTCATAGATAAAGTGCAATTTGAACCCATCTCATGTTCTAACAACAACACAATTTGTCAATAAAACATTTTCTTTCGAGAATAAATTATACTTTTAGGTTAAAATACGGCATCCACGAAAATCTGCCTTACTGAAAAACGTAGACCATTATAGAAGTGATACAATTTTGGTTTGTAAATAATTTAATTACAGGAGGCAAAAAGTTCTTAAGAAGCAGTGTACTCATTCACCGGTCACTGAATAAATTATTTTTATGAAGACATTTTGTTCCTCCTGTGGCTGATAGCACTGCATATCAATAGACTGCCGCGCGGTCGACGGGGTTCTTCTCACGGTACGCGCGGATTCCCCAGTCGGAGGTTTGAGTCCCGCCTCGGCCATGGGTCTGTGTGTCGTCCTTATCGTAAGTTATTTTAAGTTAGATTAAGTAGTGTGTAAGCTTATCGACCGATGACCTCAGCAGTTTGGTCCCATAAGAACTTCCCACAAACTTCCAAAAATTCAACAAATCTTTCTTCTTGTTCTCTTTCATCAGTAACATTACCGTAGAATTTTAGTTACTCGATGTTTCTCCGTTCGTCTCAATGATGTTCCTTTAGCAAGTTCTACATATCCTTCTTCTTTTGTTGCGTTGTTTCATTTTATTGTGGAATTTTTATGGGTTGAATCTCATGGTAACTGGAGAAAGTTGTGAACAGACTCTTGTAATTACTTATATTTGTTTTGAAACGAGGCTCCCAGCATACAAGAATATTGCTGGTTTTGGGTGTCTTGAAGAGGATTCTTTTCACCTTTGAAATCTGGATGAGCCACGAAGCCTTCCACAGAATCTTTAAAATCGTAAATTTTGGTGTCTCTACCAACTTTCTTGACAGTTGAGTAGCGTGACATCATTTCTTTCAGTTTTCAAATTTTTGTATGACTTCACGTTTCCTGATTTCTTTCTTACTGAATCGAAATACTTAGTCTGGTGGAATATAAGTATGCCCTGTAACAGAAAAGACAATTTCCACGCTTTGAATGTTACGTGGTTCATTGCCAAACCCTTTCATTAACATATAAATCATAATAGAATTTTGATTCTGTCTACCACACTCTTCCGGTACTAGGCGAAGTGTGGTATATTCCACCATATAACTGGAATTCAAATAATCAAACACACATGACGCCACTGTGTTAGCATCTTTCAGGTACTGATTTTTTGCCCATATGTAGAAGTCCATTTTACTGTTCCCTCAAACGGATGTGAAGCTGAACATATAGAATTTCGTCGGAAAGCAGACACATTAGTCTGGTAGTCGGGGCACAGGTATCTTTTCCTCCCAGTCAAATGAGGCTATCAATTTTGATAGATATTAATCTTGTAGAAATTCAAAAAATGCTTTAGCACGAGCTTTATGTACACGCAGACCTGCCACTAAGGCTGTCTGTTCAGTGACATCTTTGGCTGAAGAGATTCTGCCTCGAAGTTGTAGGCACAAGTAGCACATAACGTTGCTGTCCTCAGTGAATGCGAAGGAGAATTATAAGATGTACTGAGTGGACTGTCCAATACAACGGGTACAAAATGTGGAGTGAGTGTAAATCGAAGAAAGACGGAACTAATGACAAGTAGCAGAAATGAGAACAGCAAGGTACGTAACATTCTGGTTGGTGATCACGACACAGATGAAGTTAAGGAATTCTTATGTCTAGCCAGCAAAACAAGCCATGACGCAGAAACCAGGGAGGACATCAAAACAAGGTTAGCACTGGGAAAAATGGCATTCCTGGCCAAGAGAAGTCTATTGGCATCAAACAGAGGACTGAATATTGGGAAGAAATTTTTGAGGCTATATGTTTCGAGCATAGCATTGTATGGTAGTGAAACATGGACTGTGGGAAAACTGTAAAGGGGAGAATGGAACGATTTGAACTGTTGTACTACGGAAGAACGTTAGGCTAATAAGGTAACGAATGAAGAGGTTCTCCGCAGAAGTGGAGAGAAGAGGAATATATAGAAAACACTGACAAGGGGCAGGACGATAGGGCGTCTATTAAGACATCAGGGACTTACTTCCATGATAACCAGAGGAAGACATATACTAGGACATGTCCAGCAAATAATTGAGGATATAAGTTTCAAGTGATACTCTGAGATGAAAGGGTTGGAACAGAAAAGAATTAATGGTGGGTCGCATCAAACCATCAGAAGACTTACTACTGCTACTAAAAAAGAATCTGTTTAATGAATAATTCAAACTGTGCATAGAGCATCTAACGAATAAACAAAATAATTTATTAACAATGTTTCCGTGTTTTATTTATAAGGAAAGAAACCATTCCTTGAACCCATACGCTGTCACAATAACTTATAGACTTAAATAAACAGCATTGATGTAGGGATATAATAGTTCCACCACATACATTTACAGTGTATACCTGCAATGCATATGCTGCACCTTGACACTAAAGTGGTGGTGGTGGCAGTGGTGAAAGGAGATGTACAAGGCGAAAACAAATGAAAGTAAACTTGAAACGTCCCCTTAGAAAAATTTTACACGACTGTGCTTAAACTGACACACAATATTTTGTAGCGCAACGCAATCTGACTTTCAAAAATCCCTACAAAAGAATGGCCCTGACTAACATTAACCTATACATTCCAAAAATCACTTACCTCACAAAAATCTTCGTTACTCAAGCTACTGCAATACAGCGAGCGCCACTACTGCCAGCTAAATAAAAGATTCAAACTACGGAAGGCACTAACTACTGATAGGCACAGTTAGCAAATGAAAGATTTTAATAGAGAACAAACAATGTATTTACCTTTATAGTCATAATATATATATCAGTTCATGACATCCAGTCTTACAAATTACAAAACTCCGCCATCTCTCTCCCCACGTCCACCACTGCTGGCGGCTCACCTCCACTGCGCAACGCTACGCGCTGTTAGCATCCAGCTGCCGCTGCCCAACACTACAATGGCAGACAACAATGCAAACCAGCCACAGACTGCACACGGCACAGCCAGTGATTTTTATACAGAGCGCTATGTGGCGGCGGCGTTACCAATAAAAAAACCTAAACAGCCTACTTATAAACTTAAGGATTTCAGAGACAATACTCCAGGCAAGGTGGACGTGAAAATGGCATAACGGCATCGTTATATGTCCGCCACACATGCATCGGTAGCCCGGAGTTAGCTGATCAGCTACGACAGTTTTGTTTATAATTCTGCTTGCTTTGAGTAGGATTGTCTGAATATGATGAATATCTGCTTACAAATTGTACAGGAATCTTTCAATTGTCATAACTGAAAATGCTGACCCGGAAATCGACTCCTGTGTTCAATTCAGTAGCTCTTTTTATTACGCTGTGTGTGCCGGCTGATCATTCCACAACTACAGCTACAGTAATCGCTGAGCATGTAGTGTACACATTGGGATTGCTGCACTGTATTGCAATTGCGTATTTTTTGTTATATGTGTCTAGAGTTTTGACTGCTTTCTTAAACGCATCTTCAATGTATTTTCCCTTTCTAAAGCCAAACTGTCACTGATTAAACCCGTAAAGCTCGCTGTGCGCATGTAACCGGTCACGGACTAGCATTTCTGAACATTTGCAAGTGTGTTAATCAAACAGATTAGTCTATAGCTCCTAAGATTAGTTGGATCTTCGTCTTCGGGCTTTCTTACTATTGCAGTTTTTGCAAACTGTTAAAGAATCATTCAGTAGACTGGTTAGGAATGGAAGAATCTTTGCTTTTATTTTCGTCAATGCTTGGGCGTGGATTTATCTGGTCCTGGAGCCTTCCGGTTTTTTAATTTCGTTACGGCTACTTCTTCTTCGCCGAATGGTGTAGCTATTAAGTTGCCTGTCGAGTTGATTATCATCTTGATCGTCGTCCTGGAGCAGTCGCCAGGCAGATATTCCGCTGACTGGCTCCATCCACGCGCAACCGGTCCACCTCTAGCTTTTATTCTGGGTAGAAAGAATGGCGCTTTGACTTTTTCTGTCAGTGTTTTTCACGGTTCACCGCATACATCGGCCATTGGTTAGTTGCTGTTTGTGTTTAAGAGAAATTCTCGGTATTGGCACTTGAGATTTCTGTATTTGCCCGCTCGGGCTGCTTTGATTGTTGCAGTGGATGACTTCTGATTTTTGGTAAACATTCGAATACCGCATTTGTATGGTTGAACCTTAGCTCTACACTGCCTGATATTTTGTAGATTTGGATACTATTTTGTACAGTCTCTTCCAATATGCTTTCTTAAATTTAAATCTTTATGCTGTAATTATGTTTTGGTCGGTTTTCTTTCTACTGTTAATCATGAATGTAATTATGTTGTGATCACAGCTGTTCATTCCAGAATGGACTGTCCACTCGGATGCTTTGTGTACAGCCCTTCTGTTTGTTAGTGTGATGTCTGTTTTAGTAGCTGCGCATTCTCTACTGGATATATCTTTCCCTATCGGTTCGCCACTGACAGATCAAATACTTGAATAATGTCTAAAACATTGTAGCCTCTATCATTTTTGTGTCTGCTGAATCAGAGACAATTTTTCGGATCTATGTTGCTGAGTTTCAATATATGGCTAAATGTGGTCACAGTACTGTGCGTATATAGCCTATTTGTGAGAAGCTGTTCACTGTTTTGAGTCGAAATGCAGTAGAAACCGAATGCTCGTTACACATTTACGAGAATTTTTCAGTTGCGTTCCTTAGCTTATAACCTTATTTTTTGCTTTTGCATTTTACTGATCGATGGGCGTAACTGCAGTCCGGGGACCGAAGGGGGGGGGGGGAGGGGTGGCGAGGGGTTAAATAAGTGAGATTCCCATTCTTCAGGTGTGACTCCTGGATACATAACAGATCAACTCCCATGCCTTCTACCTTTTGTCTAACAGCAGCCATTACTTCTTAGTGCACGAATAATTATAATTTTTAAGGCCGCTATGGGAAGCGTGTTCGAATAAAAACTGAATTGGGGGGGGGGGGGATGTGTCGGGAAGAGAATTAATTTTCAGAATGAGATGTTCACTCTGCAGCGGAGTGTGCGCTGATGTGAAACTTCCTGGCAGATTAGAACTGTGTGCCCGACCGAGACTCGAACTCGGGACCGTTGCCCTTTGCGGGCAAGTGCAGTACCAAATGAACTACCGAAGCACGACTCACGTCCGGTACTCACAGCACAAGGAGTGCTAGTTCTGCAAGATTCGCAGGACAGCTTCTGTAAAGTTTGGAAGGTAGGAAACGAGATACTGGCAGAAGTAAAGCTGTGAGGACCGGGCGTGTGTCGTGCTTCGATAGCTCAGATGCCGGCACGGTAGCTCAGCATGTTCGGTCAGAGAGCTGGTTGGAATCTGTAATAAAAAACTGAGTGGAAGGATCAGCAAAACGAACTTGAACGGGTGTCATGTAAGATCCGCAACGACCAAACACAACGATCAACAACGAACAAAATGAAAAAAAAAGAAGATGGTAGAGCACTTGCCCGCGAAAGGCAAAGGTCCCGAGTTCGAGTCTCGGTCGGGCACACAGTTTTAATCTGCCTGGAAGTTTCGGAATTAATTTTGTCCATAGGCTCTTAAAAGGTTTCCGTTAACGTTGTCTGGATTCAGATGAAGACGTGGGAGGTCATACAGTACATTTCTTTAAAATCTGTGCTCAGATTGTTTGTCTTCTCTATTAGTCTGTCTGCTGACTTTGTTATGGGGAAGGAGATTTATTCCCTCGTTTGATGCCCTATTCTCGCCTACGCATCGAAGGGCGATATGAATCAATTTTTCGTCCTCTAGTTTATTGATGCCGCGTTGAATTCTGAGTAGGGTCCACTGTTTTTAAGTATTGGCTTGTGTCTGTGCTTATTAATGTGGTCAAGTTGTTTCGTATTTTTGACGATTTCCCCACATGCTTATCGTCTGGTCGTGATGTACGTTGTCTGCGCTAGTTGGTAGATCGCCTGTTTGTTGAGTCTTCTCCATAATTGTAGTGCGTGCGGCTTATGCACTGCTACCGTAAGTTATTCCCCCTGATTCAAACTTTATAGGTTTAATATATTTGCCTCTTTTGCTTGTATCATAAGCTGCCATTGGTTGTTTCCTTTATTATTTTTCGTCGTTGTTACTGTAGGAGATTGTGCAACGTATGCTTTCGGATCTGTCTTCATGTCAGTTATGTGCATGGTATTTCCTATGGCCAGTTCCCTATTAGAGTATGTTTGATGGTCACTATTTAGTGTTTCATCTCTGGCCATTTGGGTTTCCAGCATCGCACTTTGAAAAACCTATGCTCTGATTTCTGTGGATGGTGCGGTTGACATATAAAAGAGCTACAAATGTATTATGATACACTTAGTAAATTATCATTGACATACTGGAAAAAACTGTTGTACAGGAAGGATATTTTACCCTATCCATTTCATTTGTCTATAATATTTATAGGAAGTGTCGTCATTTCCTAAGTACTGCAGACGGCTGTTTTCTTTCCGCTTTGGTTGTGGATGATCTGAAGTCTGATTCGGCATCAGCAGAAGAGTATTACTCTGTTTTATATTTATTTAATTGTATTTACTATCCATAGTCTATTGTAGCAAACAGCCATCGCAGAAACATTCAGTATGTCCACATTCTTTGCTGTCTTTGTCGCTATTTTTTCTTACGTTGATGACACGGTATGCATCCAACTGATTTGTTCTTGCATTCATTTTTCTCGTGACCATGTTAGGTACAATTACCAAATTTATGATGTTGCGATGTTTCAGTGTTTAAGTGTGTTGTTAAGATCATGACTTTTAAAACAATGGAACTGAAGTGTAGTCTTTAATGTTAAGTACTTGATATCCTATGTGTACTTTTCCTTTTTCTAGAAGTACGCTCAAAAGTCATTGGTTACCTCAGTAGCTCGATGCAATCTATTTTTCAGCTTACACCTCATGCTGAAGCAGAGTTTTATCTCTTACAAGAATTCAGATTTCTCTATCTTTTGCATTCAATTTCTAAAGATTTTCCAGTATATCCTCATCAATTGTTTCTTTTGGTATTTCATATAATGTCAGCCGAGGTCTTTTTTTCGATAGTTTGCATTTTTATATGCACTCATTTAAACATCGTCGAGCATTTTTTCGTAGACTTACTAACATTTGCGACTGAAACGAGAAAGGAGAAAGTGACGACGTATGCAAAATACCCAGTGTAACACGCCTTAAGGTGACTTGACGAAGATGTGTGTAGATACAGAGAGGAGTAGCGCGGTCGTTAGGCCATTGCACTCGTACTCGCGAGGATGGTGGTTCAAACCCTGTTTGGATACCAAAACTTTGATTCCCCGTGATTTCCCTCAATTGCTTCAGGTAAATGCATGGTTTTTCTTTCAAAAAGGACATCAATGATTTTCTTTCACATCATTTCTCATTTCGAAGTTGTGCAGTGTCGCTAGTGAAGTCAGAGAAGACATTCCTTTTCATTACTAACGACAGTGACACCTCAAAACCCGTCATACATTATCCGGCTTTGTAATCTTCATTGCAAATATCCTACTGTAGCAACGCCTGCGTCAGGGTCGTCATATTTATCAGAAGCTACTCCGCAAATACGGTTTACTTGAATGGGGCTTCTTTACCGACCACGCCAACTAAATGCCTTTCGAACTAAGGCACGGCTCTTCCATGTGACCTTTGAAATTCCATCCCTCACATTTCACGATGGACATAGTCTTCAGATCGTCTAGAACAAATGGAGCATGAACATACCCACACGCGGTTCTCGTTCAATTGATCTTCCGTCACTGTGGTGACGTATCGACACCAGAGGAGGGCGTTACACAACTTTTTTTAATCTTTTTTTTTTAACCTCAAGCATCTCGCAAGCGTAAAAACCCATCGACCGGCCGCTCACATGAAAAATTCGCGTCTGTAATTGCCTTCTCGCACAGCCACGTGCCTTTGACAACCCGCTCCATTAATCTTCAGCTGGTGTCGCTTGTGTCTCGCTTGCAGAATTCAATAAAATCTTCTTCCTGCCTTCGTTTGAGCGGTAGCACGTCACGTTAAAAGCTAAATGTTTTTCCGCTGTGTCTTAGACTGTTCACCCCAAATTTAAATTTGTCATCAATAACGTGAAAATTGCAAACTAACTTTTTTCTTTTTTTTCTTTTTTGGAAAGTAGTATCTTTGATTATTTCCTTCTGAGAAAACATATCAGGATTTTCCCTGTTGGAGGGAAAATACAAATACAAAAGTAGAAAGAATGAAAGACTTAAATGGTAGAATAACAACAATGTATTCTAGTCCCGACTTCTTCTCCTTCTTTTTCTTTTCTGTCTTGCCCTGTGTTTGTACGGGGTCAGCATGTTATAAATGGTTTGGCAATGATAGTGGTAGTTGGTGGCCTGATGTCTCTCCTGACGCCATCCTATCACTAAAATATTGTTTGAATTTTTGTCGGAAATGTGACACTCTACCCAGATTTTTGCGTGACATTGGCAGAGTCTACACTGGTTACTGCAAAAAGAGAATGCTTCCCGTAGCATACTCACCAAATGGACTTTCTTATGACGACAACGTCGACGGCGAATCAAGTAAGTCGCTTCCTTTATAATTACAACTATTTTAGTAATGCTTTTCTTTTTTCGTTGCTGTTGTGACCACTACAAACGTGCTCATAACGCCTGCCACCGCAGTCGTGTGATCAGTTTAGAGTTGCACGTTCGATATCTATCGTCTGGAGTCCCCGGCTACGATAGGCAAACACTCTCCGAAATTACCGAGAGAGCGAATACAATCAGTCGAGCTTCCTTCTATACTTGAAAAATTAAAATCACACTTCTGGTACGATCGAAAATGCACTGCAGATTCTGCACAGAACGTCAAATGGTTTTAGAACGAACATTCTTGAAGAATTAGAAATTTATATGTACACGAGAAAATACCCTCAAGAAATATTAAACGAACCTACAGAATTTAGATACATGTACCACTACCTCAAAAATTTTATTGAACTTTTAGACACAAAAATGATTATGACGGAAATAACATATGCAACAACCAAAGACAATCTTAACGAATTTTAAGCTAGTAAAATAATATCACTGCTCATCTCCACAATCTTTGGAAAAATACAGCGTCAAACTACTGTCACATCTTAGTTAATATCTAATTTTTAACATACTAACATCATTTAATGTCTCATTAAAACAGTGACAGTTATAAGACTGCCCACTAACGACGCAAAATCGATGTCACATCAATGTAGTGGACATGACTACAATACACCTACTTTAATATAAATGACATTCACAGTGATATATATTTCCCACCAAAATTGTAATCGCAGGTGCTTGAAAATAGAGATAAAGCCAAAATCGTCTGTTGCAAATAAAGATACTATAAGCAGCTATCTGGTGCATCTACTCTGGGTGTTCAAAAAGTCTCTCCGCAGTGCCTTATGACTGTTCGCCTGCCTAGGTTACTTCCCTTCATGTGGACTTCGACACAGGGTTATTTGGTAACCGTGATAGCGTTACGGAGATGTTTAGCAAATTAAAGTGGCAGACTTTGCAAGAGAGGCGCTCTGCAACGCGGTGTAGCTTGCTCGCCAGGTTTCGAGAGGGTGCGTTTCTGGATGAGGTATCGAATATATTGCTTCCCCCTACTTATACCTCCTGGGGAAATCACGAATGTAAAATTAGAGAGATTCGAGCACGCACGGACGCTTTCAGACAGTCGTTCTTCCCGCGAACCATACGCGACTGGAACAGAAAAGGGAAGTAATGACAGTGGCACGTAAAGTGCCCTCCGCCACACACCGTTGGGTGGCTTGCAGAGTATAAATGTAGATGTAGATCATTAAACTGTTTCATTTATCTGAGCCAGCGTCACTAGTATCGTTGGCGTGTGTCGTTACGTGTTGACGTGTACGTTTTAGTTCCTTTGCTCGTTTGTTTAAATGCTATCCATTGAAGAACGTGTGTTTTTAGTCGAACAAGTGTTCAAAGCTGGCGGTAAATACACAGTTTCAGTTTGTCAAACAATCAATTCGATTTTCCCAGAAACAACACTCCCACATCGCGATACTGTGAGAGATTTTACTAACAAATTTCGAAGTACGGGTTCAGTGACAGATGCACCGAGAAGTGGTCGTCCTAGCGTTTTTTTCTGAGGATAAACTACTCAATATTTCCGATGAAATGTCCAGGAGTCCGAACAAGTCAGTAAGAAAACTCGCCCAGTAAACCGATGTTAGTGTCGGGACGGCCCATACAGCTGTAAGGAAAAAATTAGAACTTTTCCCATACAAAGTGACAGTCGTGCAAGAACTGAAAAATACTGATCATGGTAAGAGACTAACTACATTATTGTCAATGGTTCAAAAATTTAGTTCAACAAAATGGAAGGCATATTCTTAATGAAACGTTTTTTACTGATGAGACGTCGTTTCATTTATCCGGGCACATGAACTCGCAAAATTCTCGTATGAAAAGTACTGCAGATCCAATGTGTATTCATGAGGAACTACATAATTATGTGAAAATAGGAGATTTGACTGCAATTTGTAGACGTCGGATTGTGGGTCCCATATTTTTCAACGAAACAATAAACGCATAAAGATACTGCAGTGATATTCTGTACCCATTCATAGGAGAACTTGTGTTAAGTGAAATACTAAACGGTTATTTTCATCAAGATGCTGCCACCTAGCATACAGCTCGCGTTTCAATTTCAGTGCTTGCTGATGTTTTTGGTGATCGCATAAATTCACAGGGTGTTTGGCCTCCACGATCGCCTGATCTAACACCACCTGACTTTTTCTTCTGGGGTGCATGGAAAGCAAATGTCTATAAAAAACCGTCCAAAATCCATCGATGAAATGAAAACTGCAATATCCACTTTCACGGTTTCTGTTACAGAAGAAATGTTACAGCTTGTGTTTGTAAACATGATTAGACTAATTGAATTGTGTATTCAACAACAGGGGGGACACTTTCAACATGTATTGTGAAAATTTATAATTAAAAATGAATATTTAATAAGTTAATAACTTGTATTTCACTGAGTTTCATTTCAGTATATTCACTGTGACATACGTCACGCACGGCTAACAATCATACGGCACTGGGAAGAGATTTTTTGAACACCCCGTACAACGTTAGTAACGCTTGTTTTATTAAAAAGCCTTAAGCGTTTGCACATAAAAATTCGGAGGCATTACTTTTCAGTATGACCTCGTAATAACAGGTGTGTGATTCATATAAAAATTCGGAGGCATTACCTTTTAGTGCGACCTCGTAATAACAGATATTTGAAATAATACGAAACATTCTAATGAAGCTAAAAGTGGTGGCCTGCTCAAAAGATTTAAGGTTCTTGAACATAGCCAGATATTAAAATCTCTTTATCTAATGAATAAACTGAACTTGGAAGTTAAAATTTCATTCGATACTTTCAGTTTAGAATCATGGAATACATTTTACAGTCACGTATTACGACGTTTTTGGAGAACAAAAATCTCCTCCATAAAGGTGGGTTAAGCAAACAGAGGTCGTGCGAAATTTGATATCGCTCTATTCTCCCAAGCGATCCGTAGTGCTGTAGACAATGGCGCCCAGGCTGAGGTGTTCGTTGACTTCAGGAAAGCATTTGACACCGTCCTGCACTGCCATCTAGTGAAAAAAATAAGAGGTTACTGAGTATCGAACCAGATTTATGACCGAATTCAAGGCTTCCTTAAAAATATAGCTCAACTCGTCGCTTTTAAAGGAAGAAAATCAATAAATGTTAATTTAATTTAAGTAATTTCCCTAGGAAGTGTGATAAGAGTTTGCAATACATACAGGGTGTCCCAGGAGGAATAGTTAATATTCACGGATATGACAAAAACGAACACTCGAAGGAAAAACGTCCGCTAAACATGGGCTATAAAATGCGTGCCTTAAGAGCAGTAAACACTTCATCAAACTCGGTACTGTAGAGACAGGTCTCTCTTATTGCAAGCTACTTGGTTTCCTTATTTTCGTAGGAAGTAGTATGGCCCTAACTAGGAAACAAATTGTCTAGTAAACCTAAGCTTTAAAATATACACCTTAAGAGCTATGAGTACCTATTCTTTAGAAAAGATGTGTTTCACAGTAGCTGAAGATGAAGAAGTGCTCATACATCTTAAGGTACGGACTTCGGAACTCACGTTTTCTGGACTTTTTTTTTATTATTTTAATCTATATATTTCCTCTCAATGTATGTAAATCATAGAGCTTGCTATCCGAGAAATTTGCTTGACAGCATTAAAGATGAAATGGTCACAGCTATGAGGTAATCGTTTATTAACTAGATCTTTCTCCTTCGATTGCTCGTTCCTGTAATATCCCTGATATTGAACATTTCTCCTGAGACGCCTTGCATAGATGATTTAGTGATAATGTCTTATGCTGTTTGCATTTGATGTGGTTGTATGTGAGAAGAAGGCGGACTGGAGGAAGACCTGCAAAGGATTCATGAATAGTACAGGGCTTGACAGTTGCCCTTGAACATAAATCAATGTAACATACTACTCATACATAGAACAAGATATGCACTACTTTGCAATGACACGATTGATGCCAAACCATTGGAACAGTAATTACTGTAAAACACAGAGGAGTAACCAACTAGAGCTACCTAAGTGGAATGACAACCAAAACAAATAGCAATCTTAAGGAAACGTAACTCATCGACACAAGGTGTGGCTTGCAAAACACTTGTCGACCGATGCTTGATTGTTGCTGATCAGTGTGAGACTCTTACCAGGCTTGATCAATAGAAGAGACAGACAAGATCCGACGAAGAGAGGAGCGTTTCCTCACACGATCACTTAACAGGCACAAGAGCCTTACGGAGATGTTCAACAAATTCCGTTGGAAGACGCTAGAACATTAGCGGGTTGGGAAACGGAGTGGTTTACTATTGAACTTCCGAGAGACTAGATTCCGGGAGGTGTGCCACAGCATTTTACTTCCTCCGATATACGTCTATCGAAATGACGACAACGAGAAATTAGAGCTAGTACGGAGATTAACCGGCAATCATTCTTCTATTCGCGAATGGATCTGAGAAGGTAGGATCACGTTCTGGTACGAGAAGCACGCACCACCACACACCGTCAGGTGGCTTGTGGAGTACATATATAGATGTAGAATAATATAATTTAAAGACACTACGGTGGCTAGCACAATATTTTGCTTGTAAAGCATACACATATACAGCTGTGTTTCATGAACCGTCGCAAAATATATGATAATCTCTTGAGGTAGGTGGGACTTATTTGGAGCAATCGTTGCAGTTTGGCTAGTACTACTCAGAGCTGAATCATATTCAATTTCAATGTCTTTATCAAAATTTTGCTTTTCATAACCATGTAACACTACGTCCCATTATTGGAAGAGTGTGAGGTAGGATCTCATGAGGGTTACGGTGGTCAGGAGTCCTGGTCTCATGTCTACTGCTGAAGGTTATACCTTGATAGTAGTTCATTATTGACAGAAAATTTGAATTTTGCGGCTGTATCCGATGACTGTTAGACATCACAACGAATTTCGACAAGTATACTGCCAGGGTAGCCGAGAGCACTAATGTGCTGCTTTTGGGACCCAGGTAGGCGCGCCGAACCCCGATTGAATCTGCCCGGCGGATTAACGACGAGGGCCGGTATGCCAGCCAGCCTCGATGTGGTATTTAGGCGGTTTCCCACACCCCGCTAGGTGAATATTGGGCTATTCCCCATGCTACGCCTCAATTACACGACTCCCAGACATTTGAAAACGTTCGGACTGTTCCATATTCCATGGATTACAAGAGACACAGTCAGATGGGATACACTTATTCTGTCGTGGGGGTTCGGGGTGGCGGCAAGAAGGGCATCCCGTCACCCTCTGCAACTGACACTGCCAAATCAACAGTAATAAGCGTTGCAGCGGGAAACAGGCCCCAAGACAGAAACGCGTTTTGAATATGGCTGCGCTTCAGCAACGATTAGAAATTAGTAAATGAATCAAAAGCAGCTTATAAAATGACCTGTCATTTTATTTGATAGTTTTTGTTCCTAGATTTTAAGCACTCTTACTTGAAATCCCTGATCACAGAGATAAGCATATTTAATGATGTATAGAATGATGTGGAATGGTAGCCTCTTTTCATGGAACATACGTGACATTTCTTCATTATTTTGTGCTTTCCAAATTAAATTTTATTTACAAGTACTTCTGAGAAGAAGGGTTTAAATCTACCCAAAATATGGTCACAGGTTGAAAAAAGAAAAAAAACACCTTTTCTTGCAACCGGTTGGCTGTTTTCGATTCATTTCCTAGTATACATGTGTTACTGCTATAAGATTCGACTAGGACATCACCATTGTATATATCCATTCCTTGAATCACTTGCACAGACTCTGCTATTTATCTCACACTACACTTTTCACACGACGGAAAATTAACATCGTAGTGTCCGCCCAACCTCTGAGAATAAGAGCCCAGAACGTCAGGTCATCGTCTTCGTGTCTTGGCTATCCTGTACTAGATTGTGACACCTACGGTCAATCTAAGGTCACACGACATTTGCAGCAAATGACTCACTGGGTGACTCCAATTGCATTACGAACAGCAATAATCTCTAATCAGCGCAGGAATTATATATGATTTAATTTCTCATGGATCTAGATGGAATGACTCACTCACACAGCACAGTCCACAGATAAAGAAAAGTGTTTTATTCAGAGCTTTTTGGAAAGAATGGACGAATAAGTGAATGAAATTCAGCAAGAAGAAGCATTGCCTGCAGGGACAGCGACTGTTAAAACTAAGTTATTGAATAACTGCCGTATTAACCTAAAATAAATATTTTTAGAAACAATGATTTTGAATAAGCATTTGTAAAGACATTTTAAATATGTAATTTTCATAATGTATTTTGAAATATACTGCAATTTTTACAAATGTATTTCAAAAGCTAATCAAATACGCACAGGTATGAGATTTCTATGTATACAGATTTGAAGAACGAAACAGGTCAATAAAAATACTAATTACGTCTTGTATTTGTTTTGAAAAAAATTTAATGAAATTCGTTTGTGTCTAAGGCTATGTTATTATCAAGCACTTCGATGTTTTCATCGTTACCTGGACAACGTTGTAACCGGCTCTAAGCAAATTTAAGATGAGACTAGAAAACTATTTTATGTTTAAACGAGACAGGAATGATTCAAACTTTCAAAATCAAGAAAAAGAGAAAGTCACTGTAGTCAGTTATAACTTGTACGAAGAAATTTCCGGTTTTTTATTATTAAAAAGCGAAATAAGTAAAATGTGAAATGAATGCTAGTTGTGAACAGCCAGGTAATGCTGAAAGACTGCTAAAAAAGTAGAAAACAAACTACGTGTGAGAAAGAAACGAGATGTAACAAGACGTAGACAATACATGCCGTTTTACGTAATACAGTTTTGCAGCTTAGTAAGGCATCTTAGCTTATTTAATTCGCAGAAGCCACAAATACAATTTTCCTTTTCTTCGCCACCATAAAAGAGAAGAACCTAAATGTAATACTCATGTCTCTCCTTGAACACCTTCCGAAATTTTTTCGTCACAAAGAGGCGTTCGGTGTTGTCTTCCGTATGGTATAAAGTTTATTACAGACGATACACTAGAATGGAAGCATTTGTACGTAGACTGTTTAGGTTCTTATGTTGGTAACGCCATGTAGCGCTCTATATAAAAATAACTGACTGTGCTGTGTGCATTCTGTGGCTGGTTTGCATTATTGGAACATTGATATTGTAGTGTTGGGTAGTTGGCTGTTAACAGCGCGTAGTAGCGTTGCGCGGTTGGAGGTGAGCCGTCAGCAGTGGTGGATGTGAGTAGAGAAATGGCGAAATTTTGAGAGCGGATGATCTGGACGTCTGTCCATCAGACACAGTAAATTTGTGAGACTGGATGTCATGAAAAGCTATATATATATATTACGACTTTTAAACACTATTAAGGTAAATGCATTGTTTGTTCTCTATCAAAATCTTTCACTTGCTAACTATGCCTATCAGTAGTTAGTGCCTTCGGTAGTTTGAACCTTTTATTTAGTTGGCAGTAGTGGCGCTAGCTGTATTGCGGTGGTTCGAGTAACGAAGATTTTTGTGAGGTAAGTGATTTGTGAAAGTTATACGGTAATGTTAGTCAGGGCCATTATTTTGTAGGGATTATTGGAAGTCAGATTGCGTTGCGCTAAATATATTGTGTGTGAGTTTGGTGTTGATCAGAATAGGTAAAGAGCGAAATGTCTGAGTACGTTCAGTTTTGCTCAGCTGTTTGAAAATCAAAAAGCGTAAGAGTTTTATCATCACAGTAATTCATAAATTATTCTAAGAGGACGTTTCATATGTCGACCCTTAGCCGAGGATACCTCCATGGAATCTTCTTATTTTTTCTTGTAGTTTCTGTAATTAGTGTAGCTATTGTTTATTGCTAGCGCGTAATTATAGAGAGAATTTTCTTTTGTAGTTGTAGTTTTTCATTTTTGTACAGTAAAACAGTTGTGGCATGCATGTAGATTTGCACCAAGCGTTTCGTAGCAGCGCTTGCAATTAACTAGATATTATTTTCAGTGCTTTGTTAATGTGTTTTCTTACTTTTGCTCTTCAAGTTGTGCTTTTCTTGTAATCGTGTGAAATACGTGATAATTAAGGCGTCTGAAAAACGTAACACTAGGCTCCAAAGTAAACCGAGAAATGACAGTGAAGACGAAAGCAGTGTGTTAGCGCCACCGTGTAATGAATTAACTAATGTTCAAAGTAGTAATTTGGTAAATGTGCATAGGGAAATGGAGCGGGCTGCAAAGAATGGCGTAGACAGTGAAACAATTAGTGAACAGGGAAGCATTATCGATCGATCAATCGACAACAGCTCGCCTCAGGAATCCAAAATGACAGAACACAATCTTGCAAATACTGTAGTTTCAGGTTTTGCGTCCTCACCGTTTTCTCAAATAAGTCAACACACACTTTGCGCTTTTCAAAATGCGAATATTGCCGATTCAACTGCACTGCCGAATAGCACTGAGGAACATGTTTCAGACACCAGTGCACTGTTATTACAGTTAATGCAACAAATGGAACAAAGGCTACAAAAGTTAGACACAACGCTTGAACAAAATCAGAAACAAGTGGGACAAAATCTTGAAAAGTTCGACACAATCGAACAAAAGCTTCAAAAGTTATACATAATGGAACAACCCCAGAGACAAACGCACCAGCAGTTAGACGCAATGGAACAAAATCTTCAAAAGTAAGAAACCACACTTGAACGAACACCTGAAGATTTAACTACTGAGTTACATAAAATCGAATCGAAATGTCATAATGTCTGTCATGACGTAAAAACACAAATTTGTTAGCATTTTAAACCTATTTTTTCGCGGCATGAAAATGCATTACAGAATCAAGAATCAGCCACAAAAGAACTGCAAACTTGCAAACTATTGTTCATGAAAATCATGAGCCCTTGCGGGCTAAAATTGACTCAGTTGCACCTGCCGATTCGGTTACGCAACTTGCAAAAACTCAGGAAAACTTAAAGGACACAGTAGATACGATTTCAACACAAATGGACACTCTGAAACTGGTTTCAGGAAAACTCATTGAGGAAATAAGTTCACTATCGGAGAAAGTAGCCGAACTTTCGGATCAGTTCACTAACTTATCTACAAAGGTAGATGATGATCTGAATGACACAAGACTTGTAGCCATCACTGACACAGAAGAGTATGAACAGATTAAGAAATTCAAACAAAATCAGAATCAAATTAATACGCAACACAAATGAGAAATCCGGGACGTACAAGATCACTTGGCCCAAGTAACACAAGAAGTACATATTTCACAGGACACTCAAGCTCCAACACGGGAAGAGGGGCTTAGAAATAACACAGAGCATTTCGGAAGTTATGAAAGAATTTGGCAAGGTGCGAGACGGAACCACCGAAAAGAAGTAACAATGACCGATATGCGAATCACCGACATAATGATTTTGACTATAAGCTGTTCATTACTACACATAAATTCAAAATATTTAAGAATTCTGGCAACGACATTCATCCACAAGCGTGGCTCCATCAATTCTCTCATTGTCTTCCTCCCTACTGGTCATGGAGCAAAGGTTAGAATTTATGTGTGGCTACTAAGAGAATGAACCAGCTGTAAGAATGCGATCGGTTATTCAAGATTGTCACAGTGAAGGAGAATTTTATCATGTCTTCCTCTCAGCATATTGGTCTCAATGTACACAAGACCGAGTAATACATAGCATCATAATGCTGAAACATTTCAAACAATCTGAAGTTTCTTGTCTTGTCAAATATTTCGAAGACATGTTACATAAGAATCAGTACCTCTCAAACCCATACAGCCCCTCAGAACTCATCCGCATTTGCTTAATCAAATTGCATGAACTTTTACGACATATTATTTTGGCAGGACGTTGCAAAGACGACATTGAAGATTTTCAGGGACTGGAAATTGACACTGATGATCGCGGAACGCGAAAACAGTAGCACAACACTCACAGGTCACATCCGTCACAATTCAGCGATGAAAGAAATAAAAACTGGACACGACAAGGCTATTCTCACAACACAAATCGTGAACAAAACAGACACCACCCATATGACAACCGTTGGCATAGTAGTAATAATTACAGGGAAGGATCACCTCTCTGCGGTAGTGACAGTTATTATCATGGGAGACAGAATAACTTCAGACGCAACGGTCCACCGTGCCGTTACGATTCAGGGAGACATTCTCAACCATGTGACCAACAAGAAAGAAATTATGGAATCTACCGACATGACGACAGACGATATAATCGTAATAGCAACAGACCAGAATTTAATCAGAACTGGCGGGTTTCAAACAGGGCAGGGCCCTCTCGACAAAGTGAATTTGTAGAAGTTAGATCTCCAAATTCCAATAACGACAGGCGCCAACAAAGAAACAGTCAATGACTCGCACCGCAGGCAGCCACGTGCGCCGGCTGGCTCAGGGAAAAATAACATAGACGTTAACCTTGAGAAAATTCCAGTATTCTTTCCCGACGTATACCACATGATAATTGCGTTGAATTTGAAACTCTGCGTACTAGAGAGGGTAAAAGGATTGCACCACATTTCACATGTAAAGAAATGCATTGAGAAGTTATATGAAAAATATTTGGGAAAAATGAGTATTGTACAATGAGAAAAATTTATTTAGAAAGAGGATATGAACAAAACAGTAAGGTTTAGGGACAACAGGTATAGATAGGACTTTTTGGGAATAATGACGAATGAAGGGAGATCTCCAAGAAGTAAAGAAAGTTTTGTTTGCGAAATACTGCAGTAAAACAAACTCTGTCCTTTCCTTTTGTGTTATTCCGCTAGGTCTTTGTGTACCCTTGTGTATTTGTGTTCTCCCTGTCTTTATATTTTTATCTGATAAGAGATATGTTGTAGAATTTTTCTAATACTATTTTATTTTCTTTGTAAAGATGTTTAGACATTAATTATTCTGTTCTATTTCAATGCTCATATGTAAAATTAATGTTGCAAACTATTCTCATTATTTTATTTATTTACTTATGTCATAATTCCTGTAACACTGATGTACATGTTTATTTCAATTCTTTTGTAAATCCTGTATTACTACAAATGTTATCTGTACTGTTATGTTCTTTAATGATGTATTTTGTACCTTTGTAATTGTATTCTTATGTTTCAAATTTATAATTGTATAGACATCAGTTCTTCAAATTAAGCTTCATTTCAATGCACACGTTTCTGTTGGTCATAGTATATGCACAATATGTGAAAAAGGGACTTTTAGTGCTTGCACATGTGTTAATAATTCAGCAAGGGACTGGTTAACAGCATCGCTGGTTCTAAGGACAATTCCAAAAACTTTGTGAGTGCACAAGTGGTGTTTATGGACTTGCTATATTGTCTGCAGGACTCTTAGATGGTGATTGAGAACACCTGCACAGTCGCAACAGATAGCTGCTGGCCATCTATACAAGGACTGCAGTGGGTCTGCACCTTTGATGACCACCAATACCATTATTTCTACAGGATTGCAGTGGGTCTGCACCTCTGGTGGCCCACCAGGACTACAGTGCGTCTGCTCTGGGATGACCTACCACCAATATTCTTCAAAACTTCGACTGATTCTGCGGTGGGTTTGCTCTGTTGTGGCCCATTACCTGTCTGCATGCCAAGAGTCACAGCACTGTCTTTCCGTTGGAAGGACAACACTACTTCTTCAAGACTGCACGGAAATCCACAACTTCTGTTTGCATTTTCTTTTACTGCTCACACTTTGTGCATAAAATTGTAATTACTACTGCGATGAATGATCAGGACTGCATTTATGGACTGTGAGAAAATCTTTGCTCTTGACCAGCAGTGTATCAATAAGTGTGTGCATTTGATATCTTTGTTTCTGTAATAACGTATTTTTTTTTCAAAACTGTATTAGTCACTGCCCAAAACAATTTGTAAATTTTTTTTGTGGCGAGCTTGGTGGCTATGTAAGTAGGTTGTTTAGGTTTTTATGTTGGTAACGCCATGTAGCGCTCTATATGAAAATCACTAACTGTGCTGTGTGCAGTCTGTGGCTGGTTTGCATTGTTGGAACATTGTTATTGTAGTGTTGGGAAGTTGGCTGTCAACAGCGCGTAGCGTTGCGCGGTTGGAGGTGAGCCGCCAACAGTGGTGGATGTGGGGAGAGAAATGGCGGAGTTTTGAGAGCGGATGATCTGGATGTCTGTCCATCAGAGACAGTAAATTTGTGCGACTGGATGTCATGAAAAGCTATATATATATATATATATATATATATATATATATATATATATATATATATATATATATATATATATATATAATGACTTTTAAACACTATTAAGGTAAATGCATTGTGTGTTCTCTATCAAAATCTTTCATTTGCTAACTATGCCTATCAGCAGTTAGTGCCTTCAGTAGTTTGAACCTTTTATTTAGCTGGCAGTAGTGGCGCTCGCTGTATTGCAGTAGTTCGAGTAACGAAGATTTTTGTGAGGTAAGTGATTTTTTTTGTATGGATTATTGAAAGTCAGACTGCGTTGCGCTAAAAATATTGTGTGTCAGTTTAGTGTTTCAGAATAGGTAAAGAGCAAAATGTCTGAGTACGTTCAGTTTTGCTCAGATGTTTGAAAATTAAATAGCGTAAGAGTTTTATCAGCACAGTAATCCATCAATTTTTCTAAGGGGACGTTTCACATTGAACGTCGCCATTAAAATCGCTATTCGAAGTAAATTGTAAGTTGTTACAATGTTGGGAAGTTTCTGCTATTTGTGTTTATGTTATCACCCAGAGAACATTTGTTGCCTTCATTCAGTTGCTTAGCTTGTAGATCTTTGTCTAATTTATTTTTGTATGGAGAATAGATGGAGTATGAAGTATAGATGATGATCAAGATATGCTATCTCTATTGGACGTCTCGTTTTTCTGTGGCGGTGATATTTGCAAGTATATAAACAAAGTTTTCGAAAAATAAAAACGAAGAATGTATAAGAATACCTAGAAGAGCAAGGAACACTTGCATCAGAGCTTTCAGATATTACATACAACCATATACGTCACCTTGGAAAAATATCCTTTCCATTATCAAAGAAAAACTGACAGAATAAGACCAGTGTGTAGTAAACTACTACTCTTCGAACCTGTATGACCCTTACTCTCCTTGCATAAGACGCACATGAAACAGCTGACACAAATTTTTGAAAACTTACCTATAGAAATTTCGCGAAATTGTAACAACCTTTCTTGAAAAACAAAGAAAGCAATGATCGTAATCGGTCGAAATCACTGTAGAGTGTCATGCAAGTCCTCAGAGATAGGGTATAATATTCCCACAAAGCAACATGTTCCAACAAAGGAGAGACGCCAATGTGGCAAAATTACCCATGTATTCTGTGACATATTAATATCTCTATCTATTCGGGATTTCTTGATGCAGACAGTAAACATGAAAACAATAACTTTACAATGTCCCACAGTGCTGCAGGGGAAGACGAGACGGGCAGTTTGATATGAATGACGAATCTGCGAAACAAATTTAGTCGACATGTCCATGGTTTTGAGTCATGAGTGCACCAATGTTCAGGCGCCTAAGTTGCATCGTTTAATATCGAAATGACTTCAGTCCGCGTCTCCTGTACATTATTTCCAGAAACAAATGACTGGAAAAACAGCCTTAGTCCAGGACCTAAGTTGTTTTGCTTGTCAGGTTTGCAATTTTTTCCTTAAATATATCAATACTTGTTTTTCACCTAGCGTTAAAGAACTCTGACTGTCTTTGTGACGGATGTCCAGACCAGAATAAAAACAAGACTGTCATAAGGTTCTTAATGGATGTTATTTTAAATTGCGGGCAACCGCAGCCAGGTTTCCACATTTTGAAATAAATAATCTCCATTGGCTGTAGAAAATTTTTTTAGTAAAAGTCACGAACGGTTTCATGTCAAAAGAAGATGCACCGTCAGGTTATAAAGGTTCTTTTGAACAAGTCAGCCGGCCGCGGTGGTCTCGCGGTTCTAGGCGCGCAGTCCGGAACCGTGCGACTGCTACGGTCGCAGGTTCGAATCCTGCCTCGGGCATGGATGTGTGTGATGTCCTTAGGTTAGTTAGGTTTAAGTAGTTCTAAGTTCTAGGGGACTGATGACCACAGCAGTTGAGTCCCATAGTGCTCAGAGCCATTTGAACCATTTTTTTAACAAGTCATCGCAGAAAAATAAATTATCTTACAGCCACACCCCATCACTCCCGTCAAGCTGTAAACAAATAGAGCGGCGAAAACGGTAGTACATATTTACGAAGAAGAGGGTAGCAGAACCGTGACACAAGCACGAAGGCTCTTGAACGGCGCCAGGCAAGGCAGTACCTACCGATAATCAATGGGGAAGATTTCTCATAGACGCTTCCTGAACGTCACGCTTTTCTGCCATCAGATATAAATTTTCTAGTAGTGAAAAGAAGACGCAGACTTGTGGACAGATTTTGCTCAATGAATGAAGTATGTAAACACGTAGTTAACTCTAGCGACGAAGAAAATCTTGCTTTCGTTGCAAGAGGAGATGTTCAGGACTACAACTGTGGTGCCATTATTAGAAAAGGAATTTCAGTTCTATAGAGACATCTACCCCCCATGAACCATGGACCTTGCCGTTGGTGGGGAGGCTTGCGTGCTGCAACGATAAAGATAGCAGTACCGTAGGTGCAACCCCAACGAAGGGGTATCTGTTGAGAGGTCAGACAAACGTGTGGATCCTGAAGAGGGGCAGCAGCCCTTTCAGTAGTTGCAAGGGCAACAGTCTGGAAGATTGACTGATCTGGCCTTGTAATACTAACCAAGACGGCCTTGCTGTTTTGGTACTGCGAACGGCTGAAAGCAAGGGGAAACTACGGTTGTAATTTTTCCTGAGGGCATGCAGTTTTAGTGTATGGTTAAATAATGATGGCGTCCTCTTAGGTAAAATATTCCGGAGGTAAAATAGTCCCCCATTCGGATCTCCGAGCGGGGACTGCTCAAAAGGACATCGTTATCAGGAGAAAGAAAACTGGAATTCAACAGATCGGAACGTGGAATGTCAGATCCCTTAATCGGCCAGATAGGTTAGAAAATTTAAAAAGGGAAATGGATAGGTTAAAGTTAGATATATTGGCATTTACTGAAGTTTGGTGGTAGGAGGAACAGGACTTTTGGTCAGGTGACTACAGGGTTATAAATACAACATCAAGTAGGGGTAATGCAGGAGTAGGTTTAATAATGAATAAAAAAAATAGGAGTGCGGGTAAGCTACTACAAACAGCACAGTGAACGCATTATTGTGGCCAAGATAGACACGAAGCCCATGCCGACTTCAGTAGTACAGTTATATATGCCAACTAGCTCAGCAGATGATGAAGACATTGAAGAAATGCATGATGAGATAAAAGAAATTATTCGGGTAGTGAAGGGAGACGAAAATTTAATAGTCATGGTTGGCTGGAATTTGAGAGTAGGAAGGGAGAGAAGGAAACATAGTAGATGAATATGGATTGGGGATAAGAAATGAAAGAGGAAGCCGTCTGGTAGAATTTTGCGCAGAGCATAACTTGATCATAGGTAAAACTTGGTTCAAGAATCATGAAAGAAGGTTGTATACATGGTAGAAACCTGGAGATACTAAAAGGTATCAGAGAGATTATATAATGGTAAGACAGAGATTTAGGAACCAGGTTTTAAATTGTACTATTGGTTATGAACTCTAGATTAAAACTGAAGAAACTGCAAAAAGGTGGGAATTTAAGGAGATGAGACCTTGATAAACTGACTAAACCAGAGGTTGTAGAGAGTTTCAGGGAGAGCATAAGAGAACAATTGACAGGAATCTGGGAAAGAAATACAGTAGAATAAGAATGGGTAGCTCTGAGGGATGAAGCAGTGAAGGCAGCAGAGGATCAAATAGGTAAAAAGACGAGGTCTGGTAGAAATCCCTGGGTAGCAGAAGAAATATTGAATTACATTGTTTAATTGAAGAAAGGAAAAAAAATATAAAAATGCAGTAAATGAAGCACGAAAATAGAAATACAAACGTCACAAAAATGAGGTCGACAGGAAGTTCAAAGCTGCTAAGCAGGGATGGCTAGAGGACATATGTAAGAATATAGAGGCTTATCTTACTAGGGGTAAGATAGATACTGCCTACAGGAAAATTAAAGAGACCTTTGGAGAAAAGAGAACCACTTGTACGAATATCAAGAGCTCAGATAGAAACCCAGTTCTAAGCGAAGAAGGGAAAGCAGAAAGGTGGAAGGAGTATATAGAGGGTCTATACAAGGGATATGTACTTGGAGGACAATATTATGGAAATGGAAGAGGATGTAGATGAAGATGAAATTGGAGATACGCTACTGCGTGAAGAGTTTGACAGAGCACTGAAAAACCTGAGTCGAAACAAGGCCCATGGAGTAGACAACATTCCATTAGAACTACTGACAGCCTTGGGAGAACCAGTCCTGACAAAACTCTACCATCTGGTGACCAAGATGAATGATAAAGGCGAAATACACTCAGACTTCAAGAAGAATATAATAATTCTAATCCCAAAGAAAGCAGCTGTTGACAGATGTGAAAATTACCGAACTATCAATTAAATAAGTCACAGCTGAAAGAGACTAACGCGAATTCTTTACAGACGAATGGAAAAACTGATAGAAGCCGACCTCTGGGAAGATCAGTTTGGATTCCATAGCAATGTTGGAACACGTGAGGCAATACTGACCCTACGACTTATCTTAGAAGAAAGATTAAGGAAAGACAAACCTACGTTTCTAACATTTGTAGACTTACTGAAATTTATTGACAATGTTGACTGGAATACTCTCTTTCGAATTTTAAAGGTGGCAGGGGTAAAATACAGGAAGCGAAAGGCTGTTTACAATTTGTACAGAAACCAGATGGCAGTTATAATAGTCGAGGGGCATGAAAGGAAAGCAGGGTTTGGGTAGGGAGTGAGACAGGTTTGTAACCTCTCCCCGATGTTATTCAATCTGTATACTGAGTAAACAGTAAAGGAAACAAAAGAAAAATTCGGAGTAGGTATTAAAATCCAGGGAGAAGAAATAAAAAATTTTAGGTTCGCCGATGAAATTGTAATTTTGTCAGAGACACCAAAGGACTTGGAAGAGCAGTTGAATGGAATGGACATTGTCTTGAAAGGAGGATATAAGATGAACATCAACAAAAGCAAAACGAGGGTCATGGAATGTAGTCGAATGAAGTCGGTTGATGCTGAGGGAATTAGATTAGAAAATGAGACATTTAAAGCAGTAAAGGAGGTTTGCTATTTGGGGAGAAAAATAACTAATGATGGTCGAAGTATAGAGGATATAAAGTGTAGAATGGCAATGGCAAGGAAAGCGTTTCTCAAGAAGAGAAAATTGTTAACATTGAGTATAGATTTAAATGTCAGGAAGTCGTTCTGTATGGAGTGTAGCCATGTATGGAAGTGAAACTTGAACGAAAAATAGTTTAGACAAGAAGAAAATAGAAGCTTTCGAAGTGTGGTGCTACAGAAGAATGCTGAAGATACGATGGGTAGATCACATAGCTAATGAGGAGGTACTGAATAGAATTGGGGAGAAGGGGAGCTTGTGGCACAACTTGACAAGAAGAAGGGACCAGTTGGTACGACAAGTTAGAGGCATCATAGGATCACAAATTTAGCACTGGAGGGCAGCGTGGAGGGTAAAAGTCGTAGAGGGAGACCAAGAGATGAATATACTAAGCAGATTCAGATGGATGAATGCTGCAATAAGTACCGGGAGATGAAGAAGCTTGCACAGGATAGAATAGCATGGAGACCTGTATCAAACCAGTCTCAGGACTGAAGACCACAACAACAACATATGAGGGCATGCAATATTCCTCTGTGCCTTGCGTATATTTTACTTCCACTCAGATACGTTCATTTTATCTCCCTTTATTCAAGTGCTTTTGCGCTGCGCTCGCTACCACAGCATTCGGTTGTCAGTCATGTTGCCTGTACTTGCAACATCGTTCATCGAACTATAATTTTGTGGTTGATCACTGGTACATAAAAAAAATTGAGGTGGAAATAATTTAAAAAGCAGATTCATGACGTCAGATATAACGACATTTCAACTAAAATACGCTTTGGACAGAAATGTTGGTTACAATGTTATTAAAGAGAACGATTCAATTATAACTTTTGTGATCATCCTTGCAGCTGGCTTCTGCAGGATAACTGAACTAAGTTTAATCATCCTCAACAGAGTTGCTGAAAAGACGGCTGTAACATCACCCTTATAGTTATTTTAATGTTCCACAATAACGCCGCGCAGCATCATTCAAATTGAAACTGGACGTGGATACTTCTACATTATAGTAAAGATAGTTTTGAAATTCATTGTGTGGTATGTACGCCTGTTGAAACTACACTCCTGGAAATGGAAAAAAGAACACATTGACACCGGTGTGTCAGACCCACCATACTTGCTCCGGACACTGCGAGAGGGCTGTACAAGCAATTATCACACGCACGGCACAGCGGACACACCAGGAACCGCAGCGTTGGGCGTCGAATGGCGCTAGCTGCGCAGCATTTGTGCACCGCCGCCGTCAGTGTCAGCCAGTTTGCCGTGGCATACGGAGCTCCATCGCAGTCTTTAACACTGGTAGCATACCGCGACAGCGTGGACCTGAACCGTATGTGCAGTTGACGGACTTTGGGCGAGGGCGTATAGTGGGCATGCGGGAGGCCGGGTGGACGTACCGCCGAATTGCTCAACACGTGGGGCGTGAGGTCTCCACAGTACATCGATGTTGTCGCCAGTGGTCGGCGGAAGGTGCACGTGCCCGTCGACCTGGGACCGGACCACAGCGACGCACGGATGCACGCCAAGACCGTAGGATCCTACGCAGTGCCGTAGGGGACCGCACCGCCACTTCCCAGCAAATTAGTGACACTGTTGCTCCTGGGGTATCGGTGAGGACCATTCGCAACCGTCTCCATGAAGCTGGGCTACGGTCCCGCACACCGTTAGGCCGTCTTCCGCTCACGCCCCAACATCGTGCAGCCCGCCTCCAGTGGTGTCGCGAGAGGCATGAGTGGAGGGACGAATGGAGACGTGTCGTCTTCAGCGATGCGAGTCGCTTCTGCATTGATGCCAATGATGGTCGTATGCGTGTTTGGCGCCGTGCAGGTGAGCTCCACGATCAGGACTGCATATGACCAAGGCACACAGGGCCAACACCCGGCATCATGGTGTGGGGAGCGATATCCTACACTGGCCGTACACCTCTGGTGATCGTCGAGGGGACACTGAATAGTGCACAGTACATCCAAACCGTCATCGAACCCATCGTTGTACCATTCCTAGACCGGCAAGGGAACTTGCTGTTCCAACAGGACAATGCACGTCCACATGCATCCCGTGCCGCTCACGTGCTCTAGAAGGTGTAAGTCAACTACCCTGGCCAGCAAGATCTCCGGATCTGTCCCCCATTGAGCATGTTTGGGACTGGAAGAAGCGTCGTCTCACGCGGTCTGCACGTCCAGCACGAACGCTGGTCCAACTGTGGAAATGGCATGGCATGCCGTTCCACAGGACTACATCCAGCATCTCTACGATCGTCTCCATGGGAGAATAGCAGCCTGCATTGCTGCGAAAGGTGGATATACACTGTACTAGTGCCGACATTGTGCATGCTCTGTTGCCTGTGTCTATGTGCCTGTGGTTCTGTCAGTGTGATCATGTGATGTATCTGACCCCAGGAATGTGTCAATAAAGATTCCCCTTAGTGGGACAATGAATTCTCGGTGTTCTTATTTCAATTTCCAGGAGTGTAGTATGTCAACATGCACTGAAGAGCCAAAAAAGTAGGTATATCGTGCAGGGCCCCCGCGAGCACACACAAGTGCCGGGACACGACGTGGCGTGGACTCAACTAATGTCTGAAGTACTGTTGGAGGGAATTGACACAACGAATCCTGCACAGCTGTCCATAAATCCGCAGATTACGATGGGGTAGAGATCTCTTCTGAACAGCATGTTACAAGGCATCTCAGATATGCTGAATAATATTCATGTCTGCGGAGTCTGGTGGCCAGTGGAAGTATTTAAACTCCGAAGAGTGTTTCTGGAGCCACTCTGTAGTAATTCTGGACATGTAAGTGGACATGAATGGATGCAGATGATCAGACACGATGCTTAGGTACATGTCACCTGTCAGAATCGTAATTGGACGTATCTACATCTACATCTACATCCGTACTCCGCAAGCCACCTGACGGTGTGTGGCGGAGGGTACACTGAGTACCTCTATCGGTTCTCCCTTCTATTCCAGTCTCGTATTGTACGTGGAAAGAAGGATTGTCGGTATGCTTCTGTGTGGGCTCTAATCTCTCTGATTTTATCCTCATGGTCTCTTCGCGAGATATACGTAGGAGGGAGCAATATACTGCTTGACTCTTCGGTGAAGGTATGTTCTCGAAACTTCAACAAAAGCCCGTACCGAGCTACTGAGCGTCTCTCCTGCAGAGTCTTCCACTGGAGTTTATCTACCATCTCCGTAACGCTTTCGCAATTACTAAATGATCCTGTAACGAAGCGCGCTGCTCTCCGTTGGATCTTCTCTATCTCTTCTATCAACCCTACCTGGTGCGGATCCCACACTGCTGAGCAGTATTCAAGCATTGGGCGAACAAGCGTACTGTAACCTACTTCCTTTGTTGTCGGATTGCATTTCCTTAGGATTCTTCCAATGAATCTCAGTCTGGCATCTGCTTTACCGACGATCAACTTTATATGATCATTCCAGGTGTATCAGGTGTATCATATCACTGCTACCGCACACGTCCCACACCATTACAGAGCCTCCATCAGCTTGAACAGTCCCTTGCTGATATGCAGGGTCCATGGGTTCATGAAGTTGTCTCCATACCCGTACACATCCATCCGCTCGATACAATTTGAAACAAGACTCGTCCGCGCAGGGCAGGTAACATGTTTCCAGTCATCATTAGCACAATGTCAGTATTGGCGGGCCCAGGCAAGGCGTAGACCTTTGTGTCGTGCAGTCATCAAGGGTACAGGAGTGGGCATCCGGCTCCGAAAGCCCATATCCATGATGTTTCGTTGAATGGCTCGCACGCTGACACTTGTTGATGGCCCAGCCGTTGAAATCTGCAACAATTTGTCGAAGGGTTGCACTTACGCCACGTTGAACGATTCTCTTCAGTCGTCGTTTGTCTGCTCTTGCAGGATCATCTTTTTCCGGCCACACTATGTCGGAGGTCTCATGTTTTACAGTATTCCTGATGTTCACGATACACTCGACAAATGGTCGTGCGGGAAAATCCCCACTTCATCACTACTGTGGAGATGCTGTGTCCCATCGCTCGTTCGCCGACTGTAACACCACGTTCAGACTCACTTAAATCTTGATAACCTACCATTGCATTAGCAGTAACCGATCTAATAATTGCGTCAGACACTTGTTGCCTTGTATATATTATACCTGGTTGCATATTTCTGTATTTGAATACACGTGCCTATACCAGTTTCTTTGGCACTTCAGTGTATATGTATAGGGTCATACTTTCTGCTTTTATACCGATGTGAGTTCTTTAAACTGACTGAAGTTCAAAAAACAGTTAAGCTAGTAGTGATGTGTGGGAAGCCTTTTACGTCGCTAAATGATTAGCTTTTTTTGCCAAACGCCGTCACGAGCTATTTCTAATTATTTTTAAATTTTTATATCGTTCAGCTTATTGACAAATGACAGCCGTGAGAAGCCTGATGGAAAATACAGGTGCTGATACCAGCAACGGTATTTTAACAAAGGCTTAACGCGCAGCATTCCTGAATAAATGCCCACGGTATTCGAGGCGGAATGCGCACGAAAGCTTTGAAGGATTATCACCTTCTCTTTGCTGAAATTGAAGCAAATGAGATCTGGAATTGCAACAACGCTCTGTTTTCTGCTCTTCTGGATCCTCTTGCCGCCAATTAAAATGTCGGCACGTAGAAAGGAAGGTCGGTGTGTCAGCTAGTGATCGTGACACTGAAATGTAGAGGAAAATAACGCACTGTAGTATCCGCTGGAAGCAAATGTCACGAATGAGTCAACGAGAAATGCAAAACTTGCTCACGTTTCTTCAATACCTCTATTGTGCGGAGTTGTATTAATAAAACTGTTCGCATTCAAGACAGGACATGAACCGGTTTAAAGATCCCTCTCAGTCTCTAGGACATAGTATTGATGTCAGAATAATTATTTCCAGGTGGAAACGTTTTAAAACTGCTAGGGGAGTACACCTAATGCACCCGCCATTCATCTCATACGTCAAACACGATATTACGTTCAATTTACCCTTGAAAACCGTGTATTCGAACCTACTAACAGGCATAAAGCAAGAAGTCGGTTGTTAATTTGATGATGTGGGTAAGGGCCATATAACAGCCGTAGCATAAGAAATAACTCATATTTTAGTCGACAACTGTAATAATATTGTACATAACAGATTTAGATTTTTTTCAAGCAGGCAAATATTAGTCACTGAAATCAGGGGAATAAAATGCGCTGACGTTGATCATCAGGTTTTACAAGTTAGAAAGGACATCAATATCTTGAATTGTACGATCTGGTTATCTTTCGATTCTTAAAAATGATTGAGTGAAAAAAGGCTGTGTGTGAATGGTAACTGATGCTCCGCTAACGATGAACATTGCGCTCTCTATTCTTTCAACTCCTAAGGATGAGTGACTCCGAATGTTTTCTTTAACATAGGCTCAGTTGTGGTGGACATTGACCACTTGATGCAGACGTTCTGTGTTGGCTGGCTGCTTCAGAAAAGTGACCGATGTGAGGATGAGTAATACTATTTTAACATTCGTTCCCAGAAAACAGCTCAGGGCCCTCCCGCACTGTGAAGCCACGGCAGATCTGCTGGCCACTCCGCTGACAGCCCTCCGGTCTGGCAGTAGAAGGCGCCAGCACAGACGCCAGAGAAACGTCTTCAGCCTCTGCCCGGTAGAAAAGCTACAAGCTTTGTGTGCAAGTTCGAAATTGCAAGGGAAAGCAGGTAAAGAAGTTTTTGGCACATTCTTTCATTGCTGATCGTGACATGAAGATGTTATTTGACAAGCTTTATAATGATTTAAGATTTTACAGTGCTAGAGTTACCAGTATCTTGAGAATATCATTCTGTTCATTTGCCGAGGTAGTGGTGAGTTACCGAGAGTAACAGATGAAAGAAGTCACTGCTTTAAGGAAAGTAACCTCACCAGAGGAAAAGCTTTTCGTGACCTGTGTACTCGGTAGCTAACTATTTGTTGTCTTCCGTGATATTTACAGTTCTAGTTTTAACTGCAAAGTACGGGTGTTTAAAAAAGGATTTTACAACTTTAAAAATTCATATAAATTAATTGAAAGTAGATGTACAGCTGGATTTAGTGTCTTTTTATAGGGAAACACATTAGGTCTTTTTACGTTATTCTAAAGATGTTGTATGTGGCTTCCGTTGGTTATCCTACACCCATCCCATCGGAAGTCAATTTCTTCCCAAACTCGCTGTAGCACTGCAAGTGTAACTTGCTCAGTGGCGGCATAAACCGTTGCTCTAAGTTCAGGTAGAGAAGCCGGAACAAGAGGTACAAACACGATATCCGTGATGAAGCCCCGTTAAAAAAAAACATCGGGTGGTGTCAGATCTGTGGAAGTTGGATTCCATGCAATTGGTGCATCACAGCCAATCCATTGACCCTCCAGAGCGGTCACTGAGAAACTCCTGGACGTCAGCCATTTAGTGGGGTGGTGCACTCTTTTGCATGAAGGAAACATTTCGTTCTTGGTCATCCTCATCGATCAGCGGTATCAAAAATTTTGGTAACATATCGAGGTATATTATCCCGTTGACAGTTCTCTCACGGAAAATAAAGGGGCCGTACACTTCTTTCTTGCCCAATGCACTAAAAACGGTTAGGGCTATCACGAAAACGTTGCAATGTTTGACGCGTATTTTCACTGCTCCAAATTCTACAGTTATGTGTGTTAACCTTGCCACTTAAGTGAAAAGTCGACTCGTCAGAAAGGATGATTTTGGCCAAGAAAAGTTCATCCTCATAAAATCGATTTAAAATATCCGCACAGAAGTTCTTCCAATCAATTTTATCAGTGTCTTTTATTGCTTGTACGATCGTCAGTCTTCATGGTTTCAACTGCAAACGGTTTCCCAACACACGCCAAACAGTTTATGTGGGATTTGCAGTTCGCCAGATCCACACCCTGTCAATTTCCTAGGGCTATTGAGAAAATGTTGTCTCATTCACCGACGTCGTCAGATGTCTTGATGATTTCCCATGTCTTAAATGGTTCAAATGGCTCTGAGCACTATGCGACTTAACTTCTGAGGTCATCAGCCGCCTAGAACTTAGAACTAATTAAACCTAACTAACCTAATGACATTACACGCATCCATACCCCAGGCAGGATTCGAACCTGCGACCGTAGCGGTCGCTCGGTTCCAGGCTGTAGCGCCTAGAACCGTACCACCACTTCGGCAGGCTCCCATGTCTTAACCGAGCACCTTGCTTCTACAAAACATTTATGGCACTCAAATTGTAGGCCTACTAGGAGGATGTATAGCGCACATGGTACGGAAAGTACGCTGAACCACTGTCAGCGACTTCAGTTCTTCAAATCAAAACACACAGCTAGCACGCTCGGGTCCAGTGAACGCAGCCATTCTTAATGCAACTGCCGCTAACGCTCCTTACGGTGCTATTCGGCACCAGCGAACTATGCGAGAAGAACTTGACGTATTTCCATACACATTGACAGTACAATCATTTCTGTAGGTAGTATGAATTAGTTTATATGAATTTTGAAACTTGTAAAGTCTATTTCGAAACACGCTGTATACATAGAAATGATCTTCAATTTTTATTTGACCAGTACGATTATATAAACCGAAATTAAATTTACAAATGTTTTAGACAAGAAGTCTCCCTTACTTACATTTTTTTTCTTTACATGATTCTAGTGAGTCTGATGTGCCTGTCCCATTAGCACCACTTGCTGCAGCAGGAGATGTAGCTGTGCTATTTCCCACAGGAAGTAGATGTCGAGGAGAACGTACATAGCTGGGATGAGAAAACGTGTTTTGTCTGTGGTGTAAAGCTCCCATTGCCGGAGAGCAACAGGCTGTGAGGAAATTGAGTATCGATAATTTCCATGATCTCTAGCCAGCCAGAATCCAGGTGCGTTACTGCAAATAGTTTCAACGTGACTCCAATGTGGATCGGCTTAGTCTACGAACTGAGCTTCATTTGTGACTCTTGTAATACCCAACACTTCCCAGTTCGAGTTTAGAATAGTTCTGAGAGGAGTGTTACCAGTTGCTGTCCTCACTTGAATATTTCAGATAAAAGATTCTGTGTGAAAACTGTGAATAGCGCTCACGTGGGCGAATATAACTAGTTTCGGGTGAGCGGCACGTGGTACTTGGCGGCTCCATTGGCGTGATGGTGCGGCAAAACCTCGTGGGGGCTGCTCTGCTGGCAGAGCCATCACACTCAGGTGGATCCCAGGTGCGGGAGACTCCACTGCGTCCCATTCTTCTGTCTGACGTCTCTGCCAGCAGACCTGTCGTGGCATCCCAGTGCGGTAGGGCCGTTACTGTCGCAAGTGGGCTCCTAGCGTAAGTAGCCTTGCGTCCACAGAATTTTCTGCCACATGAAGAAACCTATCTAACGTTCACTGCCATTGAATCATCCAAAACCGCACTGCTTGATGAAACAGTGAAGCACCCCGAAGGGGACGCGGAAACGACGTCAGACTCCTCTTCATGAGAGGGTATGTGATATTAATGCAGTGGTTACAAAAACAAGTTAAATTTACAAAGAGGTTGGTAGCATGAGCCCACTGGCCAGTATGACGTTGCAGCCCCTATGGTCTGGATAACTGCACTGATTCGGTTGGGAAGGGTGTCATACATTCGCTGCGCCCTCTCCTGAAGCACCCTGGACCAGAACTATTGTTACTGGTCTTTGATATCCTGGATGCTGCCACTGGGATGGAGTAGGCTTCTGATCTGGTTCCACAAATTCTCTATTGGGAGGTGAAATCACGAAATCTTACTGGCCACAGGAATGCCTCAACGTCAGGCATATACGTCATAGAGATACATGTCATTTGTGGATAAGAACTGGCCTATTGAAAAATGGCACCATGACACTGTTGCCTGTGAAGTAACACTTGAGGACGCAGGGTGTCTGCGATGTACCTTTTACCACGCTTTCTCAAGCACTGTCATCCGTGACCTGAAGACATACCTAATGGCTCCCCACACCATTATTCCAGAAGTTGTTGGTTAGTTTCATGTTCCATTGATCTTTTGCGCGATAAAAACAATGATATAAATGAGTCATTCTACACAACAGAAATTAATCTGTAAATATGGTTACATAATGACCTTCTTTTTTAATATACAGATGCTATTAATTCCTACTGACCACCTTTACGCTTTACAATAATAGAGAGTCTTCTACCGAATGGAAAGTGTTTTTATTGAAAAACTTTTTCAGTTGTTTTTTTTTTTATTTTACTTTGCTTTGTGGCAGACATTTTACATCATTAGGTAAGTGACCAAAAATTTTGGTTGCAGCATTGCAGAAGCTTTTTAGTGCTAAAGGCAACCTTAATGTGGAGTAATGAATGACGTATTTTCCCTGGTATCGAAATCATGTACATCGTTATTCCTTTGGAACTTAAGAGGGTTATTTACAACAAACTCCATGAAGGAATAAATGTACCCTGAAGCAGTAGCCAAAATGCCTAACTCCTTAAACTGTTGTCTACGAGATGATCGTTTATGAGCACCACATAATATTCTTACACGCGTTTGTGAGTAATCAAGACCATCTTTCTTAAAGATGAGATGTAATTCGTAATTCAACCAGTATACTTCTGACTGGGAACAAATCACTTGTGGGTTTCCACTAGGCTCAGTCTAGGTCTGCTATGTTCCTCATATATGTAAACGATATTCCATCTAATACAAACAAGCAGAAGTAGTTCTTTATGACACTAGTATTTTAATCAAACCAAGCATACATACAGCAACAGAAGAAATGGTAAACAGTGTTCTGAAGTGTCATTGACCGCTTTTCTCCGAATAGTCTCACGCCCAGCTTCTGAAAGACACTACATATTTATTTGTGTACATCTAGATATCCCGTCTTGTAGCCTGTTGTACTGTCTCTCGTTTCACTACATTGAGTCTTTTGTCGGAATTATTGTTTTCTGACATAATGTGCATGCGGCTTGATTTTTTTTAAACTTTTGGATGTTTGTTGTAATGTGCAACGACTGCAGGATATATGCTAGCTCTTGCCCTTTTTCTTCCATTTTATACTTTAATCTCTCCAGCAATCCATCATTTTCTTACACGGCTGTTTAATGTTCTATCGGAGAAGGTAATGTGGAAAGTTATTTTTCAATAATGATAAAATTTATCATGGAATGGTTTAATAGAAATGTGAGCACTCCCTTCATTACAAATTTTATCAGGTCATCCCTTGCATAATTTTCTTAAAAGTATATGTTCTGAAGTCATTAATTTCCTAACTGGTTTCCACTGAGTAGTTTCTGTACTGTAAGGTACTATCTTATTTATTCGAACTGTTCATCACAATCAGGAATCACGAATCATTTGTTAGCGGGTATGGAGTTATTTGCTCGCTTTCAGCTTCATCCAAGAAAAAAAAAAACAGTTAGGATATTATAGCCTTTATTGACCTGTGTTGGAAAATTAATATACGGTGATCCAATTAGTGTTAGTCGTCTCTGGCTCTTGTTGGATGGGATATTTTTATGAGCATTGCTCTTACTCAGTGTTACATGGTAGCAGGTGTAAACATTCCTTATAGATATGTTGAGTAGTCCACGATGACACATCAGTATATCAGGCAACGCCATTCACGATATAGGGGTGGGCACGTCCTAATAGGATAACTGCTTACAGATATGATATGTGAATACTGCGCTGTGTTCCGATTAATAAACTTAAGATTGTGAAATGTAATCTTATAATCATTCTAGTCTCCAAATTTCCATTCAATTTAGTATTTATTATATGATCTTAAGTGTGATGATACTTGTTTAGGGAATCAAGACATTCATAGACAGAGATATCACTAACGAATGTGAGCATCTCTGCCTGTTAGTCGTCCGATACCTTAACTTGATACACTTCTGTTGCCGATCTGGAGACCCTTCACATTTGTACCTATGTGACAAAATTTCTGTTGTATTGAATGCTCATTCTTCGCCCAGAAAATAACAACAAAGGGCGTCGTGGCTTTATTAACAGAAGCAGTAATTTCCAATCATATCAAAGGGTGAAGTCAGTATCGATGTGCACGAATACCGTTCTCTCAAGCGACTTCCTCCTATTCAAATGAATATAAGACGCGTGTTTTGGCCCACACTCCAGAATGAAAGAAAAAAAGTTGTCTTTGACAATCTATCACGCTATTGCATCGAATACCAGTTGTGCTCCCACGCTCCGCCTACGACTTTATGCATCGCATCACTCAAGTACCCGCTTCTGCACGTTAGAGACGCGTGGCTGCTTCACAACGGCTCCTCCTACGACTATTGAGGATTACACCACGAAAATACACTACGGTAGGAAATTCTGCAAGCGTTCTGCAGCGACAGCCTCTGCAGTAGAACTTCCATCACTCTCAAGCACACTCCCTCTTTACATGTGAGCTACACGGAACAAGTCTAAATAGAACTTCTGTAAACCGCTTTAAAATGAAGTGGAGGCCTGATGCTAACATTTCTGGATTTCTACCTTAATGTACGTTATAATCCTTTTCTTTCTTCCTACTGATGAGAGAAGGACGGCCTTCTACATCTACATCTACATGCATACTCCGCAATACACCATACGGTGCGCGGCGGAGGGTACTTCGTACCACAACTATCATATTCTCTCCCTGTTCCACTCCCAAACAGAACGAGGGAAAAATGACTGTCTATATGCCTCTGTACGAGCCCTAATCTCTCGTATCTTATCTTTGTGGTCTTTCCGCGAAATATTAGTTGGCGGCAATAAAATTGTACTGCAGTCAGCCTCAAATGCTGGTTCTCTAAATTTCCTCACTAGCGATTCACGAAAAGAACTCCTCCTTTCCTCCAGAGACTCCCACCCGAGTCCTGAAGCATTTCCGTAACACTCGCATGATGATCAAACCTACCAGTAACAAATCTAGCAGCCCGCCTCTGAATTGATTCTATGTCCTCCCTCAATCCGACCTCATAGGGATCTAAAACGCTCGAGCAGTACTCAAGAATAGGTCGTATTAGTGTTTTATGAGCGGTCTTCTCAAAATTCTACCAATGAACCGAAGACGACTATCCGCCTTCCCCACAACTGCCATTACATGCTTGTCTCACTTCATATCGCTCTGCACTGTTACGCCCAAATATTTAATCGACATGACTGTGTCAAGCGCTACACTACTGATGGAGTGTTCAAACATCACGGGATTCTTTTTCCTATTCATCTGCATTAATTTACATTTATCTATATTTAGAGTTAGCTACCATTCTTTACACCAATCACAAATCCTGTCCAAGTCATCTTGTATCCTCCTACAGTCACTCAATAATCTATAGAGCATAGATCTTTTTAGGACAATATCCCAACAAACTGGGAGCCAAGGGTCTCCCATCTGGGAATAATTCGACGATATTTCCAGACTCGGCCTTCGCCTGATAACCGAGGATACCTGTAGCAAAACATTGGTCGGAACAGACAATGGTAGCTCTTCTGAGGTTGGACAAAGACAGCTTAGAACTATGCAAGACAGGTGCGAGTACGACAAATCACACAGTGGATGGGCAAAAACATGGGAACACCGAAACACAGCACTCTACCATGCCTAATATGGTGCTGCTTCCAGTCACCTCGTAATGGATAAATACGGGTTCGGAATGGTTTTCAAGATAATATTGTAGCGTTGTTCCTGCAAAATTGTGGCACGTTCAGGTAATGATGAAGGAAGTAAATAGCCTTCAGACATCCTCCGCTCTAAAGCAGGCAACAGAGTCACAATATAATTGACAAGTGACTTTGGTGGCAAGGGGAGATGCGACAGTTGATCCTTGTGTTGAGAAAAAAAAGTCCTGGAGGATGCGAGCTGTGTGAACAGGGGCCCAGTCGTTTTGGAACACAGCATCACCATTAGCGAACAACCATTGTATTATAGTGTTAACCTGATCAGCGAAAATAGTCACATAATTTTTAATTAATGCGATCTTGCAGAGGAACCATGTGGCTCATGGAATACCACCATGTGGCTGCCCAAATAATCTCCGAACCACTGTCGTCTTTCACTCTTTGGATGTAAACTCAGCCAGACGTTGGATATAGTGAGAAACAAGACTCGTCTGATCAAATAACGTTCTTTTCATTGCCCCACAGTAGACGTAATGTGGCTACTGTACTTTGGAACTCCATTATCAATGAATCAGAGGAAACACCATTGTCTGAGGCCATTACCCATCGGAGAGGCTGTTTCCAACTAGATAAAGCATGGAATGTAGTTATTGAAGGACTTCGTGCTCTGTACAACAGGTGTCGTTCTTGGTTTTACCGTGTGTTCGATGTGATATCGATGAGACTAGTTTTCACCACGGAAAGCGCTCTTAGCAGCGCATACGCTTGCACCAGAAACTCAAAACTTTCAAGCTACGCCGGTGCGGCGACAATTGAACACACAAAACAATGCGTCTGTGGGGTCTCAAGTAGTGGAGATCAGTGCACTTCCGCCAGATGACCGGCGGACTCTGTGCAGAAACATCGTGACAGAAGGCTACAGACATCCGACAGTTTGCCCCATGAAACTTGTGTCTGTGTGTGTGTTATGTGTGTTGTGTGTGTTGCGTGTTTGTGTGTGCATGTGCGTGTGGGAGGGGCACGGGGTAGTACAATATCCGTGTATATGTGTAAGACCTATAATGCTGGTAGCCAGGAGGTCTAGAACTGGATCTACACTCCTGGAAATTGAAATAAGAACACCGTCAATTCATTGTCCCAGGAAGGGGAAACTTTATTGACACATTCCTGGGGTCAGATACATCACATGATCACACTGACAGAACAACAGGCATATAGACACAGGCAACAGAGCATGCACAATGTCGGCGCTAGTACAGTGTATATCCACCTTTCGCAGCAATGCAGGCTGCTATTCTCCCATGGAGACGATCGTAGAGATGCTGGATGTAGTCCTGTGGAACGGCTTGCCATGCCATTTCCACCTGGCGCCTCAGTTGGACCAGCGTTCGTGCTGGACGTGCAGACCGCGTGAGACGACGCTTCATCCAGTCCCAAACATGCTCGATGGGGGACAGATCCTGAGATCTTGCTGGCCAGGGTAGTTGACTTACACCTTCTAGAGCACGATGGGTGGCACGGGATACATGCGGACGTGCATTGTCCTGTTGGAACAGCAAGTTCCCTTGCCGGTCTAGGAATGGTAGAACGATGGGTTCGATGACGGTTTGGATGTACCGTGCACTATTCAGTGTCCTCTCGACGATCACCAGAGGTGTACGGCCAGTGTAGGAGATCGCTCCCCACACCATGATGCCGGGTGCTGGCCCTGTGTGCCTCGGTCGTATGCAGTCCTGATTGTGGCGCTCACCTGCACGGCGCCAAACACGCATACGACCATCATTGGCACCAAGGCAGAAGCGACTCCCATCGCTGAAGACGACACGTCTCCATTCGTCCCTCCATTCACGCCTGTCGCGACACCACTGGAGGCGGGCTGCACGATGTTGGGGCGTGAGCGGAAGACGGCCTAACGGTGTGCGGGACCGTAGCCCAGCTTCATGGAGACGGTTGCGAATGGTCCTCGCCGATACCCCAGGAGCAACAGTGTCCCTAATTTGCTGGGAAGTGGCGGTGCGGTCCCGTACGGCACTGCGTAGGATCCTACGGTCTTGGCGTGCATCCGTGTGTCGCTGCGGTCCGGTCCCAGGTCGACGGGCACGTGCACCTTCCGCCGACCACTGGCGACAACATCGATGTACTGTGGAGACCTCACGCCCCACGTGTTGAGCAATTCGGCGGTACGTCCACCTGGCCTCCCGCATGCCCACTATACGCCCTCGCTCAATGTCCGTCAACTGCACATACGGTTCACGTCCACGCTGTCGCGGCATGCTACCAGTGTTAAAGACTGCGATGGAGCTCCGTATGCCACGGCAAACTGGCTGACACTGACGGCGGCGGTGCACAAATGCTGCGCAGCTAGCGCCATTCGACGGCCAACACCGCGGTGCCGTGCGTGTGATCATTGCTTGTACAGCCCTCTCGCAGTGTCCGGAGCAAGTATGGTGGGTCTGACACACCGGTGTCAATGTGTTCTTTTTTCCATTTCCAGGAGTGTATTTTAACTCTTGTGGTGAATCAAAATCTGATTGTGTTGGGTAAAGAGCGAAACTGACCGCTAGGCGCACTGGTATCGTTATCTGCAAAGTGCAACGTTGCCTAGAGAAAATAGCGTCTTTGACTACTAATCAAAACTTATCGAGTCGTGACCTGAAACTTAATCACTTCTTAAATTTTGAATAAAATCTTCAGGAACGGCAGCCAAAGACTTCGGGAATAAGAAGTCACCCTCGTGTTCAAATGAGGAATAATCAGTAATGCTCACCGATATGACGATACAGAAGTCAATGAAAACCACTACATTAACGATACATAATGTATGTCCACAGGACATGTGAGATTATGGTTCAAAAATGGTCAAGATAATATCTCAATTGTAAAAAGATGCTGGGTTGATTCCTTATTCGGGACTCCGGTAGGGGGCTGCCGTAAATAACATACGGCCCGAAAATTAGGAGCGAAGACCTTGGTTGCCATTCCCTTTGGTTATAATAAGTGGCACGGTATTCTAGGCCCCAAATGTTGACTATCTGGGCTTACATTTCGTCAAGGTAATTCCTGCCCTCACACGGAGAGAGTTTCTTTGCTTGCCCTCGTGCTTGCTAAACCCTTCTTTTCCCAGAGAGATCGCCGGATTTCTTCCCAATTGAGAACGTTTGGAGCTTTATGAGTAGGGCCCTCTAACGATCTCTGAATTCTGACGATCTAACGCTCCAGTTGGACCGAATTTAATACATTATGCATCAGCGGAACATCCAACAACTCTATCAGTGGCAAACTGAAAACCGCTTACATATAAGTCAGAGGTGGATCAACGCGTTATTGTTTTGTTCAACCTGTGAAGCTCATCCTTTAAATAAATCAGTTTTTCTGAAACTATATATATATATTTTTTTTTGCGCATTTGCATCACATTTACTGATTTCCTTCCCAATCGCATACTTCCTTCACGGTGCGTCGATTTCTTTGTCTTAGAGTGTAAGACACATGGGAAGACTGCAGCCGGTTGCATCATGGTCAGACACAAGATGTCTGACCAGGTGTAGACTCAGATCACAACTTAATAATCATGGATAATACCCAGGAGTGTATGAGAATCGTCCGAAAGAATCAGTGAGGAGGGAAGTGGGATACTGAAGTACTGAGGAATTAGGAGACGCATTTGAAGTGCGCTAAGGATGTGAATAACGCTATAAGGAACGTCAGAATATGCAGTCCATCTCTGTAAAGAACAATCACCAATGCTGAACAGATAAAGACAGGTAGAATGAAGACAACTATGAAGAAACCTTTGGTAACATATGAAGTACTTCACCTGATGGGTAACAGGAGGAAGTACAAAAAAGTTCATGAAAAGACAAGAACACTGCTGTAAAAATTTCTCAGAAATGAAATAAATAGGGCGTCAGGGCAGCCAAAGCGTAATGGCTGCAAGAAAGGCGTGAAGAAATCGATAAGGAAATGATCGTCGGGAAGGCTGACCCATTATACAGAGAGTTCAAAACAGATTTCGGTTAAATTAAGACCAAGGAAGGTAATATTAAGAGCGGAAAGGGAATTCCACAATTAAATGCGCAAAGGAAAGAGGATAGGTGGAAAGAGTACATGGAAGGCCTATATGAGGAGGATGACTTGTCTGATGACGTACTAGAGGAAACAGGAGACGACAGGGAAAAGATGGGGTATGGAAATCAGAATTTAAAAGAGCTGTGAAATACTTGATACTAAACGAAGGAGAATGGTAGATAAAATTCCATCATAATTTCTAAGTGGCAACCAAAAGACCAAGCTGGTTTATAGAATCAGTCAGACAGGCGAAGATTTCAGGAGCAGGTAAGTGCGATAACGACAACATAGTGAGCTTAACAACACATTCAGCCCTGTTGCTGACAACAATAGATTACAGTAGAACTGAAAAGAAGTTTGAGAATTTGTTGGATGACGATCAGTTTGGCTTTAGGAAAGGTAAAGGCACCACAGAGGCAGTTCTGACGTTGCGATTTATGATGGAAGCAAAGCTGAAAAAAATTTAAGGCACGCTCGTCTACCTATGAAATGCATTCGATAATATAATATAGCGGAAAACGTTCGATATTCTGAGAAGAATAGGAGTAAGCTATAGGGAAACATACAATATGTACAAGAACCGAGAAAGAACAATAAGACTAGAAAACCAAGAACGAACTGTGTAAGACAGGAACACAGCCTTCCGCCCCTACTGTTCAATCTATGGGTCAAAGAAGAAACAGAAATAAAATGAAGGTTCAAGAGTGGGATTACTATTCAGAGTGAAAGGATATCAATGATAAGATTCCCTCATGACTTTGCTATGAGAAACAGAATTACAGCATTTTTCGGATGTGAGAAACAGCCTAATAAGCACAGAATATGGATTGAGAGTAAACTGGAAAAACACAAAGGTAACGAGACGTAGCAGAAACGAAAACAGCGAGATACTTAACATCAGAACTGATGGAAACGAAAGAGACAAAGTATAGGAATTCTGTTAACTTGGGAAAAGGAATTCTGGTAACCTGGAAACATAGTTAATCTTGATGGACGAAGAAAGAAAGAGATAAAAAGCAGACTAGCACGGACAAAGTGGGAATACAGAGCCACGAGAAGTCCACTGGTGTCAAACAAAGGTCTTAATTTAAGGAAGAAATTTCTGAGAACATACCTGTGGTGCACAGCGTTGTACTGTAGTGAATCATGAACACTCGAAAAACAGAACAGAAGAAAATCGCTCGTTTGACATGTGATGCTACATAAGAATGTTGAAATCAGGTGAAGGAAGGAACATGTGGAGAATACACACAACAAGGAGGGACAGGATGACACGATATGTGTTGAGGCATTAAAGAATAGTCTGCATAGTTGTTGTTGTTGTGATCTTCAGTCCTGAGACTGGTGTGGTGCAGCTCTCCATGCTACTCTATCCTGCGCAAGCTTCTTCATCTCCCAGTACTTACTGCAACCTACATCCTTCTGAACCTGCTTAGTGTATTCATCTCTTGGTCTCCCTCTATGATTTTTACCCTCCACGCTGCCGTCCAATGCTAAATTTGTGATCCCCTGATGCCTCAGAACATGTCCTACCAACCGGTCCCTTCTTATAGTCAAGTTGTGCCACACTCTCCTCTTCTCCCAAATTCTATTCAATACCTCCTCATTAGTCATGTGATCTACCCATCTAATCTTCAGCATTGTTCTGTAGCACCACATTTCGAAAGGTCCTATGCTCTTCTTGTCCAAACTATTTATCTTCCATGTTTCACTTCCATACATGGCTACACTCCATACAAATACTTTCAGAAACGGCTTCCTGACACTTAAATCTTTGCTCGATGTTAACAAATTTCTCTTCTACAGAAACGCTTTCCTTTCCATTGCCAGTGTACATTTTACATCCTCTCTACTTCGACCATCATCACTTATTTTGCTCCCCAAATAGCAAGACTTTAAGTGTCTCATTTCCTAATCTAATTCCCTCAGCATCACCCGACTTAATTCGACTACATTCCTTTATCCTCGTTTTTTTATTGTTGTGTTCATCTTTATCCGCTTTTCAAGACACTGTCCATTCCGTTCAACTGCTCTTCCAAGTCATTTGCTGTCCCTGACATAATTACAGTGTCATCGGTGGACCTCAAAGTTTTTATTTCTTCTCCATGGATTTTAATACCTACTCCGAATTATTCTTCTCCTTTACTGCTTGCTCAATATACAGCTTGAATAATATCGGGGAGAGGCTACAAACCTGTCTCACTCCTTTCCCAATCACTGCTTCCCTTTCATGCCCCTCGACTCTTATGACTGCCATCTGGTTTCTGTACAAATTATAAATAGCCTTTCGCTCCCTGTATTTTACCCCTGCCACCTTTAGAATTCGAAAGAGAGTATTCCAGTCAACATTGTCAAAAGCTTTCTCTAAGTCTACAAGTGCTAGAAACGTAGGTTTGCCTTTCCTTAATCTAGATTCTAAGATAAGTCGTAGGGTCAGTATTGCCTCACGTGTTCCAATATTTCTACGGAATCCAAACTCATCTTCCCCGAGGTCTGCTTCTACCAGTATTTCCATTCGTCTGTAAAGAATTCACGTTAGTATTTTGCAGCTCTGATAGTTCGGTAATTTTCACATCTGTCAACACCTGCTTTCTTTGGCATTGGAATTATTATAGTCTTCTTTAAGTCTGATGGTATTTCGCCTGTCTCATACATCTCGCTCACCAGATGGTAGAGTTTTGTCAGGACTGGCTCTCCCAAGGCCGTCAGTAGTTCCAATGGAATGTTGTCTACTCCGGGGGCCTTGTTTCGACTCAGGTCTTTCAGTGCTCTGTCAAACTCTTCACGCAGTATCGTATCTCCCATTTCATCTTCATCTACAACCTCTTCCATTTCTATAATTTGTCCTCAAGTACATCACCCTTGTATAGACTCTCTATATACTCCTTCCACCTTTCTGCTTTTCCTTCTTTGCTTAGAACTGGGTTTCCATCAAAGCTCTTGATATTCATACACATGGTTCTCCTTTCTCCATAGGTCTCTTTAATTTTCCTGTAGGGCTTCCGCGAACACGCAGAAATGCCGCAACACGACGTGGCATGGACTCGACTAATGTCTGAGGTAGTGCTGGAGGGAACTGATACCATGAATCCTGCAGGCTGTCCATAAATCTATAGAGTGCGTGGAGGCAGAGATCTCTTCTAAACAGCACTTTGCAAGGCATCCCAGATTTGCACCCACCTGCAGGTGGTCGCTTATGTCGGCACCAATGATGTGTGTCGCTATGAATCGGAAGAAATCCTCTCTGGCTTCCGGCGGCTATCTGGTTTGGTGAAGAGTGCCAATCTTGCTAGCGGGATGAAAGCAGAGCTCACCATCTGCATCATCGTCGACAGAACTGACTGCGGACCTTTCTTACAGAGTTGAGTGGAGGGTCTGAATCAGAAGCTGAGGCGGTTCTGCGACCGTGTGGGCTGCAGACTCCTCGACTTGCCCCATAGGGTGGTGGGGTTTCGGGTTCCGCTGGATAGGTCAGGAGTCCACTACACGCAGCAATCGGCTACACGGGTAGTAGGGGTTGTGTGGCTGTTTTTTAGGTTAGATGGCCTCGGACAAGTACAGAAAGGGCAACAGCCTCAAAGGGTGCGGGGCAAAGTCAGGACATGCGGGGACCAAGCAACAATCGATATTGTAATTGTAAACTGTCGCAGCTGCATTGGTAAAGTACCCGAACTTCAAGCGCTGATAGAAAGTACCGAAGCTGAAATCGTTACAGGTACAGAAATCTGGCTGAAGCCAGAGATAAAATAAGCCGAAATTTTTACAAAGGCACAGACGGTGTTTAGAAAGGATAGATGGCATGCAACCGGTGGTGGGGTGTTTGTCGCTGTTAGTAGTAGTTTATCCTGTAGTGAAGTAGTAGTGGATAGTTCCCGTGAAATATTATGGGTGGAGGTTACACTCAACAACCGAGCTAGGTTAATAGTTGGCTCCTTTTAGCGACCTCCCCACTCAGCAGCATTAGTGGCAGAACAACTGAGAGAAAATTTGGAATACATTTCACATCAATTTTCTCAGCATATTATAGTCTTAGGTGGAAATTTCAATTTACCAGATATAGACTGGGACACTCACATGTTTAAGACGGGTGGTAGGGACAGAGCATCGAGTGACATTATACTGAGTGCACGATCCGAAAATTACCTCCAGCAATTAAACAGAGAACCGATTCGTGGACGTAACATCTAGGACCTACTGATAACAAACAGACCCGAAGTTTTCGACTCTGTAAGCGCAGAACAGGGAATCAGTGATCATAAGGCCGTTGCAGCATCTCTGAATATGGAAGTATATAGGAATATAAAAAAGTGAGGAAGGTTTATCTGCTTAGAAAGAGTAATAGAAGGCAGATTTAAAACTACCTAACAGATCAAAACGAAAATTTCTGTTCCGGCTCTGACAATGTTGAGTGTTTACGGAAAAAGTTCAAGGCAATCGTTAAATGCGTTTTAGACAGGTACGTGCAGAGGAAAACTGTGAGGGACGGGAAAAACCCACCGTGGTTCAACAACAAAGTTAGGATAAGACTGCGAAAGCAAAGAGAGCTTCACTCCAAGTTTAAACGCAGCCAAAACCTCTCAGACAAACAGAAGCTAAACGATGTCAAAGTTGGCGTAAGGAGGGCTATGCGTGAAGCGCTCAGTGAATTCGAAAGGAAAATTCTATGTACTGACTTGACAGAAAATCCTAGGAAGTTCTGGTCTTACGTTAAATCAGTAAGCGGCTCGAAACAGCATATCCAGACACTCCGGGATGATGATGGCATTGATACAGATGATGACACGCGTAAAGGTGAAATACTAAATTCCTTTTTCAAACCTGTTTCACAGAGGAAGACAGCACTGCAGTTCCTTCTCTAAATCCTCGCACAAACGAAAAAATGGCTGACATCGAAATAAGTGTCCAAGGAATAGAAAAGCAACTGGAATCACTCAACAGATGAAAGTCCACTGGTCCTGAGGGGATACCAATTCTTTTCTACACAGAGTACGCGAAAGAACTTGCCCCCCTTCTAACAGCCGTGTAACGCAAGTCTCTAGAGGAACGGAAGGTTCCAAATGATTGGAAAAGAGCACAGGTATTCCCAGTCTTCAAGAAGGGTCGTCGAGAAGATGCGCAAAACTATAGACCTATATCTCTGACGTCGATCTGTTGTAGAATTTTAGAACATGTTTTTTGCTCGAGTATCATGTCGTTTTTGGAAACCCAGAATCTGCTCTGTAGGAATCAACATGGATTCCGGAAACAGCGATCGTGTGAGACCCAACTCGCTTTATTTGTTCATGAGACCCAGAAAATATTAGATACAGGCTCCCAGGTAGATGCTATTTTCCTTGACTTCCGGAAGGCGTTCGATACAGTTCCGCACTGTCACCTGATAAACAAAGTAAGAGCCTACGGAATATGAAACCAGCTTTGTGGCTGGATTGAAGAGTTTTTAGCTAACAGAACACATCATGTTGTTAACAATGGAGAGACGTCTACAGACGTTAAAGGAACCTCTGGCGTGCCAGAGGGGAGTGTTATGGGACCATTGCTTTCACAATACATATAAATGACCTAGTAGATAGTGTCGGAAGTTCCATGCGGCATTTCGCGGATGATGCTGTAGTATACAGAGAAGTTGCAGCATTAGAAAATTGTAGCGAAATGCAGGAAGATCTGCAGCGGATAGGCACTTGGTGCAGGGAGTGGCAACTGACCCTTAACATAGACAAATGTAATGTATTGCGAATACATAGAAAGAAGGATCCTTATTGTATGATTATATGATAGCGGAACAAACACTGGTAGCAGTTACTTCTGTTAAATATCTGCGAGTATGCGTGCGGAACGATTTGAAATGGAATGATCATATAAAATTAATTGTTGCTAAGGCGGGTACCAGGTTGATATTCATTGGTAGAGCCCTTAGAAAATGTAGTCCATCAACAAAGGAGGTGGCTTACAAAACACCCGTTCGACCTATACTTGAGTATTGTTCATCAGTGTGGGATCCTTACCAGGTCGGGTTGACAGGAGATAGAGAAGATCCGAAGAAGAGCGGCGCGTTTCGTCACAGGGTAATTTGGTAACCGTGATAGCGTTACGGAGATGTTTAACAAACTCAAGTGGCAGACTGCAAGAGAGGCGCTCTGCATCGCGGTGTAGCTTGCTCGCAATGTTTCTAGAGGGTGCGTTTCTGGGTGAGGTATCGAATATATTGCTTCCCCATACTTATACCTCCCGAGGAGATCACGAATGTAAAATTAGAGGGATTCGAGAGCGCACCGAAGCTTTCCGGCAGTCGTTCTTCCCGCGAACCATACGTAACTGGAACAGAAAAGGGAGGTAATGACAGTGGCACGTAAAGTGCCCTCCGCCACACACCGTTGGGTGGCTTGCGGAGTATAAATGTAAAATGTAGATAATGTTCATGTCTGGGGTGTTTGGTGGCCAGTGGATACGTTTACAATCATACGAGTGCTCCTGGAGCCAATCTGCAGCAATTCTGGGCCTGTTGGGGTGTCGCATTGTCCCGTCTGAATTGCCCAAGTCCGTTGGAATGCGCAATGGACATGAATGGATGCAGGTAGTCAGACAGGATGCTTACGTACGTGTCACCTGTCAAGAGTCGTATCTAGACTTATCAGTGGTCCCATATCATTCCAACTGCACACGCTTCAGGCTATTTCAGAGTTTCCGTCACCTTGAACAGTCTTCTGTTGGGTCCATGGATTCATGAGGTAGTCTCCATACCCGTACATGTCCATCCGCTCGATACAATTTGAAACGAGACTCGTCCGACCAGGCATCAACAGTCAAATGTCGGTGTTGACGGGCCCAGGAGAGGCTTAAAACTTAGTGTCGTGCAGTCATCAAGGGTACACCAGTGGGCGTTCGGCTCCGACCCCCGCATGATGTTTTATTGAACTGTTCGCACACTGACGCTTGTTTACGTCTCAGCACTGAAATCTGCAGCAATTTGCGGAAGGCTTGCACTTCCGTCACATTCAACAATGTCGTCGTTGGTCGCGTTTTTATAGGATATTTTTTCCGGCTGCAGCGATATCAGAGATATGATGTTTTACCGGATTTCTGATATTCACGGAACACACGTGAACTGGTCGTACGGGAAATCCACACTTTATCGCTACCTCGGAGATGCTGTGTCCCATCGTTCGTGTGCCAACTGTAACGCCACTTAAATCTTGATAACCTGCCATTGTAGCAGCAGTAACAGATGTAACGCACGCGCCAGACACTTTTTGTGTTATATAGACGTTGCCGACCGCAGCGCTGTATGCTGCCTGTTTAGATATCTTTATATTTCTCTATACCAGTTTCTTTGGCACTTCATTGCACATCTTTCATACTGTATTCTTTGAAAGACATCATGATTACGCCAGCGACAGTTAAACTTTTTTTTCCCACTATTGCAATTTCTGCCTTAAGCTATTATCAAGTGCAGATGTTTTCAATTTAAGCCATGTCAACTTTATACATTCGTATATAACAGAGAATGTCAACTACATATAAATGTGTCAGCGTGTATAATGTTGACAAGGCTTAAAGCCAAAACATCAGCACTTGATAATGGCCTAAGGTGCAAATTGCAATAGTGGAAATAAAATGTTTAGCAGTCACTGTCGTAAAGATGATATCATTAAAAAAAAGACTGTGAATCCTAGTTTTGAAAAGTTTCATACTGTAGTTCCAAATTTGGTCATAGATAAATTACGTTAAAGAACAGTGCAAGCTTCTGTCTAGAAATTTTGCATTCTTTAGATGTTGCAAGCACAGCATAAGCATCTTTTAATATAGCTTGTAAAGCTTCTTCCATCTAATGTTCAATTATCATACCGATATCAGTTTTCCTTTCTCTATTCCGAGACATGTTTCTTGATACATGAGAGAGGAAAGAGGATAAGACTACAGAGCAATAATTGCAATACTAGGGGGGCACAACATTCAGTATGCCTACTGTGCCTCTAGCATCAATCACCCACTGTGGCCCATACGTAAAACATGCAAAATTTGCTACATTTTAAAATGACAAGCTCATGTATGGTCAATTTCAGTGCTTCAATATCGTTTCTAAACTTACTTACGTCTGTCGGACAAACTACTATCAATCGGCATTCTCAGATTATGCCTCTGCATTGCAGTATCAGTGACACAGTTTTTGATAAGATATACCGTGTCCAATGAGATAGCTAGATCGTATGTACATGGCGCCTAAAACAAATAAAAATCTTAAATTTGTTAATTGGTCTGTGACCGAGTTCTTCTTCTTCTTCTTTCAACGTGGTCTTGCCCATAGGCTAAGTATCCAGTCATGTTTTTCTTGGACGTCTTGCGGATCTTGTCCCTATAGGTCAGAAATTGAAGGCTTGGTTTTATAGTCTTGAATCTGGCATTCTTTCTAGCCACCATTGTTGACTACACTTGTTCTTCCCATTTGTAGCACATATTCCAAACTTAGTCTATCTAATTTTGTACATCCCTTAACTCCACTCAGAAATTTCATTTCTACCGTTTAGGTTCAACTTTCTTTCTTTCTTGTAGTTGTCCAAGTTTCAGTTGCAAATAGCAATGTGGCGTCAGCCATTACATTACAAAATTGATTTTTCTATCTTTTCTCATTTTCTTCTTCTTTCGTTTCACCCTCTTCGGGGTACGCTGGCTCAATCATTTCTTTGTGCGTTGTTCTTTTCTTAGGGCCTAGTATTTCTTCATTCTTTCTTCCGAGATGAAGGGTTTGGAGTTTCGTGTAGATTTGTCTTGGATCCTTATGTTTTCATCTTTAGCAATTAATTTAGCTGTTCGATCGATTAGCGAATTTTATGGAATCTTTAATTGTACTAGGTCTTTCTCAATATCTTTAAACCAGTTGGGTTTCGTTTTGCGGTTACTGAAAAAGTGAAATATTTGTTTCGTTAATCTGTTGGAATTCGTTCTGAAAAGACGACCATAAAACGTTATCCTCCTTTTTCGCATAGTATCTGAAAGCTTTTTAGTTTATTTGTAGAGCGTTTCATTTTTGATGTATATAATCTTATTGTCTTGGAATTTTGATGCAATGATTTCTCTTAAAATTTTTCTCGCTGAATTGCATTATTACTTAAAGTTCTATTGATTGTTTCGCATATGATTTGATATTCGTGCATTTTGTTCAGTAGCTCTGTCAAACGTCGGGTTTTATGGACGTCTTACGTGAAGTAATTAGAACAGCATTTGTATTTTAATTGCGGTAAGAGATCGCGTACAAGTTATTTAGAACATTGACATATGTGAACAATGATGATGACGTTATTAATCGACAGTAATAAATGCAAAGGATAACTTGCTGTCAGAATACGGCAAGATGTTTCTGCTGAGAACCCACAGGAAACGAAGACAGGCATTGTGCACTACAGGCCCAATCCGCAGTGGGTGGCGTGGACGGAACAGCGTTCTTCCAAGGGCTTCCTCAGTGCGATGTCGTTGGCGGCGGCCGCGTTCCGGACTCAAAGGCAGAGCAGGGTACACAGTCCTCCCGGCTGAAAACCATCTCTTGGAAGTACGAATATACGTTTATATGGACTCGGGCCGTGAGAGTTTGTGGAAGGTGGAGTGCTTAGCAATGCCTGTTGCGGCGAAACGGCTCCACCCCAGCCACAATCTAACGTCCACTTTTTTTATTAAAAAAACCCAGCCGTTAGCTCTTCTGAAAAATTAGGCACGGGTGAGAGTTTTGCTGGAAATTCGGATGGCTGTATGACTCGAAGTAGGAAGGGGCACTCGTTTTGAGACGAGCCCTCTGATTGGACAGGGAAGTGTGGTCGTTCTGCTGTTCTTTTGCAGGAGCGGAGTTGTTGAGTTTTTTTTATAAAGGACAGTCGGGTCTGAGCCTCTTCCGTGAGTGCCATCTTGTGCACAATGGAGAGGCGCATAGACTCCGATTTATTATCGAGTACATGTACCAGCGCGTCTCTGAGAGCTGTATATTGGTCACTCTGTAATCAGAGTCGGGAAACTAGGAAGCTCTAAGAGCATTTCGACTCTTTATTCTAGCGTACTTCTAGCAGGACGTTTATCTGGCCAGTTGGCAAGCAGCTTAACTCAGTCGTACACGGTACGATACCAGAGCAGTTCACAGAGAGGAGTGTTTCGGACAATATTAGTCCAAGTAAGTAGGCAGGTTTGAGAGCTGCAGCGAGCGTCTACTGATGGTGAGGGAGCCGCAGTCAGATAGTCAGCAGCAGTGGCTATCAGTGTCGTTTTGGACGTGGTGATACCGGAGCTCGGCAGAATATATGGTCTTAATTTAGTAAATACATCGAGTTCTGTGCCATTGCGCTTTATTCAAAAGCCGTCAGTTTCATTTGGGAGTTGGTTTATTTCCTTGCTATAACTCGTCGGCTTCTTTTCTTTCCGGCAATATTTAGTCATATCACGCTGCGTTTCTGAGAGGGCGCCACCGAACAAGCGCGCGCTAGTGACCTCAGCTGGAGAGCAACGTGTTGTGTCTGACTTCCACTCAAGAGTGTGTATTCTAATTACCACATGACGGACATGAATATGATGCATAGACTTGCAGATTGCTATGATCAGAAGGCAGACGTTTGTACGGTGGAAGATTTCCTAATAAACATTGCCGAACAATAGGATCTTCCAAAAGACCAGTCTCTTTTGAGAAAATGTCATTTTATTGTGGAGGACCAAACAGTATTGGAACATCTGATTTAGAAAATCTAGTACTTCATCATTTTCAGGGCAGTAATGTTAGCAGTACAAGAGAAATAGCAGAAACTGAGAATGAGTCATTTGACAGTGTGGAGAGAGCAAGTCCTTTATGCATACTATGCTCAGAGAGTGCAAGGCACTTTTGAGACAGATTTTCAATCCAGAAAACCTTCGTGCATGGTTACTGGGGATGTGCACTCAGGGCCAATACTCTGCAAACCGTCTTCTTCACTGATGAGACAAAGTTTAACAGAAAGGTGGCGTAGAATTTCCACAAGACCCATGTATGGTTGGATAAGAATCCCTTTGCACTTTTGAAAACAAGACATAAACACAATTTATCCTAATGTATGGGCAGGCATTACTGGAGAGAGATTGAGGGGATATTATATTTTTCGTGGAACCTTGACACGAGTATCAGATAGTCACATTTTGATGGAAAATTTGAACTTCTCGAAGACGTTACACTACACTTACACCAAAACATGTGGTTTATGCACGATTGGACACAACCTCATTTTGCTCTGCAGCCAAGAACAATTTTCAACCAGCATTTACCAAATAGATGGATAGGTCAACGACAGCAACATCATGACCTGCTCGATGTCCCAATGGCAGTCCACTGGATTTTTATTTTTGGAGATATTTAAAGAGCATGGTGTATTCAAGACCTATTCAGAACGTTGACATTATTCGCCAGCATATTCAAGAATGATTCCAACATGTACAGCAGACGTCTGAAATATGGGAGCGAGTAATTCAATCCATGATGCGGCGTTTAGGAGCTTGTGTTAGAGTTAAAGATGGACGATTTGATCATTTCATTTGGCCGTCAGAAGATACCATTTGGAAAAAAAAGATACCTGTAGAACCAAGCTGGAAATTTGAAAGAGAAAGAAAAAAATCAAACATGTAACAACAAAAATCAGTCCATGACAAAGATTCAGTCCTTTGTCCATTCCCAAAAGGTTTCTCATATCTTTTTTAGCACTCTAGATATGAATTTCGTTTCTGTTTGTGTATTCCTGAACATTTATTTCTCGCCGCCGGGAGAAAGTATTTACTTGACGCAATTGAGGTGACTTTCACGTCGGTAATAATGGAATGATTAAGACGACGCAATACAGATTCCCTGAGCGGAGACAAATCCCTGCCCTGGCTGGGAATCGAACCAGGAACACTTCGGTTGGCATCCAGCCACGCTCACCAATATGCTTGTAGACGTTCCCTACAGATGACTAAACCTACTCTGTACTCCATAAGAGCGCTAGCACCCATTCCATGACACAGAAAACAATAGTCAAATGTTACTTAAAATGAATAAGAGACGTCAAATGGAATCACATGAAGCACTTGAAAGAAGAAAAATGATAACCGTAGAAAGAAGTTGCGGAATGACAGGATGTAAATTAATATTGTAGGTGTCTTTGAAAAGTTCTCCAATGTTGAATATGTACTTGTTTCATTAGTAGTAAAGACTTGGGGCAAACTTGTCCAGAAACAGCAAAGATAGTGACTGCTTGACCCCATTACAAATCTTTTTAATTAAATAAATGAAGAAAATATGCATGTACCGAAATAGCTGTACCCGCTGTATAGGTATTTTCTTAGCAGTTGCAGAATCTTAGGCATGGGAAAGCCACAGTGACTGTCCAGAATAGCTCCTACCGAAAAGAAAGAGAAAATAAAATTAATTCTTCAATTTTAATCCCAAATTCAGATTCCTGATAAAATTCCGAGTACGTTGATACTGAACTCAGACTATTAAATTGACTAATTAACAGGTCGTCAAACTTAATTACCCTTTTATACTATTAAATTAATTTTCACCGACAGTAGACAGCAAGGATGTCTACGTAGAAAACTATATCGATTGGAGAGAGGGGAGGGAACGGGGTAAATTGACATTCCAAATTTCATTAATATAGAAAACGATTACAATGACGAATTCCAGCAAAGCCTCCTGGCCGTCGTTGACGCCGTGCGTTGGCGAAGGCATACCAATTCCATTTCTCATTCTGAGAATTCGTGAGCAAGTGTGTGTCCCAGCTTGGGCGTTAAAGGACGGTGCCACCTATTTAGGCCGAGGCTGCGGAAGCGGTTCCACCTCCAACACTTGTTATGGTAGCCAGGGGAAACTGTTTGTTAACCGCATACGCACACGACTGCGCAGCGTCCGAGGTTACAAGTACTACGGAGAGCCTCTCTCAAGCCCATTCGCTGGTATTTTCTGAACGGCTCTACATGGAAAGAGTCATCGTGCGGCAGTTACCGTCATTTTGTTGCAGGTGTTGCACACCATTTCTTTCGGTGCTACCTTGTGCTTAGCCATCCGCTATTCTGTTCATCATAGATTTGCGTTAATGAGAGCGCTGCGTTCCCTGCCGTTGCCACTGTGCTATCGAAGCAACTATGCCGCGAGATACCGGTGCTGCAAATCCACATGTATTAACGTGGTCAGCTTTATCGTCTCATGTCTGTTTTCTGCAACAACATTCATTACCCATGGCTGGCGTCTTTCGTTATTGTACCTCACGTTGAACTATTTCCTGCTCTCTCTCTCTCTCTCTCTCTCTCTCTCTCTCTCTCTCTAGAAACTCGATTTTGCTCCGTTGGTGTAAATATTTATGGAACATTTCGTAAAATCTCATTTTTTCCTACAGCAAGTCAATTGCTCGCCAAGAGCCTGTTATTTGTGAGTGACACGTTAAGGAAGAATTGTAATAGGACTGCCTCGTATTTATGTGCTAACTTCTGAATATATGATATTATTACCAGAATCTACTGACTTTCATTGATCTGTAGCTTCGTTAATGTCCGTATCTATTTAATTAATTCATTACTAGGGGACGAAACAGCTGTACTAGGAGAAGAAGTCCGAAGCCTGGGACAGTAGATCAACAATGGAATGATCTGATACGAAACAATGTCAGTTAGCACAACTCCGAAGACCACTTAACTTGTCCTAGTCTGCGAAAGCCTGGCCACTCCTCTGTAAACATCTGTGTGAGGAAGTGTGATGTTGAGTCCGTTCTTGTGCTCTGTGTACCATATACAGAATGCAGGAAAATTCCCTTTACAGTCCTTCAGGACGCGTAGTCTGGAACAAGACGATTAAGTTCAGCATAGGAGCTTATGCCCGGAAACGTACAGTTTTCCCGCTACATCCAAAATGCCACAACACACGTTCAGATTTACTGCATTTTCGACATAATTGACTAGAGTATTAGGTTCGTTATTCAGTGATTACCTGATGACCCATGCCCACTATAGGTTTTTCTACAAGTCATTCAGTTGTGTTGGTATGTGCCACATGGATTCATTGTTGCCGAGAGGTCTGTGACATCAGAGGAAGACCTAATGGAGAGGCTTATGTATGCGACGGATGCTGAAGGACCAGGGATTGGCGATTGTGTGTACCGGGACATGTGCGTTGACTTCGACGGTCGTCACATCGCGTACTGCCTGTAAGAATAGCCAGACGACGAGCAGTAGAAGTCAAAGAGCAAAGTGTGTTCCGGTATTTTGCGTGTAACAGGAAAAAGTTTCCAGACATGAGTTCCTATACTAAACTTGACGGTCTTGGTTGCCATTACACGTCATGAAAACCTGTAAAAGTAATTTAGTTAACTAATATAAGAAAAGGTATGTCTCAGATTATTTAAATAATAGAAATCAAAGAATGGCGCACACTAATACAACTGGTACACCTGCCTGATATCGTGTAGGGTCCCCGCGAACATGCAGGAGTGCCGCAACACGACGTGGCATGGACTCGACTAATGTCTGAAGTAGTGCTGGAGGGAATGACACCATGAACCCTGCTCAGCTATCCACAGGTCCGAAAGAGTACGCGTGGGTGGAGATCTCTTCTGAACAGCACGTTCCAAAGCATCCCAGATATGCTCAATGATCATGTCTGGAGAGCCTGGTGGCCAGGGAAAGTGTTTAAACTCAGACGTGTGTCCCTGGAGAAACTCTGTAGCAACTCTGGGTGTGGGGGGAGGGGGGTCGCATTGTCCTCCTGGAATTGTCCAAGTCCGTCGGAATACATAATCGACATGAATGGATGCAGGTGATCAGACACGACGCTTGTGTGCAAATCACCTGTCAGGTCACATCTAGACGTATCAGGGTTCCCAATCACTCCAAATGCACTTGCCCCACACCATTACAGAGCCTCCACCAACTCGAATAGTCCCTGCTGACATAGAGGGTCCATGGATTCGTGAGGTTGTCTCCATAGCCGTAAATGTCCATCCTCTCGGTACAATTTGAAATGAGACTCGTCCGACCAGGCAACATGTTTCCAGTCATCAATATTACAATGTCGGTGTTGACAGGCTCAGGCGAGGCGTAATGTTTTGTGTTGTGCTGTCATCAACGGCACACCAGTGGGCCTTCGGTCCCGAAAGCCCTTATCGATGATGTTTCGTTGAATGGTTCGCACGCTGGCACTTGTTGATGGTCCAGCACTGAAATCTGCAGCAGTTTGCGGAAGGGATGAATTTCTGTCACATTGAACGGTTCTACTCAGTCGTCGTGGTTCCGTTCTTGCAGGATCTTTCTCCGGCCGCGGCGATGTCGGAGATTCGATGTTGCACCTGATTCCTGATATTAACGGTATAATCGTGAAATGGTCGTACGGAAAAATCACCATTTTATCGCTGTCTCGGAGAGGATGTGTCCCATTGCTCGTGCGATCACTATAACACCATGCTCAAACTCACTTCAGTCTTAATAAGTTGCCACTATAGCAGCAGTAACAGATATAACAACTGCACCGGACACTTGTCTTATACAGGCGTTGCCGAACGCAGCGCCGTATTCTGTATATTTACATACCTCTGTATTTGAATACGTATGCTTTACCAGTTTCTTTGGCGCTTCAGTGTATGAAGTAATCCTGTTGGACGGGACTAACAGCATTTTAGAATATAACCTCACTGGAGCACCAAGCAAAACAGTCTTTCGCTCTTCACACGTCATATAACAACCTATGTATAAACAGCGGTATCATCCAGAGATTGCGGTGCCACACCACAGTTAACAAAGGGAATCGATGCCACTGACATAAGCGAGGGCTCGATGCAATCCGCTACCGCCAGTTGGAGACTTCCAGAAGACACGCCTTCCCTCTCGGTATAGCAGTGTCCTCTTGCTGACGTCGAGATAGTTTCGTTGTATCCAAGAGCTCAGCATAGTTCGAGAGCTCAGGTGCAGTAGTCAACATAGCATGTAGTACGGCGACACTTTAAGTTTCTGATTAAATGTACTTACGTAAATGTTGTAATTTGTACTGCAATTGAACAGTTTGTTAGTCTGTGCGTCAAGTCATCGTTTCATAGTCAGTGATAGTTCTGAAGTATCAAGTAATGCTGTGGCAAAGACCAGTGTCAGAGCTAAGTAAATCTTTTATTCATTTATGTAATAAAGTGAACTCGGCCTAAGTGGCCGAGCGGTTCTAGGCGCTACAGTCTGGAACCGCGACCGCTGCGGTCGCAGGTTCGAATCCTGCCTCTGGCATGGATGTGTGTGATGTCCTTAGATTAGTTAGGTTTAAGTAGTTCTAAGTTCTAGGATACTGATGACCTCAAAAGTTAAGTCTAATAGTGCTCAGAGCCAATTGAACCAATAAAGTGAACTAATATGTGTTCTAGTTTCACGAGCAATCAAGTAACACACGGCTATGGCCGGACATAAGTAGTTTTGTCTGGTCACTACACAAACAGCCGCCCGGAGTGGCCGTATGGTTCTAGGTGCCACAGTCTGGAGCCGGGCGACCGCTACGGTCGCAGGTTCGAATCCTGCCTCGGTCATGGATGTGTGTGATGTCCTTAGTTTAGTTTGATTTAATTAGTTCGAAGTTCTAGGCGACTGATGACCACAGAAGTTAAGTCGCATAGTGCTCCGAGCCATTTGAACCATTTTGTACTACACAAACAGATGAATTGCAGACGATGAAATCATACTTCCATGACAATAAATATGCGAATAAGGACTTAGCCGAATCAGAGATTGTGTTATTTTGTAAATATGCAAAAGTGATCATGATTGTACCCTGAGGAATAGAATATAATAAAAAGGGACTTCTTGTGCTATGTATGGTTTTCATTACAGTGTTATGTCTGATCCATTAAACGTATGTGTGCATATTTGTGCACCTTTGCCTCAGTTAAGTGAGCATTGATTGACACTATTGGAATCGTGAGGTGATAAACTACTTCTGTTTCAGATCCAGTTTCAGGCTGAGGTTGCTGGATGTCCAAATACCGACACGTTGACATATTACCATGTTGACATGAAAATCTTATGTTCACTGTGACGGTGAGAAGAATATTAAACCATTAAACGATTTTCTGTTCAAATTGGTCTCAATAAAATAGAAGAATACTGAAGGACCGAGCTTTTTAGTAGTCTACCACCTTTGGCAACGGCAACGTCTAAATAACTTGGACTGCTTATCGTGACCATGCTCCAGCCTCTTAAATGGCTCCACAGAGTGTACTCTAGCCTTCCCCTCTCTCCAAAGAGAGCATGGGGCATAAGTTCGAACCTCTGAAGCAGCCAGAGGCTGCGTCACGCGTGAAATTTCCAGACAAGCCAAAGTGACCGGCGTCGTGTTGTATATTTAAGAGACATCAGTAAGACACAGCGTTGGACTACAACAGCATATTTTCCACCCTGATCCACGAAAATAGTCTTCACGATATGATGAAATAAGACATTTACAAACCTTCCACACCAGTACCATCACTGCAGCAACACCCTCTTAATCACATCCGTGTTGGCGACCGTAGCGTTTCCACAGGAACTCATAGTTTTTCATTTGTTACCGATCGCTTCATAGCAGACTACATAAAAATAATGCAATCTTCATCACAAGTTCGTACTGTGGGATCTACAGTGCAGCACGTTAACACAAATACAACACTACGTTGGACAGACTGTGCTCATAAGAGCGCAACGCAAGATTAAACGTGATAGGTGCCTGAGACTACGCTGTCCAGAGAAATCGGAGGTAGCTGAGCATGCATTGAAAATTGGACATAAATTGCATTCAACGACACCTCCAACATCATATGGGCTAATGTTTTCTGGAATAGCATAATAAAAGAAGCTATAGAAGTCAAAACATCTAATAACACTATCAATAAATATGGCGGTTTTCATCGGAGTGCGGCGAGGCACCTGACCACTAGGAGATTAAAGCGGATGCGGCAGACGAGGAACGAAAACATTACATTGTACAGGAATATCGCACCTGTCACCACAGTTATAAAATCTCTGTTGATCGATTGGGGATAAGGGACAGGGGCCGATCAAATATTTAGAACGGGAGATCACCAAACAACCGTATACTTTGTGATGGTTTATTTAGATAACCCGTTTCGGCATCTCAATTATGCCATCTTCAGACCCCTATGCACTCCAAGTTATAAATATCAGATATAACGATACTTGCATAAATAGAGCTATCAGCATGTGGATTCCGTGAATTTCTTTTAGAAATATTTACTTCGAAGATTTGACCACAACCTGGCATGAGTTGGATCAAGTCTTCGAATTAAACTCTGTTAAATGAATTCACGCAGTCCAGATATTGATAGCTTAATTTATGCAAGCATCAATATATCTGACTGTCTAATGATGTGGCGCACAGCGTCCTGAAGATGGCGTTATTGAGATGCCAAAACCGGTTGTCTAAATAAAACTTCTCAAAATACACGGTTGTTTGGCAACCTTCCTTGGTAAAATAGAAAAAAAAACATACATCCCCGGTAACTACGCGGTGATCAGTTACCTCTTGATGCTAGCTGCTAGCACGGAGCTATTAGTTCATTCAGGTCTAGGCTGAGGTGACAGAAGTCGTGGGATAGCGATATCTACATATGCTGATAGCATCGCGTACGCGAGGTATAAAAGGACAGTGCGTTGTCGGAGCTCCCATTTGTACTCAACTGATTCACGTGAAAGGGATTCCAACGTGATTACGGCCGCAAGATGGTAATTAACAGACTTGGGTGGAATGTTGTTTGGAGCTGGAATCATGGAACATTTCATTCTGAAAATCGTTAAGGAATTCATTATTCCGAGATCCAAGTTGTCAAGAGTGTGCCGCGAATACAAATTTCAGGCATTATCTCTCACTGCGGACAACGCAGGGGCAGAAGGCCTTCACTTAACGACCAAGAGCAGGGGTGCTTGTGCAGAGTTACTATTGTTAACAGACAAGCAACACTGCGTGGAGTAACCACAAAAGTCAACGATGGACGTATCCGTTAGGACAGTTCGTCGAAATCTGTAGTTAATGGGCAGAAGACCGATGCGAGTGACTTTGCTAACAGGTTCCTGCGTTCGTGACCTAGACGACTGGAAAACCGTGTACTTCTGGGATGAGCCGGTCTAAGTTCGTAAGTGCTAATGGTACCGTTCGAGCTGTTGGTGGTCCATAATGGTGAGGGCTGTGTTCACATGGAATGAACTGGATCCTATGGTCCAACTGAAGCGATCATTGAGTGGAAATTATTATGTTCGGCTACTTGAAGACCATTTTAGAGCTATTCATGGACTTCATATTCCCAAACATGTCGCCAGCCCTGTTGTTCGCGATTGCTTTGACGGACTTACTGGACAATTCGAGTGAATCATTTGGGCACCCATATCGCCCGACTTCGATCTCATCGAACAGCTACCGGATATAATCGTAATGTCAGTTCGTTCGCAAAATCCTTCGCTGACAACACTTATGGATGGCTATAGAGGCAGCATGGAGAAATTTTTTCTGCAGAATACTTACAACATCTTGTTGAATCCATGCCACTTCTAGTTGCTGCACAACGCCGGGAAAAAGAAAGTCCGACACAATACTTTGCATCGCAGCGAATGAATGCCGAAAACTATGTCCAATTTTCTCAAATTTACTGACTCTGTCAAGTCGAGATAGACGTCTTGTTCGACGTATAATTGGTAGTCCATCTGAGTATGTCTAAAAAAAAAAAAAAGATTAGGTAGGTTATGGGTAAAAGTCCCGTGCAAATAGCATACACGTTGACTGCGATAATTAAGCAGCTATATCGAATCCCACAAGTTTGCTTTACATGTGCATTGCTTTACCAAAATGGCAACAAACCAAGAGAAGTGAATTTTTTGTCATCGTACTTGAGATATTCATCCATTATAACAGTGCAGCGTGCAGCAAGAAGGAATTATGGAAAAGAATCGCCATGCAAACAGAGTAGTGTGCATCAGTATCGACAATTCAGGTACACTGGTTGTCTCGGTAAACAAAAAAGTACCGGAATGAGATTTTCACTCTGCAGCGGAGTGTGCGCTGATATGAAACTTCCTGGCAGATTAAAACTGTGTGCCCGACCGAGACTCGAACTCGGGACCTTTGCCTTTCGCGGGCAAGTGCTCTACCAACTGAGCTACCGAAGCACGACTCACGTCCGGTACTCACAGCTTTACTTCTGCCAGTACCTCGTCTCCTACCTTCCAAACTTTACAGAAGCTCTTCTGCGAACCTTGCAGAACTAGCACTCCTGAAAGAAAGGATATTGCGGAGACATGGCTTAGCCACAGCCTGGGGGATGTTTCCAGAATGAGATTTTCACTCTGCAGCGGAGTGTGCGCTGGTAGAGCACTTGCCCGCGAAAGGCAAAGGTCCCGAGTTCGAGTCTCGGTCGGGCACACAGTTTTAATCTGCCAGGAAGTTTCAAAAAAGTACCGGTCGATCAGGTGTGGCAAATGCGACCACGATGAGGGTGAAGAAAAGTATCGCATGCCGCGATCTTATAATACGTTATCAAATTGTGGAAGATTTTCCGACGGTGGTTACATTTCCAACCCCACCGTCTGCAACTCGTCGACAATTAAAACGGAAAGATTACCGCCGCCGCCTTCAGTTTTGCATCACAATTCAGGAAGCACTTTAGGATGAACGTTTCACCTCCAAGCTGATACTCGGTGGCGAAGCAACCTTCCATTTTTCTGTAACACAATGTGAGATTATGGGATACTCACATAGTGAAGCATGAACGAAATTCGCTGAAGGTTAATGTTTTCGGTGAGTTGTCACAGACGAAGCTGTATGGGCCGTTTTTCTTTTGTAAGGCGACTGCGACGTGTATCTCTTACCTCGATAAGTTGCAGTTGTAATTATTTTCGCAACTGAGTCCTGATTCCGAGAATTTTATCCTCCAACAAGACGCGGCATCCCCTCATTGCAGCATCGACATTCGTCGTTACCTAAACTAAGTACTTCCTCATCGCTGGGTTATTATGAGGTTCGGACCCCAGTGGATCCCCTTCCCCCACTCCCGGGAACATCTCACACTACACGAGTATAACCGTAATGTTTGCAAGTTAGAGTAAGTATGGCGTACGGGTACGTTTAGAAAGTATTTGCGCAGCATTCGCGACGTAGTGTAACTCAGGCGGAATAAGGGGAACCAGCCCTCATTCGCCGAGGCAGATGGAAAACCGCCTTAAAAACCATCCACAGACTGGCCGGCACACCGGATCTCGACGCTAATCCGTCGTTCGGATTCGTGCCCCGGACCGGCACGCCTTCCCGCCCGGATTGCAGTGCGTTAGACATCACGTCTAACCGCTAGGCCTGCTCCTTGACTCAGACACATCACTGAAATATCTATGCGTTAAGTTACAAAGCGATATGGAATGGAAGGAACTCGTCAGATTGGTAGGAGGGAAGGCGAATGGTCGACTTTGTTTTATTGGGAGAATTTCGGGGAAATGTAGCTCATGTATAAATAAGACGTCCACGGAACAATAGTGCGACCGATTCTTGAGTAAATACTGACTGGGGTCCTCACCAGGGCGGGGTTAATGGAAGACATCGAAGCAATTCAGAGGCGCCCTGCTACATTTGTTACTGGTACGTTCGGTCGGCATGCACTTATTACAGAGATGCTTCTTAAACTCAAATGACAATCCGTTCAGGGAAGACGATGAGATTTCAGCAAGGCACTATTGCGCAAATTTAGAGTATCAGCATTTGAGGCCGGCTGCGGAATCATTTTACTGCTGTCAACAAACATTTCGTGGAAGTACCGAAAAGATAAAAAAAAAAACGATAAATTAAGACCCGTAAAGACTCTTTTAGAGAGTCGTTTATCCCTCGTTCTATTTGTAAGTGGCACACTATTAATAGAACAAGTCACCTTCCGCCATGCAGCGTACCGTGGTTTGTGGAGTCTGTTTATATATGTAGGTGTAGAAGATGACGTGGGTCTTTTCCCTTGACTCTCCACGTCGCCTCACATAACGCCTTTTGGCTTATTGCTTTGCGCATACGTTATGGACCCTGTTTGGATTCCATCACCAGCAGCAGCATTGGAACAGCTCAGAGAACGCATCAGTATTGATGTGATGACCACTGACAGGATGCTGATACATGAGGTATGTAACGTGTTTGTCTATCACTTGCACATATGCTGCGTGACCAGAGAGGCACTCATAGAACATTTGTAGCGTGTGAACTATAACGTTAGTGCGTTTACGATTCTATTCATGCATCCATGAAATTTCTACATGTAATAATTTAGAATATAGTGAGCTTTGAAAACGTATTAATCATTTATAGTAGCCCTGTGCTGTGCGGGTACTTGTATTCGTCACTATTTTAATAGCAATGCCGACACGGAGTAAATTAAACAGGCCACCTGCTATTCAAGTACACATGATTGTTATTTCGTAAACTCTTGGGCAGCTATAGTAGAACTAACGAAAGCCGTAAACTATTTGTCACACAGTTGACGGCAGTCTGACTCGCAGCTCAACCGCCGAAAGTAATACAGTGCAGGGGCCTCGAGTTTGCAAAATTTGTTCGTGATAAAATGAAGAGACTATAATTCTCTTTAGGGTAAGGAAGTATAACACAGAATCTTTAAAAAACTGCTGTTAGTCACATTGACACTGATCTAGGGTTTCGATTCTGTAATCAGGGTGGAATATGCCGTTGGCGATGAAGCCATTAGCGTTGGGAAAGAATATTGACAGCCCTTTTTTACAGAAAATATTCCAGCATTTGTCTTTTGTTTCTCATAGAAACCACGTGAAACATTGACTAAGAACGTCTGGGCCAGGATATGAACCGCCATCATCGCGAATGCGTGTCCAGTGCGTTAACTGCAGCGTCACGACGCTCGGTTTCGGGGATCGAATTTTACTGTCAGTACTATTGACATAGTAGTCGAGATGGAAGTCTTACATTAACTGGAGAATCCAGAATGGTAATTACTTCACCCGTATCAAGAGAGCGGTCTATTTTTTGAACTACGCTTTTCATTTTGATGATATCATTTTAGTTGTGTGCTTAGTTAGAAATGAAGGAGAAAAGTTATGGAAGGAGTTAATTTACCACCAGCATAGAGTGCGTCGGAGAATACGCCATCTTGCAAGCAGCGGGAGGCGTGCGGGCAGAAGCACAATGCCTAAGGACTGCGACTGCCTGAGTCGGGAGGAAGCCGTGGGCTGTACGTATAGGGTTACCACAGCGAATCTGTCCCGCTCTGACCAGTAAGGCGAGCTCGTCGCTTTGGCTTTCAATTATGGAACACACACTGGCTTCCCCCCGACCTTCCTTCAAGTTCAACACGGATATTAGCTTTACCCAGAAAGTGAATAGAGCAAGCTGCCTCACTTTAAGTGCTTCGCAATGTACCCAATGGACAGTCAGCCCAGTGCAAAATAAGCTGCCGCAGCTAGCCTACATATCGATCTGAGAAGGATATTATGAATGTGCAAAGAAAGCCATTGGCATTACCAACCAAAGAATACCTAACTTACACGTACTCAAAGGCAAATCCATTTATCATATTAACAGTTGCCTGCTCCCAGATGACATAAATTTCTAACCTACCCATCTTCTTCCGACAGACCACTCGCTTTCCGTGGCTTTGGCTATATACACTCCTGGAAACTGAAATAAGAACACCGTGAATTCATTGTCCCAGGAAGGGGAAACTTTATTGACACATTCCTGGGGTCAGATACATCACATGATCACACTGACAGAACCACAGGCACATAGACACAGGCAACAGAGCATGCACAATGTCGACACTAGTACAGTGTATATCCACCTTTCGCAGCAATGCAGGCTGCTATTCTCCCATGGAGACGATCGTAGAGATGCTGGATGTAGTCCTGTGGAACGGCTTGCCATGCCATTTCCACCTGGCGCCTCAGTTGGACCAGCGTTCGTGCTGGACGTGCAGACCGCGTGAGACGACGCTTCATCCAGTCCCAAACATGCTCAATGGGGGACAGATCCGGAGATCTTGCTGGCCAGGATAGTTGACTTACACCTTCTAGAGCACATTGGGTGGCACGGGATACATGCTGACGTGCATTGTCCTGTTGGAACAGCAAGTTCCCTTGCCGGTCTAGGAATGGTAGAACGATGGGTTCGATGACGGTTTGGATGTACCGTGCACTATTCAGTGTCCCCTCGACGATCACCAGAGGTGTACGGCCAGTGTAGGAGATCGCTCGCCACACCATGATGCCGGGTGTTGGCCCTGTGTGCCTCTGTCGTATGCAGTCCTGATTGTGGCGCTCACCTGCACGGCGCCAAACACGCATACGACCATCATTGGCACCATGGCAGAAGCGACTCTCATCGCTGAAGACGACACGTCTCCATTCGTCCCTCCATTCACGCCTGTCGCGACACCACTGGAGGTGGGCTGCACGATGTTGGGGCGTGAGCGGAAGACGGCCTAACGGTGTGCGGGACCGTAGCCCAGCTTCATGGAGACGGTTGCGAATGGTCCTCGCCGATACCCCAGGAGCATCAGTGTCCCTAATTTGCTGGGAAGTGGCGGTGCGATCCCCTACTGCACTGCGTAGGATCCTACGGTCTTGGCGTGCATCCGTGCGTCGCTGCGGTCCGGTCCCAGGTCGACGGGCACGTGCACCTTCCGCCGACCACTGGCGACAACATCGATGTACTGTGGAGACCTCACGCCCCACGTGTTGAGCAATTCGGCGGTACGTCCACCTGGCCTCCCGCATGCCCACTATATGCCCTCGCTCAAAGTCCGTCAACTGCACATACGGTTCACGCCCATGCTGTCGCGGCATGCTACCAGTGTTAAAGACTGCGATGGAGCTCCGTATGCCACGGCAAACTGGCTGACACTGACGGCGGCGGTGCACAAATGCTGCGCAGCTAGCGCCATTCGACGGCCAACACCGCGGTTCCTGGTGTGTCCGCTGTGCCGTGCGTGTGATCATTGCTTCTTCAGCTGTCTCGCAGTGTCCGGAGCAAGTATAGTGGGTCTGACACACCGGTGTCAATGTGTTCTTTTTTCTATTTCCAGGAGTGTAGTTCCCCTCCACGTTGTCCTCACTCTCCCTCGGCTCCTCCTCTTTGTCGGAGACCAGTTGAGCAAACACTGTGGCCATCGTTGTTCCTTCATCATCTCAGTACTGGAGTATCAATCCTATCTCTGACTGGTTCCGCTGTAACCATCCCCATTTTTACATATCCTCAGACGATTCAAGTGGGCGCTCTCATGTTCCGCCATAACCTGGTCACTTCGATAGGTTTAATTTTCTCCCTTTCTCTCGTTCAGTGTCCATCACGCTGAGTCATATGTAAGAATGTTTTCAACCACAACACCTACCACAACTTTATTTGTTCTTCTGGACGTGTGCCGGTTCTAAAAGATGCCACTTAACGATGTAGCAATTACCCTCGCTTGGCTTACCCCATGGGTATGTTCGCTTTACGCTCGCCAGCCGTATCGACTAGTGAACGCAGATACCTGAACACTGCCACATTGCTTATCCAGCCAAGCTCAAAATACAAATGATGACCTTGCTCATTTACAATAACACAATGTTCTGCGTTATCCATATCGACTGTTAACCCCCATTGTTTTATAAGCATCCATTAACTTCCTCATAGGATATATGGCAGCATTCTTATCCAGCTCCATAAGTACTCGATACTCGGCAAAGAGCAATGGATATAAACATTGACAGTATACAGCCATACCCAACCTTCTGGACCGTCTACTCCAGTAACCAATAACTTATAAATACAACTTAAACGAGGTGTGTGACATATAAATATTTGTGTTAGTCCTTCACTTGTTTTAAAACTTTCATTTCTAACACTTTCCTATATTTTACGATCAAACTTCTCAACTTCCTTGCTTTGGTGATATATCGTCTTCACCTGCTGTGTTAATGCGCCATCCACACCAACTGTTTTGAGTTCTGTCCATAGTAACTTCCTTATCATAGGCCTTTTCTGATCAAGAAGCACCAAATGTAGATCTTGATTTTTTTTTTTTTTTTGGATCATCGTCTGAGACATACGGTGTTCACAAAAGATGTTATCAACACACCTTTTCCCATAATAAAACCCGACTGTTCCTAATAAAATAGTAGAGAAAACATTGGATTTTAATCAAAGCTTTATAGATTCACCTTAGAAGCAGATACAATGTAGTGAAACATTTTCAAGTCATAAACTAAGATTTACAACTGAGCATGACTATGATCTACCTCTCTCTGTCTGTCACTCACTTATCTTGAACTTTTCGTTCACAAGTGTGAGGTCCCAAGGCGTGGCATCAACCTCCTGAAACCACCTTTGTCGTGGTGTAGATTACGGTCCAAGGTATCACACCTTGCAGTCATTCACCCTGGTGTTCTCTCATTTCCGAGTAATTGACAAAAAACCTCATCAGAAGTTCTTGTGATTCGCTAACCTTTAAGAATAGCATCTATTTCAGAATGGTGCCATTATTTCGCGGTTGAATTGTTCGTCTAATATGCAGATGGTTAACTTGCGCAATTGGCTTTTTCATCTTTATTGAAAAGACAGCCATCGTAATCTTTATTAGATCATCAACAATTAGTTTAAATATATTCCTTTTTTTCTAATATTTTACACGTCATTTTAATGATCGTGTTAACTGATTCGTTGTTCTTATTTCCTATAACTCCTTTTTGATTTCCGGTCATTGTCAGCATGACTTTAAATAAGTCTACTTATCTGTCCTAATGTTTAAACATATGGAAATGCTTATCTATCTAATAAAAAAAACTAAAGACGAAATAATTCACATGTGTTGTCTGTATATCTGAGTGAGAAACTTATTTCTCGATAGAAGATTTTCGTTGTATTGGGTGGTAATCATCATACAAACATTTAAAACACAAATTATGCTCGCACCATGGATAAAACAAGCTAGGTGAAGATTTACACGAAGCATATTTGACCAATAGAACGAAAATAGAAAAAATGTCTAGCAAATAACTACTACAATAACATGAACAAAAATATAAAATGAAGAAAGGAGGATTTTAAAACGAATTAAATGAAAAAATTAAAATGAAAAACTTAAATTTAAACCTATTGATTTAATAAAAATATTGATTGCAGTAGTATCGATAAAGATTAAAGAATATATTACTCCCAACCGGAAGTAACCTAAAACGTGCAGCATCCCATCCAAGTAACTTATCCACTATGGTGTCGAGGGACTTTCTTCGTGTTCTAGCGGATGACAAAGTATTCTTCTTTTCATTTGGAATCCTAACCTGCAACAGCCTATGGTTAAAAAAAGTTGATACAACCCCTGGGAACCTGCCCATGTCGTTTTTGATTAAATAAGTGTCAATACCCTTTGCGAGAAAGGGCATTGGTTCAATCTACGAATGTAAGAACTTTAAGAAATATGCAGTGTGTTACAAAGTGTTTGCGAGAATCTTCAAGGGGTAATAGTTTACGTAATGGGGAATAATTTATGTTAGAGACGAAATACATCCAGCAAATAATTGAGAACGTAGGTTGAAACTCTGAGATGTAGAGGTTGGCAATGAAGAGGAATTCGTTGTGGGTCGCATCCAACCAGTCAGAAGACTGATTAACCAAAAAAAAGAGACAAAATGTTCGCTGAAGCTTCCAAACGACTCTAGGCGTCATTTAGTATTGGCCAGCGCCCGGACGACGAGATTTCACTGGACTATCTGGGCCAGCTAACTTAGTGTATTGCTAATACCTACCCCAGTGATCTGATTAAGTGATTTTCAACCAGAAAAACTTAAGAATGAGTCTTTCTAACTGCAAAAGGATGCTCTGTTCGGTCTACCGCCTTTCATTCGGGGCGATGACTGGTTGTTAAGCAACACATATTGTGTACGAAAGCCACAGATTTCGTATGTCTTCTTACTCTATAATCTATATTACTGTGCAAGGACACGTCGTCCTTTAAATTTGCTATCAGATATCTTGATAAGGGCTTCACTGACTTACCTGAAATTTTTAGACGGTAATCTAATAAATTTGCGTACAAAAAAAATGGTTCAAATGGCTGTGAGCACTATGCGACTTAACTTCTGAGGTCATCAGTCGCCTAAAACTTAGAACTAATTAAACCTAACTAACCTAAGGACATCACACACATCCATGCCCGAGGAAGGATTTGAACCTGGGACCGGAGCGGTCGCTCGGCTCCAGACTGTAGCGGCTAGAATCGCACGGCCACTCCGGCCAGCAAATGTGCGTACAGACACAGGCTAAAGCTATATATTTTTCGTATATATAACATATATCTGTAAGGGAAAGAGGAAACATTGTTAGCAACACTCCAAAAAATGGTTCAAATGGCTCTGAGCACTATGGGACTTAACATCTATGGTCATCAGTCCCCTAGAACTTAGAACTACTTAAACCTAACCAACCAAAGAACATCACACACACCCAAGCCCGAGACAGGATTCGAACTTGCGACCGTAGCAGTCGCGCGGCTCCGTACTGAGCGCCTAGAACCAGCAACATTCCCAAAAGTTCTTGAGTTTACTTTCTATCTGTACAATATATTCTAATAAATATTCGGAGAAATACAATCTGTATATTTTAATAGATATCATTTATTCATTTATTCGAATAGTCCTTTTGGAGGATGCGATAAATCATCTTTGATTTACCTTCTTTGTATTCAATTTTCATTCCTTCATCCTTTGATAGTGCCATCCCTTTTCTTCCTGGGTCCAGTTTCTTCCTTTTGAAGACCTCTTTCCTCCCTGAAACCCTGCCTTTTGGGTTTCTTCTCTAAAATTATTCTGTTATCTGTTATGGCCATTCTAATTCCGGTGTTTTCCTTATCTTTGTGAATTTCGGTGAACCATGTGGGTTTGGATTTGTAGCTGTGTAGTAAACTGAAGATCTCCTTAGAGAGTCTGTTACTATCCATTCGATATATGTATAACTGTAATCTTTTTTCCTTCGTTATTACAGTTAGCTTCTGCATTTCCGAAGAGAGCTGTCTACTTGATCTTAATTGTATCCAACATCAGTATCACTTCTAGGTCCCAGTATTCTTCAAAAAATATCAACTTTTTCCAGTTTTTCAAGATCCCCAAATCTTGTTAGTTTAAGCGTTTCTGTCGAATACATTGTTTTAGGCCTTATCACTGTCTGATAGTGTCTTTCTTTTGTTATATATGTTATCTTGCATTGGAATGTGCTTTCCATTTTATGTGCTCATTTTCTATGGCTATTTGTTCTTTTGTGTTGCTCGTTATCCATTCTCCTACGTATTTAAACAATTTTTTTTAGTTATTGTGTTGTTATAAGCTTTACGATCTGGAGGGGCATCACTAATATTTGCCAAGAAATGTGTTTCTTCAAATGATATTTGTATTCCTATTTTGCCTGCTTGTTTCTGTAATTCCGTGCTTTGTTCTTTGGCACTGTCCAGGGAGTCAGTAATACATGCTATATCATCTGCAAAAGCTAGACAATCTATAGTGATTTACAATGGGTTTCTTCTTAGTTGAACACCATTAGTATCGATGGATTTTCTCCGTTCTCTCACTATCTTCTCCTGTCCTACTGGTGATTTTGTTTCGATCGGTTTTTACATTTCCCCATTAATTTTACTTTTGATGTTATGTTTCTTAAAGTTCCTGTTGTTATTTGTGTTGCTTTATTATCGAGTCCAAATTCCTTTAAAAAGTTAATCGGTTCGTTTATAGCAATTGAGTCATATGCTTTTTTTAAATCTACAAATGATATCATGTATTTCAGATTTCTGATTTTCCTCATTTATATTATGTTCTTTAGCTTTAGTATTTCCTCTGCACAAGACCTAACCTTCCTAGATCCTCCTTGATACTCTCCTAAATGCGGATCGAATATTTCTTCAGCTGTCTTTAAAAGCGCCATAAATAATATCTTAAATGTCACTGGTAAGAGGGAAAGTCTCTGTAATTGTTAGGATCAGCTTTCTTTCCTTTTAAATGTAGTGAACGTATTAATGTCGATGTTCGTTCTGATGCTAAGCTGATTTTGTCCAAATATGATTAATTATTTCTGATTATTTACTTTATATTACACATCTAGTTCCGTATGGCCAAGTTGTGGAGCAAAATTACTAAGGTCATGGCACGTGTCAGTACATGAAACTACGACATAAAAGCAATAAAAGATAGAATAAAATGTTTATGAACCCAAAAAAAGACAAGCCATATGTTTATGTAAACGTAATCAACAATATTACACAGGAATCGGCTTAATTTTTCAAGGAACTTCCTCCACAGAATAAAGGAGTGGTCCTTGAGAGAACTCTTCAGTTTCGATTTTCAAGCGCGTGGATTACTGCTAAGATTTTTGAATTTTTTGGTTACCTATTGAAAATACAGTATACTTCACGCCTTCCTGCACAACAGTCAAGAAAGTGCGATTCAAATGTAGATAAGATTCCTGTCTAGTATTAAATGAGTGAAAGCTGCTAATTCTTGGGAATAAGCTGATATTGTTAAGAATAAAGGGCAGTATGGAACATACAGTGAAGAGCCAAAGAAATTGTAACACCTGCCAGCCTCGGTGGCCTAGCGGTTCTAGGTGCTTCAGTCCGGAACCGCAAGACTGGTGTTGACACATCCAGGCAAGGAGTAAACCTTGCTGTCGTGCAGTCATAAAGCATAAAGGGTACACGAGTGAACATTGGGCTCCAAAAGCCATTATCGATGATGTTTTGTTGAATGGTTCGCACGCTGACATTTGTTGATGGCCCAGCACTGAAATCTGCAGCAGCTAGTGGAAGAGTTGCACTTCTTTCATGTTGAACGATTCTCTTCAGTCGTCGTTGGCCCGTTCTTGCAGGATCTTTTCCCGTCCGCATCGATGTCGGAGATTTGATGTTTTACCGGTTTGCTGATATTCACGGTACACTCGTGTAAAGGTCGTACAGGACCACCTCCACTTTATCACTCTCTCTTAAACGCTGAATCCCATCGCTCGTGCGCTGACTATAACACCACTTTCAGACTCACTTAAATCCTTATAACCTGCCATTGTAACAGCAGTAACCGATGTAACGACTCCGCCAGACACTTGACTTACATACGCGTTGCCGACAGCTCTGTCTTATTCTGACTTTTTATGTATTTCTGTGTTTGTATACACATGCCTGTACCAGTTACTTTGGAGCTTCAGTACACATATTGAGGCGACAATGTCAGAATATGAAGAATAGTGAACGGGCGTCTACAAGAGGATAAAGAACTAACATCACTTATTGCCCGAACAGCCTGTTTCTTAACCAAAAATATCTTTGTGAATGAGAAGAGCTACCCCAAAGTAATATACCATACGAAATAATCGAATGAAAATAAGCAAAGACCCTACTTTTCTTGTCGAACTGTCGCTTACTTCAGATACCGTTCGAATAGTAAAAAACTTTATTTGATTTCACTACGGCGTTTGATTGTGATGATCACAAAATATTGCTTCAGAAGTCGGACCATTATGGAATATTGGGAGTAGCTCACAATTGGTTCACCTCTTAGTTTAATACCAGACAGAAAAAGTTCGTTCTTCACAGTGTCGAGAATGGCTATGATGTGGGATCAGATTGGGGCACGGTTAAATGGGAGGGTGGGGGGCATATGTGCCCCAGGTATCAGTGATCAGTGCTGGGGTCACTCCTGTTCCTTTTTTATATAAATGAATGATTTGCTGATTTGCACTGTAGTACTACACATGATTCAAAAATATTTCTGTTTGCTGGAGGCACTAGCTCGGTAGCAAAGGGTGTTCTGTGGAATGTTGGCACTGTTTCAAACAGTGCAGTTCAAGACGTACGTTCGTGGCTTGCAGTAAATAAACTAACGCTAAATCACAGCAAGACTCAGTTTTTACACTTTCTAACGCACAATTGAACGAAACCCGACGTTTTAATTTCACAGAATGGGCTCACGATTAGTGAAACTGGACACTACAAAATTTCTAGGTGTTCAGATAGATCGTAAACTGTCGTGGAAAGACCAAGTTCAGAGTCTTATTTAAAGACATAATGCTGCCATTTTTTTGTCATTAGAGTGTTTCTACAACTTTTCCTGATGCTTTGTTATTTTCTTTTATTCCCTCTGTTGTTTGTGGCTTTGAGACTGGTTGTATTTCGATTACATTATCAAAGTTAAATTCTTGTTTTCGTGTATAAATCTTTGAAGAAGTCCACAGATATTCTGTATTTCTCTGTGTTATTACATGCAATCTTTTATTCGTTTTTTCATATATAAATTGAAAACTTTGTGACATAATACATCTGTAAACTAATTTTGAATGTTTTGTAAAAGCTCCTTGTGTCGTTCTCCTTAAAGTGTTTCTCAGTTGACGTAAGTTGACCTTTTGTATGTTGTACTCTGATCTTTTTGAGACACTTTGAAACATATTACCCTGCTTTTATAAAAAAATTTCCTGTTGTTATCATTTCTACTTGCATTGCAGGTACTCCAAGCTCGTTGTTTCTTTCTAATTAACTCATCACAATCATCATTCCACCAAGCATTATATTTTAAGAGGGATAGTTACTTCTGCAGTCTCAGTAATATCTTTTTGAAATCTTTCCCAGCATAAGGTATTCTTTTTTCCAACTGCTTTTTGTTGTCATTTTCTCTAGACAGCGTCTGTGAATCAAACTTTCTGGCTTGGCATTGGTTCTTCTTCCTAAACATTGATCTAATCTTGAATTTAATAATGGTTTGAATCTAAGTTGGCACTCTTGGCAGCTTTGACATTGTGTAACTCCATTGCAGAGTGTTTGCTTATTGTAATGTGATCAAAGAGTTTTTCGACACAAATCGGACTTGATGCTACCCATCTAGTTTGTTTTTAGGAAGTTTTTGAAGAATATAGATTTAAGTACTACTTTAGGCTGCCAGCAGAAGCTTAAGAGTCTTTCTCTATTTGCGTTGAGTCCTTTATGTGCAGGCAGTTTTCCTACTATTGATCCGTGTTAATGTTCTTTTTGCCAATTTGTTCATTAAAGTCTCCAAGCAGTGATTATGTGATCTTCGATGGAGTGTTATCTAGAATGTTTGTGTTCCAAGAAATTTCTGCTTGCTCTTCCTGTGTTCTGCATTTCTTATTTGTTGGTGCATGTGTGTTTAAAATAGTGTAAATTTTGTTTGATGATTTAAGTTCAGTGTGAAATGTCTTTAATTAATTAATTTAAATTCTGTTATTGAGTTTAATTATTTTTTTACAATTAATCCTATTCCAAATTGGGGTACAGTTGCCTTAACTGCTTTTCCTGGTTTTCCCTTAAATATCCTGAATTCTTCTAAATAGAAAGGGTGTCCATGAGCAAATCTTGTTCCTTACAGTGCTGTTATCATTCCATTTATCTCCTTTAGAAAGGTTTTATATGTTTAAGCGTTTACTGTTTTTATTGCATTTTCTCTTTTTAAGAGTGGGTTTATATCAAAACTGACTATGTAATTTATGTTTCTGTGTTTGATGTTATGAGTTGTTGTTTAAAGCAGGTTTCAGAAAGCTCCGACTCATTCTTTGCAAATCGTTGTAGGCCCCTAGAATCCGAGTTCCTGCTTTCCGCTTGCTTGGAAGTAGGAAATTAGGTGTTCACCAGGGTAAAACCTCTTACAAAGTGCATCTCTATTATTTGTCGTGTTATTGAGTTAGTTGAATCAGTCCCCTAAATATACTGCTCAGGGTTGTTAGTTCTGAGGAACATGTATCGAGCCGCACATCTGGTGAACAGACGTTGACCACTTTACCGCTTGCTGCAAGTCAGACGCACTGTGGAGTTTTTCCTTGTTTCGCTTCTTCCGCTAGTTTCGCCGTTTCAAGATCCACTCTTCCCGCCTTCCATAACATTGATGTCTTCAGTGAAACCACAGCACCCCAACAGTGTGATATCAACTGGGCAACGTAAGCACTGTTTTTTTTTTCTTTTTTCTTTTTTTTTTAAGCTGTTGTTACTCCACACCCACTTCCTTTCTCATTACTTGCAGTATGTGGCCCTGGGCTTGGTAGCAGCATAGCGTAGTTTTGAATACATATACAATATATAAATACACTCCTGGAAATGGAAAAAAGAACACATTGACACCGGTGAGTCAGACCCACCATACTTGCTCCGGACACTGCGAGAGGGCTGTACAAGCAATGACCACACGCACGGCACAGCGGACACACCAGGAACCGCGGTGTTGGCCGTCGAATAGCGCTAGCTGCGCAGCATTTGTGAACCGCCGCCGTCAGTGTCAGCCAGTTTGCCGTGGCATACGGAGCTCCATCGCAGTCTTTAACACTGGTAGCATGCCGCGACAGCGTGGACGTGAACCGTATGTGCAGTTGACGGACTTTGAGCGAGGGCGTATAGTGGGCATGCGGGAGGCCGGGTGGACGTACCGCCGAATTGCTCAACACGTGGGGCGTGAGGTCTCCACAGTACATCGATGTTGTCGCCAGTGGTCGGCGGAAGGTGCACGTGCCCGTCGACCTGGGACCGGACAGCAGCGACGCATAGATGCACACCAAGACCGTAGGATCCTACGCAGTGCCGTAGGGGGCCGCACCGCCACTTCCCAGCAAATTACGGTCACTGTTGCTCCTGGGGTATCGGCGAGGACCATTCGCAACCGTCTCCATGAAGCTGGTCTACAATCCCGCACACCGTTAGGCCGTCTTCCACTCACGCCCCAACATCGTGCAGCCCGCCTCCAGTGGTGTCGCGACAGGCGTGAATGGAGGGACGAATTAAGATGTGTCGTCTTCAGCGATGAGAGTCGCTTCTGCCTTGGTGCCAATGATGGTCGTATGCGTGTTTGGCGCCGTGCAGGTGAGCGCCACAATCAGGACTGCATACGACCGAGGCACACAGGGCCAACACCCGGCATCATGGTGTGGGGAACGATCTCCTACACTGGTCGTACACCTCTGGTGATCGTCGAGGGGACACTGAATAGTGCACGGTACATCCAAACCGTCATCGAACCCATCGTTCTACCATTCCTAGACCGGCCAGGGAACTTGCTGTTCCAACAGGACAATGCACGTCCGCATGTATCCCGTGCCACCCAACGTGCTCTAGAAGGTGTAAGTCAACTACCCTGGCCAGCAAGATCTCCGGATCTGTCCCCCATTGAGCATGTTTTGGACAGGATGAAGCGTCGTCTCACGCGGTCTGCACGTCCAGCACGAACGCTGGTCCAACTGAGGTGCCAGGTGGAAATGGCATGGCAAGCCGTTCCACAGGACTACATCCAGCATCTCTACGATCATATCCATGGGAGAATAGCAGCCTGCATTGCTGCGAAAGGTGGATATACACTGTACTAGTGCCGACATTGTGCATGCTCTGTTGCCTGTGTCTATGTGCCTGTGGTTCTGTCAGGGTGATCGTATGATGTATCTGACCCCAGGAATGTGTCAATAAAGTTTCCCCTTCCTGGGACAATGAATTCACGGTGTTCTTATTTCAATTTCCAGGAGTGTACATATGTAGCGTGTAAAGGGGAAACACTGTTAGCAAAAAACTCGAGCAGTTCTTTATCGATTTACATGAAATTTTTGCAGGATATTCTATTGAACATTCGGACGGACATAGGCTGTATTCCATTCTAAAGACCAATGTATAGGGTTCCTGTTAGGAGCATCTGCAAGAAAGAAAATGCTCTCCTCTGAAAATGTGCGGTGTTGTTCTCTTTCTTGCACCCAGTTTCAGCTACGACAACAGAACACTTAGATAAATTATTGCTCCCATACACATACACACCCAAAAAAAAAAATTTGCATTACCTTGGTTCCCGAGAGTACCGGAATCTGTACAGAAAATAGAAATAGAGATCAACATAAAAATCATTTCCGCCCTTTTCATTGCTCATGAAAACCACACATTCCATGTTGCACCACCATACAGCGAGACCTTCCGGAGGTGCTGGTCCAGGTTGCTGTACACACCGGTACCTCAAATACCCAGTAGCACGTCCTCTTGTATTGAAGAATGCCTGTATTTGTCGTGGCATACTGTCCACAAGTTCTTCAGGGCACTGTGGGTGCAGATTGCCCCATTCGGTGTAGACCCCTCAGAAGCGTTGGTGGGTGACGTCGTCCATAAAAGGGCCCTTTTCCAGGTATCCCAGGCACGTTCGATAAGGTTATGGAGAACATTCTGGCCACTCTAGTCGAGCGACGTCGTTATCGTGGAGGAAGTCATTCACAAGACGTGCACGATGTGGGCGCGAATTGTCGTCCATGAAGGCGAATTCCCCCGTCAATATGCTACCTATATGGTTGCACTATCGGTCGGAGGATGGCATTCACGTATCCTACAGCCGTCGGCGCCTTCCATGACCACCAGCGGCGTATTTTTACCCCGCATAATGCCACCCCAAAACAGCAGGGAACCTCCACCTTGCTGCACTCGCTGGACAGTGTGTTTAAGGCGTTCAGCCTGACGGGGTTGCCGCCAACACGTCCCCGACGATTACCTGGTTGAAGGCATATGCGACAGTCAGTGGTGAAGAGAACATGATACCAATCCTGAGCGATCCATTCGGCATGTTGCTGGGCCCATCTGTACCGCACTGCTAGGTCTCGTGGTTGCAAAGACAGACCTTGCCATGGACGTTCGGTAGGGACGTTCCGTATGATGCAGCCTATTGTGCACAATTTGAATCGTAACACAACGTCCTATGGCTGCACGGAAAGCATTATTGGTGTCTGGGTTCGTCCGAGCATTATCCGTAGGTAGCGATCATCCAGGGCAGTAGTAGCCCTTGGGCGGCCTGAGCGAGGCATGTCATCGACATTTCCTGTCTCTCTGCATCTGCTCCATATCCGAACAACATCGCTTTGGATCACTCCAAGAAGCCTGGACACTTCCCTCGTTGAGAGACCTTCCTGGCACAAAGTAACAATGCGGACGCGATCGAACGGCGGTATTGACCGTCTAGTCTTTTTTAACTACGTGCAACAAGAACCGTGTACCTCCTTGCTGGTGGAATGACTAGAACTGATCAGCTGTCGGACACTTCCGTCTGATGGGCGCTGCTCCTGGTTGTTTACATCTTTGTGTGGGTTCAGTGACATCTTTGAACAGTCAAAGTGACAACCTCTGTGCTACAATACGCACAGTCAACGTCTATCTTCAGGAGTTCTGCGAACCGGGGTGATACAAAACATTTTTAATGGGTTTATATACGGAATATAAAAGAAATTATCCAGGTAGTGAAGGGAGACGATAATTTAATAGTCATGGGTGACTGGAATTCGAGAGTAGGAAAAGGGAGAGAAGGAAACATAGTAGGTGAATATGGATTGGGGCTAAGAAATGAAAGAGGAAGCCGTCTGGTGGAATTTTGTGCAGAGCATAACTTAATCATAGCTAATACTTGGTTCAAGAATCATGAAAGAAGGTTGTATACATGGAACAACCCTGGAGATACTAAAAGGTATCAGGTAGATTACATACTGGTAAGACAGAGATTTAGGAACCAGATTTTAAATTGTAAGACATTTCCAGGAGCAGATACGGACTCTGACCACAATCTATTGGTTACGAACTCTAGATTAAAACTGAAGAAGCTGCAAAAAGGTGGGAATTGAAGGAGATGGAACCTGGATAAACTGAAAGAACCAGAGGTTGTACAGTGTTTCAGGGAGAGTATAAGGGAAGAATTGACAGGAATGGGGGAAAGAAATATAGTAGAAGAAGAATGGGAAGAAATAGTAAAGGCAGCAGAGGATCAAATAGGTAAAAAGACGAGGACTAGTAGAAACCCTTGGGTAACAGAAGAAATATTGAATTTAATTGATGAAAGTGGAAAATATAAAAATGCAGTAAATGAAGCAGGCTAAAAGGAATACAAACGTCTCAAAAATGAGATCGACAGAAAGTGCAAAATGACTAAGCAGGGATGGTTAGAGGACAAATGTAAGTATGTAGAGGCTTATCTGACACTAGGGGTAAGATACACTCCTGGAAATTGAAATAAGAACACCGTGAATTCATTGTCCCAGGAAGGGCAAAATTTTTGACACATTCCTGGGGTCAGATACATCACATGATCACACTGACAGAACCACAGGCACATAGACACAGGCAACAGAGCATGCACAATGTCGGCACTAGTACAGTGTATATCCACCTTTCGCAGCAATGCAGGCTGCTATTCTCCCATGGAGACGATCGTAGAGATGCTGGATGTAGTCCTGTGGAACGGCTTGCCATGCCATTTCCACCTGGCGCCTCAGTTGGACCAGCGTTCGTGCTGGACGTGCAGACCGCGTGAGACGACGCTTCATCCAGTCCCAAACATGCTCAATGGGGGACTGATCCGGAGATCTTGCTGGCCAGGGTAGTTGACTTACACCTTCTAGAGCACGTTGGGTGGCACGGGATACGTGCGGACGTGCATTGTCCTGTTGGAACAGCAAGTTCCCTTGCCGGTCTAGGAATGGTAGAACGATGGGTTCGATGAAGGTTTGGATGTACCGAGCACTATTCAGTGTCCCCTCGACGATCACCAGAGGTGTACAACCAGTGTAGGCGATCGCTCCCCACACCATGATGCCGGGCGTTGGCCCTGTGTGCCTCGGTCGTATGCAGTCCTGATTGTGGCGCTCACCTGCACGGCGCCAAACACGCATACGACCATCATTGGCACCAAGGCAGAAGCGACTCTCATCGCTGAAGACGACACGTCTCCATTCGTCCCTCCATTCACGCCTGTCGCGACACCACTGGATGCGGGCTGCACGATGTTGGGGCGTGAGCGGAAGACGGCCTAACGGTGTGCGGGACCGTAGCCCAGTTTCATGGAGACTGGTTGCGAATGGTCCTCGCCGATACCCCAGGAGCAACAGTGTCCCTAATTTGCTGGGAAGTGGCGGTGCGGTCCCCTACGGCACTGCGTAGGATCCTACGGTCTTGGCGTGCATCCGTGCGTCGCTGCGGTCCGGTCCCAGGTCGACGGGCACGTGCACCTTCCGCCGACCACTGGCGACAACATCGATGTACTGTGGAGACCTCACGCCCCACGTGTTGAGCAATTCGGCGGTACGTCCACCCGGCCTCCCGCATGCCCACTATACGCCCCGTCAACTGCACATACGGTTCACGTCCACGCTGTCGCGGCATGCTACCAGTGTTAAAGACTGCGATGGAGCTCCGTATGCCACGGCAAACTGGCTGACACTGACGGCGGCGGTGCACAAATGCTGCGCAGCTAGCGCCATTCGACGGCCAACACGGCGGTTCCTGGTGTGTCCGCTGTGCCGTGCGTGTGATCATTGCTTGTACAGCCCTCTCGCAGTGTCCGGAGCAAGTATGGTGGGTCTGATACACCGGTGTCAACGGGTTCTTTTTTCCATTTCCAGGAGTGTAGATACTGCCTACAGGAAAATTAAAGAGATCTTTGGAGAAAAGAGTACCACTTGCATGAATATCTAGAGCCCAGATGGAAAACCAGTTTTAAGTGAAGAAGGGAAAGCAGAAAGGTGGAAGGAGTATATAGAGGGTCTATACAAGGGATATGTACTTGGAGGACAATATTATGGAAATGGAAGAGGATGTAGATGAAGATGAAATGGGAGATACGCTACTGCGTGAAGAGTTTGACAGAGCACTGAAAAACCTGAGTCGAAACAGGGCCCGTGGAGTAGACAACATTCCATTAGAACTACTGACAGCCTTGGGAGAGCCGCTCCTGACAAAGCTCTACCATCTGGTGAGCAAGATTTATGAGACAGGCGAAATACCCTCAGACTTCAAGAAGAATATAATAATTACAATCCCAAAGAAAGCGGGTGTCGACAGATGTGAAAATTACCGAACTATCAGTTTAATAAGTCACAGCTGCAAAATCCTAACTCGAATTCTTTACAAACGAATGGAAAACTGATAGAAGCCGTCTCGGGGATGGTCAGTTTGGATTCCGCAGAAATGTTGGAACACGTGAGGCAATACTGACTCTACGACTTATCTTAGAAGAAAGATTAAGGAAAGGCAAACCTACATTGCTAGCATTTGTAGACTTAGAAACAGCTTTTGACAATGTTGATTAGAATACTCTCTTTCAAATTCTAAAGGTGGCAGGGGTGAAATATAGGGAGTGAAAGGTTATTTACAATTTGTACAGAAAACAGATGGCAGTTATAAGAGTCGAGGAACATGAAAGGGAAGAAGTGGTTGGGAAGGGTGTGAGACAGGGTTGTAGCCTATCCTCGATGGTATTCAATCTGTATATTGAGCAAGCAATAAAGGAAACAAAAGAAAACTTCGGAGTAGGTATTAGAATCCATGGAGAATAAATAAAAACTTTGAGGTTCGCCGATGAAATTGTAATTCTGTCAGAGACAGTAAGGGACTTGGAAGAACAATTGAACGGAATGCAGAGTGTCGAAAGGAGGGTATAAGATGAACATCAACAAAAGCAAAACAAAGATAATGGAATGTACTCGAATTAAGTCGGGTGATGTTGAGGGAATTAGATTAGATGAATACACTAAGCACATTCAGAAGGATGTAGGCTGCAGTAGGTACTGGGAAATGAAGAAGCTTGCACAGGATAGAGTATCACGGAGAGCTCCAACGAGCGAGTCTCAGGACTGAAGACCACAACAACAACAACAACAACAACATATACAAAATTGTATACCAAACAGCGTGCTGTTTTATTCACTTCCTCTCACTCAGTATTGAATGAAAAAATTAAAGCTGCTTTTGAGTAGATTATCGGCTAATCATTAGAACACCACTACATCTGAATGTGGAAGAACAGTGAACAAGGCTCATGTTCGTAGGCAGGAGCAAGAGGAAAAAAGCAGTGGGGTGGGGCAGCAAATTGACATAGAAACCTTAAAGGAGGTAATGGAAAGCGAGAGAGGGGAGGAAATGCTGCGAGAGAAGGAGATTAGAAGGTATATCCAAAAAAAATTTAGTGATTGGGAAGCATTTCTGGGTTCGCTTGTCAATACAAAAAGATGCTTGGCGTCGCCGGCACAGTGACTTGAAACACCCTGTATATATCACTACTGCAGCTTACATTAGACTTCAGCAGGATAGGGATAAGAAACTTCCTGACAGCATAAAACTGTGTGCCGGACCGGAACTCACGCTTGGAATCTTTGTTAGTCGTGGGCGAGTGCTCTACCAGCCGAGTTATACAATCGCGGATCAAGACCCTTCCAGATACGGCTTTACTTCGTCCTCGTCTCCTATCTAAATATAGCTGTGATGACGGATCGTGAGTCGTGCTTGGGTTCCTCAGCTGATAGTGTACTTGACTGCGAAAGGCAAACATCACGAGTGCGAGTCTCGATCTAGCACACTGTTTTAATCTGCCAGTGCAGAGCGAAAATCTCGTTCTGTAGGATAGGAATAAATTTTAAACTGAAACGTAAGCTAGGAAAGGAAACTAACGATCGGAAAATCTACTCTTAGCACTCCTAGAAGACGTTTACAGCTCCTTGCATTTAAGAAAGGAATAACGAATATATATCAATGCAGTATATCTGCACTACCTTCGTTAAGCATTGATTGCTTATAGAGCAGATGAAACTTCAAATGGAAAACATAGTGTAGAAAATTTGAAAACAGGCTTGAAAATCTATTGCAATAAGAGTAAAATAAAGTCAGCACATCAAATCGAAAGGGAAACAAGTCAAACGGATTTACTGGTTACTATTAGGATTTCACGTAAATGACAACAGTCGATGAACAGTATAAATAAAGACTACAAATACTTTGGAGACTGCTATGAAGAAACCAAATAAAGCTTTCAAAAACAGATTTTTAATGTGCCTGTAAAGAAACCTTGCAATTAGTGTAAATTGCCAATTTCGACTTACTGCAGTGAGATATGGACTTTTAATGTAAAAACAAAGCAATAGCAGAGGTCTGATAATTGAACAACAGGAAGACGCATAACACATTTGTTTGCTTGGCTACCCCTCTCCCCCTCCCCCCCCCCCCTTATTTTGTAAATAAAACTGATTTTTTTTGCTGCACTCTAATTTATTTCTCCCAGACGCGCCTATTTTTCTAAGGCATATTGAGTGGGATGTACATTGATATAGTTTAGTTTTCATATGTGTTATTTTTAGTTTATCAAACTGTTCACGCCGCGTTTTTGTGTAAATAAATAGTTGTTACAGTATATCGGCATCTGCGTTCCCTCTCATCTGGTCTGGAGGTCGTACTACCAATCATTTCCGAAACATACGCACATTTTTACATTCCGAACTTATTCTTCACACTGTTCACCATGTTTAGCTTTATTTCTGTGGTGCAAGTTAACTCTTTTGCCACTAATTATAAATATTTTTTCGAAAACTATCCTTTCAAAAACGTATAAATTGCGAGTTCATGATGTGTTTCCTCCTGTTTGGTTTGTTTACCTACATATTGCCAACCTATAAAATATATGCTGAAAACTGACGTCTATGTTTAACCTCCCCCCCCCCCCACACACACTCTCTCTCTCTCTCTCTCTCTCTCTCTCTCTCTCTCTCTCTCTCTCTCTCTGTGTGTGTGTGTGTGTGTGTGTGTGTGTGTGTGTGTGTGTGTGTGTGTGCGTGTGTGTGTGCGTATGTTTGTGTGTGGGAGGGTGATAATTTGAGTTGTAGTGTTGATTATTAATGTAATAGCTGTTAGAGAGTGGTTGAAAGCTTTGGTGATCAGCTGATTTCGATTTTCTTTTAAATGTTCTTTTTCTGTGGAGGGATTCATGGACAAGTGAGTGAAAACGTGTTGGGTGGTTTTACTATTGCTATGACAACAATCCTTTTTTGGAGTATTATTCTATTTTTTTATCTATTAGTGTAAACCATGAATCATTTGGCATGTGTCCTTGATCACTAAACAGGGTTTTCTTTTCTTCTTTAGTTTTCTGTAAGTGACAGTTTTCTTGCAGGGTTAGTAGTAGTTTTTTGTTGTTGAGTATAATTGTTTTCATGTCTTCTTCTCCAGTTGTTGGTTTGTGAGTATGTTCTCTTACGTGCTCTTCATATGTAGAGTGGTTTGTCCCATACTTCTAGGCTCCCACGTGTTGTTTGTATCTGACGTCAAATGTTTTGCCTGTCTGCCTATGTATTTTCCGTCACAAAAGTTATAGTATTGTTGATATATACCTGCTTCTGGTATATGTCTCTGCTTTTTGTCAGTTTTGTTGTGTATGCTACGTTTATTCCCTGTCTTTTGAAAATGTTGGTATAACTGTTGTACAGCACATGCTGAATGCTAGCGATGCTTCACTGTCAGAGTGTAAATTAATACACACACACACACACACACACACACACACACAGAGAGAGAGAGAGAGAGAGAGAGAGAGAGAGAGAGAGAGAAACATAATGAACACACGTTAGTCTTCAGCATATACTTCGTTACGTTGGCAATATGTAGGTAAGCAAACAAAATCGGAGGAAACACGTAATTAACTCACGATATTTATAGCCTTATAAACACAATTTTCGTACAAATATCTGTAACTGGTGGCAAATGAGTAATAGTGTATCACAAAAATAAAGGTAAACGTGGTGAACAAATGAAGAGAATGTTCGGGATATAAAAATGTGCTCATTTTTCGGAAATGGAATGCTTCTGCGACCTCCCAGACCAGATGAGAGGAAACGCAGACGCCAACAAACTCTAATTAATTACTTTTTTACATGAAAAACGCTACGTGGACTGTTTGATAATCTAAAAATAACACATACAAAACAAATCTGTACCTTTCTAGATACCACTGAAGATGCATTAGAGTAAAAAAAGGCGAAACGCGTCTGGGAGAAATAAATTACAGTGCAGCAAGAAAAGGCAGTTAAATTTAGAAAATAAATAGAAAGATACATTTGGAAAACACGACAAGACTTCTTTTAAAACTCCAGTGTAAGATGCCATGAAGGCTACATATAAGTCTTCATTATGATGGCATCTGCATCTCCGAGATCGAAACTGCATACAAGGCGCAAAAGCTGTGTTCTTGTGTATAAATAAGAAGAAATTTAATAAATTATGATATCTGAATATACGCAGAAAGTAAATTTCTAATTCCCAAGAAGACAATTTGAATAACATGATATGATGTGAAAATAAGTATAGGAAATAGTCACACGTTTACGAATTCCGCGGAATGGAGGAATGATGGCCTGTGTATTTACTTGTGTAAACAGTAGATTAATGAGTAGGGCAACAGATTACTTTGAACTTGTGTTAGCTTTCCGCTTATAGCATGCAGCTGTGCTGTGGTACAGTCACCCCTATGTGTATGCATAAATTCGAAATCTAGGAAAACATTTAATTAATGGAGTGATCATTTGCAATGCAGACTCGCTTCATACGTTGTACTGCAATCGATAAGTACTCCTCGGAACAGCAGACAACAACTCAGTATACCATAAATTCTATTGTAAACGCAGCTGCAACCTAATTTGCAGGCAGAAAGATTCTAAAATCATTTATAATCCTCTGTGCCAGCTCTGCAGTTGGACAGCGAGTCCTAAGAGTGGTGGTGTCTGGCATAATTAATTTACATACTCGACAAGATGGTGGCTCACAAGCTTGGCATATTTAAACCGGTTACAAACACAGAATGATCTAAATATAAGAAACCAGCCGAATATCCAGCAAGGCTCGGATATGTATTTATTCTAGTCTTCTATTATTCCATCTCCTCCTTCCTTCTCTGTCTGTCCATCTCCTCTACAGCCTTACTCTCTGTCCAGATCTTCCACACCCCACCCACTGTCAATCTCCTTCTGCCCCTCCCTCCGTCCATTTGCACTTCATCCCCTGTCTATCTGTTCCTTCCCCTTCTGTCCATTTCCTCCTCCTCCCATCTAAATCCATCTCCACTCCCCCTCTCTTTATTCATCTACTCCTTCCCCAATCTTTATCCATCTTCTCCTCAACCTTGCTCTATCTCTCCTCCTCTTCCTTCTCATCTCCTTCCCTCTCCTCCTTCCCTCTCCTCCTTCCGCTCTCGCTGTTCATTTCCTACTCCCTCCCCTCTCTCTCTCACACTCTCTATCTCTCTCTCTCTCTCTCTCTCTCTCTCTCTCCTCAGCTCCTTCCCTTTTCGTATACAACTCCTCCTCTCCACTATGTCTATCTATCTCCTCTTCCTGTTTTATCTCAATTTCCTCCCTCCCCTCTTTCTGTCCATCTCATCCTCCACCTCTTATTGCCTGTCTTTTCCTACCCCTTGTCTTTGCCCATTTAATCCCACTTCATTTCTCTGTTCATCTCTGCCCTCTCTCTGTCCATTTTCCCTCCACCTCTATCTGATCATCTCCTCTGACCCCATTGTCTGTGTCCATTTACTCTTTCCCCCTCTTTGTCCATCTGCCCCTACCCCCTTCTCTCTTCACGTTACCACCCCCATTCTAAAAAGTGGTTGGTGTCTTTAGACATCACAGTATTTCTTTCCAGATTGTATTTAAAATGTGTACCAAATTTGGTTGAAATCACTACAGGGGCTTAGAATGAGCTTTCTACCCGCGGATTTGCTCGCTGGAAACACATATAAAATATATTTCGTATGTAATTAACATATGTCATGAGTATCTGTATACATGTATCTAGCGAAATTCATCTTGCAATTTCATTTGCACACAGCTCAATTTTTATGACGTATCTTCTGAACTATGTGCATACAACAATGATATTGCAGCTACATCCAGTGGCATATTTTCCTACTGTATGCGAAATGTGTCGTGAACAGAGCGAGCAGTAAAGACGTTATGCATTAAAACGGCACACAAGATGTGGCAGTTTCTCACCCATCCCAGTGTTTACCACGTCATATCTCTTGAACTATGGTTTAAATGGTTCTGAACACAATGGAACTTAACATCTGAGGTCATCAGTCCTCTAGACTTTGAACTACTTAAACCTAACTAACCTACGGACATCACAAACATCCATGCCAGAGGCAGGATTCGAACCTGCGACCGTAGCAGCCGCGTGGTTCCGGACTGAAGTGCCTAGAACCGCTTGGCCACCACGGCTCGCTCTATGTGTAGTAAAATGATTTTTTTTTCTAGGTACATTCAGCGGCATTTATGGGATACAGCCTGCATTATATGGTGCGAAGGGAGTTAATTGCAATGAAGTAATAAATTAATGCGTCATGCATGATGTGGCAATTTTTTACGCGTCTCAGTGTTCTGCGTCGTATTTCCTCAACCATCTTTCGTACGATGATATGCTTTTGTTGACAAATTCAGTGGCAAATGTTTGTTCAAATGGTTCAAATGGCTCTGAGCACTATGGGACTCAACTGCTGTGGTCATCAGTCCCCTAGAACTTAGAACTACTTAAACCTAACTAACCTAAGGACATCACACACATCCATGCCCGAGGCAGGATTCGAACCTGCGACCGTAGCAGTCGCACGGCTCCGGACTGCGCGCCTGGAACCGCGAGACCACCGCGGCCGGCGGCAAATGCTTGTACTGTCTGCGAGAAGTGTTTCGAATAGAATTAGTAGCAAAGAAGTAATAAATTAAAACACCATACTTCATGCGGCAGTTTTACTGCATGAACATCGAAAATGTAGTAAGCGATAAACTTTCTTCTTTTCATCATTTTGTGGTGGTTGGCAGCAAGAAAAAGTTTTACAGGGTTTGAAATTATGTGTAAAGTTTGTTGAAAGACTAAGTGCTCTTTGTCTCATATACTGAATGAATAAAGTATGGATATTTTATTGGGCTACACTGCTTTTTCAACCTCAACCACTTTGACATGTAGGTGGTTTTTACCATGACAACGATTATCTCCAGACATTTAATTATGTGTGTACCGAGTTTGGTTGAAATCGGTCCAGTGCTTTAGGAGCTGATGTGGAACATACCTGCATATAAACTTACATACAGGGTGTCCATAATTAAAGTTGCAGTGTCACAACTTTGCAGAAAGAGAACCACTGCTCAGAATGAGTTCAAATTTGAAAAGAATGTTATTGAAGTATTTTACCCATGGATGGCTACATATGGGGTCCGCTACATATGAATCGCAATATGACGGCTATGGTTCGAGTTGCACATAACACCATCCGTACTCTTCAGTATGTATGACGGCATAAGTTCGGTAGTCACTCTTGCGGCACTGTTTGTTAGGTAAGCACATCCATCACGGCCAGGTAGTACCACATCAAATTGGAAAAATCGGTTTTCAATCGTCCTAAGGCCAAAACGGTATTAAACGCAAAATGACATCGGTTTTTAATTGTCCTGGTGCCAAAAAATGCATAAAAAGCAAAGTTAGAGCAGTTTATAACTGTCGTGTAACTGGCTCAAGGGCTGTTCAAAATGCAGTCCGTCGCTCTCTGTCACAAGCTGAATTCGAGAAACAGTATGTGCAACAACATACTGAAGTGTCTCGAAGGTCACATTCAGTTTGTGCTGCGCAACGCGTGCCCTTATCTCAGCTACTTTCGTAATTGGGGCACTGAATGCATCTTTCAGATAACCCCACAGCCAGGAGTCACACAGATTAAGATCAGTGATTTGGACGGCCAGGCTGCAGGGAAATGGCGGCTGATAGTTCCAGCATTTCCGAAATGCCTCTGCAGTAGGCAGTTCACTAGCTGTGTAATTTGAGAGGTCTTTCATAAGAATGATCCTATCCACATATACCTTCTGTTAAAGGGTTGGAATGACATTGGGCCCAAAATATTCTTATAGGCGTTTACCGACAACGGTACAGGTAACAGAACCTACAAGACTCATTTCCTCGAAAAAATACATTCCTACGATAAACGACGCTGTCAACCCGCACCACACAATCGCATTTGCAGAATGAAGTGGTTCATATGAGTGCAGATTTTATTTTGCTCATATCCTGCAATGCTGCGTATTGACATGTCCTTGGAGATGGAAATCGGCTTGCTCTGTCCACAGAATGTTCCCTGACCATTCCTTGCCCCTTTCCACGCGAACAAGAAATCCCAGAGTGAATACTTATGTTTTTGGTAGGTCAGTAGGAAGCAACTCCTGAATGTGGATGATTTCGTATGTATAGTAATGCAGGGTATTTCTCAGGACTTATGCATAATAGTCATAGACATTTCCAACATTCGGGCGATTCACTGTGCCCTACATGTTTGCACCGCGTGATACCTCCTGCAATGCTGTCACATCTTCAAAAAATGGTTCAAATGGCTCTGAGCACTATGGGACATAAGATCTGAGGTCATCAGTCCCCTAGAACTTAGAAATACTTAAACCTAACGAACCTAAGGACATCACACACATCCAAGCCCGAGGCAGGATTCGAATCTGCGACCGTAGCGGTCGCGCGGTTCCAGACTGAAGCGCCTACAACCGCTCGGCCACACAGGCTGGCAGCTAAATCTTCGACAGACGCAACATCAACTACTTTCCTGTGTGGCAATTGCACTTCAAAAGAACCTATCTTTTCGAATTCTGTAATCATTTCCTCCATACCCTCAGCAGACGTCGGACTGAAACCTGGTTTTACAACTTTATGGACTGATGACCTCGGATGTTAAGTCCCATGGTGCTTGGAGCCATTCACAGGTTTGAGTTTCTGGAACTTCTGCAAGGTACTGGCGCACAGTCACTGTTCTTGTAAAAGAGCTTTACCAGCTGCGTGCGATCTGATGCTGTACAAACACATCATTCTGCGTAGTGGTTCTCTGTCTACAGAGTTCTGAAACGGTGACTGTAATTATGGAAAGCCTGTTACACAATATGTGTGGATTATTTCATGGGATGTGAGTGTAACAACGAATGTATTGATCTTTAAATGATATTTATTTGCTTATTTATTTATTTATTTTCCTTGACGATAGCATCAGATATTAAAAATCTAGTGTGATTCAACTGTAATAAACTTCAAAGGAAACAATAACAATTGCATAATCTCGTAGGAATATCCCAACCTAAATATACTTTAAAAGTCAAGGAAACAACACCTGAAATAACTCGTCCTAACTTGTCAGAATTACAGTATTATACTCCATTATATTTAGCATTAATCAGTTTACAATAACGTGCAGACAAACAGTTCAGGCATTAACAAGCTTTCAGGCAATTCGAAATAGCAGTATTTAGTACCTTTTTAAGAGAATTAACCTACAAAGTAAATAAATTGATTTCGTTTCACTAGCTTCTTACGCTTTGCAGTATCTGTTGAACACCTTGTATGTGGGCCAGACAAATTCAGCTTTCCTGTCAACATTAGAAAACACAAGAGAAAGTGCTTATACGTCTATATTATACCAACTCCTGACAACAAGTGAGCACTTTTAATTGCGAACGTACACGAACTTCTTTCAGACTGAAGGCAACCACAAGTTCCATGCCCACAACATATTGATCGAGTGCCAACCTACAAGCAAAGGCAAGTTTCATCAAAACAAGCGTACCGTGTGTATGTGACATCTTGGTGCTCTAGTATCTATTCCATCTGCCCTATATTTTTCTCCCGTCCGTTGCTGGGACCCGTAGGGCGTTTGGCCACGAGACGGAGTGAGGGTGTAAGCAGTAGCGGACATGGATATAGGGCTATGCTTGGCTAGCTGTGAGGAAGTGACTTGCTGGCGCGTGTGGACAGTTGGAGGGCTACGTTTACTAACGACTATCAGCTCCCTATTGGGGAGGACGTAGCTGGAACGCGGCGGCCTGCCCTGTGGAGACTTACTAGCGCTATAACGCCGGCTGACGTTTAATTGCAGCTATTCAGCCGTTGAAGGAAGCGAGCTGGTCAGGAAACGGTTTCGTGCCCATTTTGTGGACAACATGTCGGGTAGACCGTTCGCCGGGTGCAAGTCTTTCGATTTGACGCCACTTCGGCGGCTTGCGCGTCGATGGGGCTGAAATGATGATGACTATGACAACACAACACCCAGTTCCTGAGCGGAGAAAATCTCGAACTTAGCCAGGATTAAAACACGGGCATTTAGGATTGACAGTCTCTTGCACTGACCATTCAGCTACCGGGGGGTGTTCAAAGTATTTACTCTTAAGACCAACTGTAAACTATCAAATGGCTTACACTCTAGTGTCTCGTATTTTATTCAATGTTTCTTAGCCTTTATTTATGTTTTTGGCACCATAGAGAATAATGTTTAGCGGACAGTGCTTACCGAATTTCATGAATTAATTATCCTAATGCAAACATATTTTATGTATTGATTTTACATTTAACTAGAATAGCGTTTAATTCTGCCTGTATGTATGTGTTACAGAACAGATTAGTCGTCATTTAAAGCGTTATGTATCAGGGACCTCATTGGACACCTCGATCAATCTGGCGAAATTTCACCAAACGATATGGTAATACACCTCTGGAATGGGTACCTATATTGCTAGGACAGCTGGATAGCGGATTACATCAAGTCCGTATTAGTTGTCATTTGCTATTTTCCAAACTAGTTGCCTGTTTGATAATTATCTTGTCATTTGTTCTACCCAGACCTCAAAATATTTTCAAGAGAACATGTTTTTGATAAAGAGGCGGAAATCAAATTTGCTGCTTACCCGGCTTAGTTGATTCGGTTTGTATGTTTGATCGGCTATTGCCATTGTTTATTTTTCTGTGACGTGTGAAACAAAACGCTTGGCTTGCTTTGGTGTTTTATATGCCACTTGTATATGATGTAAGGCAACTTCTGAATCCCGTTTCAGTAAATCCAAGTGACACCGTCTGGGAGGGGGCTTTAACCTGCTGATTTTGCTTTCCATTGCGCTGTAAAGCTCTCTGTGTTTAAGCTTTTTCAAGATAGTTACTAATTTCTGTAAATCCTGAAGAACCTTCACTAATAGTAGTTTCCAGCTGTTTATTCTGTTACCCCTGTATTTGCCTCAGAAGTTGTTAAGGTTTTTTGAAGTGCAGTTCTGACCACGTGACGTTGGTATTTGTTACCGGTAAACTTGTCTTATGGCCTTGGAAACATGTTCCTCAATGAAAATTGTATGTAAACTGCTATTATCTGAAATGGCTTCACTGTGATAGTCACTTATCCTTGGGGCTTTTTAAATTATATTTTGCTTCGCTATGAGACGCACTCACCATTGAGGCTTAAACCTTTGTTGCAGTATCCAAGTATAGTTAACTGATGTAACAAGGAAAGCCATAGGGCGAGTAAAAAATTTTATAGTAAATGCTTAGTGCTTGAATTATTTGATAATTTCATTTTGGCCCTCCACTGTGGGGCTAGCCTCGTAGTTTTAATTATCATCTTACGCTCATCCATTTCAAGGATTGTTGTTAGCCGTGTACCTTGTCGTTGCAAAAACTTCAATTCTGGGTCTCTGTATTTCTGTTGTAGTATACTTTATTTTGTGGTCCCAGTGCTTATTCGTTCCCAAACCACCTCCACTGAATCTTTATAAAAACGAGCATGGTGAAGCGCTGTTAAATACCAATTTCATAACATTTTATTTCGTGGTCTCCACACAAAAGAGCGAATAGCTGGGGTCAACATATTACAATCGCAGTGGTTTGCTGTTGTATGGGGGTTGGCCACGTAGTTTTAATCAATTGGAACTATACGGTTTCAGGGAACTTTTCAAGTCTCAAACATCTGTGATGTATATACGCAGACTTAAAAGACGAATGAAACTTTGTATCACTGCCAAGATTCCAACCCAAGTCTTCTGCTCACTACGCATGTGCGCTAACCAGCTCGTCACTCTGACGCTGTGGTTTTGCACAGCTGCAGTGACTACCCCTGCACGCCTCACTGCTCAGTCCAAATTCCTATTCACGCCTCAGCCCACTTGGTAAATTGGTATTTGGAATGAGGAGCGAGGCAAGCCAAAGTAGTCAAGCCATTGCGCTAAAGTGGCGTGAAGGTTAACGCATCTGCCTAGTGAGCTGGAGACCGGGGGTCAAATCCCTACCCTGGTAGAAATTTTCAGTCATCATTTCAGTCTGCATTTACAGGCTGTCCCCCCCCCTCCCCCCACCCAAAAAAAAGCAGGCATCGCTTTCAAGAAGGAACCCACATCCAGGAAGGCATGGCTTGGGCAAACGCAATATAAATAGTACATCGCACTATCTACATTGCAAATGGGCTTCGAACTGCATACCAACTACGTCAGTCAGAGCCTGTATCTACATTTAAATCTGCATACGAACTCAACAAGCCACAGTACTATGTGTGTTGGAGGGTACCGTGTACCACAATTATTCGTTTCCAAATGGTTCAAGTGGCTCTGAGCACTATGGTACTTAACTTCTGAGGTCATCAGTCCCCTAGACTGAGAACTACTTAAACCTAACTAACCTAAGGACATGACACACATCCATGCCCGAGGCAGGATTCGGACCTTCGACCGGAGCTGTAGCGCCTAGAGCCGCTCGGCCACTCCAGCCGGCATTCGTTTCCTTTCCTGTTGCACTCGAACATAGAGCGAGAGGAAAACGACTATCTATATGCCTCCGACTGAACCCTAATTTCTCGCATCTTATTTTCGTGGTCCCTACGCAAAATGTGTGTTGGCGGCGGTAGAATCGTTCTGTAGTCAGCTTCAATTGCCGATCCTCTATACTTTTTCTGTAGTGTTCTTCGAAATGAATGTCTTCTTCCCTCCAGGGACTCCCACTTGAGTTCCCGAAGCACATACGCAACGTTTGCATGATCTCTTCTTTCAGTCCGACCTGCTGCAGATAACAAACACTCCAGCAGTACTCAAGAACAGGTCGCACAAGCATCCTACATGCGATCTCCTTTGCAGATGAACCACACATTCATATAATTCTCCCAATAATCCGAAGTAGATGATTCGCCTTCCAAAACACAATCATCAAAATCTCGTCCCATTTCATACCAATTTTCAGCGTTACGCCCAGATATTTCAACGACGTGTGACTATGTCGAGCGGGACTCTTCTGATGTCATATCTTACTCATCTGCATTTTCTACATTGAGAGCCAGCTGCCATTCATCACACTAACTAGAAATTTTGTGTAGCTCATCGTGCATCAACCTACAATCACTTATCATCGAAACCTTCCTGCACACCACAGAATCATCAGCTAACTACCGCAGGTTGCTACCCACAATGTTTCCCAAATCATTTATGTATATAGAAAATACAAACGGTCCTATCACCTTCCTGGGGCTCTCCTGATGTTACCCCTGTCTTCAGTGAACACTCGCCGTCCAGGACAATATAACGGGTTATATTACTAAAGAAGTCTTCGAGCGAGTCACGCCTCTGGGAGCATATTCCGTATGCACGTACCTTCGTAACAGTCGGTAGTGGACTACCGTGTTGAATGCTTTTCGGAAATCTAGAAATATGGAATGGAATCAGCTTGTTGCCGTTCATCTATAGTTCATAATACATCATGTGAGAAGAGAGCAAGCTGTGTTTTGCGCGAGCGACGCTTTCTAATGTCGTAGTCGTGCTGATTCGTAGATATGAAGTATCCGGTCTCTCTCTCTCTCTCTCTCTCTCTCTCTCTCTCTCTCTCTCTCTCTCTCTCTTTCACTCTTCTGACTGGTTTGAAGTGCCCCGCGACGAATTCTTCTCCTGTGCCAACCTTTCCTTTAACCTACGTCCTCAATTATTTGCTGGATGTATTCCAATCTCTGTCTTCCTCTACAAATTTTTCCCTCAACAGCGCCCTCTAGCACCATGGAAGTCATTCCCTCATGTCTTATCAGACGTCCTATCATCCTGTCCCTTCCCCTTATCAGTGTTTTCCACATATTACTTTCCTCTCCGATTCTGCGATGAACTTCCTCATTCCTTACGTTATCAGTCCGCCTAATTTTCAACATTCGTCTGTAGCGCCAAATCTCAAATGGTTCGATTCTCTTCTGTTCCCGTTTTGTTTAGCTCATGGTTCACTACCATACGACACTGTCTCCAGACGTACATTTTCAGAAATTTCTTCCTCAAATGAAAGTCGATATTTGATATTAGTAGACTTCTCTTGGCCAGGAATGACCTTTTTGCCATTGCTAGTATGCTTTTGATGTCCTTGCTCCGTCAGTCATTGGCTACTTTACGGCCTAGGTAGCATAATTCCTTAACTTCATCTATTTCGTGACCATCAATCCTGATGTTATATTTCTCGCTGTTCTCTTTTCTACTAATTCTCATTACCTTCTCTCATCCATACTCTACACTCAGTAGAATGTTCATTACGTTCAGCAGATCATGTAATTCTACTTCACTTTCAGTTAGGATAGTAATGTCATCAGCGAATCGTATCATTCATATTCTGTCAACTAGAATTTTAATTCCACTCCTGAACCTTTCTTTTATTTCCATCATTACTTCCGCGATGTACCGATTGAACTGTAGGAGCGAAAGGCTATAACTTTGTCTTACACCCTTCTTAATCCGAGCATTTTGTTCTTGGTCGTTCACTCTTATTGTTCCCTCTTGGCTCTTGTACTTATTGTACATTACTGGCCATTAGAATTGCTACACCAAGAAGAAATGCAGATGATAAACGGGTATTCATTGGACAAATATATTATGCTAGGATTGACATTTGATTACATTTTCACGCAATTTGGGTGCATAGACCCTGAAAAATAAGTATCCAGAACAACCTACTCTGGCCGTAATAACGGCCTTGATACGCTTGGGAATTGAGTCAAACAAAGCTTGTATGGCGTGTACAGGTACAACTGCCCATGCAGCTTCAACACGATACCACAGTTCATCAAGAGTAGTGACTGCCGTATTGTGACGAGCCAGTTGCTCGGCCACTATTGACCAGACGATTTCAGTTGGTGAGAGATCTAAAGAATGTGCTGGCCAGGGCAGCAGTCGAACATTATCTGTAACCAGAAAGGCCCGTACAGGACCTGCAACATGCAGTCGTGCATTATCCTGTTGAAATGTAGGGTTCCGCAGGGATCGAATGAAGGGTGGAGCCACCGGTCGTAACACATCTGAAATGTAACGCCCACTGTTCAAAGCGCTGTCAATGCGAACAAGAGGTGACCGAGACATGTAACCAATGGCAACCCATACCATCACGCCGGGTGATACGCTAGTATGGCGATGACGAATACACGCTTCCAATGTGCGTTCACCGTGATGTCACCAAACACGGATGCGACCATCATGATGCTGTAAACATAACATGGTTTCATCCGAACAAATGACGTTTTGCCATTCGTGAACCTAGGTTCGTCGTTAAGTACACCATCTCAGGCGCTCCTGTCTCTGGTGCAGCGTCAAGGGTAACCGCAGCCATGGTCTCCGAGCTGATAGTCCATGCTGCTGCAAACGTCGTCGAACTGTTCGCGCAGAAGGTTGTTGTCTTGCAAACGTCCCCATCTGTTGACTCAGGGATCGAGACGTGACTGCACGATCCGTTACAGCCATACGGGTAAGGGTAAGATGCCTGTCATCTCGACTGCTAGTGATACGAGGCCGTTGGGATTCAGCACGGCGTTCCGTGTTACCCTCCTGCCCTCACCGATTCCATATTCTGCTATCAGTCATTGGATCTCGACCAACTCGAGCAGCGATGTCGCGATACGATAAACCACAATCACTATAGGCTACAGTCCGACCTTTATCAAAGTCGGAAACGTGATGGTACGCATTTCCCCTCTTTATACGAGGCATCGCAACAACGTTTCACCATTCAACGCCGGTCAACTGCTGTTTGCGTACGAGAAATTGGTTGGAAACTTTCCTCATGTCAGCACGTTGTAGATGTCGCCACCGGCGCCAACCTGGTGTGAATGCTCTAAAAACCTAATCATTTGCATATCGCAGCATCTTCTTCTTGGCGGTTAAATTTCAAATCTATAGGACGTCATCTTCGTGGTGTAGCAATTGTAATGGCCAGTAGTGTATAGTACCCGTCTTTCCCTACGCTTAGCACTACGTTTCTCAGAATTTCGAACATCTTACACCATTTTCCATTATTAACGGCAGCGTCAGATGTACTTTCTAGTGTTTTTATATTTCCAGTAGCCAAACTGATCCTCATGCACAACATCCTCTATTTTCTTTTCCATTCTTCTGTATAATATTCTTGTCAGCAACATAGAAGCATGAGTTGTTAAGCTGATGGTGCGATAATTCTCGCACTTGTCAATCGTAGCAGTCTTCGGAACTGTGTCAATGATGCTTTTCCGAAAATCAGATGGTATGTTGCCAGACTCATACATTCTAAACACCAACGTGAATAGTCGTTTAGTTGCCACTTCCCCAATAATTTTAGAAATTCTGATTGAATGTTATCTATCCGTTCTGCCTTATTTGATCTTAAGTCCTCCGAAGCTCTTTTACATTTTGATTCTAATACTCGATACCCTATCTCTTCTAAATAGACGCCTATTTCTTCTTTTATCTCATCAGACACATCTTCCCCTTCACAAAGGCTTTTAATGTATTCTTTCCACCTACTGCTCTCTCTTTTGCATTTATCAGTGGAATTCCCGTTACTCTCCTAATGTTATCACCCTTGCTTTTAAAGTCACCGAAGATTGTTTTGACTTTCCTGTAAGCTGAGTCTGTCCTTCCGATGCTTATTTCTTTTTATATGTCTTCATATTTTTTCCTGCATTCATTTCGTCTTAGCGTCCCTATTTCATTCCTCATCGATTTTTATTTCTCTGTTCCTGAGTCTCCTGTAACATTTTTGTATTTCCTCCTTTCATCTATCAATTGAAGTATTTCTTCTGTTACCTATGGTTTCTTCACAGTTACTTTCTTTGTACCTATGTTCTCCTTCCCAACTTCTGTGATGGCTCTGTTTAGAGATGTCCATTCCTCTTCAACTGTACTGCCTATTCAGCAATTCCTTATTGCTGTATCTATAGCCTTAGACAGCTCCAACCGTATCTCGTCATTCCATAGTACTTTGATATCCCACCTCTTTGCGTATTTATTTTTCTTGACTAATGTCTTCAGCCTTCATCACTACTATATTGTGATCTGAGGCTATGTCTGCTCCTTACAATCCAGTATTTGATTTCGGAATCGGTCTGACCATGATGTAATCTGTCTGAAATCTTCGCGTATCAACTGGCTTTTTTCCAAGTATACCTCCTCCTCTTGCGATTCTTGAACAGAGTATTCGCTATTACTAGCTGAAACTTGTTACAGAACTCAATTACTCTTTCTCCTGCCTCAGTCCTTGTCCCAAGCCCATATTCTCCTGTAAACGTTTCTTCTACTCCTTCCCCTATAGCTGCATTCCAGTCTCCCATGACTATTAGATTTTCGTCTCCCTTTACGTACTATATAACTCTTTCAATATCCTCATACACTTTCTCAATCTCTTCATCTTCAGCTTGCGACGTCGGCATGTATACATGAACTATCGTTTGCTGTCGATTCTAATTAGAACGTCCGTGTCGCTGAACTGTTCACAGTAACACACTCTCTGCCGTACGTTCCTATTCATAACGAATCCTACGCACGTTATACCACTTTTTGCTGCTGTTGGTCTGAGAACATGCCGGACACTCTAGTTGAGTGACGTCATTATCCTGAAGTAAGTCACTCACAAGATGTGCACACTGGGGGCGCGAGTTGTCGTCCATGAAGACGAATGCCTCGCCAATATGCTGCCGATATGGTCGCACTATCGGTGGGAAGAAGGCATTTACGTATCTCACAGCTGTTATGGCGCCTTCCATGACCACCAGTGATGTACGTCGACCCCTAATAATGCCACCCCAAAACAGCAGCGAATCTTCACTTCGCCGCACGCGCTGGACAGTGTGTCTAAGGCGTTCAGCCTGACCGGGTTGCCTCCAAACACGTCTCCGACGATTGTCTGGTTGAAGACATATGCGACACTCATTGGTGAAGAGAACACAATGCCAAATCTGAGCAGTCCATTCGGCATGTGTTTGGGTCCATATGTACCGCGCTGCATGGTGTCTTGGTTGCAAAGATGGACCTCGCCATGGATGTCAGGAGTGAAGTTGCGCATCATGCAGCCTGTTTCTCACAACCTGACTAGTAATACGACGTTCTGTGGCTGCACAAAAAGCGTTATTCAACACGGTGGCGTTGCTGTCAGGTTTCCTCCGAGCCATAATCCGTAGGTAGCCGTCATCCACTCCAGTAGCAGCCCTGTGTCGGCCTGAGCTAGGCATGCCATCGACAGGTGCTGTCTCTCTGTATCTCCTCCATGTCCGAACAACATCATTTTGGTTCACTCCGAGAAGCTTGGATACTTCCCTTCTTGAGAGCCCTTCCTGGCACTAAGTAACAACGCGGACGCGATCGAACCACGGTATTGAGCGTCTAGGCATGATTGATTTACAGACAACACGAGCCCTTGTATCACCTTCCTGGTGGAATGACTGGAACTGATCGGCTGTCGGACACCCTCTGTGTAATAGGCGCTGCTCCTGCATGGTTGTTTACTTCTTTGTGCGGTTTTAGTGACATCTTTGAACAGTCAAAGGGACTGCGTCTGTGTCAACGTCTATCTTCAGGAGTTCTGGGAACCGGGATGCTGCAAAATTATTTTTGATGTGTGTATTTCAGTCGCTCTTTGGACTCGAATAATAAGGTCCTCCTCTGACGTCACCGATGTACCATACTCCTTGCTACCGAAATTTTTTTTATTTTTTAGTCAGCAGTCTTCTGCCTGGTTCCCGGGTTCGATTCCCGGCGGGGTCAGGAATTTTCTCTGCCTCGTGATGACTGGGTGTTGTGTGATGTCCTTAGGTTAGTTAGGTTTAAGTAGTTCTAAGTTCTAGGGGACTGATGACCATAGCTGGTGAGTCCCATAGTGCTCAGAGCCATTTGAACCATTTTGATGCGTCCCACCACGAATTTCTCTCCTGCGCCACCCTCTTCATTTCAGAGTACGTCCTCCATACTACCCTACATAAGTTAGCGAGAGATGTCAGATCTGACTACGGTGCTGGCCAGGGAAATGATCCACCTCTAGCAATCCATCGATTGGGATCTGTGTCGATGAAGTGATTCCACACATCGACATCAAAGTGTTCTTGAGCTCCGTGCTGTTGCTACCACATGTCCGTCTGAAATGTAGTGGCACTACATCCAATAGTATTAGCAAATAACCTTTGTAGTATAGATCTGTCCTGTTAGTCTTTTTGGCAGTAGATGTGGCCTGATACTATGGTCACCAATTACCCGGGCCCTTTGTTGCTGATCTTGAATCACCTGTGGATGTGGATTTTCGTACACTCAAACATGGACGTTGTGCACGTGTAATATGCCATTTAAAAATAAAAATAAATAAATAAAAAAGTGCAGATGTCCATCAGTAGTGCCAAGTAGGGGATTGTGGCTGGAGTATGCATTGTTGGAAATACCACTGCTCATACTGTACTCGTTATGGGCAGACCCTCTCCCGTAACGCCTGGACCTCCTACAGACAGTATGGATGGAGTTAGTGTTGGTGCACAACACACCAGGCGGCACTTCAAAACATGTGCAGCGGCTGTGCCACCTGCCAGCACGTTCTGCTCTAACAGTAGTATTCGAGCCGAGCGTAGATGACCCGCATACGTTTCGGCACCCACCACAGGACGAATAAGAGACGGGGGGTAGTAATCACAAGAACCAAACACAAAGTGCTATTACTTTACTATAAAATGGACACACCTCAGGCATAAAACACCTACGTGTAACTTTCCGGCTTCTCAGAGGGATCTCTCAGTTGCTGTGAACGTGGAACGATGTCGGACACGTCTGTCTGGGAAACGTTCTGCAAACAGTCTTGCAGCAGCTTTCCCACTGCAATCCCGTTCGCAGTATGCAAGCACCATATAGGTAATTTCCGAAACGGTGTACTGGGACATGTCTGACTGCTGTTAAAAGGTTATTCCACTGGCAGACCACACAAGGCCCGTAGTAGGATACGCAGAAGATGTGGGTGCAGGAATGTAGCGCATGCGCAGAATCGTTATTAGGTTTAGTTAGTCTATCAGCTGTACGCAGATCGCTAAAGGGTTACGTACCTTCCGTACATAGACACTAAAATCAGGGCACACCGTCACAGTCGTTCGTTCTCAGACATCGAGGCTCTGCAGCTCCTAACCGTGCGTTTCCGGATATGTGTTCCTTCACGAAGCCGATCAGGTTGCCTTCCCGCTATGACTGTTGATAATTTCAAAAATATCGGGAACTCGATATACCGATATTTAAAAAAGTCATTGTCGGCACAAGCCGTCGACAAAAACTATCGGTATATCGATACATCTAAGAAAATATCATAGACGTATCGGCAAAAAAAAGTGGGTTGCACATTGTAAATATAGTGCCAGTTTTAGAGCTGTGTATTTTAGTATTGATTCATTATTAGATATTCTGTACATAAACAAGCTAGCGGCCTGTTTATCCCCCTCAGAGCAGGAACTGAAAGGAAAATGATGCGCGTTCACGCTTGGCGATAACCATTTTGTTAACATTGGTAACTGCAGTTAAGTGCCACAACAAAAGGTGTCCCATGCGTCCGCCAGTCGGTTTCATCACAAATCACATTTGTATGGAACACTTCATGTCGACTTCCTGTTTTTTTCATTTCTGCAAATGCCAGCGACCTGGCGGTTATAATGTCAGAATTGCGTGCTGAAGTTAAACGTTGTAGTTTCTGTTGGTAGCGCCGAGCGCAAATTACGTCCAAATACCAATGGTCACCCTCTTCTCATTTAGATGTTTCTTCATCAGTTTGAGCAGCTGTTTTTGAAGTATTCCGATGTGCAGAAATAGCACACTATGTTGCGTTAAAAATTGTGTTTAACGCAACTGGTGTGGTATTTCTTCACATCGGATATCTTATTATTCCATTCACACCGCCACCCCACACTGCAATCGGACTTCTTTGTGCCATCTATACTTGCTTCACACAGTCAAAGAGAAAGGCTCGATGTAATGGAAGCTCAAAAAGTAGTAAGACTCCTTCACACAGTGAAACTAAAATTATGCTCTATAGTAATTCCAAAAGAATAACTTCCAATATTTATCGAAAATTGCGAAAAGTGTGTAATATAAAATAAAAATGTCGGCACTTGGTATTGCTATTTCGATGTAGATAAATCGGTGAAAAAATACGCTGGGGTAAATCGACGTATTTCGGAAATAATATCGATATTATCGGCAGCTGTACTTCCAACACAATATACTAAGAGTTGTTGGTGGCTTTCTGGCGATACCCTGTATAATCACAAAGTTCAAATTATCACTTCCAAAAATCTTGCTATCACCATGAAGCTTGGAATGTTGATACTTCTGCTTTACACATTCAGCATTTTTGGGTCCAGAATTCACTGAATCAAATTGTACCTCCAGTCGTCACTGTAATAGACGCACAACACAATGCTTGTTTCGAAGACAGAGTCGCTCATAAATTGAACAGAAAAATACAGTTGGGTTCGTAGAACAAACCAGTGTTTTGGCTATGTGCCTGGAAGATCATATTGTAAATGTGGTATTGTATCAATGGGCAATGTTCTAAGAAGGTAATCAAATCCGTATCACAGTAGGATCTAAGTAGGCGGAGCCGTATCTTAAAACTAATTCAAGCAAGGGTCGAAAGATAAAAATAATAAGGCAGTTACGGCTGTACTAATTGGGCAAGAGAGTGGCGCTAGAGATTATGCGGTTGTTTTAAGGCCAGCAAACGTGTTTCAAAGGGCTGTAAGCACTATGGACTTAATATCTGAGGTCATTAGTCCCCTAGACTTAGAACTACTTAAACCTAACGACAACACACACATCCATGTATTCGAACCTGCGACCGTAGAAGCAGCGCGGTTCCGGACTGAAGCGGTCATTTACGGTGATCGCATGAGCTTTTTATGACTGGGCGCTTCCGGATTCCCTCAGTCATCGGAAGCGCCTTGCAGCTTTGCAGATGATGGATGATCAACCCGCAAGCGAATCATTTCTCGGTTCCTGAACATCATTAAAGCCGTGTTGTATATGTATTATATTTACAAGGGGAGCAATATCTGATTTTGCCATAAGAGACAGAGTAACTGGTGCCTCTAGAACGATCGGCGAGAGGTGGGAACAGGATGGTGCGTTCACTTTCTGCAGGTAGCTCCTGTTATCAGCAATTCCAAGTAAATCTGTCGCTTGGTTTTGCGGTAGGCAGTGTGAAACATTTATTGATCTGGAGCGAAGAAAAAAATGATTACGAAAGGAGACAGACTTGAACGGGAGACAACGTGGCGGTGCTCCAGTGCGTGCGTAGGTGGCGAAAGCAAGGGAGCTGCGTGGGTGAAGGCATGGACAGCGAGCAACCGTCCAGCCGCTGGAACAGTGAGTGTTTCAGAGGTGTTTCATTAGTGCGGGGTAGGTGAAACAAAGCGAAGGGTACCGGTGTATTGATCACTGCAGTAATAAAGAAGGAGTAACAGACTTCAGTGGAAACAGATCACTGAGTTTTCGATAGCTACTGACGAAAGTTGCGGAATCACTAAGTAATCAAGGTGAAGAGTTAATAATCTTTTGATATTTCCTCGCCAAATATACTTCATTGAAGTTGAATAAATTATTCTTTCAGTATTTATTATCACTCCGTGGCTACATCATTTGTTTGTGGCTGAAGAACTAAAAATTTTAAGCAGTTCACCCATCCAATGAATAAACTGCAGAGCTTCTAGACTGAAATCATCCCAGTAAGGAGTTCTTGGAGCGTGATGCCCCTTGACTGACGGGGTTTTGAATGCAGAGTGACGTTGTTACCATAATATAAAATGTATGGAGATATACGTGCAGCATTCTGATACATTTCATATGAAGCATGCCTGTGGGGCAGTGTTCGAAAAAGTATGAGTATTGGGAAAGAAAATGTACGGTACGTACGGAGCGAAAAACGCACTGAAAGAGTCATCTCTAGAATCGAGCGTCATATCGGGTTAATAAAGAAAAACATCTCTCGTGACTCACACTACAAAAGTTGGACTAGAATCTCCTTGTCGCTTTCCCAATTGCTAAACGAATCTGAAGAAACGAGCTGCTCTTCTTTGGATCTTTACTACTTTCTCTACCATCTCTTCTGGTACGCCTCCAAGACCGACAAACAATATTAAAGTGCACGTCAAGCGATGGGTTTTTAAACTAACTCTTTCACAGGTGGAATACATGTCCTCCGGCTTCTTTCACAGAATCTGTTTGGTATCTTCTTTCCTACAGTTAGTTTAATGTGCCCGTTTCAACTTATATTGCTCTTCAGCCAGACTCTCAACTGTTCCAAATCCACGAGATACATAATGCCGAGCAAGGCACGAATCCAATGAATATGTCACGATTTTTCTACAGTCTTGCTTTAATTACCAACCACAACGTCAGAACTGCCTCTCTAGTTCCTTTACCTCTTCTAAAGCCAATATGATCGTCAACTAACACATACTCTATTTCCTTTTGCATTCTTGTGTATGTTAACCTTTTCAGCAGCTTGGGTGCATGAGTTGTTAAACTGATTGTGCGATAATTCTTTCACTTGTTGCTTCATGCAATGTTTGAACTGTGTGGATGATATTTTTCCCGAAATTCTGACGGTGTATCCCCAGTCTCATACAATCCACACACTTGCCCCAATTATTTTAAAAATTCAGATGGCGTGTTATCTATCCCTTCTGCCTCATTTGATTTTAAGTCTTCCAACTCCACTCTAAGTTCTGAATCTAATACTGGATCCCATACCTCTTTGCCATCGATTCCTGTTTCTTCTTCAAACACATCATCACAATAGTATACCCCTAATGGCCCTCCAATGTACGCTTTCCACCTATTCACTCTCCCCTAAATTTAACAGTGGAATTCCAATTGCACTGTTAACATCACCACCCTTTCCAGAATGAGATTTTCACTCTGCAGCGGAGTGTGCGCTGATATGAAACTTCCTGGCAGATTAAAACTGTGTGCCCGACCGAGACTCGAACTCGGGACCTTTGCCTTTCGCACATACTGGCAGAAGTAAAGCTGTGAGTACCGGGCGTGAGTCGTGCTTCGGTAGCTCAGATGGTAGAGCACTTGCCCACGAAAGGCAAAGGTCCCGAGTTAGAGTCTCGGTCGGGCGCACAGTTTTAATCTGCCAGGAAGTTTCATATCAGCGCACACTCTGCTGCAGAGTGAAATTCTCATTCTGCAAACATCCCCCAGGCTGTGGCTAAGCCATGTCTCCGCTATACTAGTTCTGCAAGGTTCGCAGAAGAGCTTCTGTAAAGTCTGGAAGGTAGGAGACGAGATACTGGCAGAAGTAAAGCTGTAAGTACCGGGCGTGAGTCGTGCTTCGGTAGCTCAGATGGTAGAGCACTTGCCCGCGAAAGGCAAAGGTTCCGAGTTCGAGTCTCGGTCGGACACACAGTTTTAATCTGCCAGGAAGTTTCATTACCGCCCTTGTTTTTGAATTTACCGAGGGTTGTTTTTACTTTTCTATATGCTACGACAGTTCTTCCGACAGTCATTTCTTTTACGATTTCTTTACTTTTTTCATGTAGCCATTGCACCTTACCTTCCAGCACTTCTTATTGATTTCATTCCTAAATTACTTGTATTTCTGTATTCCAAAATTTCCCTGAATATTTTTGTACTTCCTTCTTTCATCGATCAACTCTCCAATGTATGTGATTGCCATCAGATATCCATTCCTCTTCATCTAAACTGCTTCCTGAGCTGCTCATCATCACAGTGCCTATAGCCTCAGAGATCTTCAAGTATAACTCTTCATTCCATAGTACTTCAGCATCCAACTTCTTTGCGCACTAATTGTTCCTGGCTAGTCTCTTGAACACCAGTCTACTCTTCATCATAACCAGATTGTGATATGGGTCTGCATGTGACCTGGGTACGCCCAGTATCTGATTTCGAAACTTCCGCCTGATCTTGATGTAATCTAACTCTAATCATCCTACATCCCCCGGCCTTATCCTAGTATACCTCCTCCTCTTGTGATACTTGAGTAGGTTTTTACTATCAATACCTGAAGTTCATTGTAGAACTGAATTATTTTTTATCTTCTCTCATTCCTACTATCGAGCCCACATTCTCCCGTAACCCCTTCTACTACTTCTTTCCCTAACGGCGAATTGACCCAGATCGGACATCAACTCCATTCCATTGTTAGCATCAAGGGTGCCAAGAAATAATAACAGCTACTGTGGACCATACTGCCCCAAGAAACGACACAACGGCGTTATGACACGCACTACAACCAGATCAGTGCCTGCACCAAAGCCGGGAAGAATACCACTTCCTACTGGTAAGTGGGCATATACAACCAAGTTTTTTGCAAATTTGACACCAGTTTATACGCACTGAAGTAACATCGATTGCCGTCCAAACCCGTCAAAATAGTGGGATAAGTACACAGAAGCCCCAAAGAAACTGGTATAGACATGCGTATTCTAATACAGAGATGATACGTAAACAGGCAGAATACGGCGCTCCCGTCATCAACACATATATAAGACAAAAAGTGTCTGGCACAGTTGTTAGATCGGGTACTGCTGTTACAACGGCATGTTATCAAGATTTAAGTGAGTTTGTTAGTGGTGTTGCAGTCGGCGCATGAAAGACGGGACACGGTATCTTCGAGGTAGCGATTTTCACGTACTATCATTTCACGAGTACCGTGACTATCAGGAATCCGGTAAAACACAAATCTCCGACATCGCTGTGGCCGGAAAAAGATCCTGTAAGGACGGGATCAACGATGGGTGAAGGGAATAGTTAAACGTGGCAGAAATGCAATCCTGCTGCATATTGCGGCAGGCTTCAATGCTGGGCCATCAACAAGTCTCAAAATGCGAACCATTCAACGATACATCAAAGAGATGGGCTTTCGCGGCCGAAGGTCCACTCGTGTACCCTTGATTACTGCACGACACAAAGCTTTATTCCTCACTTGGGCCCGTGAACATCAACATTGCACTGTTGAGGAAGGCAAACATATTGTCTAGTCGGACGATTCTCGTTCTAAATTGTAACGATCGGATGGACGTGTACGAGTATGGAGGCCACCTCATGAATTCAAGGACTTTGCATGTCAGCAGGGGACTGATCAAGCTGGTAGAGGCCCTGTACAGGCGAGCAGCGTATGCAGTTAGAGTGATATGGGACCACTGATAGTTCAAATAACTGTGAGCACTATTGGACTCAACATCTGAGGTCATCAGTCCCGTAGAACTACTTAAACCTAACTAACCTAAGGACACCACTCACATCCATGCCCGAGGCAAGATTCCAGACGAAGCGCCTAGAACCGCTTCCACAACGGCCGGACGACCACTGATACGTCTAGATACGACTCTGACAGGTGACACGTACGTAAGAATCCTGTCTGATCACCTGCATCCATTCATGTCCATTGCGCATTCCGAAGGACTTGGGCAATTCCAGCACGACAATGGGACACCCCACACGTTCAGAATTGCTACAAAGTGGCTCCAGGAACACTAGTCTAAGTTTAAACACTTCCACTGGCCATCAAATTCCCCAGCATATCTGGAATGCCTTGCAACATGCTGTTCAGAAGAAATCTCCACCCCCTCGTACTGTCACGGATTTATGGACACCCGTTCAGGAGTCATGGTGTCAGTTCCATCCAGCACTACTTCAAAGATTAGGGCTGTGGCGTTTCTGCGTCCTCATTGGGACCGTACACGATATTAGGCAGGTGTACCAGTTTCTTCGGCTCTTCAGCGTATATCCACGGTTCAGCACACTACGTGGGCACGAGCAGTGTGGCGAACACAAAAGCAGAATTATACTTATACGAAAATAAAAACTTCTTCCACAAGGTACTTTAAAACGGGTCGCTCGTTTACGCAACGTGATGGTTGGATTACAGCTCCCTAGTCTTATTGCCACTGTTGTAATGTTTACGCCAACAATGGTATTTGCATTGAGACTGCTGGGATTTATATGACAAGATGTCACAAGTTAACATTCTAGAGTGGGCTTCGATACTACTGTACCAAGATATGTAGTATTATAAAGTTACACAGCTTAGCATCAGTACTTCGCCCTAGTAGAGGAGAAGTACTAATGCTAAGCTGTGTTAACATAGACCCTCTGTCCATAATCATTTTGTATAAATGGAGATGATGTTTTAACTGCTGACGACGCCTTTGGCACAATTGTTTTATGAATCTCCATTGCAGGATGTGATTTTAAGTATTTTACTTCTGATGAAGGTATATTTATATACACCGAAACCATGGCCAAGAATTTTAATAAATCTTTATCCTGCGTCTATTTTGGCTGTCATCATTTACCGTGAAGAATTTCAACAGTTGCTGTTACAGCCACGTTCAAAATCGTGAAGTTGGTTATTTTCATTAATGACATACTTTCAAAACCTTTTTTTTTCTAAATTTTCCTCTAGCTACTGTCTATTAAAAATCAGTTTACGTAATAAAAATATATAAAGTTAACCGAACTTTGTTTCTAATCGTCACTGCTAAAGTACTGAGCAGTGGGGATGCGGTTATAACTTCATCCACGTCTCTCTATTTTGCGTTATTCTTCGGAGTAGATACCTTTTCCCCACAGATTCGGCACTTTAGGTACTCAGTTGTATACGAAAGCCTAATTAGCCGGAGAGCTAGGAGGATTATACAGTGAGTTCTCTTCCCACTGAGCATTCAACCGTGTTCTAAGAATTTTTTTATGCCACTTATAAATCTGCAGGTGCAGACGTGGCTTCTTGCTGAATGCACTTGAACGATTGACTGACTTCGCGATAATTCCAACACACAATATGATTTCTCTTGTGGTGTAGTATCCTTGGCGCTACAAACAACAGCACAGCTGTGTGAAATCTTTGAACCTTCCTCCTGTAGCCGGCCGGAGTGGCCGAGCGGTTCTAGGCGCTATAGTCTGGAGCCGCGCGACCGCTACTTGCGCAGGTTAGAATCCTGCCTCGGGCATGGATGTGTGTGATGCCCTCAGGTTAGAGAGATTAAAGTAGTTCTAAGTTCTAGGTGACTGATGACCTCAGAAGTTCCATAGTGCTCAGAGCCATTTTCTATCTTCCTCCTGTGATAAGTGCAATGAGTTTCTCTCTTTTGTAATTTGTCTATAATAAACAACAGAAACCTGTTCTTATAATCATCCGGTACTGCTCTCTGTAAACCATGATTTTCCAAAAATTCGTAGAAGCTATTAATCATCACCTCCTGAAAACTTGTGTAACTTCATTCTCTATAGGGTAATTGATATTAACTGTGCCCAGTTCTGGAAGTGCACACACTACTTAGGGCTATCGTTCACTGACAATAATTTTATGGCTACAGTTCCAGAACAATGCATTTCCGACCCATGATTATCTGGAAACTTTTGTTCGGTTCGATGTCCCCTATCCTGCTCTATCCTCATTACCAGGTTGCTGTTCACCATTCTGCATTTACACGAAATTCCAGTGCCGGACGGCCGTATTTTGAGTTCGTTCCGTTAACAACATACTTAGCAGTCCCCCTGGTCGACTTTTCCTCCCGCCATCCGATCTCCGGCAATATTGCACCTATCTGCGCCGCCCGGTCCCGAAAGCCGACGCGGATAATATTTTAATCGGGCTACAGTAAACAGAAGTTAAGCAGGTGAAATTTAATATCGATAATCTGTCAGAAGTAAGCGGAATTATTCGGAATGACACCGCACTGCAGAGAGGGGTAATTAAATCGGCGTCTCACGCGGGCGTGGGGGCGGCGTTCGGAGGCGGGGACCAGCGCCGGCGTGCGGCGTGCGGAGCCCCCACGCCTGCAGCGCCCATTGGCGGCGCGCCGGACGGCCCGTGACGTCACGGCGCGTCGCGACGCCGGGCGGCGGTTATAAAGCGGGGCGGCTGCGGGCGCGCATCCACACCGGCGCCGCCGACCCCGCACACGCGCCGACCGACGCCACAGCAGTACCGTCTCCCGCAGGCGCCGCAGACGCTCCCGGCGCTCTCCTCTCTCCCTGCCGACCGACGACCGCAACAATGGGTGAGGCTGCCGCGGGCACTCCCTACTAAACCTTTCACCTCTACATTTTCTTGCATTTCTTCATCTTTCGTTTACTCTCTTCTACATATTTATGTTTCCCCGGGAAACTTTTGCTAAGAACCCTGTAACGTGAAATACGGGGACGTGATTTTTTTCACTCAGTGGCTGATGTCTTAACGGGGGTAGGACGTCAAACTGGGCGACTTGGAGCAGGAGAGGCACCACAGGATATTTTAATTTCTACTGTCTATACTTTTACAAATAAATTCATAAAACTTTGTCACCATGACCAGGAAGGATTGAGGACTCACACTCATCGAAGTGGAAGTTCAAAAAAGTAGCAAAATACGTTTTTTTACATGTGAAATTTCATCATTTTTTCACTTATTCCTGGCTGCATTTGTTGCTTTAGGTACACTTTTCTTCCTAAGTAAGAGATATTCTTCGATGAATTTTTCATAGCATACAAACAGTAGTTACAGGTGTATGAAACTTTAAAATTTTCCAAATCTATTTTTTGAGATATTTTCCAAATATCTCAAAAAATTGAAACAATTAACTATAAAACTTGAGATTTTTTTCTAAACCTGAAGTTTAAAATGTAACAGTTCATCCTTTTTTCATAAATTAAATAACTTCTAGAGTTTCATACACCTGTAACTATGGTTTGTATGCTGTTCAAAAGTCATCGAACAATCTCTCTTACTTAGGAAATAAAGTGTACCTATAGCAACAAATGCAGCCAGTAGTAAGTGAAAAAGTGATGTAATTTCACTTTTTAAAAAATGTGTTTCGTTACGTTTTTGAGCTTCCTCTGCTTTGAGTATGAATCTTGAATCTTTCTGGTCATGGTGTTAAGGTTTAATGAATTTATTTGTAAAAATGTAGACAGTGGAAATTAAATTGTCCTGTGGTGCCTCTTCTGCTCCAAGTCGGCCCGTTTGACGTCCTACCCCCCTCAACTGAGTTCTTCATAAGAACTAGTTCATCACTTTTTTCCTGCCTGTATTATAATAAAATAATCCACCGGTGTACCAATTGGTTTAGGTGTCCAAGAGCTGAACAATTGGTAGCCCGCAGGTGGATACTATATACATATCAAGAGTTTGAACATGGTTGCGCTTCAGCAACTGTGCATGCAAGAGCTTCAACGGAATAGAAATAAAAGAAAATCTGTTGCAAAATACAGGTTCATTAAACCTCGGCTAAAGTTTCTACGGTTTTAAAATTGTTTCCTCCAGAAGATACTGTACGTAGAATCCCCTTATCTATAGCCAATGTGGGAGTCGTTGACTCTGTCCAGTTCATGTCATCCACTTAATCAACGTTTAAAATACATTAAATAAAAGTAGTAGCTATATATGAGAATGCAGGCTTTCTCGGTGAATCTCGATGATAAAGTCTTCTCGGGTTGACAGCCGAGTCAATGTGTTGTTCTCCAGCACTCGGCTGTCAACCCGAGAAGACTTTATCATCGAGATTCGCCGCTATAGCCTTCAGTCTCATATATAGCTACTACTTTTATATAATGTATTTTAAACGTGGATTAAGTGGATTACATGTGCTAGACTGTCAACGACTCCCACATTGACTATAAATAATGTGGGTCAAGGTTAATAAAACTGTATCCTACGACTGATTGGCAGTTACTTCTATTTCATTGAAGCTTTTATATGTTTTACATTGCGTCAGTCCTGGGAATTATATCAAAGTTATATGTTCTCTAAGAAACGAGTTTATCAAGACGGTTAGTAATTAGTTTTTTTTGTACTAGAGGTTGTTACATTATTAGATGTACATGATTTTAACAACACCAGAAGCCACATATTGATCTTGCGTCAATTTGCAATAAAAATTAGCAACGAACATCAGCACGTCACATCTAAAATGCCACACAATTAAAACATACATATTGTGCTAATGTCCCAGCACTAAAGTGTGTCACAATACATCAGCACTACGTGTTGTCCGTTTTAATTGTGTCGTATTTTGTGACATGCTGCCCTGCCGCTCTTCATTTTTACAATTCGACGCACCATCACTATGTGAATTACAATGTTGCAAAAAGCATGTAAATCTAATGTTACGAGATCCAATGATGGCAGCGTAGACCTGTAGAAACCGGTAATAGCAATAAAAAGAAATACTAGTGACCTTGATTCTTCAAGAATAATGTAGATTTTGTTACATCATGATTTTTATGGCTCTTGTTACAAAAACATAAGTTTCGTGAATATTTCACCATGAAGACGTACAATTATTTGTAAACAGTCACTAGAGTTTATGATTCTGCACCACATTTTAACCATTACGAGTGTAGAGTTACCCGGAACTAACATATGAACTTTTCCTTGTAGCAAATAGTGCGTTCGAGTTTATCGGGTAGAATACACTCACGATGAACAATTAAAGGTGAGTTGAATGATTAACGACAGGTTGCCTGGAATCTGTTGGCATCTGATCAAAATTTTTTCAAGTGGTTATATCGTCCAAATTCAGTATAGCTGAAAAAAGGTCTCAAAATTTTCTGAGGAAAATGTTTAGTATAATGTCCGTTTTTTAGTACTGTCAAAATAATTGCACTAAAGCTGACGGATTGCACAACGTTAAAGGATAGAAAGCGAAATTTTCGAAGGAAATCAAAAATACCAAACATAGGAAACGAAAATTCAAATGATGTAATGAATAAAACACCTTATTTCATTCTCTATTTTCAATACATGTTTCTTTCGTTATTCTGAAAGTAAGAAAAAGAAAAACATTTTGAGTACATAGTGTTGGGTAGCTTTGAAAAATCTTTGGTAATGTTTTATGTAAAGTACATTTGTTCTCCTTTTTTACCGAAACAATCGATTTCAATCTATAGTCGAACAATCTTCGTGTTATCTGCATCAAAGGGAAAACATTTTACTTCATTTGGATACATTTGAAGGAAAAAATTTTCCTGTTGCAGATAACGCGGAGATGGTTGGACTATAGCCTGAAATCGATTGTTACAAAAGAGATACAGTACAACTGTGTATTATATAATAAAGCTCCTAAAAGAACTGATCTTCCAAATAATATTAAAAAAGAATACAGTTTCCTGCTTGCAATAACAAATGCACAAAGCGTTTTTTCCTGTTCTAAGTATATGTGATTAAATACGTTATGTGTTGAACTTGATGAAACAAGATTATGTAACCT